>NC_042619.1:218937115-219567194 GCF_901001135.1 Rhinatrema bivittatum
CGAATAATTTATATCCAGCTAAGTTACTTAAACAGCCAGCTTTGAATATTGACCCCTGGATATTAAAACCTTTGCATTATTTTTACTGTCATTATTCTGCTCAGGCACCTGGTCTGTCTGGTTGTTGTTTTTTTTTTTATTATTATTTTAGCCAATGTTGATTTTTCATTTTATCATACCATTTGCAAATTTCGAGATCAGGCCAGAGGTCTGTTGTGCTCACACAGCACAAGTAACCCTGCATTGTCTCTTAGAGAAATATCTGTGGATGTGGATGATATTCTGAGAAAATGCACCTCGCACTGTCTGGCAGTAGCACAGCTTTGCTGCAGAACCATTTCTCTTGCTTAGCTGGGTTGTTATAAATAACAGGACGGTCTCTTTATTTTACAGAAATAAAAGCGGAGCAGTCAAACATTACCATATCCACACAAACTCTGAAAATAAAATATATCTGGCCCAGGATCACTGTTTTGATTCAGTTCCCAAACTTATTATATACCATCAGCACAACTCAGCAGGTAAAGCACTGTTCACATGCTTAACTGTGCTTTTTTTAGTGCTTTTCAAGTCATATAAAAAAAAAGGGAAGATATTAGATACCTGCAAATAGTGTCATATTAATAAAATCAAGCACACAGCAGCTGTCATGTTGAGGAAATGATTAAGCAATTATTGCGGGTATGTATATATTTACTTCACCTGGTTTAAGTTAAAAATAAATACCACGGTGAAGACAATTTAAAAAATGTATTATTTTTGATGAGCGAGTTGAGGAGTTACAGTGCTATGCATGCCCATTTGGGCATTTGCTAGCCAATTTGCACTTCACAAAGCTATTTTGAAATGTATATTGTGGACTTGCTTTTGGCTCAGAGAGGTTCGTTTTCTTTCCACACCATTATGATTGCCATAATATCTTCTCTCTGCCATAGGCCTACTTACAAGGCTCCGGCATCCTGTATCTACAAAAGCAAAGAAAGTCCCATCCACTGCTCCCTTAGGAAACGGTATGGGAATTCCCGTGTCTCTTGTCTCAGAGAAGCCATTGTATGCGCCTGGATTAAAGTACCGTACAGCATGCGCACGGAAGCTAAATATTTAGTAAATGTTCATTAAAATAGTAGGTAGCGTTTCTGATTTTTAGTGTTTGGTATGAGAATGGGGAGAGGGCTAGCTGCACTGACCAAAGCTCTGCCAGCGACCTCCCATGTCTCTTGAATGTCGCGTCTGTGCTTAAATACAGACCCGCCGGTAATGCTTCCTCGTGTGCCAGGCCTTCCAGAAGGATATGTTTTGCATCGGCAGGGCCGTGGGAGCTGAGGCGAACGGACATCGTGCTCACGAAGGAACTGGGCAGCGGGCAGTTTGGGGTGGTGCAGCTGGGAAAGTGGAAAGGGGAGTATGACGTCGCCGTGAAGATGATCAGAGAGTCGTCCATGTCAGAAGATGAGTTCCTGGAGGAAGCGCAGGTGATGATGTGAGTTTTGTGTTGATTGATAGAAGAACGCGCTTAAGCTGTGCGAACACCAATGACACGTCGACCCTGCCTCATTTCACAATTATACTGCAAAGGAAACAGAGAGTAGCTACACTCACGGCCTTCAATGGCCGAAGAAAGGGACAGAAGGCAATGTCACATTGTAAGGACAAAAAAACTGAACTCATATTGTAAAAACACAGTGACTAATTTTTTTCAGAATTATGTTTTTTATTTGTACTGGTTTGTTTTTTTTATCCCAGGGTTCCCCCTATTTTTATTACCCTTCTTCCTCCCTAGGCCAGTCATTGCTGTGGCAGGTATCCTACATATCCGGATATCTGCCGGTTGAATATCGTCCCCAAAAAATAATTGGGGGAGGGGTAGAAGAACACATGAATATGCGTGCGCGCACACACACACACACACACACACATCTTATAAGCCTTCTTCCCTTTGGAATGTAGGCTGAAAACAGACTACGGTTTCGACAGAAAGAAAATTTCATAGATCAGCTTTAATATGTTCGAAGGCACTCACTGAAGTCAGCGCTCCCCATTGTGCCTTTCTGCAGTCATCCAGTACTCTTTGCTGGATTGGTGTAGAGTCTCACCTTGGCCCTGTTGACTGCAGTGGAGTTGTGTTGCGGGTTGTGGTTGCAGAATGCTGGCAGCTCTGTGCCACTTATGCTGTAAGGACCACACACACAACACCTATTAACTTACATTTGGTTCATTTTTGTGCAGAGAATAATCATGCAGTTGGATATTCGAGCGCAATCACTGAGCTCATTATCCGAGCACAATATTTTATTTATAGTGCTGGGTTAACCTAGTGAAGAAACTGCCTTCCTCTTCATTCTTGTAGTTGATGGGTTGAATTCTTGTTTTGAAAATGAAAGAAAGACCCAGGCAAAGCAGACATTTTTTTCTAAATATTGTTTCCAGGAATCTCAGTCACCCTAAGCTTGTTCAGCTGTATGGCATGTGTACAGAGAAATACCCTATCTACATAGTGACTGAATTCATGTCGAACGGCTCTTTGCTAAGTTACCTAAAGGACCATGGAAAGGAGCTCCAGCCCTTCCAACTGCTGGAGATGTGCTATAATGTGTGTGAGGCTATGGAATTCCTGGAGCATCATCAATTCATCCACAGAGATTTGGTAAGATGGCGGGGGGTGGGGGGGGGGGGATCTGAGACAGGATGTGGTGATACAGGATTAAGAAGAGATGGTGGGGGGAGGAGGATGCAAACATCGTGACACACAGGGCATGCACAGTGTCCCAGTCATCTTCAGGGCCGGTGGTAGCTTTTTTGCTACCCTGTGCGAAAAATTACTGCACTGGCCCAATAATTAAAACTAATAAGGATTTAATAATCTGCTTTCCGTACCTGGGATCTGATTTCCAGTCACCCTGAGATTGTCATGGATTGGGGGAGGTAGGGCCGCACAAATTTTATCTTCTCTTTCACACACATGCACCAAAACACTTTCATTCTCTCACACACTCCCTCTCTCTAACATACACAGGCTGCCTCTCCCTCATCCTCACAGATTCATTATATGTGTGTGTGTGTGTGTGTGCGTGCCTGTGAGAGCCTGTATGTGACACGTAGGTTGTCACAGGCACACAAACATACCCAAACACACAAGCTCTCACACAGACACATTCACAGGTACACAGGTTCTCACACAGACACACACAGGCTCTGACTCATTCACACATGCATGCAAGCTCACACACATCATGGTCTCCTGTTGCCTTCGGCCCATGGCAGGATGAGCTCCACCACCGCCCCGAGGGCCTCCTGCTATCTTCGGGCCGTACGGCCCACCGATCTTCCTACTGGGGGGGGGGGGGGGGCCAGGGCGCAGAAGCTGTGCAGGGGCGCACTGCCAGCAACAACTTTGGGCGCAATGGCTGTGACACCCTTATTCTCCTATTTTATGGCCCTGTGTCAGAGCTGATCCAAGAATTTTTCTTCTTATATGTTTGTGTTTTGCTGTGGTCATTCTGTTTTTATCACGTTATGGTTGTAATTGACTGAAATCCACCCTGAATGCTATTTGGCCTGAGAAAGTCTGGAATATACATTTTTAATAAATTCAAATTCCAGAAATTGCCAGAGAAATTGAGGAGTCAGTGCTCAGGGTGATTATGTAAGGGATAAAGAGACTCGATCAGTGGTGAGTGTGGGGGAGGGGGGGAATGGGGTGGAGGATGGGGGTGATGTGCCAATCTTCTTTCCACCCTGCCCCCTTCCGTGGTGCAGACTTCCCTCAAATCCCTCCCCCTGTTCCCAGTGATCTCTCTCTCTCCCTTCCCCACCATGCTTTTCCCCAGTCTGTCCCCCCCACACTGTATCCCCCTTAGTCCATTCCCTACCAATCTCTATCTTCCCCACCGTTCTCTCCCCCAGGCCTATCCTCACCAGTCTCTATTGTTATCCCATCACTCTTCCAGCAGCCCAATCCCACCAGTCTATCCCTCTCCCCCCTGGCCCACACCCCACTGATCTCTCCTCCAGCCCATCCCTATTTGTCTCTCTCTCTCTCTCCCCTCCACCAGGTGGTCCCCATTCTCTCCCCAGCACATTCCCTCCATGACTCCCCCCCCCCTCTCTCGTTCATATGCACTATCCTCTCGCTTTCTTCCCCAGGCTCTGGCATTGGCTCACGTTATTTCTGCTGCTGGCCCGTCCTTGCTCTTCTCCTCTTCCCGAGCCATGGTACAGGCTTTTTTTTTTTTAGGCAGCAGTGGTGGTGCAGGCCCACTCTTACTTCCTGCTTGGGGGGGAGGGGGTGGAAGCCGCGGGCGGGCGGGCATGAGTGCGCGCGCACAGCTTCTGCTCCCCCAAGCAGGAAGATCGGCGGGCCGTATGGTGGCAGGCGAGGTCGCGGGCCACCGGCAGAAGCTAACCGACCGGCGGCCCACGGCCTGGCCTGCTGCCTCGCCGGGTGCGCCGCTGCGTGGAAATGCACTGGAATGCACACCCGGTCTCGCCAGGCCTGGTCGTCTCATCAGCAGCCCAAGTGGCGCTCACCTCCCATCAGCGAGGAGTACTGTGCCGATCGTCCTAGCAGCCAGATAAGAGCAAAACGTCCGAGGGGGTGGAGGCCATTCCGTTCTTGCGACTTCAGGTCCTGGGAGGAAGCAAAGGCGAAAACCAGCCTCATGCTCTTGTGTGTTGTTTCTCAGACTGGCAGAGGGTTTTTACATAATTTCTCTGTTTGGGATTTTTAATTACTTTGGTATGTGAGAACTGATAAATTACTTTTTTTGATACCATTTGGGGGCCTGATTCAAGGCTTTTCTCCCATGCTGAGTTTATGGGAAAAGACCTTGATGTGAGCGAGGCATGCTGCGGCACTAGTGTGTTTGCTTTTTATCCAGAGAAATGACCTATTCTGTCCCTCTCTCCTCACAGAGGATTTTTCCCTGTGCTGCAGAAAAGATTGTGTGATTTTAATGGACCTAGCTGTAATTTAATTTAAAACACCTATGGGTTTACCACTAATTAATTGCATAGATATAAAGGCTCACAAACTGTAGGTGATCCGTTTTTATTGGACTAATTTAATACATTTGTGATGAGTTTTCAAGAACTCTGCTACCTTCATCAGGGCAGTGCAGCAGGAGCTACTGATAATGTTGCGGGAATATATAAGTGAATCATAGATTACATTACAGTGATGGTTCCGCGATCTTTGTTTTCATAGCTATATAGAGTTATTAAGTAAAAGGTTGAGGGGGGCAAGAGTGCAGAGATTGTGTTTACAGAGGCGTGAGAAAAGTGAGGGAGAGAAACATTTAGAATTTATAGCAAGGGGAGGATTTTATCTTTAAACTCTGCTGTTTGTCTTCCTGGTAATTGCTAGACACAGTCCTCCCCTAGCTATAAATTCTGTTTGTCTTCCCCTGTTTTCTCATACTCCCAGCCCCCATCCTTGTACTGTACAAGTCTTAACAGCCTGGGAAAATCGACAGCACCAAGCCACCACCGTGGTGCAATCTGCAATTTACTTGTATATATGCCGGCAGCTTCACCCTGACCTCATTCTGCACTGGACCGGAGGAAGGGAGGAGTGCTTTCAGGGGGAGGGCAGGGTAAAAAAAAGCATTTCACCCATGTCGTCTGGCAATCTCTCTCCCTCAGTGCACGTGCCTTGTCCCACGTCATTTGTACTGTTAGTCACATTGAGGAGACGGCATTCCCAGTGGCTGATTTCAGTCAGGGGAAGAAAGGTATACAGGTAGATGGCTTTTTCTAATCTACACGTGGACTTTTCAAGACAGATTCATTGCACACACAAAAAATAGCAGGTGCACGTGGCTGCTCATGGTTTGCACCTACTGCAGTTTTCAAAAGGATAGCTCGAGCTTCTGCTCCCTTTGAGAAATGGTGCAAAGACGGCAGGTTAAAGTTGCATGTGCCCTTTGCACCAGTGTAGGCAGTGTGTGAAAATTGCATCCACGATGCATTATATTCATCCACTGAAAAAGGTCTCACCCACACTTTATTTATTGAGCTGAATTTCAGCCAGGTCGATATTCAAAGTGGTTTGTCCAGATAGCTTTTCAGTTTTCAGAGTACTTCCTCTGAGAAAAGAGGTGGGGATAGGACAGGGGGTGGGAAAGTGTGTGCTGCCTGATGATTGCATTTTCAAATCATTCTGCCTGTTTTCTGGCTCCTACTTTGCACCTGCTTCAGCGCTGGTGCAACGATCCCCCGAGGTATGTATTAATATCTGGCCCTGCACGGGGATAAACCTTACTGGGCTAAGACATTCACCGCTTAAAATCTATGCAGATAAACTGCAGGCCTTCTGGGGTAGAGTTAGCTGAATACTTGGCTAATTCCAATATTCAGGGTTAGCTAAATAAATTAACCAGCTAAGTCTGGACAAGCCTTGAAGTAGGGTTTACAATTATCTGCAAATGTGTCCCTTTAACTTTAGCTAGCTACATTCAAAATACAGTTGGTTCAATACTGGAAAAAAAACAAACCTCCATACCCCAACATTGCAGGCCTGTAGTCCCAATCCCCCCTCCCTCACCCCACATTGCTATCAGAGTGTATTAAGCCACGCTGGACTCTGCTAAGAACCCAACCATACCAGGCTCCCGGCAGCCTGGGAGCTGTGGGGGAGGCTGATGGATGGGACAGGAAGGTTCTGAGTTGGTTTGTGGGTGGATGGGGCCCAGAGGCCACACTGAATTACAGGTAAGGAGAAGGCTGCTCAGGGTGATAGACTTGCAAAGGGTTTTTTATTTTTAATTTTTTTTGTTGGTACCTCACTGGTTGTATTTTGAGTATAGCCAGTCAAGGTTAAAGTTTTCAGGGGACATGCACCCGGACAACTTGAAACCTAACCAGGTATATACAGACATAGCTGGCAGAGCTATGCAATCTGGGACAAAGGTCTAGACCAGTTCCTTTCTTGATCACTACAAGCATTACACAAAAGAAGGGTTTATGATCTGTGCTGGGGCAGACCTTCTGTTAAAACACATAGGGCTCAATATTCCAAAGAGCTAGGCAGCTAACTTGACAAATTAGGCACCTAGATTTTCCTAAATTAAAATTCTCCCATTCCCCGCACTGAACACCTAAAGTAAGGTGCAGTTTCCACTTTCAGGTTGGTGGATTTTCAGGCTATGCTCCTAACGTAGGTAGGGGCTCATTTAGTACGCTGCGATATGGGTATAACGCATGAAAAACTGTTATTATGGGCGTTGCATTCGATTTGCATGCATCGATTTTGCAAATACATGCAAAGCAGCTAAAGCCTAGGTAATCCTATGCAAATTACACTGCATGCCAAAAATATGGAGAGCTGTGTTAGTTTAATTTTTTTAATGAGCTGTAGATAATAGATGGGAGGGGGGGGGGCCATTGGGTCACTAATGTGCATCCAGATGTCCCCAGGATGCCTCTTAAAGGACTCAAATCTACCTAAAACACCACTCCACCTCCCCGTAACAGTGTAAAATACCCCCTGGGGATTTAGGGAGTCCACCCCTCACCCCACCCCCACCTGTTGAGGCAGCCCATAGTTAAAAAAAAAAAATAAGAAGAAAGAAAAAAACACTCCAAGCGTCGCATAGTGACACTCCACCCCTGCCCAAACCCTTCCCCTTTTAAGAAAATACCACCCTCCTGGTTCAAACTTCCCCAGGTTCTCCCCCTCCCTAGCCTCCCTTACATAAGACGATCTCCCTGGTGTCTAGTGCATCCCCCATCCCCTCTCCCCCCTTAGGTCAAAATAACACCTTGGTGTCTAGTGGAGCTCCCCCCCCCCACCCCCGGACCCTCCCTTACCTTTAAAAGGTAGCCTGGTGGTTCAGTGGTGACCCTGGACGCCCCCTAGGCTCCGGGCCGGCTGACACCATATTTCAGCGTGGCCCCATGGGACACAAGTTGTTCGGTGCCATTATGAAATATAGCGTCGGCCAGCCTGGGGCCTAGAGGGCACCCCGAGCCACCACTGGTACCTTTTAAAGATAAGGAGGAGGGGGTGGGCCTCACTAGACACCAGGGAGTTCATCTAATGTATGGGGAGAAGCGAGGTGTAGATACTAGGGGGGGGGGGGGGGGCGGAAGAACCTGGGGGAGGGGAGGGTTTGACCTGGAGGAGGTTATTTTCAAGTTTTGAGGGGTTCAGGCAGTCGTCACGTGATACTTAGAGCCTTTTTTTTTTTACCGTGGGTCACCTCGACAGGCAGCAGGGGGTGTGGGCAGGAGTTTATTTTATCTTTCTATTTGTTGTCGGTTTCAGTATTTTATTGGCTATCGTCAGTTTTAGTACAATATAGTTTATTCTTTCCAGTAATTTCTTAGATTATTGAATTAGTTGTTAGAGGGCTAAAACCAAAGCTTTTTTATACTGGTAATTGCGTTTGCCCACGTAAAAATGCACTTTGATTACTGCCCCACTCCCTCAGTGCGGGTCAGAGTACTTCCTCTGAGTGAAGGGGTGGGGATAGGACAGGGGGAGGGAAAGTGTGTGCTGCGTGATGATTGCATTTCCAAATTATTCTGCCTGTTTTCTGGCTCGTACTTTGCACCTGCTTCAGCGCTGGCACAACGAACCCACATTTTGCATGCAGCAGGGTGTGCCTATCCCTACAAACCACCCATGGGACTTCAGACTCTGCCGGGAGTCTCTGAATTGCCCTCTTAATATTGTAACTACTTTCCCATAACAAAAACTCATAATAAAAACTTTTAAAAATATATCCGAAGCAGAAAGCCTGTGAAGGAGTCGGTTGGACCATTAGATGATTGAGGGGTTAAGGGGGCCAACTTCTTTTCAAAATCTCTCTTAGCCTGACTTATCAGTGTCTTACATGTAACTTGCCAATGTTTATGCTTTATCCTATTTTCTTCTGATGGATCCTTCTTCCAATTTTTGAATGAAGATCTTTTAGCTAAAATAGCCTCTTTCATCTCACTTTTTAACCATGCCAGTAATCATTTTGCCTTCCTTCCACCTTTCTTAATGCATGGAATACATCTGACCTGCACTTCTAAGATGATATTTTTTTTACCAATATCCATGCCTGTTGCACATTCTTAACCTTTGTAGCTGAATCTTTCAGGTTTTTGTTTTTGTTTTTTTTTAACTATTTTTCTCCTTTTATCAATGTTTACCTTTTGAAAGTTTAGTATTAGAGCCATGGATTTGCTTACTGTCCCCCTTCCAGTCATTAATTCAAATTTGATCATATTATGATCACTACTGCCAAGCGGCCCCACATCCGTTACCTCGCTCACCAAATCCTGCGCTCCACTGAGAATTAGATCTAAAATTGTTCCTTCTCCTGTAGGTTCCTGAACCAATTGCTTCATAAAGCTGTCATTTATTCCATCCAAGCAACACTATCTAAAATCTGTCATGGTCTGTCAGGCTGGAGTCTGGGAGCACCCCACAGAGACGGTACATGGCTGCAGGTCAGGACTGGAGCTGATCTTCTGACTAACCAACCCCCTCTCCCACAGGTTGAGCCCTTGTGTTCTGGGGGCCGATAGGACTTGTCTTCTGTAGAACATCAGGGCACGGACTAGGAGCTAAGGTCAGGCACAACCTGGTCAAGGCAAGGCTTGCTGGATGAGGCAGGTCAGGCTGGAAGTTGAAGCCAGGTACAGGCACGGGCTGAATATAGAGCACAGGCTGGGGCTCAATCTGAGGCAAAGGATAAGTACAAGGCCTGGGAAATAGGCAAGGGACTGAAATGGCCTGGGCAGGGCAAGAACTGGACAAGGATAGGACTAAACTACACAGGCTACAGGGAATAAGAAAGCCCAACAGGGCGCAAGGCTAGCTAGGTGAACCTAGAAGGCCCAAAGGCCGTTCAGTAACAGAAAAGCCTAAGAGGCCACACAGCATGGCAGGGAGGTCTCAGAGGTCACAGAGCAAAGCCAGAAGGTTGGAAGGGCCCAGAGCAAGGCTGGTATGCTCCAAGGCAAGGTAGAGGGCCCGAGTAGGGCACAAGGCAAAGCAGAAGGCCCAGATAGGCCGCAAGGCAAGACAGAAGGCCCGGTTGCCATAAGGCTAGGCAAGGCAGAATAACAAGGAAAGAGTGGCCAGGTCAGAGATCCAAGGTGACTCGATGAAGAGGCATTGAGGCACTGGACAGGCCAGGTTAAGTAGGGTTGAGGCTTGGGTTTTCGTGTAATCAATGAGGTAATTGGCAAGAAAGTTAGCACGACTCACTGAGGACTCCTAGTGGAGGGAAGACTGCACATCAGGCTGAACCTTGGCATGGGAAGACTGCACAGCAGGTGAAACTGTGACAACTCCTTTGCTTTGGCAGTGTAAATACTTCATGCTCAAGAGGATGATATTGTTTTTGGTTTTTTTCCATACAGATCCTTTCCCACTGATGGGACAAATGTAGGAAAATGTTTTTCTTGCTGTGAAGAAATTCAATGCATGACAGGCATTCTGGGTGTTAAGAGTTGCGGCCCATGAGTAGTCCCTGTGAGACGCGGTACTCATCCCTGACACTAGTCATTCTCAGTGTGGCTGGAAGCCACTGGAGTCAGCCTCCCATGCCGCCTTGTCTTTCCTGTTGGCCCTGATGTGGCTCAGCCTCAGCATGACAGGAACGCCACTGGACACAGCATCCATCACTGCCATAATGCTGCGACCTGACTTTCCCTTAGGCACGTGTGCACAGTTCCTAACCTTAAAGGGTCCTCAGTGGGAAAGTCCCCGCAGCACCCTCTGATGACATCAGATAGCCCTTCCTATATAAAGGCTCCATGGACAGCTCACCAATGCCTCAGCAATGGGTCTCCTGCTTTGCAGAGCGTGTTGCCAGCATTCCTGAGTTCCTGTGTCTTCAGCTTGTCTTCTCCTGCCCTGCCTTGTGTTCTTCAGCTTTGTCTTGCCTCGTCCTTGCCTTTTCCTACTTTCTTTGTCTTCTGCAGCTTCCTTTGTCCAGCCCTGTCTTGTTTGTCTCATCCAGTATCTTCGTACTCCCTTGGCCTCACTCTCCGGATCTTGACCTTCTGCCTGGACCAGACTACGTTTGCCTGCTGCCTGGATCTGACCTTCTGCCTGGACCTGACCATGTCAGTTCACAGCCTGAACTGACCTTAGCCTGTCTTTGACCTCGTCTATCTGCTGCCTGTCCTGACCTCGGTCTTTCCTCTTGCCTCTGCCCTAGGGACCTGCCTCAGACCTATCGGCTGTCAGAACCCAAGAGCTCAACCTGCAGAGTTGGTGGCTGGTATAGGTGAAGCTCCGGTCTATTCCAGTAGGGCGCGTTCACCTGCTGCTGCTGTAGGCCCTGTAGGTTCACCTACGAGGCTGTGTCAACTACACCGCAGCACCAAGGGCTCACGCCAACCTTTACTCTGGGACCTCTCTTCACATTGTCATGTCCTAGAAGAACTGATTGTAGATTCTGAAGTTTCTCATCACTCTTCAATGGTTGCTTTTATGACCTGATGGGAAAGCCAGAGGTCAACTATGGTTTGTAGCACTGCAACAAGAAGTCAATTGAGCAGACTCTTAGATCATATTATTTATGTTTTTGTTTATGTTTTTATGCTTCTTTGTTACAAATAAGAGTATCTGTGCAACAGGAAGAGGAATCTGCTGGTCTTTCGAGCCAGAGATTCTAATGGATGCTCAGACAGTGTTTGGAAGGTTAGTGTAGATCTCACTGAAGTACGAACTGTTTAATTCTTTTTTGGGTAGATGAACCTCAGAAAACATATCTTCAAGTTTCAGAGTCAATCTTTCAATGAAATACAGTAATACACAGCTAGGTCACAGAGTGGGGGTAGCAGGGAAGGCATGAAAGTACATGTGCGGGAGAGAGGGAAGAGTAGCAGGCACCCAGGACTTCAGAGTACCTACTAGATAAGGGAGCCCGGACCGACGTGCCGCAAATGCGCAGTAGAGAGCAGCTCTACCGCGCATGCATGGACGAGCACGTCGGCCAGAGCTTGCCCATAACAAAAATGGCGCTGGAAGGAGTGGCGGCAAGGAGCAGTGACGGCGGCGGCAAGGACCAGGAGCGGTGGCGGCGAGGAGCAGCGGCAAGGACAAGGAGCGGTGGCGGCAAGGACCAGTAGCGTCAGCGGCGGCAAGGCGCAGTAGCGGCACGCGCGCGCAAGAGACCTCCCCCGAAGATCTTCCATTTGTGCTATCCGGAAGGGGAGTGACTGAGGGGAGGAGGGAGTAACTGAGGGGAGGAGGGAGTGACTGAGGAGAGGGGAGAAGGGAGTGACTGAGGGGGAGGAGGGAATGACTGAGGGGAGGGGGAGAGGGGAGGGAGTGACTGAGGGGAGGAGGGAGGGAGACTAGAGGGGGGAGGTGGGAGGGAGAATAAAGGGTGAGGGGAGAATGAGGTGGGAGGGAGGAGAATTGGGGGGGGGGAGGAAATGGACCGAAATTTTTTTTTTAATGTAGCCCGTTGTTACGGGCTTAACAGCTAGTCTAAGATAAAGAAAACCATCTCTCTGTCTTTTGCCATTATATATTTTATATATATGTGTGTTTTTTCACTGTGATGTATTGTGTGAGGGTGGTTGACTTTGCTGAGCTAGGGGCCCAAAAAATCCTTTATTTGGCCCTGAGCATGTCCTGATTTCAGGCTAACTAGGAATGTTTAAAAGGACTAAGACATATTCTCTTATAATATTGACTATAACTTTTCTACACATTCTCACGCTGGGGACAAGCAGAGGTAAAATAACACTGTTTGATATATCAGCTGTAACCATCTGGTGCTAGACAGCTCACTTCTCTTTCTTCTGCAGGCTGCCAGGAACTGTTTGGTCGATAATGATCTTGCAGTGAAAGTGTCTGACTTTGGGATGGGTCGGTAAGTTGAAATTGCTAAAATGTATTGCAGCTTTTGGTTTACAATAGAGGTGAGCTTTACAAACAAGGAGAAATGGGAACTAAATGTGGTTCTCATTAATAACACTTTGTCTCTTCCTTCCCTCTAATGGGTTTTTTTTTTTGACCAGGTAGTTCCTTCTTTCTCCTTGTTTCTTTTTCCAGCACAGTTGTAACCTGCGTTGGAATCTGATGTCTCGAGCCTTCCTTCACAACTACCCAGGGATTTCCCCCCCTGTTTTTAAACACCTTCCCATTGTTCCTAGCCTGGTGATTGCAGCAACGTTCCTGAAGCTGGGAGCAATGCAGCAGACTGCCTTCCAGAGCCCTGTACCATTGGCTCTTAATCCAGCCACAGGTGTCGCCCTTAATGATATCCATGACTTCCTCCCTCCCCAGGGGTTATGAGCACTACCTCCACCGCATGCCAAGCCCCAGCTTTCCATACACTGCCCCAGTGCTGGTATAACCCATTGTTCAAGCCATGCACGTCCACAAGGCAGCAGCCTAGAGGGGGGCAACAGCTTTGGGGCCACCTGCAGTGGAATTAAAGAGGGGGCTGTGGGGCTCTGGCAGACCCCAACCTGCTGGCCACAGATATGAAGGGGAGGCCATGGGCCCCAGTGCTTCTCAACCCAGGGTGGCTGAGATGAAGAGAAGGCTGCGGGCAGCCGACATAGAGAGGGGGGCCTGGGTCTGCTGGGGAACCAAAAAAGAGAGAGATAGTGTGTGAGCATATGTGTGTATGAGAGAGAAGGGGCATGGGTGTGCATTGTGAGCATGTGTGTGTGTGAGAGTGGGAGCATGTGTGATATGTGTGTGCGTGTGGGAGTTTGTGTGTGGGAAGTAGAGGGAGGATGACTGTATGAATCTGTGTGATAGAGGGGGAGAGTGTGTGTGTGAGAATTAACATGTATGTGTGTGTACATATATACTGTATTTATAAGAAAGAAAGGAAAACGTTTGTGCACCACCCCACTAATTCATGACAATCTCAGGGTGACTGAATGAAAAATTTCCAGGTATGGAGAGGGGGGGATTTTTAAAAATCCTTATTAGTTTTAATTATTGGGTATTATATGATATTTTGAAATAGTTTGCTGGTGTGTTAGAAATTTAAAAAAAAATTAAATGAGGTTTATTTCAATATTGGATGTTTTATTCATCAGCTGTTTTGAAATATTTATTCTTTTTATTAGTATGGTTACACTATTTTGATTGATGTTTTATATTTATCGATTTTATTGTTTGATGTTTTTTGTGGAATGTAATGTTTGTTTTTTTCCCATTGTTCCATTGTATACAAAGTCTGGCTTTTTGCGGTTTCCAGTTCAGTTTTTGTCTGCACATTTCTATTTACACTTTATGGCCTCTTTTTATTCTGCATTTGATGAGGGTCTGTCTGTGTTCTGCATATATGACTAAAGTGATGTATTCGGTTAGTGTATATTTTCTGGCTCCATAGCAGCCTGGCTTGCTCTGGTTTGCCAATAGGAGGTGCATTGTTTTAGGGTTTGATGTAATATTTGTAATTTCCTCTTTTCATAGGTAGGTTTGTTTGAGTGCTGTTTTGGTATGGGAAGTTTACTATATTGTAATTGTAATTGATTTTATTCATGGCTTTTTGAAGACCAAGCCTACATCAATATGTGTTACAATATGCCTCCTACCATATGTGTTCCAAGTGTCTCTTTTGCTTTATTTGAAGGGTTTTCTGTAAATGTAATGTACATGTTGTTGTAAGTGATACTTTTACCTCAGAAGACTGTACTTTGCCTGTCCTTTTTCATGTTAAATCTGTTATTAGAAAAGCAGAATTTGTAGCTATGTGTGGAGAGGGCCATGTGGTGCGGGGAAGGGGGGTGTGCTGAATTTTTCTGGTACACAATTATTTTCATTGTATAGGATATACCTGTCAGCCCTGAGGCTTCGTATTGGGCATATTCTCGGAACAGATTACTACAGTTTTCCACTTCTCGCAAATGAACTATACTTGCCCACCATTGGCATATTTGCCCACCTGACATCTGGTAGCCTTCCTCTAACCTTACCTGTAAACAATATTCAGACACAAAGGTTTATTATGGAAAAAATAGGAGTCCATGAACGGTGCCATTAAAATCCATGCAGTTTGGGAGAGAAGGGGGGGGGGGGGGGGGACGGACAGCACAGTAATCATTTGCACAGGGCAGCAAAACGGGCAGCTCCAGCCCTGTCCAGCCTCTACGCATGTTAGCTATAATTACTGTCTTTGCTTACTTACAGGCCGATACAGTAAAAATCACGGGAGAGCGGGCGATTAAATTCAGTATATAAAAATATTCAAATTAGGGCCCGCGGTAAAAAGAAGCGCTAGGGACACTAGCGAGTCCCTAGCGCATCCTATTTGACAGAAGCAGCGGCTGTCAGCGAGTTTGACAGCCGACGCTCAATTTTGCCAGCATCGGTTCTCAAACCCGCTGACAGCCACGGGTTTAGAAACCGGACGCTGGCAAAATTGAGCGTCCGGTTTTCAACCCGCGAGCCGCGGACCGATTTTACATTTTTTTTTTAAATTTTTAATTATTTTTAACCTTTGGGACCTCCGACTTAATGTCGCCATGATATTAAGTCGGAGGGTGCACAGAAAAGCAGTTTTTACTGCTTTTCTGTACACTTTCCCGGTGCCCGAAGAAATTAGCTCCATCGGCGTGCACTATACTGTATCGGCCTGCTAGCTTGTTAAATCTTCAGGGCCCTACAGCTTTTCATGTAATTTTGTCTTTTCATTGTTCATTATTGTGCACATCTTCCTTATTTTATGTACTTAAAACCAGAAATGCAAGATGTGTGTTGGCGGTGCTTTGTAAGTAAATGGTAGCACTGTGTGCACGTGGATACACAATGAGCGAGATAGTATACTTCCAGAGGATGCATGCAAATAATAGGACAAGCATTCTTCAGCTATGGATGAACAGGTTTTATTTAATGCGTGTTTCTTTCCTTACAGGTTTGTGCTGGATGACCAATATATCAGTTCAGTGGGAACAAAATTCTCAGTCAAGTGGTCAGCACCGGAGGTTTTTCATTATTCTAAGTTTAGCAGCAAGTCTGATGTATGGGCCTTTGGTAAGATTTTGCTTTCCTAAAGTACTGAAGAGAACTGACATACCAAAACAATTAACCAGGCTATCTAGACTTTGTCCTCGAGAACATTATCCACTAAATGATGGTGTTCTTGACAGCAAAGCAAGTGCCATCTCAACAGTGGTTCTCAATTCTTGTCCTTGAGAAAACCCCAAACAGATCCTAGTTTTCAAGTTAGCAAAATTAGCACAAAAGTACATGTAAATGTTTTCATGAATATTAATTATGGAGATCCTGTAAACCGAAACTGCTTGGAGGCTTTGAGGGCTGGATTGGAAGAAGCATGGTATTGCAGTGAAATGTTCACTACATTGTAGGGAAGCGAAATGAAGTAATTCATGATGTAAAACAGAACAGCTCTGTATTGGAAATGGCGTTGAAGAGAAATACAGTTGAATCAAAAAGACAATGTAATCCAGTTTACTTCATGTAGTTTTCAACCCTGGGGATCCTCTCTGCAGGGATCCTGATATGGGAGGTCTTCAGTCTGGGAAAACAGCCCTACGAGCTGTATGATAACACACAGGTGGTTGAGAAGGTTTCTCAAGGATACCGGCTTTACCGACCGCAACTGTCATCTGAGGAGATCTATGAAATAATGTGCAGCTGCTGGAATGAGGTAAGTGTGATGTGTAATAATTGTAATAAAGAGGGTCTAAGAAACCCTTCCAAGAACTGGCCAGCTAGGGAGTCTTTTTTATTTAAAGTGGGGGGAAAAACTGGCAAGCCTGCATATCGAAGCAGGGCTGTAGCCGTGGGTGGGCCTGGATGGACCGTGGCCCACCCACTTAGAGTTGTCCCGGCCCAGCAGCATGAGAAGAGAGGCCCTGTCACAGGGCCCCCGTGAACAGGCCCGGCGCAACCCAGCGAAGCAGAGGCCAAAGAATGAACGTGGCCCGGGAGGTCAACGGTGAACTCTGTGCCCCTGGTGACCAAAGAGAAGGTGGACCGTGAGGCCACCGGTGCTCCCATCCCTCTAGCGGCCGGAAACAGAATGAGGTTCAGGAGGCTGCCAATGGACCCTATCCCACCGGCGGCCAAGAAGAGAAACCCGACCGGAGAGAGCCCATTCGCCTGCTCCTCCACATGTGCCAGCCCTACTGAATTCAAAATGCATGTGGCTATCATGTGCTCTATGCTGATCTTGCGATACACGAGATCAGGATAGAGGAAGTGCTAGGCGCAAGAGTTTTGAATAGCGCAGGGACCGGTACATGAGGAGGAGAAGCAGCAGCAGCAGAATAGGCTTCTCCTTCTGCTCCTGATGAGGAGACTGCCTGGGTTTTGAGTTTGTGAAAGAATGGGAGCCTGCTTGGATGTGTGTTTGTGTGACTGAGAGACTGCCTGGGGGAGAGGGGTGTTAGTGTGAATGGGAGCATGCTTGGGTATTTGTGTGAATGGGAGCCTGCCGTGGGGTAGGAGTGTGAATGGGAGGCTGCTTGGGGAGGGGAGATGTGAAGGGGAGCCTGCCAGGGAGAGTGTGTATGTGAGATAATATGTGGAAATGGAGAAACTGTGTGTATGCATGTCAAAGAGCGTGCATGTGGGAGTGAGACCCTCTGTGTGTGTGTGTATGTGAGGGAGCGGATGTGCGTGGACGTGGGAGCTGCTTGTGAGAGAGAGTATGAGAGTGGGAACCTCTGTGTGTGTCGGAGTGGCAGCCTGCTTGTAAGAGTGAGAGCCTGTGTGTATGTATGAGCCTGCATGTGAGAGCCTGTGTGTTTGTGTGGGAATGTGAACCTGTGTGTGAGAGAGAATGCAAGAGTGAGAGCTTGTGTGTGTCTGTGAAGGGGAATGGGAGCCTGCATGTGAGAGCGAGATCCTGTGTGCATGTGTGTGTGTGTGTGTGTGAGAGAGTGGGAACCTGCGAGTGAGAACCTGCATGTGAGAGAG
The DNA here is from genome assembly GCF_901001135.1 of Rhinatrema bivittatum. Lineage (NCBI taxonomy): Eukaryota > Metazoa > Chordata > Amphibia > Gymnophiona > Rhinatrematidae > Rhinatrema > Rhinatrema bivittatum. The sequence continues at coordinate 218,954,979 of NC_042619.1, forward strand.
AGAGCATATGAGAGTGGGCACCTGAGTGGGAGGCTGTATGTGAGAGAGAATGCAAGAGTGGGAGCCTCTATGAGAGAAAGCATGTGTTTGAGAGAGTGCATGTGAGAGAGAATCTGTGTGTGTGTATGAAGGAGGAAGGAAAGAAGAGGAGAAGAAACAAAGAATAAAAGAGATCCTGAAAAAGGAATTAGGAAAAGATAGACAAAGGGAACAAACAGACTGGGACCAACTGATTAAAACAATAAGCTCAGACAACAAAGGTAAAAAAAAATGATTTTGACTTTTAGCAATTGGAATAATCCATCTTTATGAATGCACATTTCTTATATATTTGTATGTTGCTGTTTCTTCAGTATTCCAGTGTTCACAGAAGCTGAGGCTGATTTCTCAGGTTTTCCATTTCAGTTTTGTGTGTATGTTTGTTTCTAATTTGTAGTTCCTTATTCTGATTTAGGTAAGGGTCTATCTGTGTTGCACATGTGACAGAAGTGCAGTATTTTGGCTAGTGTGTAGTTTCCCAGTAGGGATGTGTAGCAGTTTGGCTTGTTCTGTCTTCCCACTACGTAGTATATTAGTGTTCTAGGGCTTGGTGTAATGTTTGCCTTTGCTACCTTTTTGTAGATAAGGTTGCTGCTGTTTGAGTCCTGAGAGTTACTGCTATTATAATATGGCATGGGAAGGTTCTATGTGTTTTGTTTCTTTCTTTTTTTTTTTCTTAGGGATTTGTCTTATTTCACAAAATATTTGGCATTGGAAGAAGTTTATTTTGCTGTCACTGAGGTGGCACCAGCATTTGAATATTTTTTTTTGTATGTCCTAGTTCTATTCTGCACCGGTTGCAAATCTTAAGTTCTTACGATGATTATTAAGGTATTTTTTAATGCTGGTAAGTGCTTGAAATAATAGAATTAAAATATTGTAAAGCATCATTCATGATGAAACTACTTAAATTCCATGCAGGCCGATACAGTAAAGTACGAGCGCACTGTTTAACCTGCAGTTGGACGCGCGTTTTGGACATTCGTCAGAAATGTGTGTCCAACCCCCCCCCCCGAAACTAATAGCACTCATCACATGCAAATGCATGTTGATGAGGCTATTCGTTATATACCCGGGATACCAAAAAGAAAAAATGTACCCTCTCTCTCTCTGCAAAATTGTTAACTCAGTCACAAATCACACCCCAAACTCCTCCCTTTTTTCTTATTTGCATCGCACCATGCATTATGGTGCTTTCGCAGGCGTTAAGGCATTTTTGCATGCATTAAAGGGGCTTAACACATGCAAAAACTCCTTATAGCAATTTGATAAATGACCCTGTTAATATCCTAGCAATATTAAGTCGGAGGAACCAAAAATGTTTAAAAAAATAAAAAATATATGTGCCGGCCGGGCAGGTTAGGAAAATGAATGCTCAGTTTTACCGGCGTCCGTTTTCCTAACCTATGGCATTAGAGAGAGTGGGCGCTCAATATGGAGTACCCGTTCTCCCGCACTTCTTATTGTATTGGCCTGATTGTCAGGTACACTCTAGTCTAAGGCATTATTTATCGATAAGAGTACAAATAGTAGGGTCTAGACTTGTATGTCAACTGCCCACCCATGTTAACTCTGGGCCCCCCACCCCCCCAAAATTAACTTCTGGCTATGCCACTGTGTCGAAGCTATCAGTCATACGGTTCTGACACTGGAGAAGGAAAACAAACTATGCTAAATATGAAACACTATCCCTCCCTTGCTGCAGCGGTTTCTTTGCCTCGCTCAGTGGAGCGTAAGCCTCCGGTATTTCTCATCTGGCTTTTTTGTGTTTCGTACAGTTACCAGAGCAGCGCCCGACGTTCCATCAGCTCTTGTCGTGGATGGAGTCGTTCCGAGAAGACGACAGTGACGACAGGCCTTGAAAAGGAAGAGCTGATACAGAGGGGAAAGTTGTCATGATCACCCGGGGACAGATGAATTACTGCTCACTCGACACTGGGGTTCTTTAATAAGGCTGCTCTTGAAAGCCAAAAAAACCCCCCAGAACAGGTGTTTGACAAAGAAGCAGAGTTACGGTGATGGAAATTACAACGGGACTTTGTTCGTGTTTCAGCGGAGTGAAACCAGGCCTGAAAAAAGAAATGGAGCCAACCGGAGGGCAACGCAAGTGTCTACTTTAGTCTTGCAGAGCTTTACTACTTAAATCGGATTCTGCCATCACTGCCTCCGACACTTTTCCCTGGCTTCAAATCATTGTGTTGAATGTTCACAGTAGTTTTTTGGTATTATGATTCTACCAGGTAGTGCATTTCACCATCAATTAGCTTTGAATAGAGTTTTTTTTTAATTGTTTTTTGTGCGTTGTGCAGGTTAACCCAGATGATTGTGGCTTGATTAGCGTCACCATCACCCCCCCCCCCCCCCCCCACACACACACACACACACACACACACACACACTGTGTTTTTGGGCTCCGGAGGGTGAATAATTCAGGATATTCAGGTACTGCCAAGCGACAATTGTCATAAGAAGGCATATTTGGGAGATAATGGTGGGGGTGAAAAAAGATATCTGACATAGCTTCAAAAAGTATATTTGAGGTGCGGAGCTGGAAGAGCCACCACAGAAGGTCCTTGAAGGCATCTCACTCTTCCCATGAATTCACCCACACCGCACCGTTAACAGATTTACTCCAGATCAGGGCAGAAGGAACATTTTGAGTCAAATCTTTTTCTTTTCCTCCCCTGTCTAATCATGTGAGTCATGCCAGGCAGCTGTCTTTTTCTTTTCATGTTCCATCCAGGGCGTTGTTTTGAGAGTTGGTTTCCCGCGCCTGGAGACAGGGATCGTGCCACTCTCTGTGCTGCCCACCGGGGCCCCTGCTTTGACGCAGACACTTTTCCAGTTAGTACACACTGTGCACGGTTTCCCCCCACCCATATCCTTCTTCTACTAATGTTTAAGGTCACAGAAAATCAGCGGCGCCTCTAGACAGAAGAATTTGGAGGAGGCGGAGCCAAAATGACATTTCCTCATCACACCCACCTCCATAGCTTGGCCCCCTGCTATAAAATTGGCTATAAAAAGGGTCTTCTGAGTAATTTAAAAAAGCTGGCCAGTTTCACACTGGTAATAAAACTACTATTAAAATTATTTGATAGCTTTATACAACTAATTCTATATGGCTATGAGAATGAAGTCTGGAATGTATACAGGAAGGAGAACAATGTCAAAATCAGCCCTGCACCTCCAGTTCTGTAACACACTGCGTATCCAAAGAAATTCACCCAGCAATGGAGCTTGCGTGTTTCCCTTACTGCTCATCATACAAAAAGATATTTTCAAATTCTGGTGTCTCACAGTAATAGCAGCACAAACACCTTCCACTGCCAGGCACATTGTGAACTAGCACAAAACCTCGCAAAAAAGACACTCAGAATCTATATTGCAATCCCATTGTAACTTAACAGTAATAACACCAAGGACTCAAACAATAACCCTACCTGTGAAAAAGCAGCACTGTAAATATTACACTGGGTCCCAGAATACCAATGCACCACCTACTGAGGAAACAAAACAAACCCGAGTGCTATAGATCCTTACACTAACACAGACACGCTAACAGAATCTCTCATCATGGTCACACGCACAGAGCAGAGACAGACCCTCACCAAATACAGAATAAAGGATCACAAATTAGAACCACCATTCCTCATAAAAGAAATAAAATCAAGAAACATGAAGCATCAATTATTATAAAATCATACTAATAAAAGAATATTTTAAAACTACTGACAAATAGAATAACTTCTATTAATTAAAATCATATACATTTTTATAAAATTTCCCAAGCACCAATAAAATATTTCAAAACAGCACATGTCAAATTACACCCAATAATTAAAACTAATAAGGATTAAAAAGAACAGACCATGCTGTCCATATCTGGGAAATCTTGATTTCCAGTCACCCTGATATTGTCGAGGATTAGGAGGTTATCCCCTCTCTCACACACATACTCATATATCCGTTCTCTCTCACACATACACTGTCACATACACATATATACATACATGCTCTTATACACACTCACAAGCTCTTTCTCTCTCTCTCTCTCACAGACACAGATACACTCAGGCTCTAAGACCTTATCTCTCCCTGCACCCCCACATATAAACTCTTACTCCCCTGGATTCTCTCATTCACACACATTCGCTCTCTCGCTCTCACTAGCTCACTCACATACACATGCACACACACTCAGGCAAGCATGCATACATTCATTCTGACATACACACCCACCCAGGCAGGCACCCATTCTCACACAGACAGAACTCAGGAAGGCACCCATTCATTCTCATACACACTCACCCCCCCCCCCCCCCATTCATACACTTGCACACACTGAAGGCAGACACCCTCTCTTTCTTTTGCCAGCAACCTCGGAGCCTCTCTTATTTCTCTGTTGCCTCTGTCACTGCTGCCACTGTCACTGCTGCCGCGTGGCTATTGGGGAGGTGCTGAAGTCCATTCTGCTGCCTCCTCTGTGCAGGCCCTTCGGTATTAAACATTTGTGGGCTTCCAGTTCCTCCATGTTGATCTCGTACATCATGAGATCGGTATAGAGAAAGTGCTACTCTTGCACCATCCCAAAGATAACCTATACCAATCACTAAAAATTTAAAAAAAAAAATTTTTCACCTTTGCTGTCTGATCTTAGTTTTCTAATCGGTTGGTCACAGGCTTTTTTTCCTACCTTCTCTTTCTTGGTCTTTTACCAATTCCTTTTACAGGGTCTCTGTTTTTCCTGTTTCTTCTCTCTCCACCTGTCTTCTTCCCTTCTTCCCTCAAACACACACTCAGGTTCTCGTTCTCACATGCTGTCTCTCTCTCACACACATATACTCAGGTTCTCATTCTCGCATGCTGTCTCTCTCACAGACACACACACTCAGGCTCTCATTCTCACACATACACACACAAAGGCACAGGCTCTCACACTCACATGCTCTCGCTCATACATATACTCACTGTCTCTTTCTTCACGTGCTGTCTCTTTCATATGCTGTTTCACACAAACACACAGGCTCTCACTCTCATATGCTGTCTCACACACATACACAGACACAGGCTCTCACATGCTGTCTTTCTGAACAGAGGCTTTCACTCCCACACACAGGGATAGATATTAGTACGTGTGCCTGTGCATCCATGTGCACACACATGGATGCGCTGATTTTATAATATGCGTATGCCGGTGTGCAGCACGTTATAAAACCATTGGGCTGCGCACAAGGGGGGTAGATTTGTACAAGTTTTGTACGGCGACGCATCGCGGCCTTCCCCAGTTTCCTTCCAGTCTGCTCCAATTAAGAAGCGGACTGAGAGGGAACTTCCCTACCCCTTACCCTAACCTCCCTTCTTCCCCCCACCTCCTAAACCCTATCTCCTACATTTTTTTCTTATTTTGTTGCTTACAGCTCCAACGGAGCAGTAGCAACTTGCGTGTTCCAGGATTCCCTTCCCTGGTACAGCAGCACATGTAACCCCCGTTTTTACGCGCACCAGCCATTTAAAATTCACCCGACAGTCTCTCAAATCACTCTCATACAAACACACAGTCTACAGGGCCTCAGCCTCTCTCTCACCTCTGAGCCTTCTCTGGGCGGGTCACCGCGGGATAGGCTCCCTGATCTTCTCGGGCCACTGCGAGGAGGGATCTGCAGCGGCTCTGCCAGAAATGTTGCTGCTCTTCTGCATTCAGCTGATGCTCCTCCTCCTTCCGGCCCGCGCAGCTGCGGCAACATTTTTCTTCCAGGGCCACACAGGCAGGAAGGAGGAGGAGCATCTGGAGGAGACTTTTTCTTCGGGCCATGGTGGGATGAGCTCCACCATGGCCCCGCTGTCTTCCTGCTCTGTGGGCATCATATTGTCCGTCAGCACCCCCCTACGTCCCTGCACCTGAGGGCATTGGCCCCCCCCCCCCGCCCTCCCTCTCGGTACGCCACTGCCCCTGGTGTCCTGCCGCACATCTCCCCCAGCCTCTGGGCCTGCAACCCTTTCTTCCTCTGCCAGGTTGCCCCCATTTCAGCGAGAACTTCCCCACCCCCCTGCTCTACAGCACCGACCTCCTGTCACCAGAGCAGCCCCTGCAAGGGACGGGGGCGCCTCAGGCCCTGCTACGAGTGTGCATGCGCCGGTGCAAAGGACTCGCATCTGTTTAGGGGATGTTCTTGTTGCAACAAGGACGACTTGGCGGAAGAAGAGAGGGATGCCGGCCCGGATGGTGGCAGCGTCAGCAACGCTCCAGCGCCTTTTAAAATTTGGCATCAGAGGGTCAGTTTCTTGTGTTGCCTTAATCCAGGCCTGCACCTGAAATGACCTAACCCCCCACCCACTTATTTGCAGACTTTCACCCACAGTAAAAGAGGGTAATATTGAAACCATGTTTTTAGGCGGGTGAGCCCACATTTACTGGTGGAAAACCTTTTGAATATTGCCCTCTATAAGCCTGCCCGCACAGAGGGTCAGTCTGTCTGTCTACCCCATAGTAACCCCACAGATCTATCTATCTCTGTACCTGCCTACCTTGTAACATAGAACACAGCTTGGAAAACAAACTCATGAGACCCCTGGGAGAGATTCTCTTACTTGATTTTTCTTCTCCCGGCAACAATGGGAAACCTAGCTTGAACAAGCCAACCCATCTTACTCTACTGCTTGCCATGGGAGGAAAATGTGAAAAATGAAGCCCCCGCGATGTCTGTGAAAAAAGCACTTGCTTAGTCCTGACCGTAACGTCTCTATTACCTTTCACAACATGCACACATTTCTGTTAAGCCCATCAACGCATGCTCTTGCTTCCATTCACGCTTCAGTTCCCTCCCTCTCTCATACACATACATATACTCTCCCTTAGCATTGATCACTTTAATGTCATCTGAAAGTGTGATCGACAGGTTGCAGCAGCCTCCAGGTGGTGATGGTGGAGGCCACAACAGTAACAGAATTCAGGAAGTCTCAGATGAGCACAGAGGAGGCCTAGATGTGAAGATAAAGTCATTAGCCATCATATTCTGTTTGTATATCAGTGCATTAGATGGATTATGATTTTGATTCATCCTTTGGCTGTAGTTTTTAAGTTGATTGTTGTGTTATGTGATGTTCGATTTTTATTTTATTTTTAAGTTGATTGTTGCAATATGTTATGTTTTATTTCTTTTTACGTTTATATAATTTTATGCTGCTTGCTTGTACTTTATTGTACCTCGCCTGGGGCTATTTTAGATTGGGCATTTCATAAATCTAAATTATAAATAAATAAAACACTTCATACATGAAATCACAACAGGCTCAAGAAGTCAAATGAACACAGTTGCTATTGAAGGTTTACAGGACAAACAATAATATGAAACATGTAATTATAATCGCTTTGCTGCAGACTCCACGGCTGGGTCGTGTGGCAGGCTATTGCTGAGTCTCTCACACCAGCCTCCTGCCAGATGTGCTGGGGTGGGGTGAGGGGAAGAAACCTCTTTTCTTCCTCTTCTGCTCCTTCTCCACCTCCACCAGCCGGAACAACAACATGCTATATGTATATTTATATATATATGAGCATGTCCTTATACCTACAGTACCCGAACATAATCTGCTTTGAAGTGCTTGAAAGACAGAATATAAATCAAATAAATAAATAAAAAAGGCTAATAAAAAAAACAACAGACGTTCATCAAGCAACAAGTACTTAACCCCCATCCTTAACCCTTTCACACATTCTTAACTCCGTGACACCCACCGAGAAGATGAGAAACTGAAGACAGTGGGACTGAATGGGGCTGGAAATAGTTACCAAGAAGGAGAAAAGGACGAAGAGTCTTCTACAATCAAAGCAGAAACAGCATAATCCCCAAACGTTCTGCTCCCGTAACAAATAGAGAGCTCAAATAATGTAACAACAGCATTCACATGTGAGAGCGCAATAACAACCTCTTCGCCCACAACAGACACACATGGAAAACCACCCAAAACTACCACCACAATCATGATGGACAGCAGGTGTAAGAGGCTTAAGAAGGCCAGGTCTCCCCGAAGCTGGTTTAAAAGCTGGTCTTAGATGGGGTGCATCACAGTTAGCAGAGCCCCCCCTGCTGGCTGCTGAAGGGAATAAGAGGCAGGGCACCAGAGGCAGCTGGCAGTTTGAACCTGAAGGTTTCCTGGGCATTGGACCCTTAAGCATTTTTTAAATTTGTGGGCCAGTTGTGCTAAATCTTGTGCATATCCTGATTCCCCCAGACTCTTGAGTTCATACCATATCCAACAACACCGTTAGGGTTTTAACCTCTCATGTAGGGTCCCTGTACAAAGCTGTGATTGGAGTCTCTTGTCAGCAGTGCGTCATTTAGCCCAATAGACTAAATGACCGACCCAGCCACTGTATATTCATACGTTCTCATTCTCCAGTTTTTTCTGTCCTTTATGTCCTGGCTACTCTAGCCCCCAAGTTCATTCTCCCTGTTATTTGTACCTGCGCTTCGGCCTTCCTGTTATATGGTTATGTTCAGTTATTCCCTAAGCTTGATGTAAACCGGCCTGATATGAAGCTTGTCATGAAGTTCGGTATAGAAAAATGTTAAATAAATAAATATGTGGGTAACTGTGTGTATTTCCATATGGAAGCCATGTCTGTCTAAATCTAACTCTGAAATGGCCTGTGTGTATGTATTTTCTTCACTAGGAGAGCGAGAGAATGAGGATGACAAAGTACTCATGAGATAAAGAGATCATTCATAGAACAAACGTCTGTCATTTCTGGTCTCCCAAAGAGATGGTATCATGAAGCAAACTTGTGTTCTCCAACTTAGTGTGGCAACTGATGTATTCCCAGAATTTAGGACATGCCCTTAGTAAAAGTGGTGTCAGATATGTACCTTGTTTAAAAACCTGACTTTCCTCTCTCTGCCTCTCCTTTTTCCTGGCAGTGATGGCAGGCAGCAGCGTTGGGATACAGTAAGCGTGCACTCCCAGTCGCTGTGGCTGCTCCTCCCCATTCGCTTCCTGAGAAGGGAGTGTGCGTGATAAAGGAGGGGGAAAGGGAGCACAGGTTTACCCAGACCCCACCCTGCTGGCCTGCCACCACTCTGCCCATGGTCCTGTACTCCTGAGAAACTGTGAGAACCCTGAAAGAGGGGGAGAAGAATGGAAACCTGGTGAGATGGGAGGAGGGAGCAATAGAAAGAACCTTTGGAAAGAGGTAACGAGAAATCTAAAGGGGAGGGAGAGAAGCCTTGTGGGGAGGAGATGGAAAGCAACTTAAGGGGGGGAGGTGGACATGGATTAGAAGGGATATGATATGGAGAGGTACCTGAGAGAGATGAGGGGGAAGACGGAGAAGAACAGAGATAGAAATGAGTAGGGGTAGGTGGAGAGGAACCTGTTGGGGAAGATCGAGGAGAGTCTGGAAGGATCAAAGGGTAGAGGGAAGGGGAAGAAGGAGCAGAGGGGAGGATGAAAGTGAAAGGGGGAAGGGTAGGGTGGATGATGCATCTCCTCCCCCCCCCTTTTAAAATCCTAGATCTGACCATGTGTGGCACATACGGCATTAAGTCAGTTTCTTTTTCTATGTTCAACAATATTGAAAAACAGGACAATTTGTACATCCTATTCTTGCCTAAGCAGGACCTAGGACAAGTTCTTAAAAACCAGAATTGTCCTATATAAAGCAGGACACTTGGCCACCCTACGCCATATCATCCCCATCCTCCTAGGAATACCTTGATGTGCCTTATGCAGTGCTGAGCTGTGGGTGCATGCTAACGAGCGAGAGGGTATGAAAAAACGTTTGTGTTTGGCCCCCCCCCCCCCCCTTGATGTGCTGGGCAGATAAAATGGCAATAAGGAGAAACTGACCAAGGACTTTGTGTGGCGGTGCCTGAACTTGTAAGATTTGTGCTCATTTCAGAAATGATGTAGACCCTCTGTCTGAAGTTTATACAAACTTTTGGAGCGGATTTCCCAGTCAACATTTTCTTCTGTACTCATCTCCTGTTTCCCCATTATTTCCTTTGGTGCAGGGCCGCACAAGTGTTTCAGAGCAGGTTAAATGAGGCGATGGAAATGTGCGCAAATGTTCTGAGCTTTTTCTCCATTCTTTGTGCCATGCACAACCCTTGAGCTGCTCTCCACGCGCGTCCTCTGCTTTATCCTAAGTCTTGCAAATGTCAACAGTGTGACTTCCCATGACCAAGGAATAAATGACCCTCATGTGTATTGCAATGGGCCTGACAATATATTATGCTCCTGAGAGCAGGGACTGGCCTAAAACCCCATACAAGAGAGTTTTCTGAGACGCACAAGGCCTCTCTGCTGCTTTTTTTCAGACAGAAGCTGTGAATATTTACATCCCCCCCAACACAGCGAATTACTTTTGGCTGGAAATTTGTTGAAGTCCTGAGTTAGGAGGGGAGGTGGGGGTGCATCGGGGCTTATTGTTCAGATACAGGACCTTGTTTTGAAACAATGCCACAAAGAGTTTAGGAACCAGCATAGTCAGGTCTGACTGAAGACAAAAATTGTGTTTTGCTTCCTAAAGATTTGACTTTTCTAGCTAATCTCTCTCTATATCCTTATCCTGTGCTATATAAACGTTTCGGTAGTAGAACAAAGTGGCATGTTCCTTTTTTTCTTTTTGTAAACTTCTCTTTCAAAGTAAAAACGGATTTATGCTTCATTACCTGTACATAAAGGCAACTTCTAAAAAAGCATTAGGGAAGTTTCTCATTTAACAGTGAGAAAACACGACTATCCTTTTCTTCCAGTTAATCAGAACATACAGGTGCCTTACTGGGTCAGATCAAGGTCCGTCAAGCCCAGCATTCAGTCTCCAATAGTGGCCAATCCAGGTAACAAGTACCCATCAGATCCCCAATAGTTGATCTCTTTCTTATATCTCACTCCCAGGAATAAGCCCTGGATTACCCAACTCTGCCTGGCTAATAGCTGTTTATGCACTTTTCCTTCAGGAACCTCATTATCCCCTAGAGTCATCAAAATGCTATAATTTCGCATGGATAATGCCTGCAATAAGAAAAAGGGGCGTGGTTATGATAATTTTAGAATTATCGCACCATGCTCCATCTTACCACTTCGCATAGGTACTTTATTGTAACATGCGGTAAAGTGTGATACTTGTACTTCACTACTCGCGAAGTGCTCAGCCAGGCATTTACTTACTTAGGGGAGAGAGCGAGAGAGCACAGTAGACTCAGCGAAGACGACATATTTGGAGTGAGGAAAGTCACACAAAGATGAGATTTCTACAATGTTCTCTCGCCCTAGCTTGATGGACTCTCTACCAGAGTTCTATCAAGCTACAGCGAGAAAATATTGAAGAAATCTCATCTTTGTGTGACTTTTCTCACTCCAAATATGTCAGATCTTCGCTGGGGTCTACTGTGCTGCTCGTACGTCTCACTCTGCATGTAAAACTGGCCCCAAAACCCTACACCATCACCAAAACCTTGAGTTACTAGCTGGCCCTCCTATAGTAGTATAAATATGTGAGTACTATGTGTGCCACCCCAGAGGCTCTCTCTCACTCTCTCCTTCTTCCCCTCCAAGCCGAAATACAATTTGCAATCTTTATTGTAAATTGCATTACGGCCGTTTCAGGCATTTCACACAGCTTATTGCCAGGAAAAAAGGTGTAGTTATTTCCAGTGTTAAAAGCATGCGATAGCACTCCTCATTTTCATTAATCCCTCTCAAACCTTTCCCCAATCCCGCCCCTTTGAAAAATGTGCATTCGTGCCGCGTGGTACCATAACTATCTAGTGCGTTATGGTGTTAACGCATGCGTTATGACGTTATCGTGGGTGTTAACGTCATAACGCAATTTGATGAATGACCCTGTATGTTAGCTGCCTTGACCATGTCCTCTGGCAACAGATTCCATAGCTTGATTGTACGCAAAGTGAAAAAATACTTCCTATGATTTGTTTTAAATCTACTGATTGCTAGTTTCATGGAGTGTCCCCTAGTCACAGTGATGTCTGAAAGGTTAATTAACAGTTCTCTATTACCAGTTCCACCCCACTCATGATTTTATAAATCTCAATCATATCCCCCCCTCAGTTGTTTCTTTTCCAAGCTAAAGAGCCCTAATCTGTTTAGCCTTTCTCCAGAAGGGAGTTTTTCCATCCCCTTTATCAGTTTTGTGACCTCTGTACCTTTTCTATGTCCGCGATGTCTTTTTTGAGATGGAGCAACCAGAACTGCACACAATATTCAAGATACAGTCACACCATGGATCTGTGCAAAGGTATTAACAATATTCTCAGTTTTGTTCTCTGTTCCTTTCCAAATAATCCCTCTAAATGTCAGGATGGAATCAAATTATTTGATTTTTAGGAACAGGATGAAAGCTTGGTTATTCCCATGGGTTGAGGAAATGTGAGATTGGAATGAGTTGGGCAAAAAAAATGATTTTTAAGAAAAGGGTAAAAACTTGCTTATTTCCAGGGATGGAGGAGGTGGGAATGGAGCGAGTTGATTGTTCTTTCATTTTATTGATATTGTATTTTAATGCTGTTTTTATAATAGTATTATTTTTGATGACTGTATTCAATTGTGTTATGCATTCTGATCAGCATGCTGAGTGGACAGTATATAAAAGCTGTAAATAAATTAAAGTTTTATTTGTCTTTTTGACCACCACTGCACACTGAGCTGAAGATTTCAAGGTATTGTCCATAAGGACAGGGCCAATGCTAGCATTTTTGCTGCCGTGTGTAAACAATTAGTGTGCTGCCCCCTCCTTGTGTTTTTGTTTTTTTTTTAAACAGAATACCCCACCTCAGTTAAACATGCAGAATGCAAACTCACCCTCATCAAATACAGAATAAAGAGACTATAAAATATAAACAGAAACTGAACTGAAAACTGCAACAAGCCAGACTCTGTATGCAATGCAGCAATGGAGAATCAAACACCACCAGTCCTCATAAATCATTCAAAAGACAGCAAACCACCGCTAATGACTATCTACCCACATTCAAACAATAAAATCAAGGAATATAAATCAATCATATTAGTAAAACCATACTAACAAAAATAATATTTCTAGCAAGCTAAGGAATAGAATAATATCCAATAATTAAGAGCGCATATAAAATTTAAAAAATGTTCTAAACGACAATCAAATATTTCAAAATAATTGACACAGACACCCAATAATTAAAACTAATAAAGATGAAAAATTCACTGCCCTCCATACTTGAAAACTTTTCATTTCCAGTCATCCTGAGTATGGTGTGGATTAGTGGGGCAACACACACTTTCTTCACACACACACACCCAGGCAGGCTCCCATTCACACACACATACCCTCAGACAGGTTCCTATTCACACATACACACATACCACACACACACACACCCCAGTCAGGTTCCAATATAGATACATACTCCTAGTTAAGTTCCCATACACACAAACCCCAGTTAGGTTTACAGACACCCCAGTCAGGTTTGCATGCACACACAAACACACACACACACACCCCAGTCAGGTTTGCATGTACACACAAACACACACACATACCCCAGTCAGGCTCCCATTTACACACATTCCCGTCAGGCTCCCATTCACACACACCACATCCCCCAGTCAGGCTCTCATTCACTCACACACACACACACACACACACACACACACACATATACCAATCAGGAGCCATTCTGCTACTAATTAAATTTCGCGGGTCTAGCATTTCCTCTATGCTGATCTCGTGCATCATGAGATCAGCATAGAGCACATGCTAGCTGCACATATTTTGGATAGTGCACACTGGCACCAAGAAGGAGCAGGAGAACTGGCACCTTCTTCTTTCTTCAGCCACCAGTGGGATGGGGTCCACAGCAGCCTCACGGGAGTCTTCCTCTTCTGGGCCACCGGTGGGATGGGTCCAACGGCGGCCTTGCAGGCCACATCTTCTTCCACCATTGGTGGGATGGGGACCACCGGCAGTCTTGCAGGCCTTTTCCTCTTCTGGGCTGCTGGTGAGATAGGGTCCACCAGTGACCTCGCAGGCCAAAATCTTAATATCAGCACATTCACTTGTCATCAGCTGACAGCTCCGTGTCAGCCGAACATAAATCAGTCTAGAGCCGCCGCATTTAATCGTGCTCCTAAATACCATACCAACCCTCAGTGGGTCAGCGCGATCAATATTTCAATTGTGGCGCACAGGCTGAACTGCTGTATGGAGACAAACCACCGGCATTAGATGTAATAGCCCCTGAAGCAGCTCAAAGAGCGAAACTCGGCCTGAGTCGGGCTTTTTATGATGTTCTGTGCTGAATAAAGAACTCCTGGTGTTCACTGATCCCCTTTTCTTTGGTCGCTACTGCAATAGCAGAAGCAGCAATAGAAGATGCTGCTGCTGCTGCTGTTATTGGTTGGAAGAAGGATCTTCCTATCAACTCCAGGAGGAGGTTGCCCCTACTGGTGAGTTTAGGGTGGGGGAGGTAGCTAGTGAGGTGGGTATTTGTGCATGTGTGTTTGTATATAGATGTGAGGGGGGCATATGTGTGTGTGTGTGTTTATATATGTGAATGAGTGTGTGCACGGGGGAGGGAGTATATAAAGGGGAGGGGAAAGCACATATCTGTGAGAGTGTGTGTGTGTGTGTGTGTGTGTGTGTGTGTGTGTGTAGAAGGAAGAGAAGTGAAAGTGTGAATGAGCATGGGTGGGAGGGTGACTGGAAATCAAAATTTCCCAGGTATGGTTGCCGGTGGGATGGGGGTCTTTCTCTGTTCAGCTGCTGGTAGCTGGGGTCCATCGGCAGCCTTGCAGGCCACCTCTTCTTCCGCTGACCCCCTCCCCAGGTGGGCTGCCCTGTGCAATTGCAGAGTGTGCACACCCGGTAGTGCGGGGCCTGCACAAGGACTCCTAGGTCCTTTTTCTGGGTGGTGACCCTAACGCCAAACCCATCATCATGTACCAGTAGTTGGGATTATTTTTGCCTATGTGCATTACTTTGCACCTGTCCACATTAAATTGTATCTGCTTCTTGCCTAGCATAAAAAGAGTCTACTGTCTGGATGAGTGGTGCAAAAGATATACTAATACCACTGCTTTTAATTAGTTGGGTTAAGACAATGTCGTTTGCTTAGACAAGATTCCTATGTGCTTTACAATTTAATGCCTCAAAAACATGCAGTATGCTATCATGGCCTAGGATTAGTCTAGCAATTAGGACACTAGACAGTGGTTTGGGAGTTAGTCCTGGGACATGAGTGCAATATTTTCCTCTGCCACCGACTTCCTCTGTGACCTTCAGTACACCTCATCTCGCCTCCTGTGACTTCAGGAGATGAGATGAATGTGTCCTCAGCCCACCAATGTATTTGTTCCCCCCTCTCCCAACTAGAGGTGAATATGGACTACAGGGAGGGGGAACATTGGGATGCAGAGCCCCTTGATACCGCTGAGGGTGTCTCCAGCTGTGAGAGTTGTGCTTCTGAGGGTTGAGTGGACTGTGCTCCTGCCAGGGGATGGAGGTGTTACTTAGGGCTGCGAACATCTATTTGTGATGAATGGGGGATGGGTTGGCTATGCCAGTCTGTTTTTCTGCCAGTAAGATCTGCATGTGGTAAAGGCTTGATTGCCTTTAGTGAATATGACATTAAATGGCATTTAAACATGTATGTCTTTAACTTGCTTTAGCAAATAGGCCCCCAAGTGTCATAGCCAAGGTCACAAAGAGCATTAGTGGGATAAGGATGCATTTGAAGCCTCAATTCCCTGCTCACTGGCTTATTGCTCTAATCACTAGGCCCTCTGTTTGCCAGCAAGGACTTGGAGTAAATTCACTTCTTTTCTTTTTGCATTTCACCCTGGATGGTTTCCTTCTGTCACCAACAGGAAGGGGAAGTTTAAGAGGGCAGTGTTCATGCGATGAGTTCGTACAAGCGGAAAACAGTTAGCAACACAAATTGTTAAAGAGGCAAAATAATTCAGTGAAAGGGAGGACATTTGCATTCTTTACCGTGAACTCTTTCTCCTTTTCCATCTTGGGCTCTGATTTCTTAACGTGGGGGGTAGCAGAACGTAAGTTAATCCTTCCCGCATGCCCACGTTTCCCACTACCTCTTATATTCCTCTTTCCTCAACTTATTGCTCACCCTGTGAAGTATGTGTATCAGAATCCTCACTCACCTTAACAATTGTCTCCGTCACCCCTTTGCTCCTCTACCAGCCGTTAAGCTCATTCTAGTGTTGCAGCGAGTCACTGTCTTAACAGGGAGGCGCTCTTGGTGAATAAACGAGATCCTCTCAGGAACATTCCAATGATGTCTTCATCATACCTGGGTCAAAGTCTCATGGGGCATGTTCAGACCTGCTCCCATGAAGCCACATTTCTAGAAAGGTTAAGGATAATCAGGGCACCTACAACCTGTGGATCTCTTTCTACGGGAAAACTGGTCTGAAGTCACCACTGCAGTAGCTTGTGTATCTTACCTTGAAGGAGTGACTGGGTTAAGAAGAATCTAAATGATCCACTAATAGGCAGATTGGAAAAGGGACAACTGGATGGCACACTACTGACTCGGCCAAAGTCAGCGATTACTGGAGCTGCTTCACCGGGCATGAGGATGCAGGTGTTACTTTCACTGAAAACAGGCCAAGGTCACCTGACACTTCCGCTAATGATCAAAATCCCCTAATAAAGTAGTCCATACAGTTATCTTAATGCTTCTGTTATTTGGACAAGATTATTATTTGTTTTATACACCCATATTAGTTAGTTATTACGTTACATTATCTCAGTCTCAGTAGTAATCATACCTGGGAACTCTCTGGATTTCCCCTGGAGTCTCAGGAAATTTGTGTAACCTTTTTTTCAGGGATAAGCTGGATCCCAAAAGGCCATTTAAAAAAATTCTTAAACGGGGCTAACTTCTCAGTCTTTTCTCTCACATTCTTTTCCCAAGGGAGTAGGTCCTTTTTGTGGGGGTGAAGGAAAATCTTCTTGGCCTAGGCAGTGATGTATGTATGATCTGCCATATAAGTGTGTAACCATAGCTCTTTGGGACAAGTACACTTACAAACCAGGCTGGACTCTCTGGATGGGTGTTCAAATTAAAGTTTACTATGATTGATTTCAAAAGAATTAATAGGTGTAATAAATAAAGTGTCCAAGTATATCCTGGGCCCTCAGATTTACAGCAGCCTCTGTGTATGTCTCCCTTCCAAGCAGGGGCTTGGAACTTGGGCTGGGGTTTCCTAACCATGACTGGATCCCCTATCACAGTGTTATGAAACTGCTCCTGTGGAAGGAGGAGTTAGCAATCTGTTGTGATCTACTCCTCAAGAAGGGAGGAGTTAGCAATCTGTAATGAATCTGCTCCTGTGGAAGGAGGCGTTAGCAATCTGATAGGGTTTAGACTGCGGAGATAGCAATCTGTTATGAATCTGTTGCTGAAGACTCCTGATGAGGAAGGAGTAGCAATCTGTTACCAGCGGAGTGCTTGGAGAGGGCACTCAGCTGTAGAGGAATGTAGATAGGTGGATCCTTGGGCCGATGGCAGATGACTGCGCCCCCAGGAGGATATCCTGAGAGGGACCACCGGCTAGGCTTGAGTACGGAGACAGACACAAGTAATTCTTTTATTAGACAGGTTAGTAGAACCACCAGAGGTGGCAGTAGTGAGCTGATATGCCCAGCAGGGCTGAAGTCCCTCAGGTACTGGAACAGCGATCCCAGGGTTGCTGAGCTGTAGAGAAACTATAGATAGTGAGTAGACAGGGTATGCTGTGTTCATAGCCAGTACTGGATGACAAAACTCACATAAGGTCTTTAGGAAGCTCAGTAGCTGGAAAGGGTTAGGCCCTCGAGGAGCGAGTACCTGATTCCAGGAAAGCTCTGAGAGAGCGATGGTAACTCAGATATGTCTGTATCTGTGATAGTTCCAGGCAGTAGAGAATCTTCAGAGTTTTCAGGAACATGGGCCTTCGAGGAGCGAGTACCGGTTCCTATCTGCAATCTGAAATAAAGAAAAGAGAGCGAGGCCCCCGAGGAGCGGGTACCCCTGGTAAGTCCGAGGAGGCAGAGTAGCGGAGAGAGACAAGTGAGTCCAAAGTCAATCCTTGCTGTCAATCCCCGCAAGAAGCGAAGACTTTCTCCTTGCTAACTCGATTCGTTAGCGAATACTGAGACCTTTTGTATTGGAAGCGGATGACGTCATCTCAGGGGGATGCCCCCGAGTTTTGCGCCCTTGCTGCCACATCAATCGGAGTGCGCGCCCTACGTCATCAGGAACATGGTGGATCCGAAGAGTCGTGCTGGTCCGGGGACGCCGGAGGGAGACAGCAAGAAGACGCCGCGGCAGCTAACCGTCCATCAGACCCAGAAGGAGTCGCCACAGAGGTAAAGAGCTGGAAATGACACCAAAGAACCCTTCCGCACTGTACAATATTTAACTGACCCTACCTTAACAAAGCTGCATGATCCAAAATCTGCACTCATCCTATCAACTTGTGAAGTCTTTGTGCTCTACTTTGAACACAAGATTATGAATCTCTGCTCCAAATTTCAATCAAAAGATGATCCAGTATAAATAAAAGACAGGAAACAGAGAGTGGGATTAAATGGTCAATTTTCTCAGTGGAAGGGGGTAGACAGTGGAGTGCCTCAGGGATCTGTGCTTGGACCGGTGCTTTTCGATATATATATGGATGATCTGGAGGGGAATACGACGGGTGGGGTTATCGGGTTTGCGGATGATGCAGAATTGTTCGGAGCAGTTAAATCACAGGCGGACTGTGATACATTGCGGGAGGACCTTGCAGGACTTGAAGAGTGGGCATCCGAATGGCAGATGAAATTTAATGTGGACAGGTGCAGGGTGTTGCATGTAGGGAAAAATAACCGTTGCTGTAGTTTTACGATGTTAGGTTCCATGTTGGGAGCTACCACCCAGCAGGAGGATCTGGGCATCATAGTGGATGGTGCTTTGGAATCGTCGGCTCGGTGTGCTGCAGCAGTCGGGGAGGCAGGTGGAATGTTGGGAATTATTAGGAAGGAAATGGTTAATAGAACGAAAAATGTCATAATGCCTCTGTGTCGCTCCATGGTGGGACCGCACCTTGAATGCTGTGTACAGTTCTGGTCGCCGCATCTCAAAAAAGATATAGTTGCGATGGAGAGGGTGCAGAGAAGGGCAACCAAAGTGATAGGGGGGATGGAACAGCTTCCCTGTGAGGAGGGGCTGGGGATGTTGGGGCTGTTCAGCTTGGAGAGGAGACGGCTGAGGGGGGATATGATGGAGGTCTTTAAGATCGTGAGAGGTCTTGAACGAGTGGATGTGACTTGGTTAGTTTCACTTTCAAATAATAGAAGGACTGGGGGGCATTCCATGAAATTGGCAAGTAGTACATTTGAGACTAATCGGAGAAATTTTCGCTCGACGCACAGTAGAGCTCTGGAGTTTGTTGCCAGAGGATGTGGTTAGTGCAGTTAGTGTGGCTGGGTTCGGAAGGGGTTTGGATAAGTTCTTGGAGGAGAAGTCCATTAATGGCTATTAATCAATTTTACTTAGGGAATAGCCACTGCTATTAATTGCATCAGTAGCATGGGATCTTCTTAGTGTTTGGGTAATTGCCAGGTTCTTGTGGCCTGGTTTTGGCCTCTGTTGGAAACAGGATGCTGGGCTTGATGGACCCTTGGTCTGACCCAGCATGGCAATTTCTTATGTTCTTATGTTCTTAAAGAGGGCGGAGTGAGAGCGTCGAGCAGCGATGGACGCAACACACAGTTCCTGAGATCATCGACGAATCCCGCATTCCAACCTTGTAGTCTCCTGTGTCCCAGCGGTGGAAACTCCACTGGGGATCTCCTGATGCCCTTCTCCTTTTCTTTTCCTTCGACTCTTCAAAAGATAGGCTCAGACCTTCCTAGAGGAAAGGCCAGCCACTGAAAGCAATCCTTACTGCTTCTAGCTCAGGGCAAGGAAGGGTGACACTCTGCACAAGGAAAAACTCAAACTGGAAAAACCTTCTCTCTTCCTTAAAATGGGCACTGTAACCTCCTCTAGGCCTGAGCAAAAGGGTAACCTCCTGACCACAGTGAACAGGGGATACTGCCTGCCAGGGATGGTGCAATTCAAAACTGTAAGAATTCAGAGAAACTGCAAAAATCCATCAGCCTCTCTCCTTCTTCCCTCCGGTCCTTACTGGGGAACTGGCAGGGCAGTGTCTCTCCTTTTTGTGTTAAGCTGGGGGTCTAATTTGGTGAGCACACTGAAATAGCTCCTTCCATTCAAAACCAAATCTACAGTGCCACCCTCTAACATGGGATAACCCCCCCCCCCCCAACCCTCTTCTGCCTCAAGGGCAATCCAGTCCTCTGGGGGAGGTGCTGTATTGATTGCTATGCCCCTTTGCAGCTGCCTAACCAAGGGCTGGGAACTAGGGCTATCTAGTGGAGACTCCAGTGTCTCTATATTTGCATGAATTGCTGGGTCTCAGGAGAAACACTGAAAAGCTCTGAACCTCTCTGTTTACTGTTCCAGCCACTCCTCTTCAGAAAATCAGCAGATAGGGGGGGAGTAAGCCTGGAGCACCCATCCACCCACACCACAGGCACCATGTGGAGAGTGAGATGTGATTCCAGGCCTTGGGATTCATCTGAGGGTAGAATGAGGGAGCACACATCTGTGAGCTGTGACTTTTATGGGGGTGAAAGCAACATACCTGGGAAACTCCGGATTTGACCCTGTGACTCAGGGTTTAGAAACCCACCTCTGGGTCTCCTGGAGATCACCTAGGATCTACAAGTCTTAAATATCCTCCCCCTCCATGCGGCTGTCCTTTTCTCCTAGGACAAGCAGGATGGTAGTCCTCACACATGGGTGACATCATCGGATGGAGCTCGGCATGGAAAACATGTCAAATTTCCTAGATGTTTGACTAGGTTCACTGAGCATGCCTATATCAAGCATCCACTCGGGGTCCCTCTTCAGTCTCTTTTTTTCCACGGAGCTTTCATATCGTGATTTTTCTGAGCTTGTGGCATTTTGTTTAAAATTGCCTTGGAAAACGGTTTTCACCACCAGAGCTTTTCACAGGCGAGAAAATCTGAGCCATCAACGTTGGCATTGACGCCAAAGGACCTTGGAGCCACACTGATGGACACAGAGCCATCGACATCAGCAGGGCCATCGGCTCCATCGATGCCACCAGCAGATGGGGGCACCAGGGACCTTCGATGCACAGTGCTGCACTTGGGAAGGCACCGGCTTCTGCCATGATGCTCCTGAAGCGACCCCGTGGGGTCTGTGATGGTCTCCACCGGTCCTGGTGTCAGTCGCAGATCCACCTCAAGGATCCAAGGAAGATTTATCCATCCCTCCTGCCTTCCAGTCCATTTTGGCATCAGCAGCTTTCAAGGAGGAGTTGGAGCAGAGACTCCAGCTGGCGGTTGATCGGGCCCTGCTGGGCATCGAGCCAGAGGCACCGACGGTATCGATGCCCGCACTCTCCCTGCTAGGACTGCTGCTGGAATGGCTCAACGTGCTCAGCGGTGTGTTACCGACCCAGCTGACATCGGTTCCCGGGAGGCCATCGATGCCCGGTGGGGCACCAATGCTTCTCCCGACTGATGAGGTGCTCGTGCTGGTTCTTCCTCTGAGGAAGCTCCATCAAGGCCAGCAATGGCACCAAGGCCTGCAACCCCCATTCAGCTTTTCCAGGGCCAGCACCAGTGCCACCAGTGCCTAGGCCTCTGGACAAAGGCCGAGCACCCAGGGCCCCATCCCTTGTAGATTACTTTGAGGATGAGGCCCTGTATGACTCCTTGGAGGACTACACTGCAGAATCTTCCTCAGAGGTCTCGGAGAGTCTTCCCTCAGAACTTTCTCCTCCAGGGGAACGAAGAAGGTCTCCACCTGAGGACCTAACCTTCACAGGCTTTGTAAGGGTGATGGTGGAAGGGTGTTCCCAAATCCTCCACAGCAACTCCTTAAAGATCTCTTGTACCGGGACCACCATGATCATTTTAGGAGCCTCCCTGAACTGAAAGATTTCCAGCATCTTGTGTCTGGCATCCTCCTCCTTCATTAACTGAAACAAGGGTAACCGGACACTGTGAAACCTGGTCAGGCAAGGCCAGGGGCCAATCAGTGGTGGCAGCCTACAGGGCCGGTGCAAGGGTATTAGACACCCTAGGCAAACCTTACAGTCTGGCGCCCCCTCCCCATACACAATTTTAAATTATGCATTTATAACATATTTTACTTGAAAAATGACATTCTGAGGTAAAATTAATATTCAAGTTGTTGTGATAATTTCATGCACTGTTGTGATGCCAACAAGAAAACTTTGCATCTTGGAATTCATATGGCATCATACCTATTATGATATATTTTGGCATGGTCCTCCCGTATCAACACAATACTATCTGCCAACACTCAAAGAATAACAACCCTACCTATAAAAAAGAATACCAAAAATATTACACCAGAATCTAAAATATCAATACACCTCCTATCAGGAAAACAGAACAGGCTAAGCTACTACAGACCCCTACAGAGAAACCATATGCTAAAAGAATGCTTCATCTCAGTCTTTGCATGCAGAACACAAACCCTCACCAAATACAGAATAAATTTATTTATTTATTTATTTGGCAATTTTTTAATATACCGATAACCGTTTGCACATCGTATCGGTTTACAATTAACTTAGAACTAATAGGCAAAGGCCTTTACATGGAACGGTAACTGAAATTAAACAAGGGAAACAAGAAACAATAATCAAATGAGGAAAACTAGTTTACAGTAATTTACAAGTATTTACAAGAATTAATCAGATAACAAAGGCATAAGGAGTTCTGTTAGCAATCATGAGGAAGGATTGGCAGATGGGTAGGCTTGTAGAAAAAGCCATGTATTGAGTTTCTTTTTGAATTTAGGGGTGGATGTCTCTGTGCGCAGGTCTGGAGGGAGGGAGTTCCAAATAGTGGGGCCGGCGAGGGAAAAGGCCCTATTCTTTGTGGAGAACAGTTTGTAGGGTTTAATTGAGGGAGTGCGGAGAGTTCTTTGAAGGGCAGGACGGGTGGGTCTTGTGGAGGAGCGAGGAAGGAGAGGAGGGCAGAGCCAGTGGAGGTTATTGTTGGTAATGCTCTTGTGGATGAGGGATATTGTTTTGTACAGGATACGTGATTGGATTGGTAGCCAGTGGAGCTCAATGAGGGTTGGTGTGATGTAGTCTATTTTTCTTGTGTTACAAAGGATACGTGCTGCAGCATTCTGTAGAAGTTGCAAAGGTTTGGTGTGGTTGGCGGGGAGACCGAGGAGGAGGGCATTACAGTAATCAAGTTTGGAAAATATGATAGACTGGAGTACTGTGCGAAAATCTGAAAAGTGCAGGAGGGGTCTGAGTTTTTTGATAGTTTGTAGTTTAAAGTAGCAGTCACGTAAGAGGGATTTGATGTAGGGTTTGTAGGAGAGTTGGTTGTCAAGGAGAAAACCAAGGTTGCTAGTGTGTGAATGGAAGGTAGAGGAAGAGTGAGAAGTGGGAACAGGTGGAAGAGGGAGTTTAGAGGAGTTCTGGTTTTTGAGGGTTGAGGGCAAGATGCATGTCAGTGAGGAATTTGTTGATGGCGGTAAGGCATGAATCCCAGGTATGGAGAGTGGACTGGAGAGAGTCAGAGAAGGGGAGGAGAATTTGCACATCATCTGCGTAGATGAAGTGTTTGATGCTAAGGTTAGTTAGGAGGGTGGTGAGGGGAAGCATGTAAATATTGAATAAGGTTGAGGATAGAGAGGAGCCCTGGGGGACACCTTGATCTAAACTAATAGCGTCAGATTCATTATTATCAGAGAGGACTGTGAATTGGCGATTTTGTAGGTAGGATTTGAGCCAGGCGAGTGCAGTTCCAGTGATACCAATACTACTGAGGATATTGATCAGTATGGTGTGATTAACAGTATCGAAAGCAGCAGAGATGTCCAGCATAGCAAGAAATACCAGTATCGGCTCCTTTGAATATGGTGTCAGTAAGGGAGAGCAGTAAGGTCTCAGTGCTCAGATGCTTTCGAAAACCATATTGCGTGAAGAGTAGAATGTTGTGAAGTTCAAGGTAGTCAGAGAGGCGAGCGTTGACAAGCTTTTCTAGGATTTTAGCAAGGAGGGGGAGATTTGAAATGGGTCGAAAGTTGGAGAGGGAAGAGGGGTCAAGATTGGGTTTCTTAAGTATGGGTTTAACTACCACTTGCTTGAGAAATTTGGGGACCGTGCCCTGTACTAGGGAGCAGTTAGAAATGTCAGACAGAGGTTTGGAAATAGCTTTGGGAATGGAGAGAAGGAGTTTAGACGGGATGGTTTCAGCGGGATGAGAGGAAGGTTTCATTTTTTTTAGGATATTTTCTATTTCCAGGGAGGAGGATAGATCAAAGGTAGACATGGAAGCCGAGCAGTTGAGCGGGGGGAGGGTGACCTTTGAAATTATGGGAAAATTGTGCGGTGAGGGAAGAGACTTTGTTTTTAAAGAAGTGTGCCAGTTCTATTCCATTGGTCAACCAATGGCACCGGTAGCCCCTGTCACATGGTAGGGGCTGAAGGCCACCGGCGCCATTTTGCTTAGTGGCAGCCGAGGCCCCGGGAGCGGCAGATCGCTCCCGGGACCTCCGCTGGACCACTAGGGGGGTGTCGGGAGGGTGGCACTGGCGGGGAGGCAGGGCGAGTCGGGAGCTGGCTTCCTGCCGCGGCGCCCCCTAAGTCTCAGCGCCCTAGGCACAGGCCTAGCTCGCCTAGTGGTTCCGCCGGCCCTGGCAGCCTAGCAGCACTCCAATCACCTTCCTGTTTTCGGGGCTCAATTTGTCTCTCCTCCTCCTCTGCCTCTCCCACAGCTGTGCCGCATTTGTTGCTACTTTGCGCTGTCCTCTTGGGAGTCACAGAGGAAGAGGAGAGTCGATCTGAGCCCCAAAGACAGGCAGGCAGAATCTGACTAGGAAAAAAATCAACGCTCAATTTGAAAGGCAGAAAAGAGGGGGTGGGGTGGCTGCAGCTAGTCGCCCCCCCCCCAGTCCCCAAGTGTTCGGTCCTGCTCCATGGAAAAGTTGTCAACCCTAGCAGGGAGGAGTTGGAACTGAAAAGTTGATGGAATGAGGGTGAAAGGGGTAGACGCACGCACAGTATAAGGAAACATTTCTTTACAGAAAGGATGGTGGATGCATGGAACAGCCTCCCGGTGGAGGTGGTAGGGACCATGTCAGTATCTGAATTCATGGAAGCATGGGACAAGCACAGGGGATCTGAGAGAGTGGTAGGGATTGAAGATCTGAGTGGCTGGTGTGGATATGCAGGCTAGATAGGCCATCACATTACTATGTTTCTATGATACGCATTACTCCTTCCTCTTACCTTCCCTTCCCCCCAGCTAATCAAGAACATCTCAGGGTGATTACAACTCGGAAGTTCCCACGTATGGTAGTAATATGGTCTTTTCATACTATATTTAGAAAGGTTTAAAACTAGTTATTTAGAGATCATAATAAATCTGTTCTAAATGCTACTCCAAAGTCAGAAAGGGACAGCTCAGAACAAGAGCCAGGAAGCGGCAGGAACTTGTATGAGGTATCGCAGATCCATGGCAGGTCCATTCTGTATGCTGTGAATAAAGCCATCATTTCATGAAGATCAACAGTTCTGAGGGGACTTTCTTATCACATTGAACATAGTCCGGAAGGGGGTTCTGGACAGGACAGTGAATCGACTGTTGCTATAATTTACCTCATAAACCACACAACACACCTGAGCAGGTGAATTGCGACCACAGATAATGCGAAGGACTGAAAGGGTTTAATTCATCTTGTTAGATCACCACCAGAGGAGCCTGAAACATGAAACAACTCAGCTTTGCTTGTAATTTCTCTCTTGAATGAAGTTGTGCTGTCTCCTTGTTAATTCACCTGCGGGCCGATACTGTAAAAATGCGGGAGAGCGGGCGAGTGCCCGCTCTCCCAGCGCGCGCACAGGCCACTCTCCTGTGCGCGCGATACAGTATTTTAATTTATTTTAATTAGGGCTGGCGGTAAAAAGAGGCGCTAGGGACAAGAGCGCATCCCTAGCACCTCTTTTTTGACAGGAGCGGCGGCTGTCAGCGGGTTTGACAGCCAACGTTCACTTTTGCTGGCATCGGTTCTCGAGCCCGCTGACAGCCACAGGTTTGGAAACCGGACGCCGGCAAAATTGAGCATCCGGTTTTCGACCCGCGAGCCGTGGGCCTATTTCAATTTTTTTTTTCTATTTTTTTTACTTTTTTAAACTTTCAGGACCTCCGACTTAATATCGCCATGATATTAAGTCGGAGAGTGCACAGAAAAGCAGTTTTTACTGCTTTTCTGTGCACTTTCCCGGTGCCCGGAGAAATTAGCGCCGACCTTTGGGTCGGCGCTAATTTCTGAAACTACTAAATCATCAGTCTCTCAATCCGCATACCTCCTCTCTCCAAGACAAGCATCATCTTTCCCAGATTGGCAGAAAATAATGTTAATGAAGCCTATCCAATAAGAATTCCCAACTTCTTTTTCAACTACCAGCACCAGATTCCCTCTCCCATCCTTTCAACCCTGTTCCTATCACTATATCTGTCCCAAGCACGCTTAAAGCTCTTTGTAATGCTGTCCTTCACCACCTCTGCTGGGAGGCTTATTATAGGCATCCATCACCCTCTGAATGATAGTTTTTTCATTTTCCTATTTGGTCTAGTTGAACTCTCCTCCATTTTTTCTTATATAACTAGAGATGGGCCAGATAGCACATGATCATGATCCAAAAATCTGCCCGTAATCTGATTATTACTGGCTGCATCATGCATGAGGGTTTTCTAGGTCATGATCTCACATCGTGTAGATACAATGCGTAGACAAATGGGTTACGTAGAATAGGAGACCTCACCAGGTAATGGCTCACCATGTATAGATGACAATAACAGTGGAGTAGGTATCCAAACAGTGGGGATTCGTAGGTGCTCGATGAGTTTTCTGAGTATGAAGTTCCCACCTGCACCGGAGTCCACTAGCGCTAATATGTGGAATTTGAGGGTTTCCGAGATAATAGAGACTGGAAGTGTCAGTGGAGGAGAAGGAGAAGTTAGACCTAAAAGGAGTCCTCTGGCGGATCCTAGGTCTGCGAGTTTCCCGGACAGATAAGACAGGAGTGAACAGCATGGCCAGGTTGTCTGCAATACATACAGAGGCCGAGCCTCTTTCGGTGACGCCTCTCCTTAGCTGATAGCTGGCTGCGGCCTAGTTGCATGGATTCTTCCTCCTCAATAATGGGTGCGGGAGAGGTCTGAGTAACAGGCGCTGGACAAGAGCGTGGAACCCCTGATGGAGGGTTTTTAGGACCCCTTACCTCTTGCGATCATTCGCGCAGACGACGATCAATTCGCCCCGCAAGGTCAATGAGTGAGTCCAAAGTATCAGGGAGTTCACGTGCAGCCAATTCGTCTTTGATACGGGAGTTAAGACCTTCCAGGAAAATGGCCCGCAGGCAACCCAGGTCCCAATGTAGTTCCGAGGACAAGGTCTGAAACTCAATAACGTAATCAGTCAGGAGTTTAGCACCTTGTTGTAGATGCAGGAGAGCTGATCCAGCGACAGTCTTGCGAGCGGGGTCGTCGAATAAAGATCGGAAGAGCGCAAGGAAGCCTGTCAAATCATTGAGGATAGGATCATTACGCTCCCAGAGAGGTGAAGCCCAGGCCAAGGCTTTCCTGTCTAAAAGAGACAGTATATACGTTGTTTTGATCACTACATTTGGAAAATATGTGGGTTGTAGTGAAAAGTGCATACAGCACTGATTCAGAAAGCCCCTACATAACAGGGGATCGCCTGTAAAACGAGTGGGAGCTGGCAAGGGCATGAAGAGCTGTGTGGGCATCACTTGAGATGAAGCAGTCTTGTCAGGCGTAGACGTAGAATCCAGCCAAGCGTTTAGTAAAAATTTAAGATTGATGAACTTTCCAAAGTTGCCAGCAATTTCAGCAAAAGAAATGTGGAACAAATTTGCATTGGAAGTTTTAACAATTGCTCAGCAAGCTTTGCCTCCAGTAACTCAAATTTACTATTTACCTTCATGGAAGAATAGTCGGGGAAAAGATTAAGATTTTCAAGTTGTATCTCCTTTACATGTTTCAGATATATTAGAATCTTCTAATTCGACAGTGGCCCAACCAGCTACTATGATTATATCTTTTCTTTTAAATACTGATAAAGAGTGGGTCTTAAGGTTATATTTTAGAAATATCAAAGAAAAATTCTGTCAATTAAATGTAAGAATTTTTCCTGATGTCACTAAAGATACACAAATGAGAAGAAAACAATTTTTGATCTTGAGACCAAAACTTTTGCAAATGGGAACCTTGTTTAAATTAAGGCTCCCGTGTAAGTGTTGTATAACTTACCAGAATGTTAAATATTGCTTTTTTCAGCTGTCACATCTTACAAAATTTATTATGGATAGAAGTAAGGATGAAAGTCATGGTATAGTGACCCCTTAAAATGTTATGATGTTCTCAATTTGGAATAAGTAACTCTTCAGTTAGGATTGTGTGTATTTCTTGATACTATTTATTATTTATTATTTAGTAACATAGCCTTCAAATGTTTAAGGAAACCCCCCTTTCTTTGATGACTTTGAAAAATGTATGGCTTAGGTAAGTGCTTATTATCCACATAATTATGTAATATAGTAATTTCTGTTATGCCGTATAATGTAACATATCAAGATGCTCTTGAATGTGTAATTGGTAAAATTGATAAATTATAAAATTAAAAATAATAAAAATTTAAAAAAAATTTAAAAACTGTTTTCTGTATATAAATACATTCTAATAAAAGTAGTTTTTAATCTCACATGTTTTGGACTTGTGAATCTTATTGTAATGAAGATGCCTTAACAATTATTTCTGGTCTGTAATCCCCCATTATTGAGGACTTAGAAATATTTGGTTTTTGCATTAGATTTTCCTCATATATTAGTAGTATAATAGTACTCATGATTGTTATGCAAACCATATATGTACTCCAAAATATGTTTGATGTATTTTGAAGAAAATTATGAGAAATAAAATAATAATAAAAAAAACCCAAAAACATGTTTTGGACTTGTTTTTTTCCACAAAGAGCACGTGTTCTTTCATGACTACCTGGAAACCCTGGGCTCCACCCCTCATTCTACTTTCCCATCTCTTTCTCCTCATCCTCTGTGCAGTACTGGTACCTTCCAGCCCCTCTCCCCTGCTATTCTTTGACCAGTAATAGTATCCCCCTAATCCACCCACAGTCCCCTCCCTCCTTCTTGCACCCACCCTCTGCCCCACACTAGTATTTTCTGACCCCCATCTCTCTTTACCCTCACCCAAAGTGTCCAGCAAAATCCTCATTTCCCCCACTGCCCCTTCAGCACCAGTATGCCCCTAGCCCTCTCTTTCTTCTCCTCCCAGAATGCTCAGCAGTGGCAGCCTTCTACCCCATCCCAATGCTCAGTAGCCCTCAGCACCAAAGCTTCCTATCCCACACCCTTTCAGCAGCAGCAGCAGCAGCAGTTTCACACACTCCCCAATTGTGCTTTGTAGTAGCCTCACCCCATCCCCCAAATTTCTTCCCACTACATAATTTATCTGTCTCTCCCCCTCTCTCCCAGCAAACTGATCTCAAGTCTTTTTTTTATCCCTTCTGGAATCCCTCGTCCCTCCATTTGTGGTCTAAGACTCTCTGTTGGCAGTGGCACTAGCAACTCCTCCTAGTCCACTCATGCAGTCAGTTCTCCTGTTTCAGCTTACTGGTGGCTCCCGTGCTGGTTGCCAGACTGTGAAGCTTCTCCAAAGGCCCCTCTCCTTCACAGTGAAGGTGCAGATCAGCTGGCTCGGCCTCCTGCATGCACCTTCTACATTCTTCAAAAGGTGCTAGCATTCTGCACCTGTGTGGCAGATCTGCCCTGAGGCTGGCTGCAGCCTGTAGCCACTAGCCAGAAGAATGGATGCTGTGAAAGGCACTGGTGAGAGAGAGAGTGCGACATGACGCTCAGTGCATCCTCAGGGGTTGCATTCCCCAAAAGCCAGTCCTGGCTGTATCCAAGATTTGATCTAGTTTTTTTTCCCCCCTGTGGGAACAAACAGTGATTCCCACAGGCCTGGAGACAAAACTAATCTGACTCCAGCCTTTATTAAAACATAATCTTTATTCACAGCTTCAGTCATATATATAACCGTAGACTGCCTTTACCTTCAGACACTGTATTCTCTCTACTCACAGTTTGAATCGCTTAGTCTCAGCACAGTGTCGGTGTTACGTTCAGGAGCTGCCTTCCTCCTGGAAACCCGGGCCTGGACTGGTTATCTCCACCTGGATCCCAGCTCTTATTCCCTAGTCTCTGGTTATGCCCTCTGAGCCCTACCTGCCCTGCAGGATCCTGTCCATAGAGCTTACTCTACTTAAAAGGATTTAAGGTGCATCAGGCATCTAAGCTTGGTCCTGCACAGGTAAATAGGGAACACTAGGTACACTGCCTCACACCCCATTCAAAATGCTGGGATAGCTTCCTTTCTAAACCTGGAACAATGTCTGCACAGAGCAGAACGGGAGTGAAGATTTGACAGATTGCCCCAATATCATTTTTTTTTTTTTTTTTTTGCACAGTGAAGAACTCATTGAGATCAACAATTTTCTAAGCTATGCATATATTACTTCCCTGCTTGAAATAAACAATTGGAACAAAGAGGAAGTATGCTTTCAGATAACTGCTTGTGATGTGTCAGTCAGGAGAAATAGCATTCATTCATTCAATATAAAAGGAAGCAAAGTGTACAACATCAACACAGACCAAAGCTGGCAAAAACCATGGAGAGCCACCAGGTAAGAGTTCTGCTTTTAATGTCACTGAAAAAAAGGAACATGTAGGGAGCAAGCTCAGAGCAACATTTGTGGATAATAGTGAGCAGCTGAGCAGCATTTGAATGTGACTTGAATGTCCACTGGGTGTCAAAAGCTTTTCTGGCTCCCATACTGGCTTGCTTTCTGGCTCTGGGCTACAAATCAATGCTTCTCAAGCTGGTCCTGGAGTGTCCCCTCCACTTGTCTGGTTTTCAGGATATTCACGATGAATATGCATGAGAGAGATTTGCCTGCAATGTAGGAAGGTCCCTGCAAATCTGCTTCATGCATATTCTTTGTGGATATCCTGAAAACCAGACTAGTAGGAGGACACTCCAGGACCGGCCTGAGGAACACTGCTAAAAATAATCTGTAATTAGCATTTTCCCCAGTAGTTGATACAAGGTTGGAAGATAACAAGATCAAGATGAGACAAAATTTATCACTGGATCACAATCATTACCTTATGGCATGCTCCGTATACTTTCTGGATAAGGATCTGAGCTATAATTTGCCAGAAAATGCCTTTTCAGGTTTACTGTAAAGTGTGGAGTGTGGAGCTGATACATTTGTGCTTGCATTTTGTAAGCTTTGCAGTGCACAATATGGACAGGAAGGAATCCGTATACACCAATGAGTATATGGCTCTGTTATGCGCCCTGGAAGGTGATCGCGGGATTGGTATTCTCCCGCTCTATTTTTCAGCTGAGCAGAGAAACAGAGATCGTAGTGGCAGTCTGATGGTGCTAGCTTCCTGGTACAATACCACAGAGCCTGCTTCTTTCTGAACATTACTTTTGTTTTCTCTCTGTGCTTATCTCAGGCTTTCCTCCATTCTGTTACTGTTCTGGCCTCATTATTACCTGGCATGGGAGGCCGTTCTGTGCATCAACCACCCTTTCAGTGAGGAAATATTTGCTGATGTTACTCCTGAGTCCTCCCACTTTGGGCTTCATATCATGACCTCATTCTTGCTTTCCACTGGAAAATGTTTGCTTCGCATGCATTATTAATATGTCAGATATTTGAATGTTTCTCTCATACCTCCCCTCACTTTTCTTTTCTCTAAGCAAAAAATGTGTATATACAATATCTCCTTAAATTTCATTTCATATGGCTTATGGTACAGATTTAACACTATTTTGAAAGCCCTTCTCTGGACGTCCTCTACTCTGTCTCTATCCTTCTAGCTTCCAGAAATGGACCCAATGCTTTAGGTGAGGTCCTGCCAATGATCTGTGCAGAGGCAATGTCACCTGCCTTTTTTAATAGGTGAAACCCCAGCATTCCTCTGGCTGTTGCCATTGACTTGTCTCACTATTTTGCAACCTTGAAATCAGCAGATGAGATTGTCTGGAGCTCTCTCTCTTGTCTGGTGCACATCAGTGCCTCACCCCATATCGTGCACTGCTCTCTTGGATTACTGCACCTCAAATGCATGATTCTATACTTTTTTTGCATTAAATCTGTGCCATACTCTTTGCCACTTCTCTTTGTTCTACTCCATCTAGAATTCCTACACTTTTGTCGATCTTAGTATTATCTGCAAAAGGACAATAATCACTTATAAAAAAAGTATTTGCCAGAACTGGACCCAGGACTGATGTCTCTGGCACTCCACTAATAACCCCTCTTTCCTTGAAGTGAACTCTATTCACCACTCTGTTGCCTATCACTCAAACCAATTTCAGACCCCATGCATCACCTTAAGAACCACCCCATGTCTGCTCAGCTTATTTACAAGCTTGTGTGAGAGACAATGTCCAAGGCGTCACTGAAATCTTACATCACTTCCAGGGCTTGCCCCTGACCTCATCTTTTGGTTTACTATCTAGTCAAAGACATTGCTCACTTTTGTTTCATGTGATCTTTCTTCCAAGTCATTCTGTTTGGTGGTGTTAGAAATTTACTGCTTGGAATGGAGTGATAATAAGATGGATTTAGCAGATCTGAATATCACAGCATGTTCTCTATTCGTCCCAGTGTTTCTTGGGCAGTAAAGGTTGCGTGTGCATGTGTGCGTGTGCATGCGGGGGTGGGATATAACTATCCCATTTCCCAGTCAGACTGCAGTTGTGTGGAGCTTGTGCTGAGCCCTCTGCCCTTGCTGAGACTGGATTAGATTTCAGCTGTACAGAGCCAGTGCACGTCTTCACAATCAGCCTGGTGGTAGCGCAGCACAATTCTCTGTGCTCCTGTGGCCACGTTGTGGGCCTCATTAAGGGTCTCTTTCAAGTAAGTGATATGCAATGCTCCCTCTAATTTATTTTACAGGGCATGTGCAGGTGTGCAGTGCACTACTATTGTGCACATGACATTTGCATGTTTGTGGTATGGGAGGGGAGAATTAGAAGGAAGGGGCTGGCGGACATCTTATTCCCTCCCACGCCACCCTTATGAGCTGTTTATACTGTAGGGCTGCCACCACCAAACACCTGAGCTACATCTTTCTGCCTCGTTCTTTCCAACTCTCTCATCTCAGCTTCCGTCTCTCTTCCCTTGAATGCCATCTTTTCTCTTCTCACTGCTCCTAGCTTTTCTCGCATCTTTTAATTCTCTCACCTCCCCCTCCACTTCATTTTCCTCTCTCCTACTCTTCATTCCATTTTTGCCTCTGATCCTCTCCACCTCGTCATCCCTCGTGCATGTAATGTCTCATTTCCCATTCTTACCCCTTGCCCCCACCAACCCTTCAGCTCTCTCTCTCTTTCCCAGCATCCACCCTCCTGCCTCTTCCCCCTTCCCCAGCATCCACTCCCCACTACCTCGTCTGCCTCCATTTCTTCCAGCTACAATGATGGGAGCCCCTCCCATGGCAGCAGGCACGCTATCCTTGTTTACCAGAACTTTCTCACGCCCCCTTTCCCCAGCATCTGCTCCCCCCACCTCTTCTCTTTCTTTCCCCAGCCTCTTGCCCCCTCCTTGCTCAGCATCCGTTCCCCCCTATTTCTTTCTCTCCCTTTCCCCGGTGTTTCCCAACCTCTGCAGGGCGGGCATGGGGAGGACTCATGAGCTGTTGGATTTGTTCCTCCGGTTAATACCCATGAATCCCTTCCCGCCTCCGAATGCCTCCTTGCGCATTGAGGGACGGAGTCCTAGGTGCGCATTTGTGGGTTATCCTCAGCTTCAGCAGGTTTTTCAGTAAACACTGCCCTGGGCTTCAGCTACGATGAGGCTCTGTTGCTATGCAAAGAGGAGCCTCACCTTGGGGCCCCCCTCGTCTCTCACCTCGTCTCTCACGCTCTGTTATCGTTTGGCACAGGCACGGCGCCCGCCTGGCTCCAGCTCCTCACCCTGCACGTGCTCCTGCTCCCTCTGCTTCTTCTCACAGACTCCTGCCCGTGTCCTGCCCTCAGGTCCTCGCCATGCATGGACTGCTCTCTGTATCCTGCCCTTTCAGGTCCTCGCTGTGAGCAGATCTTCCCCTTTTCCAGAGGAAAGCAGAAATCTGTGCAGTGTGT
Organism: Rhinatrema bivittatum; assembly: GCF_901001135.1. Classification (NCBI taxonomy): domain Eukaryota; kingdom Metazoa; phylum Chordata; class Amphibia; order Gymnophiona; family Rhinatrematidae; genus Rhinatrema; species Rhinatrema bivittatum. The sequence goes on from NC_042619.1 coordinate 218,989,354, forward strand.
GGCACGGTGTGGTGCGAAGCAAGTGGCCAGCTCGGTTGAGTTGCCTTGGCTGTCATGTGCGGCTGCCAGAGCTCTTCCACTGCTGCTGCTCCCAACTCATAGAGTGGGTCCCATCCAGGGCTCAGCGCCCGCTCTCCCTGCCTCGCTCAGCCTGGGGATAGGACAGAGGCTGGAAGGATTCAAAGGAGGATGCTCAGGTGGGGTATGTGGAGGAGGTGCTGTGTGTAACACGTGCGCTGCACAAAGCGGGACCCAGTTACCTGTGCCCTGCATGCTGCCGGGGGCAGATGCTGTAGCTGCCGGGGGGGCTGATGCTGTAGCTAGGAGAGACAGGCATGATGGCTAAGTTTGCTCAGAAAGGAGCCAGTGCACCTTTTAGTTATTGCTGGCGCCTCTTGTTGCTGTGAGCTGCCGAGGGCATAGCCCAGGTGCTGCTCCTGGCCCTGTGTACCAGGCAGCGATGACTTTTCCATGGCACGCCTGATCAGTTGTGATGGAGCTCCACGTGGGAAGCACTGCCTTACCCAGTAATCACTCAAGCTGCCTCCTGCTCCCCCTTTCCCAGCATCCATTCCCTCCTGCCTCTTCTCCTTCCCTCTCCAGCATCTTCTCCTTTCTACCATTTGACACCCTTTCCTAATCCTCCCCACTACCTCTTCCGCCTTCCCCAGAATCCCTGCTGCAACGGCTAATCGAGTGGTGGGATCCCGTCCTGCTTTCGTTTTACCGTGAGCAACTTGCAGACTCAGGGACGCAAGATCAGTAGGCAGGAGTTTTGAAGTTGCTGGCAGTGCCGGCACGGGGGAGACTGAGCGGGTCAGCTCCTGCCGGGTCCTGCGCAGTCTGATGTGCTGTATGAATTGCAAGGCCGCCAGAAGAATTGCTGGGCACCCCTGCATTTTCCATTTTTCCTCTTCCCTAGTTTTTGAGTGGGATTCACTTGTTGTGAAATGGGGTAGAAGACCTGGTTGTGCTCATATAGCTGGAATCAGCAGTAACAATCCTAGCAAGTAGCACATTTAAGACTAATCAGAGAAAATTCTTTTTCACTCAACGCACAATTAAGCTCTGGAATTTGTTGCCAGAGGATGTGGTTAGTGCAGTTAGTGTAGCTGGGTTCAAAAAAAGTTTGGATAAGTTCTTGGAGGAGAAGTCCATTAATGGCTATTAATCAAGTTTACTTAGGGAATAGCCACTGCTATTAATTGCATCAGTAGCATGGGATCTTCTTATTGTTTGGGTAATTGCCAGGTTCTTATGGCCTGGATTGGCCACTGTTGGAAACAGGATGCTGGGCTTGATGGACCCTTGGTCTGACCCAGCATGGCAATTTCTTATGTTCTTATGATGGGAAGAGGTAGCTGGAGAGGGCGTGGAGGGAAGGACGGAAGGTCACAGCGGTGTAACCTGTGAAATGAAAGACTGTTCCGGGATTTCGTTGTAGCGCAATGAGAGCAGACGTCATGGTCTCCACTGGGAGCAATCCTTTCTGGCTGATACAATTTGAAACAATGTGTTACAAAACTCCTTTCATGCAGGTCACCTCAGCATGTCCATTCGTGCAAGCCTTTATTGTGGATGAATGCAAGAGAGTCACACTGAGTAATTTTCAAAAGGATTTACAAGCTAAAAAACTGGGTTTTACATGTGTAAATGCACTTTAGTTGTGTAAGTGGGCTTCTGAAAATTGCTGCAGTGTATGCCGTTGAATTGTCTGTAGGATATTCACGTGCAAGTGCTCATAACACGGGTAAATGGCTATTGAAAATTGCTATGACAGAATGCGACATTTACCTGTCTAACCCCTTTAAAAATTCACCTGATTGGGATGCGCTGTCAATTTTAAGACCACAGGGACATCTCAACATCTATTGTGTTACTCTGTGTTCGATTCCCATCCAAACCACACACAAAAAAATGTTGCCTGGTTTCTGCAGGTTAGCACATGCTGAAATGAGTTAGTGCATGCTAAAATAAGAAACCAAAATGAAAAGCCAGACAGAGCAGCACCCCAAGCATGAGAAAGGGATGGAGACAGCCTGGGGATTCCTCTGCATCCCCTCCTCAGACTGACCACAGCTGAGAGGAAGAAACCCCCTTCCCCCCATGACGCATAGCCAAAGACCAAGAAGAATAATCATTAGGATCTTAAAGCTCTCAGAGTTTTAGGAACGTTGATTTTGATCATTTATGGAACAGCTGAAAAAAACAAAACCAAACCTGTCAAAGCCTCTGCCGTCAGGTGGGGCGTGCACAGGACTGAGGGGATGCTTGTGTTTCCTTGTGATTAACAGGGAGGATGTCTGCACGGAGGGGTGGCAGTTTCTCACAGGATCATTGATGGCAAACACCACTATGAGATCCAGGGGCTCGTCAGGTTTCAGAGTTCCAAGTCACTGTCCTGCCTGAGGTATTATTACTTTTGTATTTCTCTACTGTTTTCATGAAGCCAGCTTCACGTGTGTGTGTGTGTGTGTGTGTGTGTGTGTTACAGATACATCTTGGCAATTTTGATGTTTATGGTCTTATCTCAGAATATCTGCTTTCATTTCCTAAAACTTTTTCTGGGGTAATAGCTATCAACCTACCTCCCCTCCCCACCCCCCCACACACACCCATTCATACACACCCAAACAATCAAAACTGCATTTCCCTATGCCCTTCCTTCAGGCTGTAAATAATCTGTGAAAAAATAGGGAAGTGAAATGCCCGAGAGCAGAGGACAGGCCTGAAAGTCAGTTCTTGTCAATTACTGTTTTCCAGGCTGAGCTCCCAAGAAAGACAGAAAAATGTCTTATTCGCTTATACCGAAGAACAGCACAGTCAAATAAACTTTGCTGAAAGTGTCACCCACCTCCCCTCCGTGGGGTGTACCGAATAAAGGGGTTCACGCAGCTCCGAGGGCTTCTGGTTACCCTCGCAGACCTCTCTTTCTATCAGACATGACGCCCAGCAGCCTCCGAGAATGCTCTATCCAGGCAGTAATTCAGTCGGGAAAGATGGGTCAGAACTGAACCTAGCAAGGGAGGGCGTTCTCCCCCCCATCACCCTCTTTTTTCTTTACGATGACAGTGAACTCTCTCATGAGGAAGGAAACCGAATGCTCTCAGCCTGTGAGGCACGCGATCTCCTGCCCTTGCCGTCTGTGCCTCCAAACCCCAAAAAAATCACACTCGGAAATCTTACAGCTTCACTTTGGTTTGGGCAGCTGGGATACAAACTGTACAGTGCAAGGGGTTCTGCTAGCAGACACCATCGCTGGATACAGCATTTAGGTCCCTGCTAAAAACATGCTCTTGCTTCGCTGCACAGAACCCCATGGTGCCCGACTGTAAGAGCCTCGCACCTGTATCTGTAGGTGGCGGACGTAGAGTGACGCATTTGCAGAGTACATTTTATAACAGCCTGGGTAGGGCTAAAGTCCGGGGATCCCTTTTACCCGCAGACCACTGCCTACATTTTCAAAACAGATTTGCGCACATCTATCTGCTTTTGAAATTCACAATTGTGCGGGGGAAACCCGGCAAGGCGTACACATAAAGAGTTTCACCTGCTGAAGAGCAAGATTAACGTTGTGTGCATGCGGATTCACACACAGACGTTTGAACATTAAAAGCGTGCGTATGAATCCTGTCGTGGCCCCCGCAACGCTTCCCCAGATCGCCTACTTACAAAGGAAGTAACTTTCAAAGGACTTACGTGCACAAATGTAACATACTATCCTAAACATTTTCAAAAGCCATTTACCCGCATTAAGTGCACTTAATGAGGGTAAAACCTATTGACTATTCAAACAGTATATATTGTAGCAATTTTCAAAAGCCCACTTATACGGGTAAAGTGCATTTTACAAGTGTAAAACCCAGTTTTAAGCGTGTAAATGCTTTTTAAAATCAGGCCCTGTGTGCAGGGCCAGTGCGTCCCATTAGGTGAATTAGGCAGTCGCCTAGGGAGCCAACCATTAAGGGGCGGTGAAAAGCGACCATGTGGGCTCGCGAGCGGAGCCTATTCCACTCACGGCCGAGAGTAGAGACTCATCTGGCCGTGAGCAGCGTCCATCCTGCTTGCGGCCCAGAGAAGCACAGAATTGGCTGGCTGCGAGCAGTGCCTATCCTGCGCAAGGCCAAGAAAAAACAAACACTCGGCAAGCCACGAGCGGCGTCTCAGTGAATGAGGTCGGGACCAGAGAGGGGGGGGGGGGGGCGGGTACAAGGCAGAAGGTTCACCTAGGATGCCTAACGCTCTGGCCCTGCCTTTGTGCATAAAAGTACATGCAAAATCAAGCTCCATGTATACTTTTATACACACAGACAGCCATTTGATTCATTTTGAAAATTAAGCCCTTAGAGAGTAAATTTCAAAGGCATTTCTGTGGGATAAAATGGTGTTTTACCTGCAGGAGCAGCTTTTTACAAAATTGCCCACCAATTGGTGTGGAAATTTCTGTGCGTTTGACCTGTATGGTGTAAATGTATTGTTGTGAACATTTAGGAGGGCTGATATAAAACTCCCCCCCCAGAGAGTCATCTCCCTGGAAGAGTGTAATTAATTAATTAATTAGGGTGTTTTATAATACTGTCGTTCCAAGATAAGATCACAACGGTTTACAAAGTCATCCTTCGGCTTCTGGATCATCATTCCCATTCTAGGCCAGCATTTAAATTCTCGGTCAATACCAACAGCAAATACAGAATCTGGGCCATATTCATGTATAATCTCGTTTCTTACAAAAGTAAATACCTATTCTAGTTATACACATCAGCATCAAGTATAAGTTAATTAAGGTGCTATGAAGAAGGATTGTGACCTGCAATTATCATTTCATTGTCCTACATGATATACTCAGTAAGGTTTATTTTTACACTGTACATCGCTCATTATTGCTCAATCTAAAGTTCTGACGGTGATGTTATCTGCTTATTGACATTTTATGTCAGATTATAAGCATTTCTAAAGAGCCATATCTACCCAGCTTCCTCCTCGCCAAAATTGCCCTAGTTTTCTCTTGAAGTAGAGATCTGTCTACTACAAAGTGCTCTAATATCGGCTGGTGGCTGAACCAGATGTTTAGATTGTGGGAGGGTGAGGATAGATGTTCAGAGCGATGTTCTGTTTGGTAAGCTCTATGCTGAGTCGGTGCAATAGGAGTTTACTACAGCCCTAAACCAGAAGTTAAACTGCATGAGCTAGGAGGAGGTATGAAATGGAACTTCTAGTGTCATGCGTTTAATACATAGAATGGTAATAATTAAGGGGGTTGTTACCATCCTATGTAACTGCTTAGCATATATGGGCACACTATGTTTTTAATGTACTCTCATATGTGCTAAAATACACTGCCGAGGTCCCATTAGAGGGCCTTTGCAATTTTGGCGAGGAAGAAGCTGGGTAGATATGGCAATGTAATTAGTCTCTTCCAGGGAGACGCAAAGCTTTTCCAGAGACTGGTGCCAGCATTGAGGAAGAGGACGTTCACCGAGCTTTAAAACTGACTACCGAAGCATAGTTTGTTTCTCCCTCTGAATTATTGTGTGAGGCATCAGAAGGGGGACAGGCTCGGGCCTCTGGGCTTCTTTCCACTAAGTTGCCGAGAGGTAACTTTGTAACGGCCCACAGAAATGTAAAGCCGAATTACCCATAGACTCTTCACCAGTTTTCAGAGGAAGAGTCCTCGCGGACTTTTCCTTTGAAAATGATCCTGCAAATACTACCTGAGTGCACTCACATATTTACATCTGCTCAGCATTTGCTTGGGTAGGATTTTTTGGGGGCAAAAATTATGCACGTGCTTTTGGAAATTGCAAAGTATGCACAGAAAGACAATTTTCTTCTCAACCCCGCACTCCCAGGAATGCCAGAATGCCTCCACTCACTGAGGGTAAACTCACAGGCCATGCATGCACAAGTCGCCCCGCGTACTGAGCGGGCAAGTCTGTAAAAAGACATTTGCAAGTAACGCACTGTTTTCCTCTAAGAAACGGCTTTAAAAATGATTCTCTTTCTCTGGCTAGATTTGGCCTCTGAAAAATGCTCCATAACTTCACCAGTTTTTGAATGAAGATTCCCCTTCTCTGAAGACAATGAAATATATATCTCCCTGTAGCCTGAGAGCTTGCCTCTTTTTTTTTTTTTTCCACAGTTAATGGGTTAAAAAGGTTCCCTGCTAACTTGTAGGGTTCCCTTGATCCGTTTACACAGTGTAAATAAACCCCTCATGGTCCACTGCATTCTGAGCAAAGGACCCCAAGCTAATTCACTTAGAGGTGGATTTTTAAAGACATGCGCGCACGTCCATGTGTGCGTGGGAGCCGCCGCGGGCACACGGACGGGCGTATTTTATAACATGCACGTGTGGCTGCACACGTCATAAAATACGAGCGGCGCGCGCACGTGTACAGCGGATTTTGTAAATTGCGCACGCAAGGGGGGGTAGATAATTGTAATTTCCGCGCGGCGATGCATCGAGGCCTTCCCCAGTTCCCTCCCTTCTCCTTCCCCTCTCTCCCCCCCCACGCCCTAAACCCTTTCTCTTACCTTTCAATTTTTTTTGTTTTGCACGCGCCAGGATGCTCTTTGCTGATACAGCAGCAAATGGCCGCTCTAACCGCCGCCTACAGCCCCGCCAGAACGCCCCTTTATCTAGGTCCCGGCACTTCGACACGTAACGGGGGTTACGCGTGTGGCTGGGCCCCTTTGAAGATGCGCTCAGCGCGTGCAAGGCCCAATTACGCGCATGACCCCTGTTTTTTGCAAGCGTGGGGGGGGGGGGGAGATTTAAAATTTGGCCGTTAGCTGATAAAAGCCCATCCATTCCCATTACTGGCTTAATGCCTCGTTTAAATGCCCCTCCAATCCCTGCGACCTGGGCTATATAAACTGCTAGGCCCAGCACAGTGCCAGAATGAGTACTAATTAGCAAGATCCCGGCCATAGATCACAGTGATCTGAGGTCACAGTCTCTTTATCCCAAGCCCAGGGCACTATTTCTGTCCCTTTCTAAAGTAATCGTGGGTTTATCCAAGCATTATTCAGACTTCTTTTTTCTTTCTTGTCAGCAAGGGGGATAGGCTGCTACAGGTGAACGAATCCAGCGTGGAGAACGTCTGCCCAGAAGCGCTGCTCACCCTCTTCTCCAAAGGATCGACGCATCTGGTAAATTTCGGGCCTAGACGTTAGAGGACAAGTTTTGATTTACCCGGGGAGGGCAAGGACCGACTGAAAATTTGCCACCCTTAACCCCGTGAGGGTTCCACAATGCGTGCGCTTTTAGCCAATTTAAAGGGATTTAAGTAGCGTATGCAGACGGCAGTTTCAAACCCACGCCTGTAATTTTGCATGCAAAAACTGTGCCCGCACAAGAAGCAGGTGCCAACGCATGTTCACGTTAAAAATTGGTGCAGACAATGGTGGGCAAAAACGGGCAGCGCATGCGATGCAAGCAGTTTGAAAATTCCTCCCTTTTGATTTCTTTTCCTCGAGTCTGGGAATTTGGGTGATTCACGCCATTCCCTGATGGCTGATTTACAGGCCGATACAATACGGTGCGCTCGGCCGAGCTCACCGTTTAGCGCTTGTTTGGCCACGCGTTTTCAACACGCATTTTCGACACGCGTTTATTACCCCTTATTTATTTATTTAAGCTTGTAAATGCTTTTTCAAATCAGGCTCTGTGTGCAAGGCCAGTGAGTCCCTGTAACAAATCAGGTGGACCCCTGTTCCGAGGCAGAGTTAGCGCTACCCAAAAGGATAAATACCCTTTTAGGTCTCTACCGTCGGAGGGCAAGGCTTGGTGAGGTAAAAGTTGAATGAAGACTTCACCCTGGAAGCTCGTGATCCCCCCAGGAGGAGCCCATAGGGTTCCGACTGCTGGGACTTAGGAGACTCCCTGAAGACTAATGAAGGTCTGGATGCAGGGACCTCCTGCAGGTCGTGGGTGCCAGACGGCTGGTACCTCCAGCTGGTCGTAGATAGTTTGGGAGTAGAAGTCGAAGGAGAGTCCAAAGCCGGTCCAGGGGTCGAAGTCCAGAGAGAGGTCGAGAACCGGTCCAGGAATAGGTGGGAGAGAGATCCGAAGCCAGTACAGGAGCAATACCAGAGAAGGGTCCAAAGCCAGTCTGAAATCAATGCCAGAGAATCACCAGAGCCTGTCCAAACGTCAGGAGAATCAATCCAACGGGAAGGAGAAGCAGAAGCGGGACGAAGAACAGCACAAATCCAGGAACACGGAGCACCGGTAACCAAGCACAGAGCCTCAATACCAAGGCAAGGTCTGTGGAGCAGACTTGCCTTAAATACGCGAATAGGGATGAGTTTGCTGAAGTTAGCCACGACAACTTCCTGTCGTGGCTCCTTTAAATCAAATCTTCAGCCACACGTGCGGCTCTATAGCAAGCAGGAGGGGCGGAGTCAATCCAGCACAGCCGGACCGGCGGCCAGGTCTCAGCGGCAGCAACAGCCGCGAAAAGAGTTTCAAGAGGGGCTGCCTGCCCCCACAGGAGCCCCCAGAAGGATCTGGCGCCGCTGATGAGCCTTGGGCCCCGTCCGCGGACCGCCGCAGCTGGCGGCCATGATAGTCAGCCCCGGTCGTGAACTGCCATGACTAGGGGCCATAACAGTACCCCCTCCTTTAGGCTTCCCTCTAGAAGGTCTGGGTTTTCCCGGATGAGCAGCGTGAAAGTCCGTAAGAAGATTCTTATCCAGGATGTTCTTAGCAGGCTCCCAAGAATTCTCCTCAGGTCCGAATCCCTCCCATGCTAGGAGGTATTCCCATGTTTTGCCACTTCTCCGGACATCTAGTACGTCACGTACTTGATATATAGACGCCTCTTTCGCTCTGGGTTGGAGAACCTCTGGAACTCTCCGATGAGGCCAAGAAAGAACCAGAGGCTTCAAAAGGGACGTGTGGAAAGAGTTATGAATTTGCAATGTAGCCGGCAATCGAAGTTGGTAAGTCACAGGACCAAGCTGTCGCAGCACCGGAAATGGTCTAGTATAATGTGGTGCCAGGCGCATGGAAGGAACTCCCAACTGGATATGTCTGGTACTAAGCCACACCTTCTCTCCTGGATGGAACTGTGGAGCAGGTCGCCGATGCCTGTCGGTAAATGTCTTAGCAGCATGGGCCGCTTTTCGGAGCATGTATGAAGCCAGAGCTGCCGCAACTGTACCACTGTGAGCTGGGCTGCTGGTGAAGGTACTGCCAAGGCCAACGGTAATGGCGGCCTGGGTTGTCGTCCAAACACAATCTGGAACGGGGATGCCCCCGTGGAGGTACAAGCATGATAATTATGAGAGAACTCAGCCCACAAAAGGAGTGTCGCCCAATCATCTTGACTGAAGTTGACATACAGTCAAAGAAATTGTTTCAAAGTACAGTTAGTTCGTTCTGCCTGACCGTTTGCTTGTGGATGAAACGCAGTAGTATAGTCCAAAGAAATGGTAAACTTCTTACAAAGATTAAGCCAGTAACGAGCCATAAACTGAGGTCCACAATCTGATGCAATGTGTTGAGGAAGACCATGGAGACGAAAGATATGGAGCATGAACAGTTGAGCCAAGCGAGGGGCAGACGGGAGGGAGGGTAGCGGGATAAAGTGGGCCATTTTCGAAAAACGATCCACTACTACCCATATCACGGTATTACCCTCTGAAGGCGGAAGATCCACAATAAAATCAGTGGAAATGTGTGTCCATGGTTTCTTAGGTATAGGTAATGGCTGTAAAAGTCCCCAAGTTTTCCCAGTAGGAACCTTGTGTTGCGCACAAGTTGGGCAAAAGTCCACATATGCTTGAATATCCTTATGCATCTCAGGCCACCAATAGTATTGTTGCAGGAGTGTTTGTGTCCGAGCTCTTCCCGGGTGTTCGGCAAACTGTGAATTGTGCACCCAGGCCAGTACCTTGTTACGCAGTCTTTTAGGTACAACTGTTTTACCAAGGGGAACAGTAAATGTTGCAGAAAGGGTGATGCATGCTGGGTCTATAATGTGTTGAATAGGTTCATCAATATCCTCTGTAGAAAAGGATCTGGATAAGGCATCTGCCTCAATATTCTTATTAGCCGGTCGATATCACAATTCAAAATTGAAGCGCGTAAAAAACAGCGCCCACCAAGCTTGCCGTGAGTTCAAGCATTGGGCTTGCTGGAGGTACACCAGATTCTTATGGTCTGTGTAGATTGTAATACGATGCTGGGCGCCCTCCAGCCATTGACGCCATTCTTCAAAGGCTAATTTTATAGTAAGTAGCTCTTTGTCGCCGATAGCGTAATTATGTTCTGCCGATGAAAACTTCCTGGAGAAATAAGAACAAGGATGGGCAGTTCCTGTGGTGTCGTTCTGGCTTAAGACAGCTCCTACTCCTTCAGCTGAGGTGTCCACCTTTACTACAAACGGGTGTCTAGGATCCGGATGCCGAAGGCAAGGTTTTTTAAGGAACGAGTCTTTTAGCACTCGGAACGCCTCTTCTGCTTCTACAGGCCAGGACTTAATATTTGCCCCTTTTTGAGTAAGAGCCATGAGAGGTGCAGCTAACTTCGAGTAATTCTGAATAAAACTCCGATAGTAGTTAGCGAAACCCAGGAAACACTGAAGAGCATGTAATCCATTTGGCCGAGGCCATTCTTGAATGCATTTTAATTTGGAGGGATCCATCTGAAAACCTCGTTTGGAGATGATATATCCTAAAATGGAAGAGACTCTTGTTCGAAGATACATTTTTCAATCTTAGCATAGAGATGATTCTCTCTTAGATGTTGTAAAACTAGAATAACATGTTGTCGATGTGTTTGTAGATTAGAAGAAAAAATCAAAATGTCATCCAGGTAGACTATCACACAAACATAAAGCAAGTCTCACAATATCTCATTAATGAAGTGCTGAAATACTGCCGGAGCATTAGTCAAACCAAAGGGCATAACAAGATACTCATAATGTCCATCTCTGGTGTTGAAGGCAGTCTTCCACTCGTCCCCCTCCCGAATTCTGATAAGATTATATGCTCCACGCAGATCCAACTTCGAGAATACCTTGGCCCCCTGTAACTGATCAAAATGTTCCACTATTAATGGTAATGGGTATCGGTCTTTGATAGTAATGGTGTTCAGTCCGCGGAAGTCAATACATGGGTGCAGGGTCCCATCTTTCTTTCCGACAAAGAAGAAGCTGGCCCCAGCTGGAGATGTAAAGTGTCTAATGAACCCCTTCTGTAAATTGTCTTGGACATATTCAGATATAGTGCGGGTCTCCAAGGCGGATAGAGGAAAGACCCTACCACGAGGCAGAATTGCTCCAGGAATCAGTTTGATCCTACAATCGAATTCTCGATGTGGGGGTAAAGTGTCAGCAGCTGTTTTTTGAAAAGACATCCACAAACTGAGTGTACTGTGACGGCAGTCCCTCAAGACGAGAGATGTAAATAAAATTATGGGAAGAATTGGATTCTTTAATGCAGGTCTCCAAGCATGCTGGACCCCAGTGGAGTAGTTTTAAAGATGTCCAGTCAAACTGAGGATTATGCTGTTGCAGCCACAGAATACCCAGAACTATAGGATGAATGGCTCTTTGGATAACATAGGAGATAGTTTCAGTGTGGTTAGGTGCAATGTGGCATTCCATTGGAGCTGTATGATGAGTTATTCTCCCCGGCAGGGGATCTCCATGAATGGAAGATATAATTAAGGGCTTAGGACACAGGCGAGTAGTAATGTACAGTCATTCTACTACATCTTGCAGGATGAAGTTTCATCCAGCTCCAGAATTGACTAAAGCCAGCATGGAGAAATGGAGATCTCCAGAATACAGGGTGACCTGCAGAGTTAGTGGGGGAGCCGGGGAAGTGATGCCTAGGGTTACTCCCCCAATGGAGCCTAGGCTTGGGAGTTTCCCGGGCGTGTTGGGCAATGAGCGATGAGATGGCCCGCTCCTCCACAATATAGGCAAAGGCCTGCCTTGCGACGTCTTTGCCTTTCCTCTGGAGAGAGAGGCCCCCGGCCCAATTGCATGGGTTCCTCCATAGTCCCTTCTGTGGTAGATGCAGTCCGAGAGACAGGAGCAGAAGAGCGGGAAGAAGTAGTAACCGCCATGTGCCTCCTCGTGCTTAATCCTTCCTGAGCTCTTTCCTGTAGCCGGCGGTCAATATGAGTTACTAAGTCCACGATAGAGTCCAAAGATTGTGGTAACTCCCGGGCTGCCATTTCATCCTTTATTGAGGATGACAGACTCTCCAAATATATAGACCGAAGACAATTCTCCTCCCAATGGAATTCAGATGCCAGGGTTCTAAATTCAATAGTGTAGTCCGCCAGCAGCCGATTTCCTTGTCGAAGTTGTAGAAGCTTGGAGCCAGCGACTACTTGTCTCCCTGGATCATAAAATACTGCTTGAAATAATTCCAAAAACTTAGGAAGATCTTGTAGGACTGGGTCGGACCATCGCCAGAAAGGAGAAGCCCAGGCCAGGGCTTTACCTTCTAAAAGAGACAGGATATAAGTGGTCTTTGTAAGGTCGTTTGGAAACAGTGAAGCTTGAAGGTGGAAGTGCATGCTGCATTGATCGAGGAATTCTTGGCATAACCTAGGTTCGCCTGCATAACGTGGTAAGGGAATCATGGCCCAGGTGTTGCTCTGTATCCCTGGTAAGACTGGTACAGGTGGAGGAACTGCCTGAGCCGCGGCCATAGAATCCAGACGGGCGTTGAGTCGCTCCAGGGAAGACGCCATAGATTCTAGTATATGTTGCTGCTCCATGACTTTCTGGGCTAGTCCAGGAATGGCCTGGCAAGCAGAAGCCTCTGCCGGGTCCATGGCCTTGGTATTCTGTAACAAATCAGAAGGTGGACCCTGTTCCGAGGCAGAGTTAGCGCTACCCAAAAAGATAAATACCCCTTTAGGTCTCTACCGTTGGAGGGCAAGGCTTGGTGAGGTAAATGTTGAATGAAGACTTCACCCTGGAAGCTCATGATCCCCCCAGGAGGAGCCCATAGGGATCCGACCGCTGGGACTTATGAGACTCCCTGAAGACTAATGAAGGTCTGGATGCAGGCACCTGCTGCAGGTCGTGGGGTCCAGATGGCTGGCGCCTCCAGCTGGTCGTAGGTAGTTCTGGAGTAGAAGTCGAAGGAGAGTCCAAAGCCGGTCCAGGGGTCAAAGTCCAGAGAGAGGTCGAGAGCCGGTCCGGGAATAGGCGGGAGAGAGATCCGAAGCCAGTCCAGGAGCAACACCGGAGAAGGGTCCAAAGCTAGTCAGAAGTCAACGCCAGAGAATCACCAGAGCCGGTCCGAAGGTCAGAAGCCACAGAATCAATCCAATGGGAAGGAGAAGCAGAAGCAGGACGAAGAACAGCACAAATCCAGGAACACGGAGCACCGGTAACCAAGCGCAGAGCCTCAATACCAAGGCAAGGTCTGTGGAGCAGACTTGCCTTAAATACCCGAATAGAGAGGAGTTTACTGAAGGAAGCCACGACAACTTCCTGTCGTGGCTCCTTTAAATCAAATCTTCAGCCACGCGCGCGGTTCTATTGCAAGCAGGAGGGGGTGGAGTCAATCCGGCACAGCCGGACCGGCGGCCAGGTCTCAGCGGCGGCAACAGCCGCGAAGAGTTTCAAGAGAGGCTGCCTGCCCCCGCAGGAGCCCCCGGAAGGATCCGGTGCCGCAGGTGAGCCTTGGGCCCCGTCCGCGGACCGCTGCGGCCGGCGGCCATGATATTCAGCCCCAGTCATGAACCGCCGTGACCGGCGGCCATAACAGTCCCATTAGGCCAAATAGGCAGTTGCCTTACCCCAGGGGCAGGCATTAAAATCTAAGCAACCTGGAAAAGTGTACAGAAAAGCAGAAAATACCCTCTGACTTTATATCCTAGCGATATTACGTCTGAGAAACCAAAAATGTAATACATAAAAATCTGCCCACCGGTCAGCGGGTTAGAAAAACGGATGCCCAATTTTATCGGCGTCCATTTTTCTAACCTGTGGCTGTCAGTGGGTTCGAAAACCGATACCGGTAAAATTGAGCATCGATTGTCGGACCCACTGACAGCCAGCTCTACCGCTAATAAGGAGGCGCTAGGGACGCACTATTGTCCTTAGTGCCTCCTTATTAGCGTGACACCTCATTTAAATAGATAATCGCGCGCCCAGAAGTGGTGCCTGGGCGCGTGTTGGGAGAGCGGGCGCTCAACATGGGGCGCCAGCTCTCCTGCACTTTTTACAGTATCGGCCTATTATTTGGGATCGCTATCGCTAATCCTGCGTACTGTGCGACAGTAGCAGTTCTCTCTCAGGCAAAGAGACACTGCCCTCTCCCCTCTGCGCAGAAAGGCGATCCGCTTTCCAGGACTGCTCGGGCCTGGGCCGTGCCCAGCATGCAGGCGGGCGGGAGGCAAAGTGGCGCCAGCCTGAAAAGGCGCCGGCTTGTCCCATGCAGAGCGATGCACATAGCCAGCAACGGCCGTCGGCTCATCACACAATTACTTTTGGTCACGAGGAGGGACAATTTTTTTTTAAAGGGATTTATGCAAACAATTAAAAAACAAACAAACATTTTATCTGTATAAATCGTCAGTCTGAAAATTGCACCCCCTAACCCCTCCCCCCCCTCCCCCATATTCAGATGAAAGGACGCATCTGGTTCCACAACCCCACATTGAAGCGGAGGCATTCCCGGGGCCGGGGGCAGGTCAGGGGGAGAAACCTACGTGCAGTTTTGTACTTTTAAAACCAGGCATGTAGAAAAAGGATCTGTGGAAAGAGCAGGTGCAGATCCGCTGGGGCAATTTTCAAAGTTAATGCAAGCAAGCCTTCCCTCTGAAAACTGAGGAAGCGACTGCCGCTGAAAAGTAACCGGCGGATCCTGGGCTGTTTTTCTGTAGCCTTGATAGCAGTTATAGTTTCTGAGGTTTTCTGTAAGGGAGTTCCCGAAAATATTCATTTAAATGTTCTTCAGCGTGCAGCAGTAAGTGTGGAAGGCAATGGCCATTTTCAGTGTTGAATAGCCTTCAAGAGCAGGAGCATTTTACGTTTCTTTCAAATCCATTCAGCCCTTTCTAGCTCCACCTGTTCCACCAGCAACTTGGAATTGACCGTGTTCCTAAATGTATTTCCCTGTCCGTTTCCCACCATAAGTTAAACTCACAGAGCAGTTACTGTATTTAATAAGAGGTCCCTATTCAGAGGGGCGGCAAGTGGGTAACTTGAGTCGCATATTCAGCAAAATGCAACCGGTTAGGTGTTCTACTGAATAAAGCTGGATAAAGTCCTAGTAACTTTAGGACTGTTCCACAGCACGAGCAGACTCATCTGGATAACACTGAATATCGGAGTTATCTGGCTAAGTTATCCGTATAAATTAGTCCCCCGATATATCCAGGAAACGCACCTGGATTAATCAGAGGTGGTCAGTGGAAGGATTTTTGGTGGTTTCTGCAGTCTAGTCCCAAATTTAGCTGGTGGAAGTGTTTCAGTATGGACTTCTATGTAATCTTGGTGTTTTGTATTCCTACTGTTAACCTGTCATTGCCCGTCATTGATAGTAATACTGCCTATCTTACAGACTGTTCACAGGTCTTCGCGAATGGAAGACCAACCAAAACCCCGCACCGAAGAACTCTTTCGGCCTTATCACAAGAGACAAGGGACCCTGCAATTTTCCTTTGAGATGGTGCATAAGGAAGATGCTTCCCTACCCCAGGAAGAAGCTGCCCTTTCAGTCCACAATGGCACATGCCTCGAGTGCCCAGGCATAGAGGGCGAAGACGAGCAGGAAGCAAGAAGGCAGGATAGAGAGTCTGAAATGGATGTCATCTGGGTGTTACAGTTAAAGCAGACCACCATTTCTATAATAAGGGGAAGGGGTGACGAGCATTCTTGCGTGGCACCATGCCAGGACTGCCAGATGACAAGCTGTGAGGAAAAGAAGATGGTGGTAATCTCCGGAGAGCAGCTGCAGTTCAGTAAGCCATGCAACGTTTGCATTTGCTTTCTTAGATAGGGTTAGAAAAGCCTTGCAGTTTCTTTTTTTGTTTTTCATACTTTATTGGGCTCATAGGTGGAACCTAAATCTAGGAAAATGAATAGCAGGCCTATATTTAGGGGGCCCTAAATAAATAAATAAATAAATAAAGCAGAGCCCCCTAAATTTAGGCCCCTGAGTTAAATGTCTAACAGGCCGATACAGAAAGAAACTTGGGAGAGCGGGAGAGCGGGCGAGCGCCCGCTCTCCCGGTGCGCGATACAGTAAATAAAATTATGCTAATTAGGGCCCGCGGTAAAAGGAGACGATAGGGACACTAGCGCGTTCCTAGTGCCTCCTTTTTTACAGAAGCGGCGGCTGTCAGCCGGTTTGACAGCCGACGCTCAATTTTGCTGGTGTCTATTCTCAAACCCGCTGACAGCCACGGGTTCGGAAACCGGACGCCGGCAAAATTGAGCATCCGGTTTTCAACCCACGAGCCGCGGGCTGATTTTAAATTTTTTTATTTTAAATTATTTTTTACTTTTGGGACCTCCGACTTAATATCGCCATGATATTGTCAGAGGGTATACAGAAAAGCAGTTTTTACTGCTTTTCTGTACACTTTCCCGGTGCCGAGAGAAATTAACACCTACCTTTGGGTAGGCGCTGATTTCTGAAGGTAAAATGTGCGACTTGGCTGCACATTTTATTTTCTGAATAGCGCGGGAATAACTAATAGGGCCAACAGCATGCATTTGCATGTTACGGGCGCTATTAGTTTCAGGGGGGTTGGACGCGCGTTTTCGATGCGCTATTACCCCTTACTGAATAAGGGGTAAAGCTAGCGCATCGAAAACGCGCGTCCAACCACGGGCTAACAGTGCGCTCTTCTGGAGCGCACTGCACTGTATCAGCCTGTAAGTTAGGGACCTATCTTTAGCTGAACTTAGGGATCTTTTCAGCTGAAAATTCACGTAAATGTAGTCCCGCTATTCATTTGCCTAGATTTTGGCTCCTAAATTAGGTGCCTAGTTCTGAAAATCAGTGCTAAGCACCTAACTTTGTTTCCCTGCTCCAAATCCCTCCCCTTCCATAGCTCGCCACTTTTTATGTACCTAAATTAAGAATCCTAATGAAACTGGAATCCTAAATGTAGGCACTCTGCCAAGTCTGCCCTAGTAAATTTTCAAAAGGACCAATTTAGGAGACTAACGCCAAAACCCTTTGAAAATTGGTCCCTAGGAGTCTTAAATTTTAGGTTCCTAACTTTATGTAAATGTTCAGCTGAAAATGTTGGTACCTAAGTTTGGCTGCACTGAACTTAGGTTTCTAAAGTTAG
This sequence comes from Rhinatrema bivittatum, assembly GCF_901001135.1. Lineage (NCBI taxonomy): Eukaryota > Metazoa > Chordata > Amphibia > Gymnophiona > Rhinatrematidae > Rhinatrema > Rhinatrema bivittatum. The sequence goes on from NC_042619.1 coordinate 219,006,641, forward strand.
GGGGTTCAGGGTTTTTTCAATATCAACCAATAAAGTTAACAAAAACTGTGACTCATACATGTCTCAGAAAATGTCCTTTTTCTTGCCTTTATGGACTGGCCCCTTCCCTCCAAATCACAGTGCTGACTTTGGTTTCCTTTCAGTACTTTTTAAGCAGCATTTCGCATCGAGGAGGACCATGCCTGCTTTTTACTACTTCAAAGCTTCGTTCTCCACTCTTCGTTCTCCACTCTTATGCCCTGAAAGTTGAGAATCTCATTAGACAGATTCACTTAGTACAGGAAGAATAAGTGGGATGGGCAGGGTTGTCCCTAGGGTAGGGGAAATTAGGATGAATGTCCCCAGTCCCCACACTTGCGGAAGAGGGGGGGGGGCACATTTCAGTGCTCCCTGATGCTTATCCTCTTTCAACGGGGTGCAATCCTCTCTCACCAGCAGAAGAGCAGCATTTCATGCCTGCATCTTCCTTCCCCTCTGCCAGCTTCAGTCTGAACGCATAGGGTCCTACAGCTTACTTTCCACTGGCACGATGAAAGAAGTACGACCCCTGAAACTTACTCACAGATGCAATAAGGTTGGAGCAGGGCTTCCCGAACCTGTTATGGTGACCCCATAGCTCGTCGGGTTTTCAGGATGCCCACAATGAATATGCGTGAGATACAATTTCACACGTAGGAGACTCAGCATATAGAAATTTATCCCATGTTTATTCATTGTGGATCTTCTGAAGACCAGACTGGTTGTGGGGGTCACCAGGACAATTTTGGGAGGCCCTGGATTAGAAAAAGGTTGCACTTGTAACCTATTTGCTGACCTTTATTTCTGCATATTTAATTGGACGAGCTACAATGACTTCATTCTTCTTTCAAGGAAACTTCCCTCTGCCCAGTCTCGGATTGTCAAAGGAATAGAAGTAATAGTTACTCCCCTAAATGATCACTTTTCTGAGATGTAATTGGACCCCCCACATTACATATCTTTTTTTGAGGGGGAAGGAGAAGAAACCATTAATTTAGAGTAGTCTTCCGAACTATATTAGTAAACGATAGTTGAATGAGACCCGTCGAACAGCCTTTTTGTTTTGGTTGTAGTCTTGATTGCCTAATGCTGTCACAATGTGCCAGATCCAGCCACGATGCTTCTGTGTTACAGCTGAGTCTGGTCATGGTGGGCTTAGCCTGATTCTCAAATTGGTGTCAGCTGCTGAAAATCGAAAGGTTTGCGACCTACGGAAACGACCTTTAGCGGAGTCGCTCTACAGATCGCACAGATGTTTGAAAGAGAAGGAGGAAACAGGTTGGTAACAAATGTCAAATTAAGCCTGGCGTTCCTTGGGGCCGATGCAATACAGTGAGCTCAGCTGAGCGCACTGTATAACCCACAGTTGGTCGCAGGTCGTATAGGCGCTAACTAATCCCCTTATGCAATAAGGGGATTAGAACCTCCACAAACCACGTCCAACGAGAAGTAAATCTAATAGCGCTCATCACATGCAAATGATTGAGGCTATTAGTCATGTGATTGAGGCTATTAGTCATTCACTTCCGATGGGGAAATAAAATGTGCATCTAGGACGCACATTTAGCAATCAGAAATTAACGCCTGCTTGGAGCTGAGTGCTCTTAAAACTAGTACAGAAAAGCAGAAAAAACTACTTTTCTGTACTGCTTCCTACTTAATATCATTGCAATATTAAGTATCATTGCAATATTAAGTAGGAGGAAAAACAAAACAAAATTAAAACAAAAAAGTTAAAACAAAACCCACCACCCGACAATAAATTAAAAAAAAAAAAAATCCACCAGCAGTCGGGTGCAGGAAACGGACGCTCAACTGACAAGCATCCGTTTCCTGAACCCCCTGGCTATGCGGCCATGCGGCGTTTAGGAAAACCTAACCTGCGGACGCGACCCCCTAATTTAAATATTGCGTGGTGCCCCCAAGGAGGGGTGCCTGGGGACGCATTAAGAAAGCGGGCGCCGACTGTTCAGTGCCCGCTTTCTGTGCATGTTTATTGCATCGGCCCCCTTGTCAGGCATGCAGTAAGAACCTTTTCTGTGCTGTGAAGAGACAAGTTCTTTCTTGTGTTCTTCTGCATGCTGTTTCGAACACTGACTGGGAAGGGCAATGGTCATGACATTGACAATGAAAGATGCCTAGCAAAAGTCGACGCTGTCAGTACAGGGAAACTCATGGGAGCTATGTAGTGTTGGTTTAGTTCTGCCACTCCTGCTTCTGCTCGGTGATTTCTTGATCACTGCCTTCTATTTATTTTTCATGGAGAGATGTTGATGCTCGAGGGAATGTTGTAATTTGAAAACGTACAATTTTCTGTGAAAGCTGGGTTCCAGAAGGAGCCGCAGTTTGTAGTCGCTGGCTGAAGAGTGTCATTTCAATGGCTGTGCAGAGGTAGGCAGAGGATATAAATGTATGAGGGGGCCTTTCCAGTTGCAAATGAACGTTCACATTGTCGGAGCACAACTGAGGTTGGTGCTGATTGTGTTGGAAGCTCAAAGGAGCAGGAGGAACCTGCAGAGTGAAAAAAAAAAGAAAAGAAAATATAGCATTTAGGGTGGCAGTTTTCATACTGTCCACTTCGGGTCAAAGTCTGTGGTATTTTTTACTAGAGGTATGCACAGACATTTGATTTTTTTTTCTTTTCATGTCATCAAATTGAAAAACCTAAAAAAAAACCCCCAAAAACTGAACAAACTAAAATAATATTGAGTTTGCATCCAAACCATCCCCTTCATATACTTCCAGGTTCTACCCCATTCCACCCACTCACACCCCTGGACCCTCTTACTGTACGGTTGAAAGTGTCTTCATGGGACAGGAGCGATCCCCAGTTGCTATCGGAAATAGCGCTGGTGGGCCAAAGCCAATGTTATTGTTAATTTTTGCTATACAAAATGGCTGAAAAATTAACAGTGGTGCCAGCCTTGGCCTTCCAGCACCATTTCCGATAGCGGCAGCAATGGACTGAAGAGAGCAACCGGGAATTGCTCCTGCCCTGTGAAGAAATTTTCAACTACAGGATAAGAGGGTCCTGGAATGGGGGAGACTGCAGGAGTTTTTAATTTTTGTCAGTGGTGACAGCACTCATTGAAAAAAAAAAAATGAAACAAATGAAAACGAACAAAATGTTGGGAGTTTTTTTGTTTCACTTTAAAAAAAATTGAAACGAAATGGAAAATGTTAATATTTTTCATTTCATTTCTAACAAATGTACATGCCTACTTTTTACCTGTGGACTTTGCACCAAGTTTCAAATGGAAAGTATATGCGTAGTAACCCTACCTTCCAAGGGGTTACCTTCCCAGCCCTGGGAGCATCAACGTAACTCTTCCAGGGTGGGGTATCATACAGTCTCTCAGTGCCACATGAGCTGGGGGACAGGACCTAAACCAGGCTGAAAACACTCTCACACAAAGACCAAAAATTCTAATGTCCAGTCTTCACTAGTGCTCCAAATATTAAAACATTTATTTTAAGAAACACAAAAAAAAACTGGAGTAGGAAAAACATCTGGTTCAAATCACAGTCCATTTCTATAGTCACTTTACTTGCCATCTTGGTCAGATCATTAAAAATCATAGTCCAATATCTTCCACGTCTCAGCTGTTAAACGTTTATTCTTCTTCATTATTCCCTGGAGCCACCGCAGCGCAGGCTCACTTTCCCCCAGTTTCTCGCCACAGCTTCTCCTCAAATGCAGTTTCTCTCACTTTTCCCACCCCAAAGTCTCTTTACAAGGCCTCTCCTCTCTAGAACCCTTGGGGGGTCCTTGGTATATCTCTTCCCTTCTCAGATCAGTTCTCACACACCAAAAGAAGTTCAATCTTCAGTCCTTGCACACCAGGAGCAGCTCCAGAACAGTGCATCCTCTTCCCTTGGGCAAATGCCGGTCCCAAGATTTGCAGTGAAAAAACCAACATGGCATTTCTTCCCCAGATCCAGCTGCCCCTCCCCCCTCCAGTTCCTATCTCCAAACCCCAAACTCCAAACTCCAAACTTCTCTCACTCTGGAACACAACTTCTGCATGATCTCTCTCCCTTTTCCAAAAGCTGACGGGAACTTTCAGATGGTTCTCCTTTCTCTCTCTCCACGTGCATGCCTTACTTCCAGGGCTCCACTGGGGATGGTACCGTAAGTCTCTACTCCCAAACTCCCCGGCTTGGCTCCCCAAGAATCTCACAGTCTCCAGAGACTCCTTCCTTATTCGACCAGTGCTTTCCCAAGGGCAAACACTAGTTTTTATACCACCCCCAACTTTACCCTGCTGTTGGGTCAGAGTCATTCTGCTACTCGTGCTACTGACGCACTCCTACTGGGGCTGCCCTTGCTCCCACACTCTGGAATTTTACCAGTGTCAACACATTTGACCTCCTGTAATACACCCTCCCAGAAGGCAAGGCCTACCAAATACTCCTCCCACACTAGCCATTCCCCTGTCCTTGCCTAGGCCACAACTTCCTCCATTGTAAAGTTTAGCAATGCACTTTTCACATCTCTCAGTAAACAACCTAAACCCTTTGAAATCATATCCCCTCTAGATTCCAGAGCTAGTGCGCCATCTAGTGACCCTATAGGGTTACACGTACTTTTCCTTTCAAACTTGCTGTGGGTACAAAGCACACAGACTTTTCAGCCTGCTTTGTGTGCGAGTAGATTTTGTAAGAAAAATATGCATAGACGTGAACATGCAAACTCTGTGCATTATTTTCTTATCCCATCCAATACATGCGCTCAGGAGCGCCTTCCCTAGCTGTGGATCTCCACGAGTACTTTTCTTCATATTGAGGAAGGGCAATATTTACACAGCTCTGGGTGAATCACTATTTATCCAAGTATCACTATTTATCCAAGTAAAACAATGGCTTTGAAAATTGTTGTTTCATACATCATAAGAAAACAGTAAGCATTACGTTTTTTTGCAGAGCAGGAGGAAACTATCAGCCCCTCTGTAAGGGTAGGAAGATACTATGTATAAAAGCTGATGCCCACTGCTTTCACCAGTCACAGCTCAGGGTACGCTTTCCAGGCCCAAGGCATTTTTGGGGGGCAGATATAACCCATGAGACGCTGGGAATGCTGCTGGAGCCTCAGCTGGGATACGTCACCATGAAACTCCAGGGCAAACTCAAAGACTCTCCAGCTATGAGAGCTGCCTCCACTGTGACCAAGCAAAGCCCAACCACAACCCAGTAAACCTAATGTCCAGGATACAGTAGGGCATTTGGTGAGTCCAAAGAGGATTTGTTTCAGATCGTACTAAATTACAAGGCCGTACCAAGCAAGCTGAAGAAAAATACAGGACATTAAGCTCTTATAGTATCACACTAGGCTTCCACCTCTTCATTCGTGCTTGACCTCTTGTCATTCGAATAAAACTTATGAGCATGAGAAGACCTGTGTGACATTATTGTATGTGATGTTTGATTTCCTTTTCAAAGACACTTACTGGGAAGCATTTCAGAGCTGAGAAAATGATTGAATTATTTGCCATGTTTCCCTCTTTCCCCTCAAGCTTCCATGACAATATATTACTACAAGAGCACCGATATATCAAGAAAGTATTCCGGAATACCCGTGACACTTAACTTCACCAAAACCAATTGCTATCTGGCATGCCAGGAAGAAAAAGGGAAGGTTGTGCTTGTGGTTGAGGTACAGTATGCTTGCTGTGCTGATATTTGTTACAGCTGCTGGTTGAGGGGCTAAAATAAGAAGGAGCCAGTTCTAGAGAGGGGTTCCCAGGTCTCACAAGGCCTTGTCCTATTACCCATAGAAAGAACCGGTGAAACCTAGAAACAAAGAGGCCAATATCCAAAGGACATATTTAATGATTTGGGTACATTAGGAACTTCAGGAATGTGAGGCTGTATTTTATTTTGTTTAAGCTCATTTTCTATGTAATTCTGTTCTTATGTTTTATGTTGTTGGTCTTTTATTCTATGTTTTTATCTCATTTTATATTGCTACATTCTGTTTTTTTTTTCTTTATTTTTTGCTATTTTAAGTTCACATTTTTATTTTAATATTTTTTCATTCACCATTTTTATCTCTGGAAAATCAGTCTATTAAATAAATAAAATTACAATTATACTAAGTGCCTGACCTATTGAGAGGGTCCCTAAATTTTGGAGAACTTTCAGTCAAAATTAGGCGCTTCCATTTTAGGCTGAGAATTCATGTAACTTAGGTTTCTGAAATGAAGGCACCTAATTCTGGGCCTTCTATTCACTTCCCTGAATGTAGGCACTTAAGTTAGGGGTCTAGTGCAGGAGATTAGCACTGAGCATTGAACTGTCTTTCCATTCCCTGGCCGTGCACACTTTTTGGGTACCTGGACTTAAGTGCTCGGCCCTAGTCGATTTTCCAAGTGCTAAAATTAGATTCCTAACTCTCCAAGGCCTAGATTCATCATTATGCTATAAATATAAATATAGCGGTGAAAAAAGGGGCAGGGGGACGAAAGGGTGCAGCTGGCTGCATCATGGCAATGTGGTTTCACCCACCGCACAACATCCCCCCCCCCCTCATATCACCACTGCAAAAGATGGTACTATTTCCTGAGCTACCACCGGCAATGATGTGCAAACATTATCGCCTGCAGCAATGCTGCCACCTCATTAGCCTTAACCCCACCCAAACTCCTCCCAAACTCCACCCCTTCCCTTACTTTAAATGTTACCGCCACGATGTGCCCATTATTTCGTGCGTTAGGGCGTTATCACATTTTAAAGAATGGCCCTGCAAGTTAGCTCAGTTCTAGTACAGAACGTTTCGCCTACATCGCTCCCATGAAGATCTCAGCCGTAAAAACAGCAGCCTCGACCAGATTTCTGTGAGTGGTAGGTGACCCCTACTACACTGGGGCTTCCCGAACCTGTCCTGGTGACTCCCACAGCCAGTCAGGCTTTGAGGATATCCTCCATGATTATATGTTAGATAAATTTGCATAGAATAGCTCTTTCATATATGCAATTATATCTCATGTATAGCCATGGTGGCCATTCTGAAAACTCGGCTAGCTGTGAGGTCAGCAGAGCACGTATGGGATGCCCTTTGATGTTACATCTCAGACACACTTGGACGTGCTGGAGAGTTGCAAATTTATAACTGTTAATTCTTTTTTTCCTCTTTCGCTGTTTTAGGACCTCAGCTCTGCGGAGCTGAAGAAAATATACCGCAATGATCAAAACTGGAGATTTGTATTTTACATGCAAGAGATGCCAGATGGAAGCCTGGAGTTTGAATCGGCCAAGTATAACACGTGGTACATATGCAGCCAGTACGAAGCGGGCAGTGCCACCATGAGCAACAACCTGGACAGCAGCGGCAACTTCCTCTTCACCATCTCCTCACAAGTTGTTTAAAGTCTGAGTCCCCTGGGAGTGGGAAGGTCTTATATTCTCCCAGATGTTGCCTGAGCAGGTGACCTTAGCAGCCCCCTATGCTTGCATTTTTTATACATTAATTAGCCTACTAAATGTATTATGGGGCAGATTTTAGAAAAGTATGCCGGATTTTTAAAGATACGTGCGTAGCCGCGTGTATCTTTCAAAATCCGGGGTCGGCGCGCGCAAGGCTGAGCAAAATCGGCAGCCTGCGCGCGCCAAGCTGTGCAGCCTGCCTCCGTTCCCTCCGAGGCCGCTCCGAAATCGGAGCGGCCTCGGAGGGACCTTTTTTTTTGTCCCCCCCCCCCACCTTTCCCTCCCTTCCCCTATCTAACCCACTCCCCAGCCCTAACTAAATCCTCCTTCCCTACCTTATTTCATTGAGTTATAACTTGCGTGCATCGGCGGCTCCCTGCCCCGGCACAGGCCGCTGTGCCGGAGCACTCGGCCTCGCCCCGGACCGCCATCACGCCTCTGGACACGCCCCGCTGCCCCCGACATGCCCCAGCACGCCCCCCAAGCAAAGCCCCAGGACTTACGCGCGTCCCGGGGCTTGGCGCGTGCCGGCAGCCTATGCAAAATAGGCGCGCTGACGCGCAAGTGCCCTGCACGCGTGAATCCGGCAGGATTTACGCGTGCAGGGCTTTTAAAATCTACCCCTATGTGTATTCAGCTACTTGTTCTTGTTTGATGGTTTTTGGTTTGGCGGGTTCATTCTGCTATCCTAACTAGGCTGAGGCCCCCTGAGCAAACGTTCATAGCTTCCCAGGAAGATTTCCTCCCTTTTGTCCCCCCTCCTATCAGTACGGATGTGCATTTGTTTTATTGATTTAGGCCTAGATTAATCAACATGGTAATTTAGAGTTACCACAGCAAGAGAGAGAGAGAGTGAGTTATAAGGCTCTCATGGTAGTCAACTATTTATACCACTATAGGAGGGTCATCTAGTAACTCAAGATGAGGTTTTGGTGGTGGACTAGGGTTTTGGGGCTAGTTTTACATGCAGTCAGACATATGAACAGCACAGTACACATCAGTGAACATTTGATGTGATTTGGAATGAGGAAAGTCACACAAAGATGAGATTTCTACAATGTTCTCTCGCCCTAGCTTGATGCATCTCTACCTGAGTACTATCAAGCTAGGACGAGAGAAAATTGTAGAAATCTAATTTTTGCGTATCTTTCCTCCTTCCAAATCACATCCAGTCTTCACTGATGTGTGCTATGCTGTTCATATGTCTGGCCCCCAAACCCTAATCCACCACCAAAACCTCACCTCGAGTTACTAGATGATCCTCCTATAGTATATGGATGACAATTATGTGTGCCATCCCAGCGGCTCTCTCTCCCTCTCCTTCCCCCCTCCTCCTTGCCTGAAATGGAATTCGCGATAACGCACGCTGTGTTAAAGCCCCTCATTTTCATAGACCCCGCCCAAAATTCTCCTCTTTGAATAAAATTTGCATTTGCATCACGTGACACGATAAATAATGCATGCGTTATTGCAGGCTTTAGTGCCCTAACGCCCCTGATAACAGCCTAATGCATTTTGATGAATGACCCTGCTAATGTGCACTAAATCAAAGCAGTGTGCATTAAATCAATTTGAATGCATTATTTTGATTTAGTGCACACTAAAATAAAACAAAAATTACGTGAAAATGAAAAAATAACAACAACAAAAAAATGGAAAAATCCCAAACTGAAAAACAGTATGAATTCTAACCCAGCCAGATTGCAGCAACAGCTGTCCATAGGAGAGGCTCTAGAGCTAACCAGCAGGTGCTGCAGTTGCACAATGGCTGGCGCTCCCTTCCTTCCTTCTTCCCTGTAAATGCTGGCTCTGTGGATTCCCGGCAGATAATCTAACCTTGGGTCTCCCACACAACAGCGGAGAACTCTTCCTAAGCGCTGTCAGCCCAGTTGGTTCTTTTTAACTCATTTTATTATCTTCCCAGTCAGAATAGTTAAAAAGAAGCTGTTGCACATTCTGAAGTTAGTTCAAAACGCTGCAGTTAGGGGCCATTACAAGTTTCAGAATTAACAAAAGTATTGCACTGAGGATGCAGGACTTGCATTTGGTTGTCCCAATACAGCAACGAGTGCAGTTTAAAATCTTAACTGTTGTTGAGAAGACCTTGTACAGTGAAAATCCATCCTGCCTTGGTAATTTATTAGAGCGACATACAGCAGTGCGTACATTACGTTCCCTAGGGCTGCATCAACTTTCCATTCCCTCGCCGTGAAACGCCATCCCTGGGCCTATATGTGGAATGCATTGCCTTGTATGCCGACGGGTGAGACGGACTATCTGGGGGTTGTTTTGTTTTTGGAAAACGCTAAAAGCTATTCTCATTATGCAAGGATACAGCTGAATTACAGATTTTTTAATGGTGCTAATTTGTGAAAGTATTTTATTTCTGTTTTATGTGTGATTTTATGTGATTATGAATGTGATTGTGGAATCCACACTGGACAAAATCTTTTTGGAAGCAGCAGAATATAAGAAATTTGTAAAATGATAAAATATTTGAAAAATGAAAAAGGGTATGTGAAAGAGAGAGACCTTAATTTCTGTATAATATCTGAAACCTTGAGACATTGTGTTTTATCTCCAACAAGGTACATTCTCTTTCCACGTATTTGGGAAAAGAAGCAGCTGAAATTCGTGCTGCCCCGTCAAGAGTTCACTAAACGGAGCTGAACTTTCAAAGGAGGGATTGTCCAGCAATGGGAGGCCCAAGGAGATGGGAGCTAGAGGTGAACAATAGGAGGGTTCTTTTCCTCAAAAGCGACAGGGTTGCGAGGAGGCGGTACAAAAGATGGATCTGCGAATCACAGGGAGGAGTCTAAGATTGGCAGATGGAGTTCTAGCTGGTACAGAAGGGGGTATGGATCTGGGGTAGGGTGGAGGATTGTCGAGCTGGGACTCAGGAGGGACCATAGGGAGTGGTACCTGCCCTGGGGTTCCTGTTGTGGATCAGTGGAAAGGGTAACCACGGGGAATTTATGACCCATCTAAACCAAGACGGGAGGATTTGTCTTTTGCCAACTGAGCCAGTCTGTGAGTATTTTGTGAATCTTCAAGACAAACCCCGCTTGTTGCGGTCCCGACCGCTTCCCCTCTGAAAGGGCTCAGAACTGCCTACCTCCGCACCAGCAACCGCAGGTTCCCGCATGGCCCAGGTGCCGGAGCTCTCCCTGCTCGCCCATCTTCCACGTGGTGGACGCCATTGCTGACTCGTCCTTCACCGGCCTCGCGCGCGCGGACGCCCATCTTGAGCGTCCTGCTCCCGGAAGCCTGGCTCCGCCTACTCTGATGAGCTCACGCCCAGCTCCCAATATAACCGGCGCCCAGCCGTTACTCAAGCGCCTTGCAACGAGGTTCCCAACTGCTTAGTTGTTGCCAGTTGCACTTCCTGATCGTCTCTCCTCGTTCTGAAGACCCCAGTTTGCCTCTGACTACGCTTCTGCCTGCTGCCCGCCAAGACTCCGGTTTGCCTCTGACTACGCTTCTGCCTGCTGCCCGCCAAGACTCCGGTCTGCCTCTGACTACGCCTCTGCCTGCCAGCCTGCCAAGACTCCGGTTTGCCTCTGACTACGCCTCTGCCTGCCAGCCTGCCAAGACTCCGGTTTGCCTCTGACTACGCTTCTGCTTGCTGCCCGCCAAGACTCCGGTTTGCCTCTAACTACGCTTCTGCCTGCTGCCCGCCAAGACTCCGGTTTGCCTCTAACTACGCTTCTGCTTGCTGCCCGCCAAGACTCCGGTTTGCCTCTGACTACGCTTCTGCCTGCTGCCCGCCAAGACTCCGGTCTGCCTCTGACTACGCTTCTGCCCGCTGCCCGCCAAGACCCCGGTTTGCCTCTAACTACGCTTCTGCCCGCTGCCCGCCAAGACCCCGGTTTACCTCCGACTACGCCTCTGCCTGCGGCCCGCCCAGACTCCGGTTGGCCTCCGACTACGCCTCTGCCTGCGGCCCGCCCAGACTCCGGTTGGCCTCTGACTACGTCTCTGCCTGCTGCCCCGCCTAGACCCCGGCTTGCCTCGTACCACTCTCCAGCCTGCCAGCCCTTTAACCAGGCTGCCCGGGTCGCAATCCATTTCGGGCCTTTCTTCAGTGACTCTCAGACTTTCCTGGTAGGCTTCCGGGCTGTTACTGGACTTTTATCTCTACTTCTCACTGCAGCTCCTAAGTCCCAAGGGCTTGGGCCCCTACGGGCTCCTCCCGGGGGGGTCCCGGGCTCCGGGTGAAACCTAGCCTGCTACTGTCTCCGCCTCCCGGCCTGCCCAGCCATTGGTAGGCCGGCCCAAGGGTCCACCTTCTACCTTCCGACCTGCCTAAACCAGAACACCGCTATTCATCTTTCCTTTCGGCTAAGCAAAAGCCTGTGGGAAATGTAGCACTAACAGTCAGGCCGATGCAATATGGATGCGCTAAAAACGTGTATCCGAACCGGGCGCACGTTTTTTTTTTAACGCGTGCACACAATCCCATCTCCTGGGTGCCTGATGCAATAAGCAAATGAGTTGCCGTACTAAAAAGGACGTGCTAGGGATAAATTGTGCATGCCTAGCGTGTCCATCACATTGGGCACCAGGAGACACAGCCGTGCGCGGGTTAGGAAAACGGATGCTAAATTTACGAGCATCCATTTTTTCCCACAGCAGCTATTGTACCGGCACGATACTAAGTTAGGAAGAGCCACAGAAAAGCATTTTTTTTTGTTTTTTTTTTAAAGTTGAGCCCTTGACGTGTGGGAAGACTTTGCGCCTGCTCCAGGGCAGGCATAAAATTTTATGGGTTAAAAAGTGCGCTTAGGGGTAGATTTTCAAAGGCTTACGCACGTAACCCCGAAAACCTGCCCCTGCGCGCGCCGGGCCTATTTTGCATAGGCTCGGCGGCGCACGCAAGCCCCGGGATGTGCGTATGTCCCCGGACTTTGAAAAAGGGGCGGGAAGGGGCGGGGTCAGGGGCGTGTCACTGATCTGGGGCGGTCCCAAGTCCTCCAGCACAAAGGCTGTGCTGGAGGTTCACGCGCCGGCAGCTGGCCGGCGCGCGCAAGATACACCTGCAAGAAGCAGGCGTAAAAAATAAAATAAGGTAGGGGGGGATTTATGTAGGGCTGGGGGGGGGTGGATTAGATAGGGGAAGGGAGGGGAAGGTGGGGGGGGAGTGAAAGAAAAGTTCCCTCCAAGGCCGCTCCGATTTCGGAGCGGCCTTGGAGGGAACGGGGAAAGCCATCGGGGCTCCCCTAGGGCTCGACACGTGCAAAGTGCACAAGTGTGCACCCCCTTGCGTACGCCGACCCCGGATTTTATAACAAGCGCACGGCAGCGCACGCTTGTTATAAAATCGGGTGTACATTTGTGTGCGCCGGGTAGTGCGCACAAATGTACCCCACGCGCATAGGATTAAAAATCTGCCCCTTAGGGCGCACAGTTACTTTTTCACATTGTGGAGTAATAGCTAATAGCCTCATCTACATGGCATTTACATGTAATGAGCGCTATTAGCTATGCCTTTGTTTGGACGCGCCGTTTGGACGTGCCTTTTGGACGCGTTGATCCCCTTATTGCATGGGAATTATGGACGCCCATCCAAAACGTGCATCCAACCACTCATTAAGCTGTGCGCTAAGTTGGGCACGCTTTATTGCATCGGCCCCAGTGAGTGAGAAGACTGGCGTTGAATGAGGGCTGTATCTACATTATCGATGGGGAGATAACGTTTGAAAGAACTGAATGCTTTTTCTCTTTTCCTGATTGTTGTATTTTTGGGACTCCATTTTGTATATTCTGAAACTGTGTCATGACGTCAATAAATTTTTCTGGTTTGGAACACATTTTACTGGACTGGACTGTTGCTGCTGATAGTGTAACCCAGTGGCCTTGAAGTATTCCTGACCCCATCCCACAAATGACCTGGTTTGTAATTACATTTCTAATGTGCTGTAACCCGCTCTGAGTGAATCTCAGATTCAAATATGAGAGAAATAAATCAAAGTAATAAATCAACAGAACCTGCATTCCCCCACCCTGTGCGAGTGGTGCAGTGCTCCTCCGGGCTGGGAAGGTGACCCCCTCCCCCAGGGGAAGGGTTACAAATATAACTGATATCATAGAAAACTTGCACTAGCATTTACCATATCTATTAATGAGATTAATATTTCAACTATTGTGAGATATTTTTCCCCTCGAGGAATATCCGGGGCTCCAGCTTTGGAGCTCAGAGCCAGCTCCAAGACCTGGAGCTGGAGTGGAGCTGGCCAGTTTTTTTTTTAATTTTAGGTGTGCTCCAGCGCTGGAGCCGGAATGGAAGTGGAATCAGAATGGAGCAGGGATCCGGAGCCTGGAGCTGAGGATCTGCAGTGACTCCACTCTCTGCTACCTTAGTTTTGGTTGTTGCCCTTTGTGCAGCTGGTGAAAATAATAACTCAATGCCAGTTCCAGCCTAATGAGTTCATACGTCTGTAAGTATTGATGACCTCTCTGGTCCCATCCTGAAGACGAGAGCACACATCTTCTCCCTTGCACAATGAGCTGGAGGCGTACGATGCGAAGAAGCAGGATCCTCTCCATGCCTGCCCTTCAGTTTTTTGGAAAACATGCACAGATCCGCTGCCTTTATTGACAACTGTCTCGTTTCTTCTGCGTACTAGCAACATCTGCAAGAAGTGAAAGACTCTTCCCAAAGCAGAGATCTAATCACTGATCACAGAATAAGACCGAGTTCTGCAAATGTTGAGACAATCATTTTGATAAATCATGACCTATCTTTGAGTGTGCAATGAACAGGGGGATATTAGGAACAAGCAGTTCATCAAGGGACAAAGAAATGGAAACAAATCTGTATTTAAGAGGTTTTTTCCTAGTATGCAATTAGTATCATACAAATGTGGTTTCTGTGCCCATTCATTGCTTAAACAAGATCACTTCTCTAGCCCCGTTTCTTATGTCCCAGTTGTTGACTTGTTAGATATGAAAATAAAAGAATTCAGGTTTAATAAACAGTTTTTACATATCACCTTTTTTTTCATTCAAATGCACAATTATCTTGGAATATATGAGGACTGATATTCAGAAAAAGCTGCGCCCCTGAATTTAGACCTCTAAATTAGGTGCCTAAGTTTTCTCCTGAAAATTCACATAATTTTATGCTCCTAAATTAGGTGACTAGTTCTTAAAATCAGTGCTAAGCTCCTAACTTTGTTTCCCCGCCCTAACTCCACCCCCATAGCCACCCACCTTTTAGGACCCTAAATTTAGGGGGCTAATGAAACTAGGAGCCTACATTTAGGAACGCAGCCCTTGTAAATTTTCAAAAGGGACAATTTAGGAGCCTAACTCCAAAACTTAGGAGCCTAAAACCTTTGAAAATTGGCCCCTTAGTGTCCAGTAACATTAGTTAGAAAATGTTAGTAAGCTTATTACAATACCATACTTTCTTTTATGTGGCTCCAGAGGTGGAGCCTGATGAAAAAAAAAAAATCTTCAGGAGCTGGTGCAGCAGTTTGGTAACTTCTCCGGAGCTGGAGCTGGAGCTAGACTCCTGGAGCCATTCCGGAACAGGAGCTGGCAAAGCCGGAGCACAGCCGGTCCTACTGCCCTCCTGTGAAATTCTGTATGGAAAAGAAGGCTCTCACTTTCCTAAATCCCAGTCTTCTTATTCAAGTCAATGCTGCACAATAACAATTGCTGTCCCTGAAGTAGAATTGCACGTGCTCTGCCAAGTCCTTCTTGCAGCACTGTTAAAATGCTAAAAAAAACTTAACAAGGAAAGGGCACGCTCTATGTCCTAAAATGTCGTCATCGCGTTGTCTTCCGCAGCAAAGGAGGGGTTTGTTTCTCCTGCGCAGTTGTTGACAATAAAATCGTAAGCCTCCTTCTCTGAGTGCTGTGACACAATCTCGTCTTCCATCTTCCTTTTTCTGTAATGCATATGAGAAGGGAACTGTTAGCAGGCTGGACACAGAGGGGCTCTACAGGACACAAGTCACGCAGCAAAAACGAGTCTTATAACCAGCACTGTGGCTTTTCACTTGAGTGGTTAAGATGCACTTCCTTATTTCATGATACGTTGTTACTGCCTACGAAACGTACCAAAAAATTCTGGAACTGATACCATTTGGTAGGACCATCCCGTTGTCTCTGGAAAGCATCTCCCTGAATTTTATATTCCAATGCAGTGAGTGGAAGGGATGGGGGTGGTCACTTCAGGGATTAATAAACACCAGCATAACCCATGACTACTATCACCTGCATTTCCTGAGAATCTATGGGAGCTCATTTTTGTTTAAAACAAACAAAAGAGGGAATGATTTGATTGCTGAAGCCAGGCCGGTAAGTGCTGGGGATGCTGTGGGGGCAACACTCAGAGCTGCTGGGAAGGCGGGAGCCTTGACCACCATGCAACAGTGACCCCCCCTACTGGGCTGGGTTCTGGAGAGAGCCGTGGTCTGCCTCTCAGCCAGAGAGCTGTTGCTGCAATGCTTGGGCTGGATAGGCGAGGGAGTATAGAGAGGCTAAATCTCCATTCCCCGCCCCACCCAAGTATCTGCAAATGATGGCTCAAGCCTTCGTCTGAGCTGGAAACCCAAAGGGGTAGGAGTAGGGTTGCCAATTGGCTCCAGAGTCAGGGCCGGCGCAACCCACTGTGAGAGCCATGCCCTTGCACAAGGCGGCAGCCTGAGGGCTGCCACCAAGCTGAAGGAGCTGCTGGCGCCGCCACAAGGAGGAGAATCCACAAGGCCCCGCAACGAAGAGGAGGGATTGGCAGGGCCGCATGGCGGTTCACCTGAAGAAAATGAAGAGCTGCAAGGCCGTGGTGAAGAAGAAGAAGAGCCGTAAGGCCGCATGGCGGTTCGCAACCCGCCACCCGGCAAAGATGCGAAAGTTGCAGGTCCCCGTGGCGGGTTGTGAACCACCATGCGGCAAAGATGAGAAAGTGGCAGGGCCGCACAGAAGAAGAGTGTGTGTGATTGTCTGAGCATGAGTGTGTGAGAGGAGGCGTGTGTGTGTCTGAGCAGGTGTGTGAAAGAGGGAGCGCGTGTGTGTGTGTGTATGTGTGTGTGTGAGGGAGCACTGAGACAGATGTAAGCTCTAGGGATAATGGTTCTAGGTGACCAGAAGGAAAAAAAAGCCACGAGGTAGTTCACAATCTGCCTCTCAGCAGAAGTGGAGGGCCAGGGCTGCTGGGAGAGGCCTTAGTGTAAGCATATGTGTCTGTGTGTGGGTATCTCAGCATGTGTGTGTGAGAGGAGGCATGTGTGTGTGTCTGAGCATGTGTGTGTGTGTGTGAGGGAGCACTAAGACAGATGCAAGCTCTAGGGATGATGGAATGAGAGGTCTAAAATAGAAAAACATTTTTGAGAAGTAAATTCTTCAGTTTATATTAGGAAAAGCTGAGGTATTGAAGCATAGGGTGTTCTTGTCATTTGTGTGTCTGAACATATGTGTGTGTGTCTGAGCATGTATATGTGAGAAAGAAAGGGATCTTGTGTGTGTGTGTTTATGTGTATGTAGAGGGAACGTGTGTGAACATATATATGTAGGAGGGAGCATGTGTGTGAGTCTGAGAATGTGTGAGAGAGAGGGAGCATGTGCATGTGAGCATGTGTATGTAAGAGGGAGCATGTGCACGTATGAGAGAGAAGCATATGTATGTGTATGATTAGATATATATCTAAGAGAGAGAGAGGAGAAAGTTTATGCATCCTTCTCTCACTAATCCACTACACTGTCAGAGTGAATGAAATTCAAAAGGTTCCAGGTATGGATAGGGTAAATTATTTTATCCTTATTAGTTTTAATTTTTGGATGCTTTTTGATGTGTCTGCTGTTTTGAAATATTTTATTGGTGTTTGAGAAATTTAAAACAAATTGTTTAGGAGTTTTTAATTAATGGATCTTCCATTCATCAGCTGTTTTGAAATATTCTTTTTATTAGTAATTTTATACTATTATGATTACTGTATTTATTATATTTCTTGATTTTGTTTAATGTCTGTGGATGGGTGATTTCTGTTTTTCCATTTTTGTACTGCATAGAGACTGACTTGTTGCAGTTTTCCTATTCAGTTTTTGCCTGCATGTTTCTATTTATACTTTATGGTCTCTTTATTCTGTATTTGGTGAAGGTCTGCCTGTGTTCTGCTTGTGCGACTGAGAAAAGGTATTCTGCTAGCGTGTAGAAATCTATAACAGCTTGGTTTCTTCTGTTTTAGGGCCTGGTGTAATATTTTCAGTGTTGCCTTTTCATAGGTAGGGTTGTTATTTTTTTAAGTTCTGGCAGTTAGTGCAGTTTTAGTGTGGGAGGTTTATTATATTTTAATTGTAATTTACTCATGGCTTTTTGAGGGTCAAGCCCACACCTATCATGCATTACAGTGGCCCTAATACCATAAGGTTCCCAAATGTCTTTTTTTTGGTCGGGTTTTCTGGTTGGCACCAAATAAATGCATGCAAATTCTTCTGATTTTTTTTTTTTTTTACCTCAGAAGACTGTACTTTGAATATTCTTTTTCATGTAAAACTTGAATAATGAATGCATAACTTTTTACTGTATACATGGAGACAACAGGAAGCATGGTGCAAGGGTATAAGGTTTGCCTAGGGCACCTCATACTCTTGCACCAGAAACAGGTTCCAAGGGAGGGGGTGAAGACCTGAAAAGTAGAGGGGAGACAGTTTTAAAGTTTAGGTCGCTGGAAGGCCTGAGACAGAGATTGAATGAAGTGGGGGGGGGGGGGGGGGGGGAGGGGGGAGGGCAGCACAATAATTGTTCACACAGGGCAGCAAAACAGCTAGCACTGGCCCTGTCCAGAATTTCAGGACAGGTTGATCCAGTCCTGGTTTTATTCCCCCGCATTCAGGTACTTATAGTCTTGCTTTTCTTCAGGAATGCAATAGGGAAATCAGAATAAGTCCCAGCATGCAATGGAGTAAAACCAGGACTGGCTCAACCTGTCCTGAAAATCTGGAGCCAGTTGGCAATTTTAGATAGGAGGAAGATGCCGAGCACAGAGAGAAAATGACAGAAAAAAGTAAATGCCATCTTATGTGAGAGAAGAATATCATCTCACGTGGTTCTTGCTGCTTAAAGAAAATGTGTACAGACGAGCGACCTGAGAGCCTAAGACCCGGGTTGCCCAAACAGTGCCCTCTATCCTGAGCTCCCCGTTGCTCGATGTTTGCTTACCTCCTTCGAGTTCGCTGGCCAGAGATAATAAGGCCAACAATTCCAATGGCCACCAGGCCGGCAACCACCCCGAACACAACTAGCCAGACTGTGACTGGCTGCTCGGGAGGGGGTGCCAGCGTGGGAGGGACGCCCACAAACTCAAGAGTTTTGTCATCCAGCTGGAAAGCGTTGTTGATTCGTCCTCGAGACAATCTGTCACCCATCGCAAAAAAACAAACAAACAGAGAATAATATGAGAAATGTGAGAACACGGCCATTGCCCAAACCCTGCAGCAAGCTCTGACCTTCGATGGTGATCAATAAAGAGAAATCATTACACGCATGCCGTGGAAGGTTTTTTGCTTTGGCCAGAGTGCCGTGCAATGTTCCTCAGCAATTCCCATCAGTCTGACTTGGTGGAAAGTTGAGTCAGAGCAGTAGATTTGGGCAATCAGAAAGGTGACTTCTGGTTTCCTTTCAGAAATATGGATGAAAAGGAATATTTCCTAGTACCTTCCTATGCAGAATACACAGCGTTACCTCGAGAAGCTGAGCTCAGTGGCATATGGTGGCAACATATTGCTTCTGGTCAGTCTCTCATTGATCCCATATTTTAATGTCTCCTGGGGGATGTATC
Organism: Rhinatrema bivittatum; assembly: GCF_901001135.1. Taxonomy (NCBI): domain Eukaryota; kingdom Metazoa; phylum Chordata; class Amphibia; order Gymnophiona; family Rhinatrematidae; genus Rhinatrema; species Rhinatrema bivittatum. The sequence goes on from NC_042619.1 coordinate 219,025,864, forward strand.
AAAATATAAATTCTGGTTTTATGTCGTGAGACAAAGGGTCACTAAACCCTTGGGGCCTCTGCTTCAGGCTACGCTTTCGTGGAGAACGGTAACAAAGCCCTTCGTCGGGGTTATGCTGTACCCAATGCTTTAGAGCTCGTCACCTTGTGGGCCCACCACTGAGGGTTCGCCGCAGAGGTAGACCCAAGGTAAGGAAAAGCAGGGAAGGCTAAACCTTGATATCCACACAAAGGTCTACTGAGAAATATCAGTGAGTGGAATATCTTCACAGACTATAAACAGCAAAAAGCAAACAAAATCATTTAAAAAGATGTCTTGATAAATTGTATTTTTAAATTATGTCATAAAGGTCCCTATAAGGCAGTGGTTCTCAACCTTTTTTCTATCAGGACACTCAAGAGACGACGCTCACATGCGTGACCACAGTGACCACATGACTATCATGGGACTAAATACAAGCATACGCTCTGCATCCTCAGGAGTTCCCCCGCTTCCTAACAATGGGGGCAGAGCAGAACTAGGACATTTCCTTGTACAAATTGCCATACACAAAAAGATATTCTGATTCTGGTGTCATCTCAATAACAGCACCACAAACTCCCTCTACTACCAGGTGCATTGTACAATAATACAAACAAACCCCACTCTGTACATGTCTCTCAAACCTGCCACACCTCAGCAGCACTAACTCCAAGAAAAGAAACAGCAATAGCCCTACCCATGAAAAGGCAGCAGTTCACCACCAGTTGCAATATAATACTGAGAAAATACAACAAATGAGGCTGATACAACCCTCTGGTAAAGTACCTCACCTCAGTCACATGCACACAGAACACAGACAGACCTGCCTTCACCCAATATAGAATAAAAGGCCACAAATTACAAATGCGGAAACAAAACCTGGAATGGAAACCCCAAGACCACCTTCTGCTTGCAGTGCAAAAGACTAGAAACAAAAATATATTTCCTCCTACACTAAGCAAAGTTCAAAGAGAGAAGAAATGCACATTCCCCAAACTGACATAGTATGGCCCTTGTACCCCGTCACTCCCCTCCATGCCCCCATCACCCCTCACTTCTCCCAACTACTCAATCATCCCTTCACATGCTCATATCCCTGTCCAACATTCGACACCCCCCACCCCACATCCTCTTCCCCTCTCTCCCTCTCTCCCCTGTTCAACTCTTTCTGCCCTTCCCTCTCCCCTTCCCTACCCAGAATACCTCATTCCTACACATTCCTGCTCTGCAGTCCCTGCTCCCCACTCCCCCACCCCAACTGCCCCACACCTCCAATCTCTCCACTTCCATCTCTCTTCTCTGCCCAGCAACCCCCAACCCCTCCCTCCTCCACCTCTCCCTAACCAGCAACCCCAACCTCCTTTCCCCCACACGACTCCCTATCTCCCCCATACCTTTCTGCCCAGTACATTTCCCCTGCCTCCTGGCTCCCAGCCAGCAGAAAAGACTTCAGTCCAATCCAGAGTCTTCCTCCCTCTTTATCAGCAGCAGATGAGGGCAAGAAGCATTGAGGAGAGGAAGACGAGGAGGCAGCAGCAGTGGATCTACAGAGCACGCACCTTTCTCCCTTATGCTCCCGCTTTCACATCCAGGCCCCCACGGGGTAAAGACAGCATCAGCAGCTTCACTGCCAGGCCAGGCAGAGGAAGGGAAAGTTGGGTGTCCTGCCGGGCCCATACGAACAGGAGTTGGTGATATCGCGCTCTGATCTAGGTTAAGGAGGAAGGAACAACATCCCACTGGGCCAGGTAGAAGAGAAGGAAGCAAGCGCAGCTTCCTGTCATACCCAATAAAGGAGAAATCAGCCAACTCCTGTCCAGACTGATGAGGAAAGAGCAGCCTTTTGCTGGGTCTGCGACACACACCTCCCGTGACCTCGCAACACACTAGTGTGTCCCGACACATCTACTGAGAACCACTGCTATAAGATATCTCATACATCAATTAATTCTATAGGAACAGCGCTGTTCCGTAAACAAAAAAAAAAAAAATCAGTCTACAGGCATTTACCTAGCAAATCAATCTGTCCTATAAGTCAACTCTAAGGGTAAAGAAAGTGATATTAGTCATGCAGCCTATCAACCACAAATTAATGCTTCAGGATACGACAGTGCAGAGCCCCAGGCATCTGAGGATGATCTGAAACCAGACAAAAAAAACCCCAGGGGAAGTCATTTTTAGCTGGCTGTGTGCAGCTAGACCTGAACTGCTGGAACTTTATTAAAGGCGACTGTCTCGGGTTCTCAGAGCCAGAGGTCTGACTCAAGTCTCCACCTTGCAAATCACAGCGGTCATTCACTCTCCTGAGGCTGCCTTGGGGAATAAGAGCGGGATACAACTTTCAAAGCTATTTAGGGGCCGATGTAATAAGACCCGCACTGAAATCTGCGCAGATTTTTTTGGCGCACGAGGCAAAAACCAGCGGAAGCCTGGGATATAATAACGGCCAAATATGCTAATTAGATACACGCATAGAATCTATGCACACCAAACATACGAGACATAATCCGCGTAGAACGCACGCTAATGGCTCTAGGCAGTAAAACGTGCAGACATCCGCGCAGAAACCCGTGTGGACACCCATCGGCGTGTGAACTCCTGCGAGTGATTTATGGGGAGAAAGCCTTTCTTTTTCAAAAACATGAATAAATTAGTTGTCCAGAAGCTGATGTGAAGGTGGATAGAGCAATATCTAACCACTTCATGATAGGACGCCGACCGCTGGCGAGAGCGTGAAATGCAGATTGGAGATTCTGCCTCACTGAGAAGCTGCCTTCTCTCTATCCATTCCCATCCGCCACGTGCCTGATCCACAAAAGCATCAAAAAAAACCTGTCTCCATACCAGCGTTTTCATTTACCTCCTGCCCTGACCCAGACGCTAAAAACCCGCACTAACCCAATCTCCCTGCCAGCACAACTCCCTGCTTTGCCTATAAATAGATAATCGCCTCCTTTGCGTGCCATTAGCCTGCACTCGCGCAGAAAAACTGCGGGTCTGTAAATGCGCGTTTTTCCTGCACACAAAATCCTTATTACATACCTGCATGGGGCTTTGTGTGGGAAAACACGCATACAAATGTGTGCATAGGCTCGCACAAACCCGCGGCAGCTTCTGTGCACCTTATTACATCGGCCCCTTAGGTAAATACCGAATCACCCAGGTCTTGAAAAATCACCTTCCTTCTATCTGGATAAAAGTCCGTGCGGGGTTGCACAGCGCAGGTACTCTTAGCCATACTGAGGGGAGGGGGAGATATTTTGGGGCAAGATCGGAAGGTGACCTGCGTAGATTGAATTTTCAATTCCACGTGCGTTGATTTCCCATTGAAATTTCGCCTGCTGAAAAACTGGGTGGCAAAGCCGGCCAGGGGGTGGGCATGGGGAGAGGGGGGGTAACTATGCACCCGTTGGCCATTTTCACAGAGAAAGGGGGCGTGGCCTTTTTCTTTGAAAATCCGGCACCGGGTTTGTATCCCCAGACTTTGCGCCTGAGTGGAGAGTTGGAAAGGCGTTGTCCCCCATTGTATTTGGGGGGGGGGGGAACGGGGCGGTGGTGACGCGGCGTTTAATCTTGCTGGAAACATTCTGGAGCACAGTAAAACGTTACCGGATCGCCTGTTCCACGTCAGCTCTGGGAACGATGCTGCTGAGGTTATTAGGCATGTGGACGAAAAAGTAAAAGGAGATTCTGGGCGTCTGGTCGTACACACGGACATCTTCATCCCTGCGGAGAGAAAAAAAAAAAAAAAAAGCAGGGAGAAATGTTTCCTTCTGTTAAAAAGCGTGGAAGTGTTGCTGAATTTATTTCAGGCCTCAGGATGCTGAGCATATTCCCATGTAAGGGAAGGAAATGGCCAAAGTGTAAGCATAGAGTAAGAAATGCACACAGAGGATCAGATCCCGTCCTCGAACATTTTGTCCGTGGGTTTGTGAATGGAGCTGAGCTTGGGCGGAAAACAAGACAGCGCAGAGAGCAACCCCCGCCTCCCACAGAAGATTTCTTTCCTACCACTTGCTCATGCCTAGCTCCGGGATAGAGCAGAAAGCAGTGCATTCGCACATAAAATGCTTCCAGAGACCTATTCATCACTGATACCTTTACAGGAAGATGGCTGCCGGAGCTGATGGGGAAAAAAAAAAAAAGAGTTCCTTTTGTTGTTAAACCTTTTCATTCCCCGGAGGAGACCACGGCCCGGGGTTCCCTGGAGGGCACATGCAGGCGTGACTGCGTGGCGTTCCTGTTCACGGCTGGGCACACCTCACCACCCAACCCAGGCTGCTACGGCTGGCAGGAGAACAGGCGGGGAGCGTGTCCTGCCGCTGCCAGCCCCTTTGCCCCATCTGAGCCGACTCCGCGAGCGTGTTTACAAATCGCAGGCCCCGGCACAAGTTGTCTGCCGATTTTGGGTGCTGCACGATAAAGCAGGCAGGAAGTGCCAGTTTGCGAACGATGCACACGTTTGCGGTGCTGGCACGGATGAAGCAGGGAGCTCAGTAATGGCGGCGGGACATGCTCACGCTGTGCATGTTAACTAAGGGAGGAAGGGAGGTTAAAAGTGTGCATGTTGTGGGCGATGGATGCTTTGGAGAAGGTCCAAAGGAGAGGGAGAAGAGGCAGAGAGTAGATGCTAAGGGAAGGGGGGGGGAGGTAGAAAACTGTAGGGGGGGCTGATACTAGGGAAGGGGAGATATTAGGGAAGGGAGGAAAAAGGGGATGGATGCTGGGGGAAAAGGGGGAAAACAGGGAGCAGATGCTGGAGAAGGCAGGAAAGAGGCAGGGACAGATGCTAGGAAAAAGGAGCAAAGAAGGGGGAGAATTAGGAGGTAGAGGCAAGAAGTAATGCTGGCAAGGGGGGGAAATGGCAGGGGCAGATGCTGGGGAAGGGAGGAAGAGACTGGAGTCAGATGTTGGGGAAGGGGACAAAAGGCAGGAAAGTCATAAGAACATGAGAAATGTCATTCTGGGTCAGACCAAGCCCAGCATCCTGCCTCTAATAATCCGGGTCACAAATACCTGGCAGATCCCATAAAGTCGATCTAATTCCTGTTACTCCTAGGGATAGCAATAGCTTTCCTTAGTCTATCTGGCTGGTAATGTGTTATGGATTTTCCCTCCAGAAACGTGTCCAAACTTCACCCTGCTATGCTTCTCGCTCTGACCATGTCCTCTGGCAATGATGTGAGGGGAAGAGGAAGAAAAATGTATTCAGGGGAAGGGAGAGGGTAAAGGGAGGGACAGATGAGGAAGCAAAGGAACGAAGGATTGGAGGAGGCAGGGCAAGAAAAGCAGAAGGATGCGAAAGAAGGCTTTATAGAGAAGGAGGTTTTATAGAGAAGGAGGTTTTATAGAGAAGGAGTGGAGGGAATGGGAGACATAAAAAAGGAATTGAAGGGTAGCAGAGAGAGTAAAATGAAATGAAAGGGGTAGGTGTGAGAGAGAGTTGAAAGGTGTGAGAAGGGCTAAGAGGAACAAAGGATAAGAGACGGCAATGAAGAGAAAAGAAAGATGAGAATGAAGGAGAAAGTTTGAGCTCCTGTCCCTGGTGGCAGCAATGGTGGATGGCAACGCAGCACATCATGAGCTCGCCTTCACAGTTATGCACACAATAGCAGTGCGCAGCATGCCCGCTCATCTTCAAAGAAAATGAGAGGGAATATTGGCACCACCTGCCCAAAACACCATTAGTTGTTAAGGCACCAGATAGTCCATTTGCCCGAAAGTGGACAACATATTTTGTTTTCTAATGCATGGATCTCGGAATACTGAAAATTTTTAGAGCAATTTTCACAAGTTCTTACTCAAATAAATGTGGATTTATCCATGTAAAAATCCGCTTTGAAAACTATTCCTCCCGCCCCGAGAATGCGGGTTAAAGTACAAAAATGCAGTACGACAGCGCGCATGCTTTCACCCACACCCACAGGGACAGGGTTGGGAAGGGCACATGTGGAGATGTCATTTGGAAATCCCTGTGAGTAATTTACCCCCATGCACTTTGCAGTTGTGCAAATATCCATGCTCTCTGTGTTCCCCTGAATTTTCAAAGGGAAACTCCATGGGGAGATTTCCTTAGAAAATTCAGTTGCAGACCGGGGGGGCGGGGGGGAGTTTGAAAGTTATTCCCTTTATTGGCACATCTGGAAATAAGAAAGGGATGCTGGAAAAATTATTTGTCAAGTCCAGGAGGCATTATGTACAAAAATAATATATAAATAAACCAGTCAGCTAGGAATACTGAAACAGCCGCTTTTCTCATGGAATTGGGAAAGCTCCTGGCTTTGGCTGCTCCATGCATCAGAACTCATACAACAATGCTTTTGTTAGCAGTATCCTGGGCCTGCTCCTCTGCAGTGTGAGAAGGGCAGCAACAAATACCATGGGAGCAAAAGGCAAAATACTGAAGACAACCACCGACAGCCAGTTTAACAACTTACTGAAAGATGACGGTCTGGTTCTTCACTTCTGTGAAATATTTCCTCATGGCATATGCAATTGTTGCCTTGAAATAGCTTACTTCATTCTCATCCCACGTAAACTGTGAAATTTACAACAAAATGTTATTAGTTTATTATGGATAATGACTCTGGTGTTAGGGTGACACAATACTAAAGCAAACAAATGCATAAGACCTACGGTAAAATAGAGAAATCGATCATTAGCTCCGGGGAGGTCAATCTTCAAAGCCATTTATGTGCGCCATGTGAAAGTTGCCCCTCCCTCCTCAATCTGGCTAAAAGTACGCCCAGCACTTCATAACACATACATACAAAACAGGAGGCAGGCTTTCATGCAAAGGCCTCGTAATGACTGTGATAAGCCAATCTTTCTTAGGAAACTATTCACACTTTGGACTTTATAGCAATAGAGCTACACTCAGAGAAGTGCAAAGTCTGCCCATTTCTCCCCCTCACGGGAACACCAGCACGCGGCACACAGGAAAATGTTGTGTCACGGGCCCTTTTCACACATGTAGCAGTGCACTGACAAGCAGCTGCATACGCTGGGGTGGGGTGTCAATTCACTCAAATTTAGGACTTAGAAAGATTTCAAGCAGAAAGTTACTTGTTGACTTCGGCAAATAAAAAAAACAACCACATTAGAACATAAGAACTTAAGAGCATAAGAACGTGCCATACTGGGTCAGACTAAGGGTCCATCAAGCCTAGGATCCTGTCTCCAACAGTGGCCAATCCAGGTCACAAGTACCTGGAATGTACCCAAACATTAAATAGATCCCAAGCTACTATTCCTTATTTATTAATAGCAGTTTATGGACTTTTCTTCAACTTATGCAAAACATTTTTAAACCAGTTACACTAACTGCTGTAACCACATCCTCTGGCAATGAATTACGCATTGAGTGAAAAAGAATTTTCTTTTATTTGTTTTAAATGAGCTTCTTGCTAACTTCATGGAGTGCCCCTAGTTCTTTTATTGTCTGAGAGAGTAAATAACTGATTTCCATTTACCTGTTCAAGAGCCTTTCATGATTTTGTAGACCTCTATCATATCCCCCCTCAGCCGTCTCTTATCCAAGCTAAACAGGCCTAACCTCTTTAGCCTTTCCTCATAGGGGAGCCATCCCATCCCCTTTACCATTTTGGTCACCCTTCCTATACTTTCTCCAGTGCAACTATATCTTATATATGTTAAGAGAGGCCATTAGGGCCGGCCCAGTGATTCGAGGCAGTGCCATGTGCAAGGACTTGGGCCGAATTCCTGGGTCATGTCTTCCACTCCCCGAATTGGCCAAGGCTGTGAGTGCTGCTTCTGCAGCATTCACAGTGCCTGCACATTACTCTGTTATCCTAGACTATCAGTGGAACTGTGCATGGACAGGATATGCTATCTGCTTAGTATAATATACAGTAAGGACAAATATAAAAATAGACAACTATTTTTGGCAGTAAGCAAGAGAGTAAGTGTTTATGGGCATATCCGCTGGCACATTAAGAGGGTATTAATGCAGTATCTATACCAGTAGCTCCTCCCCTTTTGTATTCTATTTTCAAGCTTTGACAAATATTTTCTTTTCCCTTCTAATACCTCCTAAATATTTGTTTTTATACTACAATACAATTTGATTTTTTCCCACTTCACCCTTCAAAGGCCAAACAGAATGTTGACCCATATGTACCATGTGGCAGTGTACACATCCAGCAGTAGGGAGCAAAGGGATGAGGTAAGCACAGTCTAAGTCTATAGTCTTTCTGCTATAGCCCTGCAAATTACAAGTTCACCGACAGCACAGTTATGTGCAGTTTATGTCAGATTGTAAAGCATTTTCATGAACTGTACTCTGGGACCCAGTTTGAAAGGAGACGCAGGTTCTGGAGGGCAGTCTGGGGAGCTCATTTGCCTCCTACCTGAGCTTCCCCCTGAATCTGTGCTGTGGGTGCTGCAGTCTCCCGGGGCACTGAGGGTCATAGGACAACACACACTGGGTTTGGTGTGCTGCTTGCCGATTCGGCCAAAGCACTAACCCTGCTACCTGGGTTCTTCAGGCAGACGCCAAAGAACACATACTGAGCTGTAGGTAGTAAGCAGAATGGTATTTGCATTTCCATTGTTTATAGATTTGTTATTATTATTATTAGTAGTAGTAGTAATAATATTACTATTGTTGGTGTGGTCAATGCATTTCATGAAAAATTATGTAATTATATTTGGAAATGTATTGCATCTAGCTCTTACTCACCGCATTGTCTCCAAATGCTGATTTCAGACTAATTCGCACTTTGATTGAGTAGTCAGAATCTGAGCAAATGAGGAAGACAGCATGAGAAAGGTTTGAAAATGTAACAAAGCATCTGTGCGCAGAAGTGGTACAAAACACTGTCTGGTTTCTTGTTTTAGCTCTCTGGTAAGGGCTGTTCCTCAGTTCAACTATGAAGGAATGGAACCAGCCTCTCTCAAACTGCAGTCAAATATCCCAGGCACTCCAGGAAGTAAAGATATTATGAGCCATGCAATACACTGTGGTGAAACTATAGTTTATGCTATTATTTTCTTCAATTAGCAATGGCATGTTATCAGCTGCCTTCCTACAGTCCTCTTTCAACTGGGGGGTTGACCAGAGTACAGCAAGACCTCTGGTTAATCTTTACTTTGTTTCTAGGTATTCACAACACCTGACACAACAGAAACTGATCTCCCAGTACGGTAGTATCACTCAGGGCAGGCTTTTGGATTATGCAACCTGTGCGGCTGAACAAGGCGTCATTCTTGAGGGGGTGTCGCCATGCTGGCACCTCATCCCCCCCCCCCCATACCCTTTCACATCATGTAGGCAGAGGGGGGAGACAGATCAGGTTGGGGGGATAATGGTGCTGGGTAAAGGGTGGGGAGAGAGAGGAGTGGATGCTGGATAAGGGAGGGAGAAAGGAGGATGCTGTGCTGGAGCCATCACTACTACTGGAGTCAGGAGAACCAGAGCTGCCATCACTAAGGGGGGTGGGGCAGAGGGGCACCAATTTCAGTTTTCACACAAGGTGCCAGTTAACCTAGAGCTAGCCCTAGCACCACTGTTTGATTTATTTGCGTGTTTTATAATCCAAACATGTAAATTAGATTACGCCCTTGGAATACCACATTAGTCTGGACCAGGTCACAGTACAACAGCTCTTCCATTTTGGAAAAGAACACGAACTGAGGGAGAGTTCTTGATTCGTAAATACAAGAATACATACATGGACTCCATTCTGTATTCCAAAAGGTCTGCCTTTTGTTTGCTGTATTATTCTTGATAAGCCACTGATACAAGGGCTCAAAGTAGTTCAGCAGAGGTTTCGAATCCATTCGTGTTCCTCCTGTGATAATTTCCAGTGCTTCAGGCCATGGTTTGGATCTTCCCAGTTCGAGCATAGCACTGCACACAGCAAAATATGTGCGTCAGAGATTAGAAGCTTTGCAAATGTTTTATCGCATATTCATTCCACTAACGACTTTGGATCTGTGCACATACCAACTCATATGTTGTTGGGGTTTGGGTTTTTATTTTTGCATAAATAAGGAATTAATTTAATTGTAATGTAATGTAATTGTAACGCATTCATATGCAGAAAATCTTAATTTATTCTTTAATTTGAGACTTGTTCTATTTGCTCTCCACCGTGTAACCCTTGAAACAATAAGCATTTACCTCATAGGGTAAGTGAGAGGATAATTTTCCAAAGGATTGTGCTCGTGAACTCAGCAGATAGCCCAGGGGATGGCTGCCTAGATCCATTAGGCCAAAAAATGCCACATGCAGAGCTGCTAAGCCTAGCCCCCTCGTTTCGCCAGCTGCCTGTAAAGCAGGTGCTCCCGGGGCAGGTGTTTGGATCAGGGGAATAAACGGCGCACGTATAATTGATTTTTCAAATACGAGTGCCTAGCTTATCCCATAAAATGCCAGGCAAAGTTCTAGCAGGGGCAAAGTACCTAGCCACGTTTCATACCCCCATGATTTTAGCGAATTTTCAGAGATATTACCTGGATACAAAAGTACCTGGGTGCACCTTTGCTATTATGCAGTTTAGTGCAAATGGAAAGGCCAAATTCAGGCCCATTAATGTCAGAAGCGAAAGCCATGCGAGATGGATGTTTCAAGCACGTGATAGTCATACGTGAAGGAGGTCATTGCAACAGCACCGGCTGACACAATGCGTGCCTAATTCAAATCTCATTAGAACATTAGCAAGCAACGGTTCCGCTTATTAAGAAGGGGCTACAGAAACAGGAGCCCACCGTTAAGTCCTGCAGCCCATCTGACGTGGTTTTTAAATTGATCCTCACAGATACGCATTTGCCATACGTATCAAGGACACAGCCTGCCACTTAACACTCAAACACTGCAAAGCACTCTGGGATTTCATTACCGGAGCTTGCTCCCTGCCTCCGTAGAATTTGTAATGTCACATGTGTAAAGTGGGCCGCTGTGATTAGCAGCCTTGCAAAGCGATTCCTGAAACTGAAATTGATAGATGGTCCTCGTGTAATACCTGCATTAAAAAAAAAAAAAAAAAGCCCAGCGTACTTTATCTCCATTAATACATAACAGTAAATCAGAAACAACCTACAAGAAGCATGTTACAGGGCATCAAGAATGAGCTCAGGTGTGTTTAAAATTAAAATTGTTAACTCTTCACCCCATGTCCTTTCGCCACTCTATGCTCATGCGTTGACTTGCTTCCTGCGTTCTCTTAGTCACTGGTACAACATTTGTCTTGAAGCTTTCTGCAAGGGGCAGAAGGGTATACACACACACAGTTGCCGTGGTTCCAGAAAGAACCATTTGTTCATTGTATCCTTTGACTGGTCAAGTCCCGTGCTAATGACTGAAACCTGTTACAGCCCCAAATCACGTACACACTGAAGTTGGGTCACCCTTCTTTAATCTCCCCTAACAACAACATAAAGCCTGGTGCCTGATGGTGAAGAAGTCGGTGGTGGTGGCTGCGCCTACGTACCTAATGAAAGAGTAATCATTGGCCACGTGAAAGAGAGCCGCAGGATCGCAATAAGTTTCATCATGAGGCAGCGGTTCCAGCACGCCAACGATGTCCCGTCTGGGGAAAACCAGAAACAGTCGTCAGCCTCCATGGGAACTCAATAAACCAAACCAACCAGAAGGCCGCATATGTAAATCAGGAAAAGAATTTGGGTTGTTGCTAACCAACCACTCTTTTCTCAAACAAGCTGTGTTGTTTTCAGGTGGTAATAATTTTCATTGGGGACCAACATAATCCAATCCAATCCAGCTTTATTTACAAACCACTAGTCCAACAAGACTGATCCGAAGATAGCGTTCTACATGTTCTTTGGAGCCCACAAAAGGCCCCTTCTGCAGATGTGCCCTATCTGAAGTGATCTCTGAGGTCTGGAGAACATCATTAGGGCTGGCCCAATAAAAGGCATCATGACACAGCCTGCTGAGAAGGTTGCAGGGCTTTTTCCAGACCAATATAGCAACAGCATTTCTAAAAGAAAGGCAAACAGTAACTACGCTGAGCCTATCAGAGCTCAAATTTAAACTTTCTCATTAGCTTTGGTCTGGCACGTAACAAGATACTGCAAGTGACAAGCAAGCATACAAAAGAGCCACTTCTATTTGCATGCACATCTCAGGAAAACTTTTATACATCCCAAATTGCTTACATACTAATTCTGTTTAACATAAACTTTCTCTTATCTAATTCTGTTGTGATGTCGGGGTCATGGTATAGGATCTCTTCCAGTGAAAAAAATCTTGAAGTCTCCCTTGACAGTTCTCATAGCTATTTTTTTTAGGACAGAAGCAGTAAGACACCCGCATCATGTTTGCTGTAAGGAATACAAAGGACCAGTTTAAGGCTATAATAATCGATGTGATTGCATTGGGCCCCACTGTTCCTGAGGACCCCGGGCAGGCCGACTGGGAGCGGGAATGAGATACTCCCAACGCTTCCTGCATTGCTTTTGCCCGCATCACTGTTTTTATTGCTACTTCTGCCCTTGTTTTTCTGCCCCGCAGCAGGAGCAGAACAGCGGGACACCTGCTCTGCAAGGAAACGAGCTGAAGTACACTGCAAAGTGAAGGAGGGAATTTTCTATTTGTTTGGCACAAAAGAATGGATGTAATTATACATTTCTTAGCATGCGAGCGTGTGAATGAAGAGAGGGGGGGGAGGAGGGAGAAAGGGGGCAGGGCTTCAAATTTAGGGTTGCATTGAGCTCAAGAGTTTCTTAAACCGGGCCTGGAATGCAGCGTCTTCTGCCACTTAACGCTCTAAAAAGCACGGAGAAAGGAAGAGGCACTGCAGCCTCCTTGCACGTGCCAACATTTTTTGCACCATTTCATAGGCTTACTTCATGGTAGATTATGGATTGTTCAGCAATTGCCCTTAATGTTATTGTGACATTGTTGTATCATTTATTGGATTTGTGATTATTCTTGGAATTTGTATCTTTATATTGAAATTTTGTTAATAAAGCTTTAATAAAAAAAAAAAAAAGCTTACTTCATATCCCACCACTTTTTTGTCCACTGTTCTTTGGGAATTTCCCCACTAAATATCTTCCATCTCCATTCCTCCAGCATGTAGGTGAAAGGCAGAGTTGCGACAATGGTCAGGGCTTGTCTGAACAAGAAGTTGATATTCGTCTCTATAAAAAGAAAGTCTTTTATGATTATTATTCAAATAAATAATGAGGTCCATATTCAGCCAGTGTACGGCTCTGCTAGTTAGCCAGATAAACTGAATATCCCCGGCTATCTCAGAGATAGGTGGATAAGTTTATCCGGCTATTTTTAGGGCAGGTCTGCAGCATGACCAGAGTTAACCAGATAACTTATCCAGCTAACTCAGTTCCTCCCCGGAACCCTTCTGGCCCACCCCTCACTTATGCAACCAAATTCTAGCTGGACACATAGTTATCGGCTAAATGTGTTTCAATATGGACTTCAGTGTTTCTCGGCATGCAAGAACATGTACGTAACTGGCACAGGCATCACATTTTCTCCTAATAGCTTTCTGTGAAAGATACTGACTTTCCATTTAAGGAGGGTTGTTTTCTAAGATCACGAATAGGGCTGAAGTCCGTACGTACAAAGCAGATGCGGGACTTCAGCCCTAATTTGAAAAGCTGATTTCTGAGCGTAAGCCAGCTCTGAAAGTGAGCGGGACCGTGTGCAGCTTAGTGCGGTAGAGGCAGTGCTTGCTTATACCTACTGGAAAGCTGGGGTACAGGCCCACATGAAATTTTATGTGTGTACTTTCAAAAATCTAAAATATGGCATGTAAATTATGCCCCCCCCCCCCCCCCCCCCCCCCCCGGGAAGGCTTCTGAATGCACTTCTGTGAGTATAACCCCGGGGGCATTTTCAAAATGCCTATCTACATGCATAAAGCTATGTTTTACATGAGTAAAGGCTTTTGAACATTTATTCCCCCCCCCCCTCCAAAAAAAAGTCCTTTTGATGAACTCTAAACCCACAAAGTACTGTGGAGTTGCCTGTAGTTGGCATTTGAAGAAGGCACTTTAATGGTTCCGAAAGCTCAGGCACGAGAACAATTTTAGATAATTCTTAATAATAAAAGGTACAACAACTAGGGATGTGCCATTGTTTTAATACAATGGCGTTTGTTGTTTCATTTTGTGTCTTTTTCCATCCGAAATGACACAAAAAAAAAAAAAAAGAAATGCTATTTTGTTTTCTTTTTGTCATTGTAGTGCGTGCTAATTTTAGCATGCAAAATGTATTCATTGCATGCTAAAACTATTTAGCATGAGCTTAAACAAAAACCAGAACTTAAACAGTCACAAACAGAAAAAAAAACAAGAGGTTCCTATTCAGCTGCTGTGTGTCTCAGCTGGTTAGCCAGATAAACCTATCTGGTTAACTTAACCTGTATATTCAGTGGCTAACTCAGCTCTTCCCAGTTATGCCTTCACCCCATCCACCACTTAGTTGGCTATTTAGCTGGGTAAATAGTTAACCAGTTAAGTGGTGGCCGCTGATCTCAAGCACATAGTCAGCTGCCACCACATAGCCAGATAAGCTGAAACTTATCCGGCTAAGTGGCACTGAATACAGACCTCCTAATAAATGGAAAACTAAACTAAAAGAAAAGACTTTTCCTTGCACACCCCTAATAACAACCTGCAAAGAATCCAATTTTCTTTCTTCTATTAACCCAATGCGATTAGTCCAATGTGATTAATCTGTGCTTTAATCCGAGTCTACACATGACCCCTACCGTTATCTTCCTGAAACGTAGGCTCCAGCAGGTCAAGAGATTTTAAATGCTTTGGAGTAGCTGCCGAAAGGGACATGATTTCTCCCACCGCCTCATGGAAGCCTTCGTTTGCCCCACTTCGTAGTAAATAACTCAAGTTTGAGTAGGCCATGTCATATTGAATGTGCCCCAGCTCGTGATGCACAGTCAAGAAGTCCTCCATATTCACCTTAGTGCACATCTTTATCCTGCATGCAAACACAGCAGAGAAAAAAACAGGACACAAACTGGATAATACACACGTGACTACAAAATGAGGTGAAAACAAAAGCTGGTTTCAACCAAACATTCATCTATTTTTGTCTGATCATTTTTTTCTTCCAAATTAATTCTGAACTATGCATTTGAAATGAAGCGATATAGACTGGACAGAATCACAAAAGTCAATTAAAAAATAGCATTTAAAGTTCGCAGATGTCTGTGCAATACACACATCTCCTCTTCTGCAAGATTAGTCCTATAAATAACTTTCTAAGGAATAAACAACTGACACATTTCCCCCTCAGGAAAGGGAATACAGAAAAAAAACGCAAGTTATTCACATCCCTGCTTTTTAAAATGCTTTACAGATTTTTTAAATTCTAAAGTCAATTAAAATAATAGTTAAGTTGCTTTTTTTTTTTTGTTTTTGCCTTCTCAAGTGTATCATGAGATCAGATCTGAATGCAGGCTGTCACATAAGGAGCCACACTGGCACGCAACCATCAGTCTGAGAAATTTAGCTGAATAAACCTATCTGGCTAACTTAACCAAGATGTTCAGTGGTGCAGCCACACCTCTGAATATATCTGGCTATCTAAAAATTAGCTGGATAAGTTTATCTGGCTAACTTTAGACCTGCTCAGCTTAGCCAGATAAGGCTGCGTATCAACACTTATCTGGCTAAGGCCTGGGTTCACTATTCTCGCAGAGAATAGTGAATTGCACGGTACTGGGGGGCAAAGCAGGGAGCAGCCCTGAGAAATCCGGCAGCCATCGCACCACTGCAGTGCGCTGGCTGCCGGCTTTCGCACCGAATAACTACACCATAAAAGGTGTAGTTATTCGGCGCAAAACTGGCGGTGATAAGGGTCCTTACCTTTCGCCGCCAGCAATGTCACCGCAGCATTGGCCCCGGTGACGCCCCGACTCTGCCCCGATCACCCTATCGCACGCGAAAAGTCCCTTTTCGCGTGCGAAAGCTTTTGTGAATGACCCCCTAAGTTAGCTGGATAAATAACCATGCAACCATGCCCCAGAACGTCCCATCCCACCCACCACTTAGCTGGATAACTATTTAGCCAGCTAAATATCAAGTTAAGTGGTGGCCACTGAATGTGGCCAAATATTCAAAACTTCACCACTTAGCAAGATAAGTCCAAACTTATCCGGCTAAGTGGTGCTGAATATTGACCTCCTTATTAAAATGAGACTTTGAACAGGATACACATCCAATATAATCAGATATTCCATTTCATCCTGCTACACCAGTCCAGTCATTACAAGTGGGTTATTTCCCCCTACCAGCAGATGGAGGCAGACTATACTCTTTTCCTGTGTGACATCACAGCCACTACTTAGGAGGTGTGGCCAGAAGCAGAAATCCAATATTTTCTGCCTCCAGCAGATGGAATATGGGAATGGAATATGGGAAGGAGGCTCACTGCCTCCTTCCCATATTCCATTGAATATAGTAATTTATCTTTGTTCTCCCTCTCTTTTTTCCTTCTCCCAGTTAAGGCATCCTTGTTATAATGTAACTTTATGCTCCTTTAAATTATCTCTTGTTGACTGGATGATTTATAGTTAAAGCTTAGTTCGATGTAAACCGAGTTGATTTGATTTGTTTCAAGAAAGTTGGTATATAAAAGCCTTTAATAATAATAATAATAATAATAATAATAATGTAGGCCTGAACTGCGGTCAGACCCCTGGGCCAAGCCACTCTGCCTTGCTTCCAAACCCAGTCAAAGGGTCCCTGGTTGAGCGCTGACCAAGGGGCGTGAGTACATTTAATAAAAAGAAAATAAATAAATAAAAATAACAATATTTAAAGAGTGAGAACCATTTGTTAAGGAAGGAGAGCGGTGGTTGTTTCTTTGGTCCTCCCTTCCTCGGGTTTCCCTGCTTCCAGGTGTGAGGGGAGCGAGTTTCCTCTCTCCTCAGTTCTCTCTCTGCCTTTCACTCCCCCCCCCCCCCCCCCCCCGTCGGAAGAAAAGGGGGAGAAAAAAGGAACAAGGCGCTAAGGCAAACTATAAGAAAAAGGGAGTTCACAGTGTGCCGGGAGGGAGCGGTACCTTGTCTTTGGGGGGGTTCACGGCTGTTTCCAGCATGGTGCGTTGCATTTTTCCTGCTCCGGGAAAGAGCCTCTTTGTCCTCGTGTTGGATTGTGGTAGGAGGCACGACGTGATGCACCACTGCGAGGCTTGTGGCATTCTGTGTGCTGCCAGGGAGAAGGAAGCTCTCTGCCTGGCATGCCGCTGTACAGGGCAGCTGCCGGGTGCATGCTCCATGGCTGGGCTCGCTCCCTCATGTCCCCTTGACAGGTTTCTTCAGCACATCAGTGCTAACTGCAGAGGTGGCAGCCATTTTAGAATCGGCCACCTGATCAGACCTGGAAACCGCTGAGTCGGCCGGGTCATGGGGGAGATGGATGCACCCCTGGTGTTAGAGCCAGCAGTGGAGGCAGAGGAACAGTTGCCAAACATGGAGGCTGCCTTGGCTCCTGCCTCCAGGGGAGAATTTGCCCCAGAATGTTTTCATTTTTTGAGGCAGGCTTTCTGTGCTTATGCTAGTCCCAGGCTGCAGTCCGGTGGGGCCACGAACAGGACAGAGATTGTGAGTCTATTGGTTCCCTCTCCTCGGCTTCCAGCGAAAAGAGCAAGGGAAGCCATTGAGGGTCTGGGGCCCTCTTGGGAGTACCCATGGGCCCTGGACTATCCAGCTGAGGATGACAGCATAGCCCCCCCCTTGGAGAAGGGGGGGGTCACGCCCAGCCCAGAGACCTATTCAGTTATCCATCTCTTTCACAGGAATAAGATTAGTGCATTGATTGACCAGGTGGTTGCTTGTTTTCACCTTGAAGAATCGCAGCCACAGGAGACTCTGCCATTATTAAAGGCAAACAAAAGGAGGTGGAGGAGATGATGTTGGCTGAATGGGAGACCCCGGAGTCAGGTCTTCAGAGCCTAGGAAAATAAAACGGAGGATGTCATAATGCCTCTGTATTGCTCCATGTGAGACCGCACTTTCAATATTGTGTGCAGTTCTGGTCACCGCATTTCAAAAAGGATATAGCTGCACTGGAGAAAGTGCAGAGAAGGACGACCAAAATGATAAGGGGCATGGAATGGCTGCCCTATGAGGAAAGGCTAAAGAAGTTAGGGCTGTTCAGTTTGGAGAAGAGACGACTGAGGGGGGATATGACAGAAGTCAACAAAATCATGAAAGGACTTGAACAAGTTAATGTAAATCGGTTATTTACTCTCTCAGATAATAGAAAGACCATGAAGTAAGCAAAAAGCAAATTTAAAGCAAATCAAAGAAAATTCTTTTTCACTCAGTGCATAGTTAAGCTCTGGAATTCATTGCCAGAGGATGTGGTTACAGCAGTTATTGTAACTGAGTTTAAAAGAGGTTTGGATAAGTTCCTAGAGGATAAATCCATAAACTGCTATGACAGTAATTAATAAGCAGTAGTAGCTTGTGATCTATCTAAAGTTTGGGTACTTGCCAGGTACTTGTGACTTGGCTTGGCCACTGTTGAAAACAGGATGCTGGGCTTGATGGACCCTTGGTCTGACCCAAAATGGCAATTTCTTATGTTCTTATGTACAACGATATAGAAATTTTTCAGGTTCTGGTGGTTGATGCCTTGGGACTGCTGTCACCAAGCATACCACTATTTTTGTCCCTGAAGAATCCACATAACAAGAAAATGGAACCTTTGTGGAATCTGTTTATCTCTCCTGCGGTGGCAATACAAATCTCGATTTGTTCTGCTATGATGGTGTGAGTGCTTCTTCACTAGATCCAGCCAATCGCCTGAGAGTGAAGTAGTAGACCGGATGGAGTCAGCAGCTGCTTTTTTGGTGATCGCATTGTATCACTTGTTGCATAGTTCATGCAGGTCAGTAACCCTTTCGGTAGCTGTCCGTTTGTTGTAATGGCTTCGGAATTGGGCGGCAGACTCTTGGTCGAAGTCCCGACTGGTGACGTTATCTTTTAAGGGCTAGCTTCTGCTCGGGGAGGACCTGGACCAACTGGTGAAGAACCTTGGGAACCCAAAAGCCCCAGCGATTGCCTGAGAATAAAGGCCACTCCTTCTACAGGGGAAGCAGAGGTCGAGGGCAATTTCAGGCCTCCCGAATGTACTGTCCGGGTCAACAGTTTTTTGGGTCCGGTTCCACAGCATATTCTGGGCCATGAGGTTGGGGGTCAGTCCTTTCATGGAGCCAGGAGGCAGAGACCTGAAACCAGTGCAGCCACAGGGGTTGGCCTTTGCTGCATCCTGAGGGCTCCAGGGTCCATTCTTTGCTGGTGCCTGAAGAGGGACGTCTACGGGAGTTTTCCAGGGAATGGGCCCAGATAACATCCGATCAGTGGTGTTGGAGATCATTTGCTCAGGGTATGCGTTAGACCTTTCTTGTCCCATGTGAGATCTTTTTCTGGTGTCGGGTCGGCCAAACAGCAGGCTGTTTGCAAGAACTTGTTGAGGCTTCAACTCCTGCAGGTGGTGGCTCTGGTGCCCCTTTCGCAAAGGGGCCAGGACCATTATTCCATTTACTTTGTGGTGCCTAAGAAAGACGTGTCTTTTCGCTCTGTCTTGGATCTCAAGGATGTGAATTGCTGTCTGTGGGGTTTTGCATTTTTGCATAGAAACGCTGAGGTCAGTTCTCACCGTGGTTTGTCAGGGGGAGTTTTTGTGCTCACTGGACCTGAAGGAGGCCTACCTTCACATTTTGATCAAGGAAAGGGATCTGAGGTACCTGTGTTTTTGCGTGCTGCAGGAGCAATTTCAGTTCCAGGCACTGCCATTTGGTCTCACGATTGCTCCACGGGTGTTTACCAAAGTTATGTTTGTGGTGGTGCTGCATCGAGAGAGGATTATAGTACACCCCTATATCAACAACTGGTTAATACGTGCACCGTCGTACAAGGAGGCAGTGCGAGTGACACATCAGGTTGTGCAGGTCTTAGAAGGCTTGGGCTGGGTTATCAGTTTTGCCAAGAATTCCCTTCAGCCCACGCAGTCCCTGGAGTATTTAGGGATGAAGTTCAACACCCAGGTGTGACAGGTGTTTCCCATAGACAAACGGGTTCGCAAGCTTCACCAACAGGTCCTGTGCTTTTGGGAGCGGGTTTGAAAGTCACTTGCCTGGTGGATGGACCCTGCGCGTCTCCTGAGAGGAATTAGTCTGAAAATGCTGTGCTGGGATTTGGTGAAAACGGATGCAAGCCTCTCGGGTTATGGGGGCCCATTGTCAGGAGCAAGTGGCTCAGGACAGGTGGTTTCCGATGGAGGCCTCTTGGTCCATCAACAGGCTGGAAACCAGGGCCATTCAGTTGGCTCTCCTTCATTTTCTCCCTCTGATTCAGGGGAGGACCGTTTGGGTCCTCTCAGACAATGCCATGGCAGTGGCATAAGTGAACTGGCAAGGGAGAATATGGAGTCAGAGGGTTTTGTTGGAAACCTTGCTCCTGTTTCTCTGGGCAGAGAAGAACTTGCAGTTGCTCTCGGCGGCTCATACTACCAGTCAGGAAAACATTCAGACTGATTTTTCTCAGCTGGAATCAGTTGGATCCTGGAGAATGGGAGTTAAGTCATAATGCGTTTCACCAGATATGTCGCAGGTGGATCTTAGGGCAACCCGACGGAATGCTAAGATAGATTGGTTTTTTTTTGTGGCGCCAGGAAAACGGGTTAATGGGCATTGATGCCCTAGTTCAGCCCTGGCTGGAGGGAGCACTTCTATATGCCTTCTCTCCACTGGCAGTCATAGGCAGGCTGCTCAGAAGAGTGGAATTGGTAAGCAACCGGGTCATTCTGGTAGCACCAGATTGGCTTCATCAGCCATGGTATGTGGATCTTGTCTGGTTGCAAATGGACTAGCCTCTTTGTCTGTCAAGGGAACAAGGTCTGTTGGTACAAGGGTCTGTGGTCATGGAGGATCCA
This sequence comes from Rhinatrema bivittatum, assembly GCF_901001135.1. Classification (NCBI taxonomy): domain Eukaryota; kingdom Metazoa; phylum Chordata; class Amphibia; order Gymnophiona; family Rhinatrematidae; genus Rhinatrema; species Rhinatrema bivittatum. Next base: position 219,046,801 of record NC_042619.1, read on the forward strand.
ACTCTGTTTTATCTTATGGCCAGCTCTTCAGCGGAAGTGGCTTCTCAGGAAGGGGTATTCCCTGATGAATATAAGCCAAGGACATGAACCATGCGTTTGAAGTCCCGCAAGTGGTTCATGTCCTTGGCTTATATTCATGTCTGGTGACTGTTTGAGCAGCTTTGTGATTCCAGGTTGGAGTTCCCTTGGACTTTCTTCAGGGCAGTTCTGATAAGAGACTTGCCATGAATTCCTTGAAAGTACAGGTGGCCCCTATTGCTTGCTATAGGGGTCCACTCAGGGGTCTCTCCCTGGCAGCCCATCTGGATGTGTCCTGTTTCTGAAAGGACATGAAGAGATTGTGGCCCCCCTTCGTTCCTCCATGGGATTTAATTTGGTGTTGAAGGCTCTTACTGGAGCCCCCTTTAATCCTCTGAAGTGTTTTTTGTTAAAGGACCTTTCCATGAAGATGGCTATTTGTTCCGCCCGGCAGGTCTCAGAATTGCAAGCCTTATCTTGCTGAGATCCATTTTTAGTAATTTCCTCAACTGCGGTACCTTTCTGGCCGGTGCCATCATTTCTCCCTAAAGTCAGTTCAGCTTTTCATATAAACCAAGTGGTTTCTCTTCCATCGTTTGCTCGGGAGGAGTGTGAGTCAGAATACTCTGTTGCCTGGATGTGTGTAGGATGATCCTGCACTATTTGGAGGTTACTAACGACTTCTATAGGAACTCTAGAGAGGTCCACATAGTTATGAGGTGGCCTCTAAGGCTACCTTGGCCCGGTGGATAAAAGATACTATTGACTCGGCTTATGTGCTCAAAGGCAAAAAGTGCATGCACACTCCACCAGGGCACAGTCTGTGTCCTGGGTGGAGGTACATATCTTAGCACCCGCAGACATTTGCAGGTTGGCTACGTGGTCGGCTCTGAATTCTTTTATGAAGCATTATTGTCTGGATGTACTCACACAGGAAGAGTCTGCTTATGGGGCGGGGGGGGGGGGGTATTGCAGGCAGCCCTCGCTTCCTCCCACCTGGAGAATTAAAACTCTGATATTTCCCACTTGTAATGGCTAGACTGGTGCAGCAGGACAAAATGGAAGGAGAATTTTCTTACCTGCTAATTTCTTTTCCATTAGTCCACCCAGGAAGTACAGTTAGGTAACTGTCAGATTGTACAAGTTAGGATTTGCTGAAGATTAGTTTGGGTATTTAATCCCAATGTGCTTTCCTTGGTGTTTGTTCCTTTTCTCCTTCTACAAGGAGCTGGGAAATTTCGGTCGTAGCTGATTATCTTTTCAAAGTTTGAGGTTTTTGTCAGTGCAAGGGGTCTTACCTGAAGCTTTGTCAGAAGGATACTGGATTCCTGCTGCTGGCACCATCTCCTAAGTAGTGGCTGTGATGTCACACAGGAAAAGAGTATACTCTGTCTCCATCTGCTGGCAGGGGGAAATAAACCACTGGTGTATAGCAGGACTAATAGAAAGGAAATTAGCAGGTAAGAAAATTTCTCCTTCATCTCAATTTATTTTTGTATATGAAATTTCTTAGACAAACTATTATTAGAGACATCCAGAAGCCAGTTTTTGTGTTTTTTATTTTAAAACTAAACTCCCTCCCTCAAAAAATAAAGAAAAAAATTCAAAAATAATGTATGTATGGGGAGATTTGCAATAGACATTCTTACTACAATAAATGTCTTTAGTTAATCAAACCAAGTGACTGTACTTGTATTGCAGCCTTGCTATTTTGTGGCCTGATATCACTAACCGTCTACATGTTAAGCTGGAGGGAAAGGGAAAAGACTACATGGACTGCAGCATCCAAAGGAGAACACGTCGCTCACCAAAACACATAAATCCCCAATGCACATGCTTTGCTGAACATATAAACATTAGGGGTGGGGGCCCTCATGTACCTGAAGTCATTCTTGCCCAGGTCCCAGGCTGTAGGATGGCATACCACCTTTCGCCCATCGCTGGGCTCCGTAAGCATAGAGTTGGTCCAGAAATTAGGGTACAGCCTGAAGAGGCCAATAGAATAGAAAAAGTCCTCCGCTGCCTTAAACATGGCCTCCACTGTCCAGTTCTGAAACAGATGCATCAGTTCCAGTGATTTGCAAGTTATTTGGAATCAGTTTGCAAGTTATTTAAATACTTAACTCTATGTCACGGTATTCGTGGTCATAGCTCCATCGCCGGCTTCAGAGTGGTTGAGACAAAAGTAAAGGGAAACCCCTTGGTTCTCTACCAGTTTAGTCTAAACCAATTCACATTTGGCAGGACATAGAATAGGCGTGTGTGTGGTTAACTGCCCCATGTGGGAGATGGTAAGTGGTGAGATCCTCTGATATGTACGTGCTGAGCACCATTTTACCTTGTGGGATTTTTTCTTACCCATCCTAGGGGCAGCAAGCCATGGCTGTTTATTCATTTTATTTGTAAGATATTGTTTTCTTTTGAACATGGGAGTTTTCTTCCAGACTCCCTATCCTTTCCATATTTCTGTTTTCCTGCAGACCTGTTATGATTTTCTCTGTCTTTTTCCTTTGATTAGACTGTGCCTCCTCACCAACTGGGGGCTCAGCTCTTCTTTTGGTTGCACCGATTTCTAAAAGGAGAAGGATCATCTGCAACCTTAAGGAGGGATGACTTTCGGCTTTCCACAAAAGGGAGCCAGGAGAAGGAGAAAGAGAGGAGTTATATTGGACCCCACCCGGGTTCATATCCATCCCCAGACGATATTTGGAGAAGAGATGTTCAGCCTGTATCAATCGGGTGCTGTTAAGAGAAAAAAGAGTTGCCAGAAACTGCTGGAGAGGTGTGCAAGAAGTCTCTGTGTATTTTTGGAAACATCTACATTAGACTGTCTATCCAAAAATGTTCAACTACATGGGAGGGAAGCTCAAAGTTGCCTTATAGCATGGGGAAAGAAAAATTAAGATGCAAAAAAAAAGAGAAATTGGCTTTAACATCCTAAAGATTTAAAAAGACCTTAAGGAGTTATGAAATATCTGTGTAACATCTTGTCAATGGACAAATCAGGCTGGAAAACAACGTTCTAGCTCTTAGATAATGTTTCATTATAGAGTTAGTTGGAAGCCATTTCAGCCTCCAGGGTTTTATTGTGAGAGGTGAAATTAAGAGCTCATCGGTGCTATGAGTAAATGGGCGATCATCAATGCTGTTTACCAGAGTGAAAGAAGAGGTTCTAGGGCATGAACAATGCATAGGACCTAGAAGACAGGCCTTCTCCCCAACTTCCGCCTCCTGGCTCAAGGAATCCTGGATATTAACTGGAAAGTAATCATAGGGGAAAGTTTAACATCAAATGCTGTATTGAAGAGAGGGGTTTTTGGGATGGTTATCCACGACTATCTGCCTAGGGGTTACAGAAGAAAAGACCCCGACATTTAGTTTTAATCTTGGTTCTTCCTCTCTCGGTCCTTCCTTTCATCTCGCTTTCATCCTCAGGTCGGGAGGTGCAGACAAGTCCAAGTCAAAATTCAAAGGAGGTGAATTTCAGCCGGGTCTGAGTTCTCCATAATGGAAATTTACTCAGGATCTAGAGGAAAATCTGTCAGTAACATATCTGGAAGTCTGATTATTTTATGCTAATGTGCTGCAGATGTGGACCCTTAGGCCAAGGGGAGAGTTGGAGCTACCTGCGGGAAGGAGCCCCGCAGGTCCCCACATCGGCAAGCGGAGCTGGTAGAAGCAGAGGCCCAACTGGAGCTTTGCTAATTCCAGCCCACGTTCCCCTTAGGTTGAGCCCTCGGGTGCCGGGACTAGCTGGTCTTAGGTGGGGGCTACTGTGTAGATGAAGATACAACTGGATGAAATCATTGCAGCCCAGCACAGAGAAGGAAGCGATGTCAGGGCAAGCAGTAGTCAGGGCAGGCAGCAGTCAACAGGGTCAGGTTCAGGCTGTGGTCGGAGACAAGCAGTGTTCCCCCAAAGTCATGGCTCAGGCAGTGGTCTGGGCAAGCAGCATTTGGTCAGAAACGGAAGCAGGCAGTGGTCAGGGGCAGGTGGAGGTCAAGCAGTATCGAGGTCCAATCCGAGGTCAAGCCAGAAGTCCAATCCAAATCAATGCCAGAAGTCCGGTGCGAGGTCAAACCAGAAGTCCAATCCAAAGAGATGAGGATCAAGAGGGGGGAAGGAGAACAAAGGGCCACCAGGCAAGGATGAGACACTGAAGACAGACAAAGGAAAGGCAGAACACAAGGATATGAACTCAGCAGATGACCAGGCTGCCAAGGAACCAAGAAGGGGACACAGGAACAACACACAGCGGAAACCAGGAAGCAGGAATGCAGGTACAGCACTTCTCCAGGAGGAGTCGACCTGTTGCCAAGACAAGGAAAGGCTGCCAAGGTGGCCTCTTATAGGCCTCTGCCGGTGATGTCATTTTAGTGCACCTTTGGTGTTTTCCTGCCATTGGCCCTTTAAGAATGATGGCGTCAGCGCACACATGCCCCTGGGAAGGGCCTGAGGCAGAAGCAGCGCTGGCGGCAAGGCCGGTGTAGGGGCCTGCCGCGTGACCAGGGGAAGTCAGCCCGGTGGCGGGGAGAGCAGCAGGGAAGGCAGGCTGAGTGCGGCGATGTGCCGTGCACCCATGGGAAGGCCTCCCCCAATGGCGAAGGTGGGTCTCCAGCAGACCGCAGGATGGGCCTGCAGCCTGCCAATCACAAGATAATGGTTATCCTTCCCTATATTTCCATTTGTAGTTTAACATTATTGTCATTTTTATTATTGTGTTTGTACAATTTTGTCAGTATTGTCCTATATGTAAACTGTATCTATGTCTGAAAATGTTATTCACTCTGAGGCTAAGGGCCAGGAAGCAGATTATTAGTGTAAATACATAAATACAGTTATGGATATCCGGAAAACCTGACTGGTTGTGGGGTCAATAGAGCAGTTTGGGAATCCCTGCACTAGACTAAAGTTAGTTTAAAGTAGCAGAAGGGGTTGGCGGATGGACGCCTGTCGGTCCCCATATGAAGTATCACAGCTGTCAGCAAATACAATTGCAAACAAATATGTGAGTAATTAGTAGGCATCCGGTAAGTTTTTGGAAATATTTCCTTGGGGGAGAATAGTCCTACCTTATTAACCATTGCAGGTGTCACATCAATGCTTTCTTTTTCCGGATATGGAATGGACAAAGGGTACAGGTTTGTCCAAAACCTGCCCCACATATCACCTTCAAAAGGGAAAAAACAAGAAAAACAGACTCATAAAAGCTGGCATACAAAGATTTTTGGAAAGGATACGTTTTCCTTGAAAGTTAGCTCTAGATACCGTCTTTCGGGACAGATAGAGACAGCAGAAGCAGCAGCAGCATCAAGAACCCTTTCCAGATGTGGTCACCTGCTGACAGGGAAGAGCCACCAAGCTCGCTCCTTCATGGCCCGCAGGACCCTGGCAGCTCTCGCACGGTCGGCAGTGTGCTCCAGAGTAAAGGCATCAACATTCAGTGGGAAAGCTCATTCCTTCAGCATCTGTCAGCTCCCTTTTTGGGTTTGGTATTCCTTTCGTGAACTGGGGAGCCCACGTGGAACTGAAGGAGGGAGCCCTTGTGAAAATCTGAGGGGATTCCAGGCCAGCACAAGCCGGGTGGCAAAGGGCTGGCTAGCCGAGTTGTAATCTGTGCGGGCGCATGCATGCACTGTATGCAAAAGCTGCCGGAAGATTTGGTTGCATTGAAACCAAAAGCATATTTTCAGGCGCAGAAAACAGAAGAGAAATTAAAATACAATTTTTAAAAAAATCAAATGCATGCATTTTAAATCTACATATTTGTTAAATTCAAGTTTTTTGATTTTCAGTGGGTAAGCTTTTCCCATCCCGATCGATTTCGGCTGAACGCTGTGTAATGTTCATGATTCCTGATAAAGCAGCAGCTTCTTACCGAGCAAGTTAGCAGGAAGGCATCCAGTTTTATTGATGTACCTAGGGCCATAGACATCATACAGCCTGTCTCTCACATAGGCATGCAATTCCCGGTACAAAGGTTGTATCTGAACAAACATAAAATAAAGAAAGAAGAACCATTTAACGATCTCTCTCTATACAGTAACTGCTCTGGAAAGCAAGGGCCAGATTCACTTAGGGGTAGATTTTCAAACCGCGCGATTTGGCGTACTTTTGCTGGCGCATCAGGCGCAAGCAAAAGTACGCGGGATTTTAGTAGATACGCGCGTAGCCGCGCGTATCCGCTAAAATCCTGGATCGGCGCGCGCAAGGCTATCAATTCCGTATAGCTGGCGCGTGCCGAGCCGCGCAGCCTACCCCTGTTCCCTCCGAGGCCGCTCCGAAATCGGAGCGGCCTCGGAGGGAACTTTCTTTTGCCCTCCCCTCACCTTCCCCTCCCTTCCCCTACCTAACCCACCCGCCCGGCCCTGTCTAAACCCCCCCCTTACCTTTGTTGGGGGATTTACGCCTCCCGGAGGGAGACATAAATCCCCGCGCGCCAGCGGGCCGCTAGCGCGCCGGGACGCAACCTGGGGGCGGGTTCGGAGGGGGCGGGTCTGGAGGGCGCGGCCACGCCCCCGGACCACCCCGGGCCGTAGCCACGCCCCGGGCCCACCCCCGGAACGCTCCCGACACGCCCCGAAACGCCGCGCGGTTCGGGCCCGCCCCCGACACGCCCCCCCTCAGAAAACCCCGGGACTTACGCGAGTCCCGGGGCTCTGCGCGCGCCGGTAGGCCTATGTAAAATAGGCTCACCGGCGCGCAGGGCCCTACTCGCCTAAATCCGCCCAAATCCGGGCGGATTTAGGCGAGCAGGGCTCTTAAAATCTGCCCTTAAGGCTTTTCGCCCATTTCATGCTTTTCAGATGAGCCCTTAGCTTGCTTAGTAATGTAATGACTATTCAACTATTCAATGGCTATTCAACACAACCAGTCTGCCCAATCGTCTCTGTGTCAGTGCAGACCCTAGTCAAGCTCTGGTCATGTTCCCAGGGCCAGTGAACAGGGCCGCCATCAGGAATTTTGAGGCCCCATACAGCAAGCAGACAGCGACGGCCCGCGCGCTTTGCCGGCGCATACTGTCTGACGCGGCGGGTGACGTCACAGCCACGTCAGACAGTGAACGCTGGCAGGACAGAGCGCGCGGAACTAATACATCCCCCAAGCGCACCTGCCGCCTGGCGGCTGCGGCGGACCCCCATATGTGGCAGTAGATCCTGGGGCCCCATACTGCAGGCCCAAGAATACTGCCCTGATGGCGGCCCTGCCAGTGAAAGTGTATTAAGCATCTTGTGCTCTCCCCTACCAGCGCAACTCTGCTAGAGCACTTCCTCCTTAAAAGGCAGCGGCGGCTGCTCTGGCACAACATCCTCCCTCCTTCCCTCCCTCCCTCCCTCCCCAACATCAGCTCCTTCTGCTCTCTTGCCTCATTCTGCAGCACATAACCCACTGCACCCTGTCCTCCCCCTTCCCTCGCTTCTGCTCCCTGCCTTCTTCCCCAGCACCTGCCCCCATCTCTCACCCTCCCTTCCTCCCTCCGTCCACACCTCCATCCAGTTAACTGAGTTGCGGGAACCTGGTCCCATGGCTCCTCTCTGCTCTGCCTCCGTGTGCTGTTCAGATCTGGAGGGCCAAGGTTTCCTGATGCCGAGCTCGTGCATCATGAAATCGGCACCAGGAAGTGCCAGCCCGTGAGCTTTAAACATACTTGGCGGCAGAGCGGCAAGGATCTCACTGCTCCTCTTTCTCTCTCCGCCATTTCTGCCAGCCACTGCGCTTCACCCCCCTGGCGTTGCCTTCATGTCTTGGCTGACAGGGCCCCAATGACTATTTTTTGCCGTGACCCAAATTTTGGTGCTCTAGACAACTTCCTAAGTTCATCTAATGGAAGAAGCAGCCTTGGTTTCCCTCCCTTGCCCTTACCACCATTACCTGGTAGGGAGCTGGAGGAAAAATGATATGCTGGGTGAGAAGTGGGTTAAGCAACAGGACTCAGAGTGCTGCTCAGTGGGGTCCACACTGCTGAAAGGAAAGTGACCAGAAGGATATCATGGGGATCAGCGCTATGCCCAAGCCTCTTCAATGTCTTTCTAAGCGACAGTGGGGAGGGGTTAGAAGGGAACGCGTGTCCGTTTGCAGATGGTACAGCAGAGCAAAGAGATGAGAGGATAGATGAATTGGAAGAATTTGGAAGCATGGTCAAGGTTTTGGCAAATACACTATTTAAAAATATAATAATAAGAAAAATCCTCCATTTGGAGTGCAGAATCCAAGGTTTAAAAATAATTTGGAAGAGAATAATCAGCATTCACGAACTGGACCTGGGTCAGGGGGATGGGATGGGAGTCTTCATCTTTCATGAGCTCAAAATAGCCAATTAATGTGGCAAATTATTTGGGAAAGATAATAGGTTGGGTACATATGAAGTGGAGCTAATTTCAAAGGGGCTGTAGCTGGCAATGGGAAGGACCGAAGCCTGAACAGTGATCTGGCAAGGCGAGGTAGACTGTGCTTATGCTTGCTTCCTCCTGCCTGCACAGGAGGAAGAGGATGGGTGTGTTGGGGGGGGGGGGGGGAGAGGAAACACAAGGGGACTGATTGGGGGGAAGGAGGAGGAAAGAGTGGTGACCTGATCATGGAGTGGGAAGCTCGCCTCCCACGGTGGGGTCAGCGTGCTATCGGTTAACTACATCTCTGGAGGTGGTGGTAAGTTTACCTGGACAATGGGCCTGAGGTACATTTACCATCCCTTGGTAAATACCACGGTAATGACTAATGAGATCATTATTATCCATAGCATTTACTTATTTAGCACACGGGGCAGTGCTAAGTTTATTGGTGCGGTATCATTTTTAGCGCGGTAGCTCCTTTAAGGGATCATTTCCGAAAGGATTCAGGCACACAAACCCCAGTTTATGTGTGGAACTTGATTGCGAGCATAAGTTTCTCCACACTCACGGTAGGCCTTCCAGGGGGTGGAACTGGGGCAGGAAAAGCATTCAGGCACATGCTTTCCATTTCAAAAGCATGAGCGTGCATATGCACGCGGACAGACAGTCACACCTGCCTTGGGCTACAGCCTGCATGCACTTTGCAGCCACAGGGGTTGCTGAAAATATCCTTGTTAGTACATGGCTCCACTGTTATCATGTGCATTACACGCACTAGAAACAGTGCAGCTTAGTTCACAGGCTCTAAAATTGCTCATGGCGAGAAGACCGGCCTTGGTGATTTTCACAAAAGTTACACGGAGAACGCTAAACCTGGGATAAGCAGAAGGGTACCACAGATCATCTTCCATACGTCGCCAAGCCATGCTCCTCTGCTCCTTCCGGTGTGCTCTGCTGTGCAGGGGGCTTTGGGCTCACTAATTCTGATGTCTCTTTCTGCCAGTTTATCAATATTAATATGATATTGGAGGAAATAAGGAGGATACACTTCTCTACTGAGAGGCTAGGGGATGTAAGGAACTCTCTATCAAAAGAGTGAAAGAACACAAGCATGCTTGGGACAGACAGAGAGGATGGTGGTGAAGGTAGGGAAGAGAAAAAAAAACCAAAGCCAGAGATCAAGCAGGTACTGGAGTGACGCAGGAGACTGGGCCAACTGGGCGGCCAACAAGTCTGCCGACAGCCTATAATGTTTCTGCCTTGCTACATTAAATGGACTGGATAGCATACAAAACTGTAGGACTGCGTGCCTTACCTCCTTAAATGTTCTTTCAACATCTCGCTTCAGGTCTTCACGGCTATAAGCATAGTTGCCCTTATCCTGCGTTTCATAGTTCCCTCTCCAGTAGTCTCCATAGTCAAGATAGCCTGGAAGGCAATGCAAAGATACAGGGAGCTGAAAGAATGCCCCGAATGCTGCGTATGAGTCTGACCAACCATGTTCTGGTGATCGGTGTGCAATAATATCACACACCCCCCTCTCCCCCCCAAAATGGCAAAGACTCAAAGTTTCACCTGCAGGGGGGGGGGAATCAGTTTCTATGAAATGTTTTTTTTTTTCACCTTAGAATTTAATAGGAATTCTTCTAGAGTGCAACATCCAAACCGTACGCAGAGGTGGAAAGTCCACGAGTGCTTTTTACCTGCACAGCTGTCGTCAAATGTTCAAAGAGGAAAAACGCTCCCTTTGAAAATTGAGTTGGAAAACCCGCTCTGCGCCTGCTGCTCGTGGGGGTTACCGTTCTCTCGGGGATTTACGCACATAACCGTTTAACATCAAAAAGCACGCAGGGAAGAGCTGACCCCCGCCTCAGGAACGCCTGCCCTGTCTGCGTGCGGAGGCGCCACACACCTCTTCTCTGACCCGCACGTAGGGTGGGCAGTCTTCAAAGTCCCCATTTCTGCCGGTAAAGCACCGTTTGACCCATGGGAATGACTTTTAAAATTCATATTTCAGCGTGTGCACATCCCCTTCAGAGCTATCAGTCGTGCCTTCCTGACCGATCCATTCACGAGAAGATGAAGGCAGAGGGAGCTCAGACGAGACACTGTGCTGGCTGGCATTAAATGTTATTCAGAAGTGCATGAGTGACAGACGGAAAGCAAGATCTGGGAAAAAGTAAATCACTTTCCTTCTGCTCTTTTTATGTTTGGACTCCCAGCTCCATTGCAGCTTGCCCCTGTGGGGGCTGCAGTGCCATAATCCTTCATTTGCAGCAACCCCGGGGTATCCCCTCCATTCTTGACCCCTCCCCTTTCTCTTTTGCCCAATGACTGCAGTGAGACTCCTTTGACTGGGGTTTCTTCCAGAACCCGGAACACCTGCAGCCTGAATCTGACTGTGGCACTCGAGCGGTCAGTGGCGTGGTTACAGCCACTCTGGCTGTGCTTAAAGTGCTCTTTATTTACAGTCAGGCCGATACAGAACAGTGTGCTCGGCCAAGCGCAATATTTAGCCCCCGTTTGGCCGCTCGTTTGGCCGTGTGTTTTTGACGCGCTATTATTACCCCTTATACTGTAAGGGGTAATAGCGCATGGAAAACTAATAGCACTCATCACATGCAAATGCATGTTGATGAGCCTATTAGTTAGTCACCCGCACATTTTACTCTCAAAAAATTAACGCCTGCCAAAGGCAGGCGTTAATTTCAGATGGCACCGGGCAAATGTACAGAAAAGCAGAAAAAGCTGCTTTTCTGTAGGCCCACGGGTTGGAAAACGGATGCTCAACTTTGCCGGCGTCCGTTTTCTGAACCCGTGGCTGTCAGTGTGTTTGACAACCGACACCGGTAAAATTAAGCGTCGGCTGTCAGACCCGCTGACAGCTGCCGTTTCTGCCAATAAGGAGGCGCTAGGGACACGCTAGTGCCTGTAGCGCCTCCTTATTAGCGCGGACCCGAATTAAATTAAATAAAGAATCGCGCCCAGGAGAGGTGCCTAGACGCGCGTTGGGAGAGCGGGCGCTCGCTTCAGAGAGCCAGCTCTCCCGCAGACTTTATTGAATGGGCCTGAGTGATCTTAGAGACACACAAGTGGCAGCCGACAATAGAACAGTCTCCTTGAACTCAGGCAGTCTCTAAGCTATAAGTGCAAGCAGTTTACCAACCTTACAGATAAGTCTTCAGTCAGTACACTGAGACTCCATCAGCTCCCCAAGACCCATCTAACCTGGATGGGCCCTCAGGTTTTATGTTCGGGGGTTTGGACTCCTCCCTCCTCCCAGAATGCCTTGGGGAACCCAAGCTTAAGGAGAACCAGGTGGGATATATGATCCCGGTCCTTTAAGGTAGATTGAGGGAGAAGCTTATACACTCCCTCACATTGACCTGTATGTGTCACTGCTGCATGATGCCTGGGACTTCTGCTCCTACCCTCCACCCTGGGGCTGTGAACCCTGCTTCTGCAGCATCCCCAAACCCAGCCAAACCCAGGGAGTGGAAGCCAAGGTCAGGAATCAAATCCTGCATGATCGCTTTGAGGGTCATTTCCTAAGGCACTTAACGTGGTTGAAACCCTGGTTTTCTGCAAGGAACTGGCTCCTTGAAAACAGCTGCGGTGGGCGTGCACGTAAAAGTGTACATGGGACATGATTTCACGCACGTTAAACAGGCGTTCTGGGGGCAGAGTTGGGGTAGGGATCAGGATTTACCCTCATGCTTTTGATATGTGAATAAATCTATGTGCACAGAGAGTTGCGCTGCTCTCCAGCAGGTGTGACTTGGTGCATGTATTTGCTGTGCAGGGGGGGGGGGGCAGGGGAAGGGGGTAATTTCCACACACACCTGTGAATTTTCAAAGGAGATTGATGAACACAAATCTGCTTAGAAAATTCTGGGCTGAAGTCTGTGGGTGAAAAGTACCTGGAGACTTTAACCTATGTGGTCTGTTTGACAGTGACTTTGAGTGTTTCTATTCGGGGACCTAGTCAGCAAACTGGTGCCTGATGCAATACGAGGCGCTCGGCACAGCGCTTACTTAACCTGCAGTCATGCACACATTCTTTGGCACAAACTTTACTCCTGATGCAGCAAGTTTTTGTGCACTAAAATGTGCGTGCAAAACTGTGTGCATTGCTTAGCACCCTCGGATGGAAATTCCCTGCTAATGAAGGCATTAGCTAGAACTCCCCAATACAGAGAAGGGTGTTGGCTTAATTCAGGTTTTCTTACCGCTGGAGCAAAGTTTTATTTGTATGTTGTTTTTTTTTATCTGTGGTTTAAATTTATGTTTGTTTATGGTTTTTATTTGTATCTTTATTTTATCTATTTTATGAATGCATGATTTAGAAATTGCTTAGACCTATTGGGGCGGATTTTAAAAGCCCTGCTCGCGTAAATCCGCCCGGATTTACGCGAGCAGGGCCTTGCGCGCCGGTGCGCCTATGTTCCATAGGCCTACCGGCGCGCGCAGAGCCCCGGGACTCGTGTAAGTCCCGGGGTTTTTCGAGGGGGGCGTGTCGGGGGCGTGTCGGATCGGCGCAGCGTTTTGGGGGTGGGACGCAGCGGGCCCGGGGGCGTGGTTTCGGCACGGGGCGGTCCGGGGGCGTGGCCGCGCCCTCCGCAACCACCCCCAGGTCACGTCTCGGCGCGCTAGCGGCCTGCTGGCACGCGGGGATTTACTTCTCCCTCCGGGAGGCGTAAATCCCCCGACAAAGGTAGGGGGGGGTCTAGATAGGGCCAGGGGGGTGGGTTAGATAGAGGAAGGGAGGGGAAGGTGAGGGGAGGGCGAAAGTGAGTTCCCTCCAAGGCCGCTCCGATTTCGGAGCGGCCTTGGAGGGAACGGTGGCAGGCTGTGCGGCTCGGCGTGCGCCAGCTACACGAAATCGGCAGCCTTGCGCGCGCCGATCCAGGATTTGCGCGGCTACGCGCGTATCTACTAAAATCCAGCGTACTTTTGTTTGCGCCTGATGCGCCAAGAAAAGTACGCGAAGGCACGCTTTTTAAAAATCTACCCCATTCTGCGTTAAGCGATTAATAAATTTTAATAAAATGAAAAAGAAAATGAAAATGAAAATCAAAGTTTCCAGCGCTAGTGTTCTGAGAAAAAGCAGGCATTCTGTTGTTGGGACCTGGAGTCAGGATTTCTGTACTTAAAAATGATTTATTTGGCAGAAACAATGCTTTCTCTGCTGAAAGCATGTTTGCATGCAGAAATCCTATTTTACACACACAAAACAAGTACAAATCCTGTTTGTGTGCATAAAAGATGATTTGTTCTTGATTTGTGCACTTAAAAGACTTCTATGCACTGAAAACATGATTTGAGTGGGCACGAATCAGATCCAAGAGATTCCCCCTGCCTTCCGTCCCTCCCAAGATAAAACATGCGCTGAGCTTGTGCTGAGTGAGCGCACATTTTAATTCAGGTTTGTGCACACGCTTAGCTCCCAAGGCATTAGCGCACCATTTGCTTATAGAATCGGGAGTTACATTTTTTTTAGCACACAGCATGCATTAGGTCAGCCAATAGAGCCCTTCTAACCATCCCTTCGGTCAAAACAGCGAGACTGACCCAAGTGAGAGAGCGAGCACTATCCTTAGCCGAACCAACATTATGGAACACATTGCCACTCGAAACAAGATTACAAAGAGATTTAAAACTATTCAAAAAAAGTTTAAAAACATGGCTGTTCAAAAAAGCATTTTACAGCGAGAATGGAGAATAAGAAAGATAAACGAACAGGCGATTAACATCAACACACAGCATAAAGTCACCAAGACGCGTACATGCATTTGTATTTTTATCAAACTTTACTGCTGTTAGAGAGAAACTGTTTAAAGCACAATACGTGTATATGTACACTATTATTCATATAAATAGACCTGATCCATGTCACTTATCATATACCTTATTTTATGAAAACTTGTAACTGAAACATTATGGGCACTCTTGTTAGAATAGTATATTCAAACTTAAATATTTGTGCCTCCCTGTAAACCGTTGTGACAGTACTTAATTAAACGATGGTATAGAAAAGATTGTAAATAAATAAATAAATAGATATGTTTGGGAAAATAAGTGTGGGAGCTTGCTGGGCAGACTGGATGGGCCAATTGGTCTTTTTCTGCCGTCATTTCTATGTTTCTATGTAATCCTCTACAAGCTTTTCTTTGAATAAAAAAGCAAACTATGATTTATTTATATATATATATATTTTGCATTTAAGGGAAAGAAGAAAGGAATCATAGAGCGCTGACTCACCATTAGCTCTTGCAGCCTCATTTTCCAAATCCACATATTCTTCATAGAGTGGCCTCATCTTCCTGCCTACCCCAGACCGCCAACCTTCCCAGGCCCACAACCTCTCGTAGTATTTTGTGCTTTTAGACATAATGTCATCCAGACCTGCGCAGAGGTTACAAAATGCATTGGTTGGACTAGCGAAACATAAAATAAAACTGCTCAGGCTGGCTCAGTAACTTGTGGCAATGAAGCTCGGCAGGCTGACTGTAGGCGAGATCTTGTGACTGGATTAACTTCGCCAATTTGCGACCAGCTTTCAAGAACTGGCTCTCCTCCTCTGGCCTCTATCTCCAAGTGTACACACCTAGCAAATAAGGGGGCTGACTCACTAAAGTGCACTGAATAACAAAGAAAGTCACAGTTTTCCACATGTAGAGACCTCCTGGTCTCCACTAGATGGCCCTAGGTCTCTGCTCTAGGTTTTTTCCAGCTTAGTGGGAGAAACCATTCTTCACAGCACCTCCCCCTGAGGCTGGCTGTGCATGGGATCTCCTTAGTTCATTTGAGGAGGTGGCTTAGAGAACGTGGTCAGTTTGAGTTGGCTTCTGGAGAGTAAGGAGCTGGTTTGGAAAGCTGATTCATTTTTGAGGAGATGTTAGGGTCTGTTCCAGTTTAGGACAAAGAGACTTTGGTTACATTTTTGGGCGATTTTTCTTCAGTTGACCTGGGTGAAACCATGGTCCCTCTTTGGTGAAGGACAAGACCCTAATCCAGGGGGCCAGAGGTGAGAAAACTTGTGTAACCCTTTCCCCTGAAGTGGAAGGGCAGTAGTGACCCCTCATCTCAGCAGAAGCATTTTGGATTTTGAAAGTGTTTTACCCTGTTTGGATTGTGACCCCCCTCTTCACTGTGACAGTGAAACTGGTCTGTATTAGCCTGTTTTGTTCAGTGCAGACATTTTCCACTAAGAGGTCACAACAGGAGTCCAAGGAGTAGAGGCAAGAGTTATTGGAGACCCCCTCATTAGTAACACAGAAGCAAAGAATTCATTTAGTCCTTTCTGCAATGGCCTTATCTTCCCTAAGAGCCCCTTTATCCCCTTGGTCATCTAACGGTTCAACCAACTCCCTCATAGGTTTCTTGCTTCAGATATATTTTTAAAAGTTTTATTATGAGTTTTTGCCTTTACGGCCAACTTCATTTCAAATTCTCTCTTAGCCTGCCTTATCAATGTTTTACACTTAACTTGACAATGCTTATGCTTTTTCCTATTTTCTTCAAATGGATCCTTCTTCCAATTTTTGAAGGATATTTTTTGAGCTAAAATAGCTCCTTCACCTCACCTTTTAAACCATCTCGGATGCGCAGATCCCCTTATTGCATTGGGTGTTAGTCTAGCGCATCTAAACGTGAGTCCAACAGAGCGTAAACCTAAGTTGGGCGAACTTTTATTGCATTGGCCCCATAGTTAATTTGCCGGTTCCATTCTGCTTGCAAAGCCTCTGCACTCCTGGGGCCATGGCTTGCATCATAAGTGAATCTGAGGGGCTTCGGCGTGAGGCAGAGGTGGTTACAGGTTGTGAGTCCTATGCCACTTTTGGCTGGGGATGGGGGGAGGTCGTTGTCATTTTCAGGAGTCAAGTTGGTGGGGGGGGGGGGAGGAGAGGCGGGATGGGAGAGAAAAGGGAAAAGAAGAGGGCTGTGATTGGCTGCAACTCTTCCTGTGGGAGGAGGGGGGTGTGAGGGAGCAGTGGGTGGTCTAGTGATGCACATTAACTTAGGTAAGCAGCAGGAAAGTTAATGACACCTCTTTAATATGAATAGTGCTTAGTACCTTAACCTGGTTCAAGCTGTAGGCACTTAAAAGGATCCTCCGGGTCACATACAGTTCCAGTACTGTAGAGGGTGCTCATGCCACTTAAAATCTGATTGAGCTGCAAAAGAGTGTAGGTCATGAAAAGAGGTGAAGCTATAATCAAAAATGTATGGCATTCATCAGAGCAGCAGCGCAGCATACACTGCCCGAAGCACAGAAGGACATTAGGTGAGATGGAAGATGACCCTGAAAGCTCTTCTCACGTATCCATGCGATTCCACAGTGTACGGTGGCGCAGCATTATTACAAAACCGAAGGAAG
The DNA here is from genome assembly GCF_901001135.1 of Rhinatrema bivittatum. Lineage (NCBI taxonomy): Eukaryota > Metazoa > Chordata > Amphibia > Gymnophiona > Rhinatrematidae > Rhinatrema > Rhinatrema bivittatum. The sequence continues at coordinate 219,063,529 of NC_042619.1, forward strand.
GCATGTGCTAAGAGTTCATGTAAAGGCGAAAGACCCAAGCTTCTGGGAATCAAAATTACAAGAGAAATGTGAGCAATATGTCCCTGTAACAATATCGTTAAGAAAAGTGGAGCAGGATAACACAGGGGGAATGCACTGTTCCATGTATAGTATACCACGGGTGAAATGTGAAGCTAGTTGACCGACTCACCCAGCCATGCTGGGGACAGACTGGCTTAAAAAAAGCGATTCTGTAACATGAGGGACAGCTGTGGGAAACCATACAAAGTGTAGTTACAGGGTGCCCACAGCTGGATGCCTCGGCTGGTTTCTGAGCTGCGGAGGAAATATTGCATGATGGATAAATGTACATTAGGCACCTGGGAACGATGCAAATATCTGAATATTTGCCGCAGCATCTGCTTCCTAGGACGAGGCGGAGACCTACCCGGTTATACTTGTCAGTGGGTAAAACTGCTGATCCCTTCTCCCCGAGGAAGTGAAGCTGGAGCTGGATCTCGGGCTCCGTTATTTCATTGTCAGGGTAACGGCTGGAATTATCGCTCGCTTCCTTGTAGAAGGAGGTCCATCTGGCCCCAGCTTCATTCTACAGAATAGAAACAGGATTAAGCCGAAATTCCTGAACAGTTCTGTCTGAGCCAGGATGACTTAATGGAGCTTTCCTGTGAAAGGATCTGGTTTCAGAAATCTCTAACATGGATTTTCTTTGCACTCTGAAGCTGCCAGCACAGATCTTGCTCCGGCTGGTAGTGGTCAGTAGTCCTTAATGTTTTAAAGTTATTTGGTGGACTATGTGACATGAGTTGGCAGGTCTGGATTTACGATTTTGGTGCCCACAGGCAGAGTGGCATTGTGGTGTACCTTGGAAGCTGTGCCAGCACACAGCCCTAAAGCAAGCAACAGCAGGATGCTTTGGCCCAAGTATTTGGGCCAAGAGCATCCCTGCTGTTGCTTGTGGTCTTCATCTGGTTCCCACTAGGTAGGGGGTCCACAACACTAGAACCACCAACACCAGCAAAGAGGCCAAGGATTGAATGAACAGGGAGACCGAATGACCCCTTCATCCCTAGAGATGGTTCTTCCAGAGCAGGTTCAAGCACATTGACACCTCAGTGTGTGGGAAGACTGCACTGCTGCCACTTGTGCGCTGCCTGTGCTGTCGTGGGGCAGTGTGTGTGTGTGTGTGTGTGTGTGTGTGTTGTGAAGTCTGAACTGCCGCTGCTTGTGCTGTCGTGGCTGGTGGCAGTGTGTGTGTGTGTGTGTGTGAAGTCTGAATTGCTGCTGCTTGTGCTCTGCCTGTGCTGTGGTGGAGCATGTGTGCATGTGAAATCTGCACTGTTGCCTCTTGTGCTATATCTATTCTATAGCAGAGCAATGAGTTGAACTGTTAAAAGATTATTTTGTTACGTGATTGTATTGTACGTCAGACCAAGGAATATTTCCTTGAATCACAGTACCTTCCTAAATTAAGAACTGCCAAAGGGGGAAAATAAAGAGTAAATAGCATGTAACCCCCCTCCCCTGAATGGAGTGCATAAAATGTGAGAGATATCTGGCGCCTCTCTTGGAGTCGAGCACCAGTCTCTCAGTAGATTACCGGTGATCAAGCGAATGGTGTAGTTGAGTGGGCCCAGAGGCAGAGGTCATGTTTTGCCAAATGTTCACACCACACTTCCTCTGTGGCCCTCATCTGCCTGCTTCCCCTCTTCTTTCACCATGATGTCATTCCTCTGAACTAACTCCCACTTTGAAATAGAGGTATTTAAAATCATGAGAGGTCTAGAACAGGTTAATGTGAATCAGTTATTTACTCTTTCAGATAATAGAAAGACTAGGGGGCACTCCATGAAGTTAGCATGTGGCACATTTAAAACTAATCGGAGAAAGTTATTTTTTTACTCAATGCACAATTAAACTCTGGAATTTGTTGCCAGGGGATGTGGTTAGTGCAGATAGTGTAGCTGGGTTTAAAAAAGGATTGGATAAGTTCTTGGAGGAGAAGTCCATTCCCTGCTATTAATTAAGTTGACTTAGAGAATATCCACTGCTATTACTAGCAACGGTAACATGGGATAGACTTAGTTTTTGGGAACTTGCCAGGTTCTTATGGCCTGGATTGGCCACTGTTGGAAACAGGATGCTGGGCTTGATGGACCCTTGGTCTGACCCAGTATGGCAATTTTCTTATGTTCTTAAAGTAGGGTCTCATACCAGGAGGCATCTCCAAACAAACAAAACTTTATCTCGGGGGTTTCCAGCAGTCAGGGTTAGCAAAATTATTAAAAGGCACAGATAAAATCAGGGCTAACAAGTATCCACAGCCAGTCTGTAGCATTAGCAACAATCTATACCAGGGGTGGCCAACTCCAGTCCTTGAGAGTCACAAACAAGCCAGGATTTCAAGATATCCATAATGAATATGGATGAGATAGATTTGTAAACAATGAAAGCAGTCATGTGTATTCATTGTGGATATCCTGAAATCCCAGCCTGTTTGGTTGCTCCTGATCCATTGACAAAATTATTTTTGGATCAACTATACACTTCTAACCCTATAGTAAAAGAATTACCAAAAAGCACTCCTCCACTTTCTACTCCAGGAGATTGCTACTCACATGGCTTTGGTTCACATTACTCCATTTATGTTACTCACAGTCTGCTCAGCACATAAGAACATAAGAATTGCCATGCTGAGTCAGACTAAGATCCGCTGAGTCCAGCATCCCATCTCCGACAGTGGCCAATCCAAATTGAAAGTACCTGGCAGATCACATAAAGTAGATCTAATTCCTCTTATTCACTCCCAGGGATAGCAATAGCTTTCTTTAGTCTACCTTGCTAATAATGTGTGATGGACCTTTTCTCCAGTTCTGCTGTGTCTTGAGATGGGGAGACCAGAACTGCATACAGTACTCAAAGTGCAGTCGCACCATGGCTCAATACAGAGGTAATATGATATTCTCCGCTATATTCTCCATTCCTTTTTGGATCATTTCTAACATTTTGTTTGCTTTTTTGATCGCTGCTGTGCACTGTACCAAGGATTTAACATATGGTCCACAAGGACTCCACGGTCCTTTTCCTGAGTAGTGACTCCCAATACAAGAGCTAGCATCGTTAACCTGTAGTTTGGATTATTTTTCCATATGAGCACCACAGTCTCAGTCTCACAGTTTCAATCTCACAAGGTCCTTCTGCAGTTTCTCACAAGCCATGGCCTTTTTAACACCGACCCAACTTCACTACCCTACTAGGACCTACCTAAAAAAAAAAAAGAACACTACGACCTTCTCCATCACCTCGAGACCCAGCTAACGCCACAACCTGGATTCCAACCACCAGCTTCTTGATCAAATTGCCTCACCATCCAAAAAGACTGTGAAATCTTCACTACAAAGAACCTCACACATTTCAAGTCCCACCAAACTTGCACCTCCTCTCCAGACACAAATCCTCACCATTAACTCGCCCCTTATACCCCCGCCTTCCCACAAACATCATAACGAACGTTAGCCGATAGTTCCCCCTTTCTCTACCTTCCACCCCTCCCTGATCCCCCCGTTATAATATCTCACCCCCCGAATAACCACATTCAGTACTCAAAATGAACTCCACTTCAACAAACCAACTAAAAGAATGCCAACGGCACCTTATAAAGATCCTCCTCACTGAGCCATTCAAAAGCTTGTTCTGCCTAACCTTCTTTCTCATAAATGCGTAAGCTCTCACAAAGAAATTCTTTCTTATATCAGACATCCTCAAAGATCAAAACCCAGACTTCATCGAAGTGATAGAAACATGGTTCAAAGATACCGATCACGTACTAACAAACCAAATACCCAACAACACTTACGATCTATTCTCAATACCAAGGAAATCACGAAAAGGAGGTGGTTTATTGCTAATCATAAAAAAACACTTCAACATAAAACAAATCTCCCACTCTCTCCCCCAACAATTCGAGCTAGCACTATTCGAATCCAACAATCTCCAGATCTATCTAATTTACTGCCCCCCCCCAAACCTGCTGGACAAGACATATCACTCATTGAATTCTTCATTTCAAATATCAACAACAAAAAACCAACAATCATCCTAGGAGACTTTAACCTCCACACAGACATCTCCCCACTTTCCCAATAATGCCAAACACTGATGGACATCCTTACCACCCTCCAATTCACTCAACTCGTTAACAACCCAACACACAAAGCTGGACACACCTTAGACTTGATTTTCACAAATAACAACTTCTTTTCAAACTCAACTATATCCTACTCCCAAGTCCCATGGTCAGACCACTTTCTCCTTCAATGTATGACCCAAACTGATGTCATCAAAAAGAATGAAACCAACAAAACACTCTCATTCAGGTACAGATCTCCTTTCTCACCCGACCTACTCCAACACAAGCTGGAAAAACAACTGTCAAACATAGATCTCTCCAATATAAATAATGCCACCCAATCATGGCATCAAATCACCACTGAAACAGCAACACCATAAACCCGGAAAGAACCAAAATAATCAAATCAAAAAGACAAAACAGCAACCCCTGGTTCAATTCACAACTAAAGGAGACAAAAGCCACCCTAAGACGAAAAGAAAAAGATTGGCAAAAAAAACAAATGTCCACTAACCATGGAAAGATACCGTACCCACCTTGCCCTCTGTAAAAGCTTGATAAACAAATCAAAGAAAGAATACTACAGCAAAAAAATCTCTAATTCCTCAAACAACCCGAAATCCCTATTCAACTTAGTAAACAACCTAATTGCAGTGAATAACAACAACTCCAGCCCCAACAAAAACCTAAGCCAAGATCTCACAATGTTCTTCAAAAACAAAATCAGCAAAATATCTGAAAAAATAACTAAGACCACAAGCAACGACTCTCAACTGATTCGCAAAGACATCACACCCTGGACCAATTTTGAACCTATATCAATCACTGAAACGGAGAAGCTAATCAAGTCATTAAACCCAGCCCGTCACGATCTTGACACCATACCAACACATTCGCTCAAAGAAATCTCCCAAACTATCTCCCCAACCATCACAGCTATTATAAACAAATCACTCGAAGAAGGAGAACTACCAGACAAACTAAAAATCGCCACCATAAAACCCATCCTAAAAAAAAAGAACCTCGACCCCAGTGACCTAAGCAACTACCGCCCTATATCAAACCTCTCGTTCCTTGCCAAGCTTACCGAAAAGGCCGCTCTCAAACAACTGAATAGGGATGTGAATCGTTTTTGAACGATTAAAATTATCGTCAGATAATTTTAAAATTGTCCAAAATCATTAGAGTGCAGATACAAAACAAATGCCCCCGATTTATCGTCAGGGGCATTTGTATTGTATCATTAAATAGGGCGCGAGAAAACCGGCACACCAAAAAAACCCTAAAACCCACCCCGAACCTTTAAAAGAAATCCCCACCCTCCCGAACCCCCCCAAAATGTTTTAAATTACCTGCGGTCCAGTGGGGGGGTCCCGATGCGATCTCCCTCTCTCTCTCTGGCCACGGCTGCGTTGAGACGCCCGTATGACATAGTGAGGGCAAAGGTAGCGCCGGCGCCATTTTGAAGATTGGCAATACGGCCCGCGTGCAGGAGGTCGCTCCCAGAGCCCCGCTGGACTTTTGGCAAGTCTTGTGGGGGTCAGGAGGCCCCCCCCCCCTGGCCAAAAGTCCCTGGGGGTCCAGCGGGGGTCCGGGGGCGATCTCCAGCAGGCGTGATGTCGGGAGCCAGGAAACAAAATGGCGCCGGCGCTACCTGTGCCCTGTCACATGATAAGGGCAAAGGGCCACCGGCGCCATTTCTCAACGCAGCCGTGGCCAGAGAAAGATAGGGAGATCGCGTCGGGAACCCCCAATGGACCCCAGGTAATTTAAAACATTTTGGGGGGGGTTCGGGAGGGTGGGGGATTTCTTTTAAAGGTTCGGGGTGGGTTTTAGGGTTTTTTTTTGGTGTGCCGGTTTTCCCGCCCTCCCCCGATTTACAATTTTTAACGATTTTTTTAAAACAAAAAAACCCGACGATAAGATTTCCCTCCCCCCCCCCCCGAGCCAAAATCCATCGTTAAGACGATCGATCACACGATTCACACCTCTACAACTGAACGATTATCTCGACACAAACAAAATCTTATACCCCACCCAACATGGCTTAAAAAAAAATCACAGTACCGAAACATTACTCATTAACCTAACAACATCATCCTAAGAGGATTCGACAACAGACAACCATACATCCTCATCCTTCTCGATCTATCGGCTGCCTTCGACACAGTCGAACACAATAGTCTAATCCACAGTCTAATCTGAAATTGGTCTAACAGGGAAAACCCTAGACTGGTTCACATCTTTCCTCCAAACAGAACATACAAGGTAAATTTCAACAACCACACCTCCGAAGCCATCCCACTTGAAAATGGAGTCCCACAAGGCTCCTCGCTATCAGCAATCCTTTTCAACATTTACCTATTACCTCTTTGCCAACTTCTCTCCAGTCTCAGCGTCACTTACTTCCTGTACGCCGATGACATACAGCTCCTCATCCCAGTCACAAACAAAATTGAGAATGCGCTACAACTCGCAGCTACAACTATTAACAAAATTAAAATCCTATTAAACCAACTGAAACTATGCATCAACACAGACAAAACTGAATGTATGCTGATTGAAAGAATCAACACAGGAGATCACCAGAACCACTCCATTATCATGGACAACAACCCCATCAAACTAAAAGAAAATGTTAAAGATCTGGGAATATGGATTGACCCACAGCTCAACCTTAAAAAGCACATCTCCTTGAAAATAAGAGAAGGTTTCCACAAGCTATCAATTCTCAAGCACCTCAAACCTTTACTAAACCAATCAGACTTCAGAACCATCCTATAATCCTTGATTTTCTCAAGCATCGACTACTGCAACTCGCTCATGATAGGACTCCCCAAATCAACCCTGCACCCTCTACAAATACTACAAAATGCCACAACGCGAATCCTCACAGGTCACAAAAGATCAGACCACATCTCCCCTGTCTTAAAAGAGCTACACTGGCTCCCGATAGAACAAAGAATTGAATACAAAACTCTAGCAATCATACACAACTCAACGCACCACTATGAATACGACTGCATCAACACCCTAATCAAAACACACCACTCTCAATGCAACACCAGATCAACAAACAAAGCTTGTCTAGAGATCCCATCAGTAACCACAGCCAAACTCACCACAACCAGGAAAAGAGCATTCTCAATAGCTCGTCCACATCTATGGAACTCCCTACCAACCCACCTAAGAACCGAAAGAAATACCATATCTTTCAAGAAATTGCTCAAAACGTGGTTCTTCAAACAAGCCTACAAAGATGGGATAGGCTAAACTAACCATTGCTCAGCACTCACTCCCTTACCTATCACCACAGCCCCCCCACCTCTGAACAAGCTCCCCAATGTCCCCCTTCTATTTACCCTACAATTCCAACTTATGCCCTCTCTCCAGCAATGCGACTCAAGCCTCCACCTTTACCTTGCTAGAGTAACTGTTTCTCCCTCATAATATCAGTTTTTTTCCCTTTGTTAATCCGACGTTTCTGTTAGGATTGTTAACTCTTGTTACAGCTGTCCTCTGATTCTAATGTTCACTGTTAATACAACCCTCTCATGATTTTTATGTATAATGTTCTGATTTTTATGTATAACGTTGTTCAAATGTAAACCGGAGTGAAGGCCAACACGAATACTTTGGTATATAAAAATAAATAAATAAATAAATAAATAAACTAACTATAGGTATAGCTCTTAAACCTGCTAATCTTTTTTAGGAAATGTTATTTCTTATATTGTGCTCTGTGTTAAATTCTTGGATCTCCTAATTTCCTTATAACAGGTGTATTACTACAATATAAAGTACGGGTAAAACATTTTTTTTCTTTCCCTTATACTTTTAAGGTATACTCATTTGAAAATCAGTTGTTGTATTGTTAAAATGCATAAATAAAAAATGTAAAAACAAAAAAATGGGTTTACGCACATGGCTGGGCCCTGCGCGTGTGCATGCATTTTACAAAGGTCCTGGCCATGCCCGTAACCCCCGTTATGCACAGAAGTACCGGGCCAAGTAAAAGGGGCAGGGCGGGGGAGTGGTTTGGATGGGGAGGAGCGGGGAAAGCTGGGACAGCGCCATTAAACGCTATCCCAGGAAGCGCATGCCGGCAGCTGGCCAGTGCACAGAGTTTACTTCTGCTCTTGAGGAGCAGGAAGTATAGAAATAAAACAATTGGGGTACCTAGGTAGGGGTTAGGACTCGGGGTGGAGAGGGAAAAAGGGAGAAAGGTTAGGTAGAGGGTTAGGGAGGTTCCCTCCCAGTCCTCTCTATAATTGGAGGACTGACAAGGAACTGGGAAAAAAGCAGATTGTGTCACTGCACATAATTGGAAAATTCCCTCCCCCCCCCCCGCCCCCCACACTTGCAAGTCTCGGGCCGCCCGCACATGCGTGCATGGATGTTAAAATCCAGCTTGCATGTGTGCGCGGACATCGTATTTTATAACATGCGCATGCCATGCCTTTCTATATGTTCTGTGATTTTGATCTTTAGAACACTTTCCACTATTTTTCCTGGCACTGAAGTCAGGCTTACTGGTCTGTAGTTTCCCGGATCGCTCCTGGAACCCTTTTTAAATATTGGGGTTACATTAGCCACCCTCCAGTCTTCAGGTACAATGGATGATTTTAATGATAGGTTACAAATTTTTACTAATAGTTCTGAAATTTCACTTTTTAGTTCCTTCAGAATCCTGGGGTGTATACCATCCGGTCCAGGTGATTTACTACTCTTCAGTTTGTCAATCAGGCCTACCACATCTTCTAGGTTCACCGTGATTTGGTTTGGTCCATCTGAATCCTTACCCATGAAATCCTTCAATGGAACGGGTACCTCCCCAACATCCTCTTCAGAAACACCAAAGCAAAGAAATCATTTAATCTTTCCACAATGGCCTTATCTTTTCCTGCCTGTTTCACTAATAGGGCCCCCACAGAAGGGGTAAGTTGGGGCCAGAGTGGTCCATGGCCCTGGCATCTTTTCAAGGAGGGGCAGGAACAGGTTTGAAAGGACCTATGGCGGCTCAGTTTCAGGGGTTTTTTTTTGTTTGTTTTGGATTTTTAAAAATTTTTATTTCATTTCAGCAAATTACCCAAACCGAAATAAACATTAAATGAATTGAAACCTGAATTTTCCCCCCAAAAATGAAAAAACCAAAAAAAAAAAAACAAAATGAAATTATGGGGGCTGCACACCTCTACTCTTCATCACCCCAGGAAGTGTTGTATCCTTCTTATACTTCATCCAGACTTCTCTTCTAAGCAATAGTACAGGATTTCCCTGGTATCCCAAGCTCTCACCCCTCTGAGGTCTCCTCACTTCAAGGTCTTCTACCAACTATGGGATCCCATGTCACTCTTCTACCTTGAGGACCCAGGATGGGTCCTCTGATTGTTTCCTCGTAAGGAGAAACACCTCTCCTACCTTGGGCCTCTCACCTTGAGGGGAAAAGCCCCCGCAAAGTTCTCTCCATAAGGAGAGGCATCCCGGGCACCCCATACTTCTGATGTGTTCCTCCCAACTCCTTCCCCTAACTTTGACCACAGCATTATATATTCTGCAAACACTCCCTCTAGAGGATCTTTTTCCCCAACCTTTTAAAGAAAACACGTCATTAAAAACCCAGTGATATATCCCTCCAGAATCTTCCCATGAATTAACATACGTCATATTCTTTGGTTATGTTCTTTACCATCTAGAATTTGATCAATGTCATTATCTACACATGATTTTCTTTCAAATACCCAAAAGAGAAATCTAAGGGCTCACCCAAAAATAATCTCTCCCTGGGTAAGACACTAATGATGTAAGACCCATTTTGGAGGACCATTACATGTGCATCCAGATTCGACATATGGAGGACAATTTTCAAAGTTAATTTAATAAGTAAATGTAATTGTCCTGTCTGAAATTTGCTGTGCTTAAAAATATGATTCCACAACATACTACTTCTACTTAACATTTCTATAGCACTACACGATGTACACATCGCTGTGCAAACACTAGGGATGTGCATTCGGATTGACCGCATATGGAAAACGCAACTCAAATTTTTTTTTTTACTTAAAAAAAAGATGGGGCGTATACGAGCAGATTTCCGACATAAATGAACATAGATATGTCGGATACGGCGAATCGCCATGCGCGCGCTTTCTCGCCGCCATTACCTGCGACTCGAGCTCGGAGCCCCGGATTACCTGAAAATGGCGGCGCCCCTGCGGTAACCATGCCAACCTGTCTGACCCTGTCCTGTGAGTTTCAGTGACTCACAGGAAAGGGTGGGACAGGTCGGCATGGATACCGGAACGCAGCGAATCTGCGTTCACCTTTTCAGAGAAGCACTGAATGCAGCGAATCGCGCTGTCATTCCGTGCTTCTCTGAGGATTTCCTGACGAGCCAGCAGCACTATAAAAGCAGCAGCAGCACGAGGACTGACGGACATTTTCAGCGAGTCAGTGGGGAGGTGGGATCGGGATCGTGCAGGGTGGGCTTAGGCAGGCTGAGGCAGAGAAGATAGCAGAACCCGATTTGATAGACAACACAGAACAGAACCAGATTTGATAGACAACACAGAACAGATTCTTTGTTAGGGAAAAAAAAAAAGAACATTCTTATTGAGTGAGTCTGTACATTTTATCCTGGGCAGTGCCAGGCAGGGCTGGCAGTACTCTGCCTCATATTTGCTATTTTTAAACAGACTTAAAAGCATTCTCCTTGAGTGGTTCAGTGCTGGCTGGGCAGCAGTTCCAGGGCTGGGAGTACTCTGCCTCATATCTACTTTAGTTCTATGTGCACTGCAGTGCACACAGACAGACACATTCCGTGCATTGCCAGGCAGACAGTGAGGCAGTGGGCATTGTAAACAGAGTGAACATTGCCCTTCAGCAAGTCTGTTACATTTGCTATTTTTAAACAGACTTAAAAGCATTCTCCTTGAGTGGTTCAGTGCTGGGTGGGCACTGGGCAGCAGTTCCAAGGCTGGGAATACCCTGCCTCATATATACTTTAGTTCTATGTGCACTGCAGTGCACACAGACAGACACATTCCGTGCATTGCCAGGCAGACAGTGAGGCAGTGGGCATTGTAAACAGAGTGAACATTGCCCTTCAGCGAGTCTGTTACATTTGCTATTTTTAAACAGACTTAAAAGCATTCTCCTTGAGTGGTTCAGTGCTGGGTGGGCACTGGGCAGCAGTTCCAGGGCTGGGAATACCCTGCCTCATATATACTTTAGTTCTATGTGCACTGCAGTGCACACAGACAGACACATTCCGTGCATTGCCAGGCAGGCAGTGAGGCAGTGGGCATTGTAAACAGAGTGAACATTGCCCTTCAGCGAGTCTGTTACATTTGCTATTTTTAAACAGACTTAAAAGCATTCTCCTTGAGTGGTTCAGTGCTGGCTGGGCAGCAGTTCCAGGGCTGGGAGTACTCTGCCTCATATCTACTGAAAAGGAAGCTTGTTCTCTGTGCACTCACTGCACACACACAGACACATTCCGTGCATTGCCAGGCAGGCAGTGAGGCAGTGGGCATTGTAAACAGAGTGAACACATTCTCCTTCAGTGGTTCAGTGCTGGGTGGGCAGCAGTTCCAGTGCTGGGAGTACCCTGCCTCATATCTACTTTAGTTCTATGTGCACTGCAGTGCACACAGACAGACACATTCCGTGCATTGCCAGGCAGGCAGTGAGGCAGTGGGCATTGTAAACAGAGTGAACATTGCCCTTCAGCGAGTCTGTTACATTTGCTATTTTTAAACAGACTTAAAAGCATTCTCCTTGAGTGGTTCAGTGCTGGGTGGGCAGTGCCAGGGCTGGCACTGGCAGTACTCTGCCTCATATCTACTGAAAAGGAAGCTTGTTCTCTGTGCACTCACTGCACACACACAGACACATTCCGTGCATTGCCAGGCAGGCAGTGAGGCAGTGGGCATTGTAAACAGAGTGAACATTGCCCTTCAGCGAGTCTGTTACATTTGCTATTTTTAAACAGACTTAAAAGCATTCTCCTTGAGTGGTTCAGTGCTGGGTGGGCAGCAGTTCCAGGGCTGGGAGTACCCTGCCTCATATCTACTGAAAAGGAAGCTTGTTCTCTGTGCACTCACTGCACACACACAGACAGACACATTCCGTGCATTGCCAGGCAGGCAGTGAGGCAGTGGGCATTGTAAACAGAGTGAACATTGCCCTTCAGCGAGTCTGTTACATTTGCTATTTTTAAACAGACTTAAAAGCATTCTCCTTGAGTGGTTCAGTGCTGGGTGGGCAGCAGTTCCAGGGCTGGGAGTACCCTGCCTCATATCTACTGAAAAGGAAGCTTGTTCTCTGTGCACTCACTGCACACACACAGACAGACACATTCCGTGCATTGCCAGGCAGGCAGTGAGGCAGTGGGCATTGTAAACAGAGTGAACATTGCCCTTCAGCGAGTCTGTTACATTTGCTATTTTTAAACAGACTTAAAAGCATTCTCCTTGAGTGGTTCAGTGCTGGGTGGGCAGCAGTTCCAGGGCTGGGAGTACCCTGCCTCATATCTACTGAAAAGGAAGCTTGTTCTCTGTGCACTCACTGCACACACACAGACAGACACATTCCGTGCATTGCCAGGCAGGCAGTGAGGCAGTGGGCATTGTAAACAGAGTGAACATTGCCCTTCAGCGAGTCTGTTACATTTGCTATTTTTAAACAGACTTAAAAGCATTGTCCTTGAGTGGTTCAGTGCTGGGTGGGCAGCAGTTCCAGGGCTGGGAGTTCCCCTGCCTCATATCTACTGAAAAGGAAGCTTGTTCTCTGTGCACTCACTGCACACACACAGACAGACACATTCCGTGCATTGCCAGGCAGGCAGTGAGGCAGTGGGCATTGTAAACAGAGTGAAGATTGGCCTTCAGCGAGTCTGTTCAATCTGCTATTTTTAAACAGACTTAACCGCATTGTCCTTGAGTGGTTCAGTGCTGGGTGGGCAGCAGTTCCAGGGCTGGGAGTACCCTGCCTCATATCTACTGAAAAGGAAGCTTGTTCTCTGTGCACTCACTGCACACACACAGACAGACACATTCCGTGCATTGCCAGGCAGGCAGTGAGGCAGTGGGCATTGTAAACAGAGTGAAGATTGGCCTTCAGCGAGTCTGTTCAATCTGCTATTTTTAAACAGACTTAACCGCATTGTCCTTGAGTGGTTCAGTGCTGGGTGGGCAGCAGTTCCAGGGCTGGGAGTACCCTGCCTCATATCTACTGAAAAGGAAGCTTGTTCTCTGTGCACTCACTGCACACACACAGACAGACACATTCCGTGCATTGCCAGGCAGGCAGTGAGGCAGTGGGCATTGTAAACAGAGTGAACATTGCCCTTCAGCGAGTCTGTTACATTTGCTATTTTTAAACAGACTTAACCGCATTGTCCTTGAGTGGTTCAGTGCTGGGTGGGCAGCAGTTCCAGGGCTGGGAGTACCCTGCCTCATATCTACTGAAAAGGAAGCTTGTTCTCTGTGCACTCACTGCCCACACACAGACAGACACATTCCGTGCATTGCCAGGCAGGCAGTGAGGCAGTGGGCATTGTAAACAGAGTGAACATTGCCCTTCAGCGAGTCTGTTACATTTGCTATTTTTAAACAGACTTAACCGCATTGTCCTTGAGTGGTTCAGTGCTGGGTGGGCAGCAGTTCCAGGGCTGGGAGTACCCTGCCTCATATCTACTGAAAAGGAAGCTTGTTCTCTGTGCACTCACTGCACACACACAGACAGACACATTCCGTGCATTGCCAGGCAGGCAGTGAGGCAGTGGGCATTGTAAACAGAGTGAAGATTGGCCTTCAGCGAGTCTGTTCAATCTGCTATTTTTAAACAGACTTAACCGCATTGTCCTTGAGTGGTTCAGTGCTGGGTGGGCAGCAGTTCCAGGGCTGGGAGTACCCTGCCTCATATCTACTGAAAAGGAAGCTTGTTCTCTGTGCACTCACTGCACACACACAGACAGACACATTCCGTGCATTGCCAGGCAGGCAGTGAGGCAGTGGGCATTGTAAACAGAGTGAAGATTGGCCTTCAGCGAGTCTGTTCAATCTGCTATTTTTAAACAGACTTAACCGCATTGTCCTTGAGTGGTTCAGTGCTGGGTGGGCAGCAGTTCCAGGGCTGGGAGTACCCTGCCTCATATCTACTGAAAAGGAAGCTTGTTCTCTGTGCACTCACTGCACACACACAGACAGACACATTCCGTGCATTGCCAGGCAGGCAGTGAGGCAGTGGGCATTGTAAACAGAGTGAAGATTGGCCTTCAGCGAGTCTGTTCAATCTGCTATTTTTAAACAGACTTAACCGCATTGTCCTTGACTTGGTCCGTTCATTTTGTTATTTTAAACAGACTGAGCATTCTTCTTGAGTGGGTCTGTTAATTTAGTTATTTTAAACTGACCGAACATTATTATTGTGGGACAGTGGGCAGTGTTACCACTAGTACTCATTGACATTAAATCCATAATGTCAGGGAAAGGGAGATGCAAGCGACTTAGTGGGAATGGCAGCGGAGGCACCGCAAAAGACACCAGCGCAACACCACCAGTACAGGTAAAAAGGCAACTGTCGCAATCAAACGTCTTTGTAGGGGATGGCAGTTCCATGGCAAAAAAAAAGAAATCAGACCATGAAACTTTGCAATCGCCAGCACCTGTTTCTGGCACTGTAGTTTTGGAGGAGAGTGAAGAGGAGGCAGAGTCTAGCCAGACAAAAGTTACACACCCAAGAGCAGCCAGGGGACAGAAGTGTCCTGCAAAACTTTGCGGTGACAAGGTAGCGCTGGCACTGTTAGCTTCTGATTCAGAAGAAGAATCTTCTTGGATGGGATTCTCATCAGAAACGGAAGATGTTATACCTGAGCAATCTTCGGTAGAATTGTCAGTTAGTCCTGTTTTAGCCTCCACCTCCAGAAATCTGCGGCAGGGGAGACATTCCACTGATATCGAGGAGGAGGAAGAGCTGTCAGAAGGGAGACAGAGGGTGACTGTTGCCCCCGCTGGCATTGCTTCGCCGGGTGCAGTGGGTGCACCACCCACACCCAGTAGTACCTCAACTCCAGTGCCACCATCCACCCCCAGGGCGGGAAAGAGAGGAGGATCACAAAAGAAATCTGCGATCTGGGCACATTTTAAAGTGACAGAAGACCCGCGTTATGCTCGGTGTAATTACTGTGCCAGGGATATTAGCAGAGGCAAGCAACTGGGACATCTGTCAAATTTTGGCATGGAGTATCATGTTAAGAGGCAACACCCAACAAGATTACTGCCATCTGGGGATGGTAGCATTTTCCGTCAGGGGACCCCTTCCCCTTCCAACCAGGGTGCAGTGGTAGGAAAGCAGCAGAGTCAGCCCACGCCCTCATACCCTTCTAGCAGTCAGGCGGCAGGCCAGAAACCCACTGACATGTGGGAGAAGCGACAATGCACCATGGAGGAAATGGGGTGGAGTGCGGTAACGCTATCCCGGGGTAGGAGGCAGGCAGCCACAAAAGTAGTAACCAGGAGCATTGGGGAAATGATTGCCCTTGATGACCAGCCCCTGCAGTTAGTTGAGAATGTGGGTTTCAAACGTTTCTTGAAGGTCGTACTTCCAAATTACAAAGTCCCCTCCAGAACCACATTTAGTAGAAAGGTCATCCCCAGCCTGTACAAGCACTGTGTCAGTCGCGTGCAAGCACTGCTAGGTAAGGCAGACGGAAGAGTGCATTTCACCTGCGATATCTGGACCGCCATGAATGCTGCACACTCTTACCTCTCTCTGACAGCACACTGGTGGGACATGGCAGAGGCAGGGGCAGCCAGCAGCTCTATTACTGAACAAGCATCAGGGTGGAGGTGGGCTTTACTGAACACCCACCTGACGGACCATGCCCATACCGCTGCCAATATTCTAGCATGCATCAGAAAGATGCTGGCGAGCTGGAAAGTACACCAGCGAGACAGTAAAACGCGGGCAGGCTTTTTTGTCACAGACAACGGTGCAAACATGGTTAAGGCAATAAGCGATGGGCGGTTTAAGAACATCCGATGTTTTGCACACACTCTGCATCTGGTAGTGAAGTCAGGTTTGGGCTTGGAGTCCAAGGACAAGGAGACTGAATACCTGCGTAGGTTAATACAGAAGTGCAGGAACATAGCAGCACACTTCCACAGAAGTGTCAGGGCGGGGCAGGTTCTCCGAGAAAATCAGACTGCTTTGGATATGCCCGAGAAGCGTCTCATTCAAGACGTTCCCACCCGGTGGAATTCCACCTTTATGATGCTGGAGAGGTTATTGGAGCTGCAGACACCCCTTCATGAACTTTCTGGTACAATAGACATAGGTGTACAGAATCCCCTAGGGCATCACGATTGGTTAGTCATGAGTCAGCTGGTAAAAATCCTGCAGCCCTTCAAGGACGTCACGGAGGAGCTGAGTTCCAGAAGTTCCACCTTGGCTGACATCATCCCTATAGTGAAATTCCTGGATGACCATTTGGAAGGCATTAAACGGCAAGAGGGAATGACTGCTGAGGTGCTGCAGTGTGTGGACGTTTTGCAGCAGCAGGTGAAAGACAGATTAAGGCCTTTAACAGAGGACAGCACATACATGCTCGCCTCTGTCTGTGATCCCCGTGTGAAAGGTAAAATCGCCCTACAGACCAATTGTCTGTCATTTGTGAAGGAGCTGTTGTTAGCACAGGTCCGTGAACAGGAGCACCATAGGCGGAGACAGATTAGGCTTGAAGCACAGGTGGAAACATCAGGCACGTCACAGAGTTGTGCTGCTGCTATCCCTGGCAGGAGAAGGACTGTGTCAGTGACAGATACTATTACTAGTGCCTCTACCTCAACGTCAGAACGCCCAAGGCATGTTGGCCATAAAGATACATCAGTAGTGCAACAGGCGAGAGAGAAAGTAACTGGATTGAGTGACTCTCAGCCCTCCCAAGCACAGGAGGAGACAGCAGCAGAGCTGTCAGTGAAACGGTATCTCTCAGAGCCGATAGAGAATACGCAGACAGATCCGCTGGCATATTGGGCACACAAGTCCACTGTCTGGCCACACCTAGCCAAAGTGGCTGAAGGATATCTGTCATGTCCACCAACAAGTGTGCCCAGTGAACGTGTTTTTTCAATGACAGGGGATATCATGAGCCCTCACCGCTCAAGGCTTTCACCGGTCTTGATGGAAATGCTAGTGTTTTTGAAAGTAAACCTGCCAGTGCTTGGCTTTCCCGATTTTCCTTGTGAATGGCAAGATGAATAAAAGCTATTGAAAGGAGCCTTGCAGCAGTTCCAATTGCCTCCTATGCTCAAGATAATGTAAGCAGTAAGCACTGCAGCACATGTTCTTGACATGAATCGCTGTGTCTGACCGGCATCTACTGTGCAGCCCTAGTGTTCCCACAAGTGTTTTAACTCCGTTGCTGTTCCTGCCTGTACCTCCAGGCCTTGTGTCCCTAGCTGGGCAGTTCCATTTTGTTATTTTAAACAGACTGAGCATTGTCCTTCAGAGTGGGTCTGTTGATATTGCTATTTTAAACAGACTGAGCATTGACCTTCAGAGTGGGTCCGTTAATTTTCTTATTTTAACCAGACTGAGCTTTCTTCTTCAAGGCCGAAGTGGAGAAGGGTTCCATGTGAACAGCAGTTCAACATGGGTCAGCCGGTCCTAACAGATAGGCGAGCGCCGTTCGGAAGGGACGGGCGATGGCCTCCGTCGTCCTCGGCCGATCGAAAGGGAGTCGGGTTCAGATCCACGAACCCGGAGTGGTGGAGAATCGGCGCTGGGCTCTTCCCTCTTCACTCGCCGTTACTGAGGGAATCCTGGTCAGTTTCTTTTCCTATGCGACTTGTGTCCCTAGCTGGGATTGACCTCTGTCCTCCAATGATGTGCCTGTTCCTCCAGGCCTTGTGTTCCCACAAGTGTTTTAACTCCGTTGCTGTTCCTGCCTGTACCTCCAGCCATTGTGTTTCTACTGGTGTTTTAACTCCATTGCTGTGCCTGCCTGTCCCTCCAGGCCTTGTGTCCCTAGCCGGGATTGACCTCTGTCCACCAATGATGTGCCTGTTCCTCCAGGCCTTGTGTTCCCACAAGTGTTTAACTCCGTTGCTGTTCCTGCCTGTACTCCAGCCATTGTGTTTCTACTGGTGTTTTAACTCCATTGCTGTGCCTGCCTGTCCCTCCAGGCCTTGTGTCCCTAGCCGGGATTGACCTCTGTCCACCAATGATGTGCCTGTTCCTCCAGGCCTTGTGTCCCTAGCTGGGCAGTTCCATTTTGTTATTTTAAACAGACTGAGCATTGTCCTTCAGAGTGGGTCTGTTGATATTGCTATTTTAAACAGACTGAGCATTGACCTTCAGAGTGGGTCCGTTAATTGTGTTCTTTTAAAACAGACTGAGCATAGTCCTTGAGTGGGTCCGTTAATTTTGTTCTTTTAAACAGACTGAGCATTGACCTTCAGAGTGGGTCCGTTAATTTTCTTATTTTAAACAGACTGAGCATATTCCTTGAGTGGGTCCGTTAATTTTGTTCTTTTAAACAGACTGAGCATTCTTCTTCAAGGCCGAAGTGGAGAAGGGTTCCATGTGAACAGCAGTTCAACATGGGTCAGCCGGTCCTAACAGATAGGCGAGCGCCGTTCGGAAGGGACGGGCGATGGCCTCCGTCGTCCTCGGCCGATCGAAAGGGAGTCGGGTTCAGATCCCCGAACCCGGAGTGGCGGAGATTCGGCGCTGGGCTCTTCCCTCTTCACTCGCCGTTACTGAGGGAATCCTGGTTAGTTTCTTTTCCTACGCTGCTTGTGTCCCTAGCTGGGATTGACATCTGTCCTCAAATGATGTGCCTGTTCATCCAGACCTTGTGTTCCCACGCGTATTCTTATTTCTGAGAGATTTTCCGATTCCTTTGTCATCAGCTAAAGTGCATAAGATGCGTTGATGAATAGTTTTGAAGATGACACATATGGCTTTATAGATGATACGGAAGTGGACGGGTAGCCAATGTAACTCTTTCAGAATGGGAGATATGTGGTCTCTCTTTCTTGCGCCTGTTAGTAATCGGGCTGCTGAATTTTGAACCATCTGTAGTGGTTTGGAATAGGATGAGGGCAGACCTAGCAATAGGGAACTGCAGTAGTCTAATTTCGCAAAAATGACTGCTTGGATGATCGTTCTGAAGTCTTGAGCATGGAAAAGAGGTCTTATCCTCTTCCGAACCTGGAGTTTATAGAAGCAGTCTTTGGTTGTTTTGTTGATATGTGCCTTGAAGTTTAGCCGGTTGTCTATTATCACTCCTAAGTCTGTAACTTGTGTGGTAGGTAGGTTGGTGGGAAGAGTAGTGTTGGAGATATTGTTTTCAGGAGAGATGAGTAGGATTTCTGTCTTGGATGAGTTTAAGATGAGGTGTAGGTTGTTTACTACTTGTTTGATTTTCTGGTGGCATGTTTCCCAGTAGTCAAGAGTTTTAGAGTATGTGTCTTTGATATGGATGATGATTTCAATATCATCTGCGTAAAGGAAGTACTTTAGATTGAGGTCGGTAAGAAGTTGGCAGAGAGGAAGAAGATAGATATTAAATAGGGTCGGAGATAATCAAGAACCTTGAGGGACTCCTATGACAGAGTCAAATCTTGAGGATTCCTTGTTTTGGAGTTTAACTTTGTAACCTCTGTTATCGAGAAACGTTTTGAACCAGGATCGGACGGTGCCGCTGATTCCTATGGACGAAAGCTGGTTTAGGAGGATGGCGTGGTTGACCGTGTCGAACGCTGCGGAAAGGTCTAACAAGATCAATAGGAAAGAGTTTCCTTTGTCGAGGCCCATTAAGATATAATATTATATCTTACAGTTGTGGTTTGGATCATATTCTTTAGGTCAAGACGGTTGTCTATAATTACTCCCAGGTCTCTCACATGGTTGTGGGTGAGAAGGTGTTTGTGATGGATCTGAGATGGGAGGTTTTCTTGCTTGTAGGAAATGAAGAGGAGTTTAGTTTTAGAGGCATTGAGGACCAGGTTTAGACTGTTGAGGAGATTAGTGGTGGCTTCGGCTTGTAAGCTGTTGTTCCAAAGTGCGATGGCTTTCTTAATAGATTCTGTTATGGGAATAAGAATCTGAACATCGTCTGCATAGATGTAGTGAATGAGGTTAAGACTACTTAACAGTTGGCAAAGGGAAGGAGGAGGAAACGGCGGGGGTAACGGCAAAGCTGCTGCCAGGGGGGGCTATAACACGCGCCGCCGGAGCGGCGGGCCACCTGCCCCCCCTGGGCCTTCCCAGCCGACACGGAGCCGGTTGCGGCGCTCCGCCGCGGAGGAAATGCGCCCTGCGGCCGTCCGGGAGGCGTTCCCCGCCCCCCCCGCGAAAGGGGTGGGGGATGCGCCGAAAGCCCCCCCGGTCCCACCGAACCCGCCGCCGGGTTGAATCCTCCAGGCGGACTGCACGCACCCCACCCGTTTACCTCTTAACGGTTTCCCGCCCTTTTGAACTCGCTCTTGAAAGTTGTTTTCAACTTTCCCTTACGTACTTATTGATTTTACTGCTTTACTTTATTTTTTTATTCCTGGACGGGGCCGGGGCCGTCCGGGAGGCGTTCCCCGCCCCCCCCGCGAAAGGGGTGGGGGATGCGCCGAAACCACCCCCGGTCCCACCGAACCCGCCGGGTTGAATCCTCCAGGTGGACTGCACGCACCTCACCCGTTTAACTCTTAACGGTTTCCCGCCCTTTTGAACTCGCTCTTGAAAGTTGTTTTCAACTTTCCCTTACGTACTTATTGATTTTACTGCTTTACTTTATTTTATTTATTCCTGGACGGGGCCGGGGCCGTCCGGGAGGCGTTCCCCGCCCCCCCGCGAAAGGGGTGGGGGATGCGCCGAAACCACCCCCGGTCCCACCGAACCCGCCGGGTTGAATCCTCCAGGCGGACTGCACGCACCCCACCCGTTTACCTCTTAACGGTTTCCCGCCCTTTTGAACTCGCTCTTGAAAGTTGTTTTCAACTTTCCCTTACGTACTTATTGATTTTACTGCTTTACTTTATTTTATTTATTCCTGGACGGGGCCGGGGCCGTCCGGGAGGCGTTCCCCGCCCCCCCCGCGAAAGGGGTGGGGGATGCGCCGAAACCACCCCCGGTCCCACCGAACCCGCCGGGTTGAATCCTCCAGGCGGACTGCACGCACCCCACCCGTTTACCTCTTAACGGTTTCCCGCCCTTTTGAACTCGCTCTTGAAAGTTGTTTTCAACTTTCCCTTACGTACTTATTGATTTTACTGCTTTACTTTATTTTTTTTATTCCTGGACGGGGCCGGGGCCGTCCGGGAGGCGTTCCCCGCCCCCCCGCGAAAGGGGTGGGGGATGCGCCGAAACCACCCCCGGTCCCACCGAACCCGCCGGGTTGAATCCTCCAGGTGGACTGCACGCACCTCACCCGTTTAACTCTTAACGGTTTCCCGCCCTTTTGAACTCGCTCTTGAAAGTTGTTTTCAACTTTCCCTTACGTACTTATTGATTTTACTGCTTTACTTTATTTTATTTATTCCTGGACGGGGCCGGGGCCGTCCGGGAGGCGTTCCCCGCCCCCCCGCGAAAGGGGTGGGGGATGCGCCGAAACCACCCCCGGTCCCACCGAACCCGCCGGGTTGAATCCTCCAGGCGGACTGCACGCACCCCACCCGTTTACCTCTTAACGGTTTCCCACCCTTTTGAACTCGCTCTTGAAAGTTGTTTTCAACTTTCCCTTACGTACTTATTGATTTTACTGCTTTACTTTATTTTTTTTATTCCTGGACGGGGCCGGGGCCGTCCGGGAGGCGTTCCCCGCCCCCCCGCGAAAGGGGTGGGGGATGCGCCGAAACCACCCCCGGTCCCACCGAACCCGCCGGGTTGAATCCTCCAGGCGGACTGCACGCACCCCACCCGTTTACCTCTTAACGGTTTCCCGCCCTTTTGAACTCGCTCTTGAAAGTTGTTTTCAACTTTCCCTTACGTACTTATTGATTTTACTGCTTTACTTTATTTTTTTTATTCCTGGACGGGGCCGTCCGGGAGGCGTTCCCCGCCCCCCTGCGAAAGGGGTGGGGGATGCGCCGAAACCACCCCCGGTCCCACCGAACCCGCCGGGTTCAATCCTCCAGGTGGACTGCACGCACCTCACCCGTTTAACTCTTAACGGTTTCCCGCCCTTTTGAACTCGCTCTTGAAAGTTGTTTTCAACTTTCCCTTACGTACTTATTGATTTTACTGCTTTACTTTATTTTTTTTATTCCTGGACGGGGCCGGGGCCGTCCGGGAGGCGTTCCCCGCCCCCCCGCGAAAGGGGTGGGGGATGCGCCGAAACCACCCCCGGTCCCACCGAACCCGCCGGGTTGAATCCTCCAGGCGGACTGCACGCACCCCCACCCGTTTACCTCTTAACGGTTTCCCGCCCTTTTGAACTCGCTCTTGAAAGTTGTTTTCAACTTTCCCTTACGTACTTATTGATTTTACTGCTTTACTTTATTTTTTTTATTCCTGGACGGGGCCGGGGCCGTCTGGGAGGCGTTCCCCGCCCCCCCGCGAAAGGGGTGGGGGATGCGCCGAAAACCACCCCCGGTCCCACCGAACCCGCCGGGTTCAATCCTCCAGGTGGACTGCACGCACCTCACCCGTTTAACTCTTAACGGTTTCCCGCCCTTTTGAACTCGCTCTTGAAAGTTGTTTTCAACTTTCCCTTACGTACTTATTGATTTTATATATTTACTTTATTTTTTATTCCTGGACGGGGCCGGGGCCGCGGACTGCACGCACCTCACCCGTCTAACTCTTAACGGTTTCCCGCCCTTTTGAACTCGCTCTTGAAAGTTGTTTTCAACTTTCCCTTACGTACTTATTGATTTTATATATTTACTTTATTTTTTTATTCCTGGACGGGGCCGGGGCCGCGGACTGCACGCACCTCACCCGTTTAACTCTTAACGGTTTCCCGCCCTTTTGAACTCGCTCTTGAAAGTTGTTTTCAACTTTCCCTTACGTACTTATTGATTTTACTGCTTTACTTTATTTTTTTTATTCCTGGACGGGGCCGGGGCCGTCTGGGAGGCGTTCCCCGCCCCCCCCGCGAAAGGGGTGGGGGATGCGCCGAAACCACCCCCGGTCCCACCGAACCCGCCGCCGGGTTCAATCCTCCAGGTGGACTGCACGCACCTCACCCGTTTAACTCTTAACGGTTTCCCGCCCTTTTGAACTCGCTCTTGAAAGTTGTTTTCAACTTTCCCTTACGTACTTATTGATTTTATTTATTTATTTTATTTATTTATACCGGCATTGCATCCGCTGTAGGCTTCCCTGGTCGGTCTTGTGCATTTGAATAAACGGAGAGGAATTTGTAGGTCGATAATGGTGTGTTGGTGAATGATTTTTTATATCAAGGTGATGGATTTGTAAATGACTCTGAACTGAATTGGTAACCAGTGGAGGTCTTTTAGGACTGGGGAAATGTGGCCTCCTTTCCTAGTGTTTGTTAGTAGACGGGCTGCTGCGTTTTCAACCATTTGGAGTGGTTTCGTGTATGAGGAAGGGAGTCCAAGTAATGTAGAGTTGCAGTAGTAGAAAATGAGGGCTTGGAGGATGGTTCTGAAGTGTTTGGCGTGGAAGAGTGGTCTTATCCTTTTTTAAACTTGCAGTTTATAGAAGCAGTCTTTGGTGGTTTTATTGGGGGGCCACTACCGGCCTAACACCGTCCGCCGGCTGATCCTCCATCAGAAGGACTTGGGCCCCCGAGCGGCGCTGGGGAGCCGGTCTTCCGTATGCCACATTTCCCGCGCCCGCCGGACAGGCGGGGATTCGGCGCTGGGCTCTTCCCTCTTCACTCGCCGTTACTGAGGGAATCCTGGTTAGTTTCTTTTCCTCCACAGCTTGTGTCCCTAGGTGGACCCTGCGGGTCGGTACGGCAAGAGCGGTATTCAAACAGCAAGCAATGGGGTATGAAAATACAGACCCCTGTGTACTTACTTGGTATAGGTTTTGCTAGGAGTAAGAATTTGTTGAGGATAATGTCAGTTTCTTAATAAGATCTCATGCTTTGACTGTTGAGGAGATTAGTGATGGCTTGTAAGCTGTTGTTCCAAAGTGCGATGGCTTTGTTAATAGATTCTGTTATGGGAATAAGAATCTGAACATCGTCTGCATAGATGTAGTGAATGAGGTTGACTACTTAACAGTTGGCAAAGGGGAAGGAGGAAACGGCGGGGGAAACGGCGAAGCTGCTGCCGGGGGGGGGGGGGGGCAATAACACGCGCCGGAAATGGTATTTAACCTTAGATGGAGTTTACCACCCACTTTGGCCTGCATTCCCAAACAAACAGACTACGAGAAAACCCGGTCCCGGAGCGCCGGGGGCCGCTACCGGCCTAACACCGTCCGCGGGCTGAGGCTTGATGAGAAGGACTTGGGGCCCCGAGCGGCGCCAGAGAGGCGATCTTCCGTACGCCACATTTCCCGCGCCCGCCGGACGAGCGGGGATTCGGCGCTGGGCTCTTCCCTCTTCACTCGCCGTTACGGAGGGAATCATGGTTAGTTTCTTTTCCTCCGCGGCTTGTGTCCATAGGTGGGATTGACCTCTGTCCTAGAATGATGTGCCTCTTCATCCAGGCCTAGTGTTCCTACTGGTGTTTAAGTCCATTGCTGTGCCTGCCTGTTCATCCAGACCTTGTGTTCCCACACGTATTATTATTTCTGAGAGATCTTCCAATTCCTTTGTCATTTTCTGAAGTGCATAAGTAGGGTAGCTAAATGAGGAGAATATTGGAGGGGCGAAGTTCCATATTGAAAGCTGAGTAGCTTTACTTATCTAGTGAAAGTTTGAAGGATCAGGGAAGGCTTGTAAGAATAGCCAAGTTTGTTAATAGATTCTGTTATGGGAATAAGAATCTGAACATCGTCTGCATAGATGTAGTGAATGAGGTTAAGACAAGTTAACAGTTGCCAAAGGGGAAGGAGGAAACGCCGGGAGGGGGGGCTATAACACGCGCCGCTGGAGCAGCGGGCCACCTGCCCCCCCTGGGCCTTCCCAGCCGAACCGTAGCCGGTCGCGGCGCACCGCCGCAGAGGAAATGCGCCCTGCGGGGGCCGGGGCCGTCCGGGAGGCGTTCCCCGCCCCTCCCCCACCCCCCGCGAAAGGGGTGGGGGTGGGGGATCCGCCGAAACCCCGGTCCGACCGAACCCGCCGGGTTGAATCCTGCGGGCGGACTGCACGGACCCCACCCATTTACCTCTTTACAATTTCACGCCCTCTTGAACTCCCTCTTCAAAGTTGTTTTCAACTTTCCCTTGCGGTACTTACTTATTTATTTTATTTATTTAAGGTTTTTTTATACCGGCATTCATGAAATCGTTCACATGATGTCGCTTTACAGAAAACAGGGGTGCAAAGAAAACAACCTATAACATAAATACACGTGGTGAAGAGATGCAGTTACAATTAACTGGGGCTATGAACTGGGAGTGTAAGAAATAAAGAGGGATAGAGGAGGTTAATTATATACATGTGTAGAATATAAAAATATACAAGAGTACATTACAAATATGGCGTCCAATATATACAGCTTCTGAGCTGAGAATTTATTGATGGTGTGTGTTAGGTGCAGTTCGGGAAGGCTTGCCTGAAAAGCCATGTCTTGAGTCTTTTCCGAAAGGTTAGGAGGCAAGGTTCATTTCTGAGATCTGGGGGGATGGAGTTCCATAACGGTGGACCTGCTGTGGAAAGGGCTCAATCTCTACAGGTGCTGTGATAAGTGGTTTTGGAGGGTGGAACAAGGAGGCATCCTCTGTAGGCTTCCCTGGTCGGTCTTGTGCATTTGTATAAACGGAGAGGAATTTGTAGGTCGATTATGGTGTGTTGGTGAAAGATTTTGTATATCAAGGTGATGGATTTGTAAATGACTCTGAACTGAATTGGTAACCAGTGGAGGTCTTTTAGGACTGGGGAAATGTGGTCTCTTTTCCTAGTGTTTGTTAGTAGACGGGCTGCTGCGTTTTGAACCATTTGGAGTGGTTTTGTGTATGAGGAAGGGAGTCCAAGAAATGTAGAGTTGCAGTAGTCTAATTTGGAGAAAATGAGGGCTTGGAGGATCCTGGTTAGTGTCTTTTCCTCCGCGGCTTGTGTCCCTAGCTGTGATTGAACTCTGTCCTCGAATGATGTGCCTCTTCATCCAGGCCTTGTGTCCCTAGCTGGGATCGACCTCTGTGCTCGACTGCTGCGCCTCTTCATCCCGGCCTTGTGTTCCCACAGGTGTTTTAACTCAGTTGCTGTACCCATTCTTCCGGGCCTTGTGTTCCCACAGGTGTTTTAACTCAGTGGCGGTGCCTGTTCATCCAGGCCTTGTGTTCCCACAGGTGTTTTAACTCAGTGGCTGTGCCTGTTCATCCAGGCCTTGTGTTCCCACAAGTGTTTTAACCTGGTTGCTGTGCCTGTTCATGCAGGCCTTGTGTCCCTAGCTGGAATTGACCTCTGTCCTCGAATGATGTACCTGTTCATCCAGGCCTTGTGTTCCCACACGTATTCTTATTTGTGAGAGATCCTAGGCTCCAATTCGTTTGTCATCAGCTGAAGTGCGTAAGTACAGTCTGAATTCACTAGACGCCAACGGAATTCACTAGACGCCAACGATATTCACTGGACGCCAATGTAAACACCGGGTACACACAACTCTAGGGGTGGACCCGTTCCAGGGAGTCCTTCCCTGAACAAGCATGAGGGTGGAGGTGGGCTTTACTGCACACCCACCTGACGGACCATGCCCATACCGCTGCCAATATTCTAGCATGCATCAGAAAGATGCTGGCGAGCTACCAGTGTTTTAACCTAGTTCCTGTGCCTGTTCATGCAGGCCTTGTGTCCCTAGCTGGGATTGACCTCTGTCCTCGAATGAAGTGCCTGTTCATCCAGGCCTTGTGTTCCTACTGCTGTTTTAACTCCATTGCTGTGCCTGCCTGTTCATCCAGACCTTGTATTCCCACACGTATTCTTATTTCTGAGAGATCCTCCAATTCCTTTGTCATCTGCTGAAGTGCGTAAGTACCGTCTGAATTCACTAGACGCCAACGGAATTCACTAGACGCCAACGATATTCACTGGACGCCAATGTAAACACCGGGTACACACAACTCTAGGGGTGGACCCTTTCCAGGGAGTACTTCCCTGCACAAAGGAAAGGGAACTCTCTCCTGGGCCAATTGATAAGAAAACCACAATTCTGCAGCCAAAAATAGGCTGGAAATCCTTCCCCCATTGACTTTAATGGGCGACATATGTACATATACCCAACTCATTAGATTTTTTTTATGTCCATATTGGCCGCAAGTGGGACCCACTTTCGGACATAAGAAATATGAACATAAAATTTTGCTCTGCACATCCCTAGCAAACACCACACAAGAGACAAGTCCTTGCTCAATAGAGCTTATAATCATCAAGACAAACATACAGGTTGTTAAAATTAGTTTAATGAGGCTGAAGGCGGACCAACAGGCCTACTTTTAGCCACAGTTAGAAAGAGGCATTGCCAGGTTGCCATTTAGGTTGAGGGGGGGGGGAATATATGTGCATGGAATTCCCCTTTCAGAGTGGCGCACATGTTTTCTCCCCCCCCCCCCCCCATTTCTTCTGCCTGCAGAAAAAGGAGGGGCAAAGTACATGGGGGATTTTTGTGCCCGTGTACCAGGAAAAATGGTGCAGACTCTTTCCCTATAAAAATTGCCTAGCAGGTCCACGCGGACACAAGTGTCCCAGGAGACCCGATACCTAGTCAGATACTAAACATTGCATTCTTAGGGGTGAATTTTCAAAACGTTACGCATGTAAAATTTAGCACATGTAAGCAGTAGCTACTTGAGTAATCCGTGTTTTATACAAGTAAAAAATACACGCATATTTTTACTTTCATGCACATATATATACTCGCATACAAAAGAGGTGGTCTGGTGCAGGGCCATGCTTATGTATGTAAGCTGCTATTTTAAAACACACACGTATACATTTTCACACTTCAACGCTTATTTTTCCACCTGCTGATTATCTGGCGTAAGTGATATTAAACCTGTTTATTGTGGGAGGTCTGGATGCCCTGGGAGGAATCAGGAAGGGCTCGATGACCTGGAGAAGGACTGGGTGAACTGGTGGGCTAATTGGTAAACTGGTTAATTTTTTTCATTTACGCACGCATGTTTTAAAATTGGCCCATTTACGCAAGTAAATCCTACTTTACTTTTGCACATAAAATATAAGTGCGTATATTTTTAAAGTAGGTAAGAAAAGTACATGCGTTGAATGCACGGATATAGGTAGTTTCAATGTATTGCACGTATTTGCGCTTAAGTCTACATACGCTCGAATGTTGTGGGGTAGGGATACACCTATTTTATAAAGTGCACGTATATTGCATCCATGGGTTATAAAATACGTGTGTAGATCTGCTCGTGGCCGAGGACATGCATATATGCCACCGCATGCATTTGTTTGGAAGTTATCCTCTTTGTAAATATCAGCTAAGCCACTGCATGTACGATCGTGTTACCAGGTAGTACAACTGAGTGTTACAATGCTGCAGTTAAGTAAAAGCATACTGAAGACGTATTATTGTCCCTGGATGTAAGGCCCATTTCTCGTAAAATACTGGGAAATGGCGTATTCATTAGCAAGCCTTGAAGATATGAAGACAGTGTGCCAGCAGCAGTGTGATAAGTCATATTATCACATGAGGTAAAGTAGGTCTGTCCTATAGTTGCAATGGAAATATGCAAATATCTACCGTATCTCTATCTAGAAACTGTATATGTACAATTACTCTTCAAATCCTAATACTGAATCCATAGGCACAATACGCACCATCTTTCTGATGTTCTCTCTGGTAATGTTGGTGTTATAATCCCATGCCGAAAACAAGTATTGGTGAAACAAGTCTTCTGCTTGCTTGCCGAAATGACTTAAGAAACTCTCAGCCTGCTCTGTGATATTTTGGGCGATACTAAGTGCAGCCAAACCACAAAGCAGCCAAAGCCGGAGAAGCATCCTTTGCCCTGAATTAAGTGACTAAGATCCCCCCTCCCCTAAAACTAGCTGCACACTAACGCTTCTGCATCCCTTTTTCTCAGGGACAGAGAGCTCAGGATCTGCAGAATCGAATTGGCTCAGCCTTTTGCCTCTTTCATGAACTTCTGAATTCCTTTAGGACTCGAGAAGACGGAGAAAACCTAAATGTTAAAAATTAATTTGAAAGGGGCATAGGTGTTACTACTTTAACTTTAATGGATTTTTTTTTTCTCAGAGGCCTCTGCAGTGAGTTAATATTTCCTCTAAAGGAAACAAGAGGGCTGCCCCAGTGGTTCAGTGGTACTGCTGTGTACTGCCATGCAGAGGTACCTGGGTTCAACATCTAGCTCAGGTCCAGGGAGGAGTGGGCTGGGGATGCCACAGAGACAGCAGTCTTGTCCGGGGGGGACAGGAAGCTTAAAGAAGTCATTGCCATGGTAACATCCTAGTGGCCAGACACTTTGTACCCGCAGGCCTGCAAAGCATCTAAAGCCTTTTGACTTTGACAAAATGCAAAGCTACTCTC
This sequence comes from Rhinatrema bivittatum, assembly GCF_901001135.1. Taxonomy (NCBI): domain Eukaryota; kingdom Metazoa; phylum Chordata; class Amphibia; order Gymnophiona; family Rhinatrematidae; genus Rhinatrema; species Rhinatrema bivittatum. The sequence goes on from NC_042619.1 coordinate 219,093,250, forward strand.
ACTTCAGGAAGCAAATAAGAGCCTGGCTTTTCTATCAGGTCTCTAATGCCGAATCTGAAACACAAAGCTGCTAAATTCATTGCTAGAAACTGTCTGGCATTCACCTGGAATGCCTTAAACGTGCTGCTACAACCCAGAGTTTTACTAAGGGCTATTTATTTGGGTTAATCGCTGGTATACGGATACTGTTAGAGCTTAGTCGATCTATTTAGAGTTAGGTTTTGAGGTCCACCTTCTTTTTATTGAGTTCTGTTGTGATTTTCAAATCGGTTTCCACCTTTCGTAATGTGAAGCTTCAAATGGCCTGAGTGAATGGTACTCAAAAAGGTGAGAAATAAGTCCAATAACTAAATGCATACATGACTTAATCATTAATGATTTAACACAGGTGAACCCATGCTAAACCGGGCTTGTGTACACACACACATCCTCAGGAGCCTTGGATTCTGGGAGGCAGAGATGAGTCTGAAGGGCAGGAGGACTCCCCTCCCCCTCGGAGGTCTGAAAGATCAGCTGTGACATCGCTTACAGCCTGCCGATGTGACTTCTGGCCTGAAGTGACGAACTCTAGCCTTCATGGACTAGGACCAGACTCACCGCTGCAACCCGTATGGAAACCTCCTGCCAGCCGGATGTGATCCACAGGCCATAGTCTGCCCATCTTTCCTCCAGATCAAGAGGTCATAACAGGAGGCTCAAAGGGGATAGACAGGTGCTATGTTAGAACATATCTCTTCACTTAAAGGGGGATGGATGCATGGAACAGCCTCCCAGAGGAGGTAGTGGAGGCAAAAACACTAGTAACAGAATTCAAGAAGATTTGGGATAAGCACAGAGGATAATTGTGAAGACATGAAGGGAAATCCAGAGACCTACTGAGGTCTGTAGCATTAGCAAAAGGAAGCAAACTGGGCATATTAGATGGGCTGTACTGTTCCTTATCTGCCGTTATGTTCTATGTTTGTATAAAAATCTGCTCATGTATAAAACCCAGGAAAGCAATTCCTAGGCAATTTAATGCCATAGGACAACATCAGGCACTGGGATGAGCTTTTGCCCAGCCTTGAATATTGCACGTTGATGACAAAATAGTCAAAGGAGCATAGCAGGAGTTCATTAGCACAAAAAATGTATGTCTTTCATGAGACCTCCCAGTTTTTTGTGAGATATGCATGTTTGGTTGATTCAGGGGTGCTGAAACCAGTTGCCCCCCCCCCGCCAGTCAGGTTTTCAGCATACCTGGAAACTCTCCGGATTTAGGCCGGAGATTCCGGAAATCTAGACAATTTCCTGGTCTCCAGGCAGGACCCTAAAATCTCCTGGTGCGCTCTGATTCCTCTCGCCTGCACGCGGGATGCAACATTGGTGAAGCTAGGCGTGCCCATGATGTGAGTGAGAGAGAGACAGAGAACATGACTAGACAGACAGCTGTCACTGTAAGAGGGGCACTTTCAACCCAGGCTGAGTTGGGGGTGGGTGGTGTTACATTGATCTGCCTAGGACGCTACAGACCCTTGCAACTAGCCCTGTGCACAAGGATTGCAGGGGCCCACGGTAAAGGTTTTCAAAACCAGAGACAGAGAAGTGCCTGCAGCTCTGAATACTCAGAGAGCTGAGCTTCCCATGACCACGTAGCCTCAGTGACAGTCAGTACTCAGTAATTAATTTTAAATAATAATCAATACCTGCTCTCCCCCCCCCCCCCCCCCTTAATCTTGAGAAATCTCAGGGTGAGCAGAACTCAAAAGTTCCCAGGTATGGTTTTCAGGAAATCCCTAAGGAATATGCATGAGAAATAATTGCATACATAGGAGGTAGTGCATGCATATTCATTAGGGATAGCCTGAAAACCTGACTGGCTTGGGGAGTGCCAAGGACCAGTTTGAGCACTGCCTTAGATAGCAGATTGCAAAAATGTGAATGTGTACATACTTGTACATGCGCTGGTATTCTGTAGACTGAATGAATTAGACCTTCTCGACGGCCATAATTGTGTGACTCTATTCAAGTCAGAATATAATCAATTCGCCAGCTACCCTTGATCCAGTCTAGAGTTCCAGACATGTACATCTTATTGTAACTGATGCTCAGGGGGTGCTCAATTCCATTCTGCTTAGATTATAGTGGACCAGAGGGGTGAATCATTTTCTAATTAAAGCTGACTAGATCTCTCTGCCTTGGGTAAATCCTCCAAAGCAACACAGAATGAGAATTTATGCAGAGAAACAATCCTTGTTCTCCCACAGATAAGTCATGTCCCAGTTAAGAACATAAGAAATTGCCATACTGAGTCAGACCAAGGGTCCATCAAACCCAGCATCCTGCTTCCAACAGAGGCCAATCCAGGCCACAAGTACCTGGCAAGTACCCAAGCACTAAGTAGATCCCATGCTACTTATGCTAGTAATAACCACTGGCTATTCCCTAAATCAACTTGATTAATAGAAATTAATGGACTTCTCTCCAAGAACATGTCCAAACTTTTTTTAAACCCAGCTATGCTATCTGCATTAACCACATCCTCTGGCAGCAAATTCCAGAGCTTAATTGTACATTGAGTGAAAAAGAATTTTCTCAGATGCGTTTTAAATTTGCTACTTGCTAACTTCATGGAGTGCCCCCTAGTCCTTCTATTATCTGAAAGATAACCTGTTCTAGACCTCTCATGATTTTAAAGACCTCTATCATATCCCCCCTCAGCCATCTCTTCTCCAAGCTGAACAGCCCTAACCTCTTTAGCTTTTCCTCATAGGGGAGCTGTTCCATTCCCTTTATCATTTTTGTAACCCTTTTCTGTGCCTTCTCCATCGCAACTATATCTTTTTTGAGATATGGCAACCAGAACTGTACACAGAACTCAAGGTGCGGTCTCACCACTGAGAGATACAGAGGTATTATGACATTTTCCGTTTTATTCACCATTCCCTTCATAATTCCTAACATTCTGTTTGCTTTTTTGACTGCTGCAGCACACTGAGCTGACAATTTCAATGTATTATCCACTGTGATGCCTGGATCTTTTCCTGGGTGGTAGCTCCTAATATGGAACCTAACACTGTGTAACTTACAGCATGGGTTATTTTTCCCTATAAGCATCAATTTGAATTTGTCTACATTACATTTTATCTGAGATTTGGTTCCCTAATCTTTCAGTCTCTACTGAGCATTTAGTCTCTTGTATGATCTTTATCCTGTTGGACTCTATACCCTCCTGTTCATAAAGTGCCACACCCCCACCAATGTGATCCTCCCTATCATTGTGATATAATTTGTACCCTGATATAGCACTGGCCCATTGGATATCCTCCTTCCACCAGGTCTCTGAGATGCCAATTATATCTCTCTCTTCATTCACTGCAAAACACTCTATCTCTCCCATCTTACTTCTTAGACTTCTTGCATTGGCATACAGACATTTCAAAGCGTGTTTTTTGTTTGTATTAACTACCTGTTTTTCAGTTGATAGGGATAATTTGGAATTCTTTAGCTCAGGTGATTATTTATAGGTACATGGTCTACTTTTGCTTTTATTGGAACCTCTCTGTTGGGATGCCCTAGGTGTCCTCATTAGTATCCTTCAAAAGATACATTCCTCTGAACCATGCACTGTTGAGAGACAATAGAATTAACTCCCTCTGTCTTGCTTATTATCTCAGACACACACACAAACCGTAAAGAATATATCTCACTATTTCATCTCTCTCCAAACGTTTTTTTTTAAGTCCTAAGATTTCTCAAAGCTGTACTTACCAATCCTCTTCAACCACCATTAAGTTAATCTTCACTTAAAGGATTGAGAGGTTTGAGATTTGTCTCCTGGGGGATACTGGGAACAGTATGCAGAAGAGCCTTAATCCACAGATTTTGGTTCCAACACAGATCTGTTTTATTTACAGGTGAAAATCTTTACATGCTGGTCAACAGGAAACTTCAGAGCAAATGCCTATATTTTCCAGGCTTTGAAACAGCTGTAGCAGAAACAAAACATCTTCCTTCTTTTAGATATTACTTTCTGGGTAAATCTGTCACAGACTTCTCAGGGGAGTGTGGGCTGTTTCCCTCCTTTCATGAGCTGACTGGCTCCCAGTTCTTAGGTGTTCCAGAAATGTTAAAGCTAAGGGTCCTGACTCCATCTCAGTACCTCACTCACAGTCCTTGGATTCTGGCTCCAGGAATGGATGCTGGAAGGAGAATCTGCCGGATTTGACATTAGGCGAACCCAGGCTAGGAGTAGGGTGAAATGCTGGAATTTTCTGTGCTGGATCAGGAGCTTGCCTGGTGAGAAGGTTAATCTTCAGATTCCCTCCAGCAGACCAAGTCTGCAGATCTTAGATCCTGAATCTCTAAAAGTCTCCAAAAACACATACGAGTTCTCCCACCACAGTTTGCAGGTGCCTCCATGTAAACGGGTTCCCTTAAGCTTTTATACAAAGGTTTATGTCACGCAGACATTCAAGGGATGCTTCATCACACAGCATCACACACTTGTTACTAATCACCAAACAAGGGTCCTCTTGAATTCTGTGGACCACCTGATGCTATTGCTCAGGGGCTTCATTATTTATGTGACTGGATTCATTTCCCGAGTTCGATTTGACTTGCACTGATTGACAAGTTAACGTGTTGTGCTGCCCTATTCTTCATAACAAATCACGTTAATTTGTCTGTACTGGAAATCCCTATTGCATGAGTCCAATGCAATTCATCGCAAAATAGTTATGGAATATCATATTGTGATTTAAAATAATACTTGCTACTATATACGTATGCTAATATATACGTAGTTCTAGAAACTAAATTAATTTTCTAGTGTATGCGCCCCCAATTCACTGCCATGCACTCTCAGGTCTTCCTGCTCAGAACTCGTAAATGTTTATCTAACACTTGCAAAGTTTACTCAAGCCTAAGAGATACCTTGTATTATAGGAATATGGAAGTGCCTGTGTGCGCGCCTCTCGTCTGACCCCCAACCTTTGCTGTGCAGTAATTGAGCATGCTAAAAGACATAATGTAATATAACCTTCTGCAATCTAATGGGTGTATATATATATATATATATATATATATATATATTTACTTATTTATTTATTTTTTTGCAAAATGTTGTTTAGCAGTGCTGAGATTCTTTAAAAAGGAATGCAAATGCGTAAAGAATCACAGACACTCACCATCTTGTTGGCATTCTCTTCAGTTATATTGGTGTTGTAAGCCCATGATGCCAGGGAACTTTCGTGAGACAGGTCTTCTGCTTGCTGGTTGAATTGCCTCAGAAACTCTTTGGCTTGGCTTGTGACATCTTGGCTAGTGGCTATGGCTGCCAAGCTAGACAGGAGCCAGAGTTGGGCAAGCATCCTTCCTCCTGAGTTGAGATCTCTTCAACTGAGTGCAATTCTTTCCAGCATATGTCCTAATCTGCTCCAGGATCCTCAGCCTTTGAACTAGATGACAAAGGTTGGACTGTTCTCTTAACGATAGCTAATTCAGTGGTTGTTGAGAGCTGGGCTGCTGATGTTCTTTCGATAATACAGGTCTTGTGACCAGCACTACCACTGCAGCCACATCTGAAGAGTAGTGTACCTAGAACTAATTTCACAGGTTATTTTCTCTCTAGCTACACATTCTTGAAAAAAGATTACATTTAGAAAAGGACAGCAGGAGAAAGGATCAAATTTACTAATCCTGTAAGGAATAAACAGAACCCAAGTCTCACCTCAAGCCCTGTGATTCACCCCAAAATGAAATTGGGTCTGTGGAGTGAGTCACAGGGAGTGCCTTCCTATGCCATGGTCTTTTTCCTAGCATCATCCTTTATGCTCTATACTTCATGAATGTTCTTTTTTTTCTGCAGAGGGTACCTACTCTATCTCTGTATTATAAATCTACATATTCTTACCATAAATAACTGTTGCGCGCCCCGCCGCGCCCGCTCACCTCACTAACTCCTCTGCAGGTCATGGGTCGACCTCCCCAGCGGCAGCCGCAAGCTCCTCCAGGCCTCAGCATCCTGCGGCAGCGGTCGCTGGGCCTTCCACTGCGCGCCAGGCCTCACACCATAGTTCGCTATCCTCTGTGGCATTGGCCACACCCCTACACGCGCACGCATGGACCGGCCGGTCTCTTGTAGGACCAGGGGCGGGTCCTAGCTCCACGGTGCGCCCTGATTGAACGGGTTACTTAAGGAAGTTCCTACCTGCACTTCCTTGCCTTGGCAATCGGGTCAGCACTACGTGTGTACTAGTTTGCCTTCGTATTACAGTCTTGTTCCAGCGTCCTTCTGTTCCAGTGCTCGTCTGTCTCGTCTCCCCAGGTAGTACCCTCAGACTGTCTCTCTGGTACTGACCTCGGCCTGTTCCTCGACCATCCTGTCTGCTGCCTGGATTCTGACCTCTGCCTGCCTTGTGACCTCATCTGACCTCTGGAACCTGACCCCTGCCTTGTTGACCACGTCTCCTGATTCTGGCTGTTCCTTGCCTTTTCATCACCTACGCTGTTCTGGTCTTCCTTGCTCCATCAGATCCACAGCCTCGAGTCTGACCGCGCTCCCTTGCTGTCCGTGGGCACACCTGTCTACTACTTCTCCAGGAGACCCTGCGAGGCCCACCTAAGTCCAAGCGGCCCGGGTCCCTTCAGGGACCGTGGGGTTCCAGTGGTGAAGCTCATCCTAGCCTCTGTCTCCTTCAGTGCTCTGCCCCCTGGGGGCAGGTGCTTCCTGGTCCCTACCAGGGAGATGTTCTCCACTGCTCCAGGGCAAGGGTCCACCCCCGAGCGCAACAGGTTGCCAAGGCCATGGACTTGGCGGAGCCTCCCACCTCCAGAGCCCTACCGGGTTTGGCCGCCACAGTTCAAGAACATCGCAGAGCTTTGGAATCGCTAGCCTCTTCGGTGGAAGAGCTTTGTTCACAGCTGCGAGATACAGCTCTGGACAATCCCGTGGGCCTATCGGCCTCTATGCTACCCAAAGCATCGTTGGCACTCCCTGCACCACCTCAATACAATGGGGACCCATGCTCCTGTCGTGGCTTCCTCAATCAGTGCTTCATGCAATTAGCACTGCAACCCTCCTTGTTCCTGAAGGAAATCACTAAAGTGACCTTCATCCTCTCCCGCCTGGAAGGGAAGGCTCTTGCATGGCCCTCTCCCTTATGGGAACGCTCTGATCCCATACTTTCCAAGATATCCGAGTTTGTTGCTCTCTTCAAGCAGACCTTCGGAGACCCAGGCCGTCAAGCTGTAGCCAGCCATAATCTACTCCACCTCCATCAAGGGTCGCGGACCCTCTCTGAGTATATGGTGGAGTTCAGGACCCTGGCTTTTGAGCTCGGATGGCAAGAAGATTGTCTGTAAGCCTTCTTCTTAGATGGACTCTCCGTCCGTGAGACTCCCACGTCTCTAGAGGACCTGATTTCCCTCACCGGAAAGATCGACCATCGTCTCCGGCAGAGGCGCCTAGAAGTAAAGGTTCCCCGCTCTCCTACACCGCATCCCATGCGGGTCCAGAGTCCTCCAGCCAAGATTCCAGCACCACTGCCCTGTTCCGTGGTGGAACCTATGGAGGTGAATCGTGGGCGACTGTCTCCGACCGAACATCTCCGTCGGAGGAAGGAGGGTCTTTGCTTTACTGTAGCACTCCCGGACATCTTCGGTAGGCCTGTCCGGCCTGTCCAGAAAATTGCAACGGCTGAGCCCAGTGGGAGTCCCGAGCTTAGGTGCTACTGTCACAGGGCCCCAACTTCTGCTTCCTGTCTCTCTGGGCATCGAGGCCCACTCCTTCGCCACCACTGCTCTTGTCGATACAGGAGCAAGTGGCAGCTTCATCATGGAGGACATTGTCAAGCTTCTGAACATTCCTCTTCAGCCATTAGATGTGAGCCTCTGCATCACCTCCATTCAAGGAGAACATCTTCCTGGACTCATCACTCATCGAACAGTAGCTGTCCGTCTTACCGTGGGCACTTTCCACAAGGAGGAGATGTCCTTCTATGTGTTAAGGCGTTCTACACATCCAGTCATCCTGGGGCTGCCCTGGCTCCAAGTCCACGAACCCCAGTTTGATTGGCATTTCCTGCAGTTGGTGCAGTGGGGCTCCAAATGCCAGAAGACATGTCTACATCAAATATCTCCTGTAGTCTCTGTTCTGAAGTCTACCACTCTGTCGGGGTTGCCTACTCAGTATGCTGACTTCGAAGACATCTTCTTGAAGCAGAAGGCAGATAAACTTGCATAACAGAGGCAAGGTAATTGCCCTATCGAACTTCTGCCAGGCACCATGCCTCCCAAAGGCAGAACGTATCCATTGTCTCATCCAGAAACCCTTGCCATGTCTGAGTATATCAAAGAGAACCTAGAAAAAGGGTTCATTCATCCCTCTGATTCTCCTGCTGGAGCGGGCTTTTTCTTCATCAAGAAAAAGGACGGCGGCTTACACCCTTGTATTGACTACAGAAGGCTCAACACCATAACCCGCAAAGACAGATACCCCCTGCCCCTTATCAATGAGCTGATCTAAGGGGTGCGTACAATCTGGTATGCATCCAACCTGAAGATATCTGGAAAACCGCATTCAACACGAGGGATGGTCACTATGAATATACCGTGATGCCCTTTGGGCTATGCAATGCCCCAGCGGTCTTTCAATGCCTTATGAACGCTGGGGCATTGCATAGCCCAAAGGGCATCACGGTATATTCATAGTGACCATCCCTCGTGTTGAATGCGGTTTTCCAGATATCTTCAGGTTGGATGCATACCAGATTGTACGCACCCCTTAGATCAGCTCATTGATAAGGGGCAGGGGGTATCTGTCTTTGCGGGTTATGGTGTTGAGCCTTCTGTAGTCAATACAAGGGTGTAAGCCGCCGTCCTTTTTCTTGATGAAGAAAAAGCCCGCTCCAGCAGGAGAATCAGAGGGATGAATGAACCCTTTTTCTAGGTTCTCTTTGATATACTCAGACATGGCAAGGGTTTCTGGATGAGACAATGGATACGTTCTGCCTTTGGGAGGCATGGTGCCTGGCAGAAGTTCGATGTTCATGCCTGGTGACTCCATCTCAGCCTTCCACTGCACGCCAGGCCTCACGCTGTAGTTCGCCATCCTTGGTGGCGTTGGCCATGCCCCTATGCGCGCATGCGCTCGGACCGCCCGGTCTCTTGTAGATCCGGGGCGGATCCTAGCTCCGCGGCGCACCCTGATTGAATGTGCTACTTAAGGAAGTTCCTGCCTGCACTTCCTTGCCTTGGCAATTGTTACGCTTGGGCTCCGGTCAGGAGGCGTGAACACCACCCAGCAGGGTGGCTCCAGGTGGAGAGAGACAGGAAGCTAGAAACAGTGTCTGGTTCCAGGCTGGGTCAAGGCAGGCAGCAATAAGCAGTGTCTAGTTCAGGCTGGGTCAGAGCAGGCGGCAAGGAGCAGAGTCTAAGTTCAGGCTGGGTCAGGGCAGGCGGCAATGAGCAGAGTCTAAGTTCAGGCTGGGTCAGGGCAGGCGGCAATGAGCAGAGTCTAAGTTCAGGCTGGGTCAGGGCACAGTAAGCAGGGCAAGGCAGGTCAGAAGGCCCGTAGGCCACACACACACAGAAGGCCCGTAGGCCACACACCATAAGCGGGGCAAGGCAGGTCAGAAGGCCCGTAGGCCACACACACACAGAAGGCCCGTAGGCCACACACCATAAGCGGGGCAAGGCAGGTCAGAAGGCCCGTAGGCTCCACACACACAGACAGAAGGCCCGTAGGCCACACACCATAAGCAGAGCAGGGCAGGTCAGAAGGCCCGTAGGTCACACACACACAGAAGGCCCGTAGGCCACACACCATAAGCGGGGCAAGGCAGGTCAGAAGGCCCGTAGGCTCCACACACACAGACAGAAGGCCCGTAGGCCACACACCATAAGCAGAGCAGGGCAGGTCAGAAGGCCCGTAGGCCACACACACACAGAAGGCCCGTAGGCCACACACCGTAAGCAGAGCAAGCAGGTCAGAAGGCCCGTAGGCCAGGTGAGAACAACGAGGAAGGAGGCCCGAAGGCCGCGCAAGGCAAGGCAAGGAAAGGCCCGAAGGCTGCGCAGGGCAAGGCAAGGAAAGGCCCGAAGGCCGCGCAAGGCAAGGAAAGGCCCGAAGGCCGCGCAAGGCTAGAGCAGGGAGCCCAGGTGAGCTCGATGCCGAAGCACCGAGGCAACTGGCAGGCAGGGTTATAAGGACACACCCAGAGCACAGAGTGGACAGATAAGATGGACTGGGCCTGTCCGGAAAGCCAGCACTAGAGGGACCCCTGATGGTGAGGCGGTTGCACTGCAGCCAAAACCGTAACAGCAATCGGGTCAGCACTATGTGTGTACTAGTTTGCCTTCGCGTTCCAGTCTTGTTCCAGCGTTCTTCTGTTCCAGTGTTCGTCTGTCTCGTCTCTCCAGGTAGTACCCTCGGACTGTCTCTCTGGTACTGACCTCGGCCTGTTCCTTGACCATCCTGTCTGCTGCCTGGATCCTGACCTCTGCCTGCCTTGTGACCTCCTCTGACCTCCGGAACCTGACCCCTGCCTTGTTGACCTCATCTCCTGATTCAGGCTGTTCCTTGCCTTGTCATTGCCTACGCTGTTCTGGTCTTCCTTGCTCCATCAGATCCACAGCCTTGAGTCTGACTGCACTCCCTTGCTGTCCGTGGGCACGCCTGTCTACTACCTCTCCAGGAGATCTTGTGAGGCCCACCTAAGTCCAAGCGGCCCAGGTCTCTACGGGCTCCTCCCGGGGGGACCGCGGGGTTCAAGTGGTGAAGCTCATCCTAGCCTCTGTCTCCTTCAGTACTCCGCCCCCTGGGGGCAGGTGCTTCCTGGTCCCTACCAGGGAGCATTTCTCCACTGCTCCAGGACAAGGGTCCACCCCCGAGCACAACAATAACTATATGGAATATTAATATAATGTGTTATCCATGAAGGCAGCATGTAATTTTCCAATCCAGTTTCTAATTCTGACTTTCTAAATTTACGTCTCCCATTGGCAGGTAAAATTCTCACTTTCATGACATTTTGTTCACGTTTAGGGTTACCAGCCTTAAACGCTGAATCCCACCTTTACTGAAGGGGAGTTCTGCAAGAAGATTTATTTCATTTTTATATTTTTAACTTGCTAATTACTATTATTATTTTTTTATTATTATCTACTTATGCATTTCCAGAAATAAATGCAAGACATAAATCTTGAAGGAAAAAAAGGAGCTTGAAAATCACAAGTATTACAAGAGAAAAATAAAGTAATCAACATACAATCATTTCAGTTTCCAATCTAAGGCCTAGATTCATCAAAATGCTTTGTTTATCACACAAATAACGTGATAAAGAAAAGGGGCGTGTATATTCAAATTGCTGGCCTGCCGCATCGCATAGGTAAATATTGCACACGGCATTGCATCATCGTGTGAAACAGTGCATCACTGTGGCGTGCGATATTTTTCCCCCGCTACAAAAACAGGCTTCCTGCATGTGCCTGTTTGAGGGTGTGTCAGGAGTTTGGTCAGAAGAGAGTTGGGTGAGTGTATTGGTAGTAGTTGGAGGTTATAGATAGCGATTTTCTGAGTGTGTAGTCTTGTTATCTGTTCTCATTTGTTTCCCTTTACCTTGGCCTTTTGTCATATTTGTTGGCGTGAAAGTTTTTGTCACTTTGACCTATTTGTTTTTTTGTCTGGAGGAGTGTTGGTGAGGAGCGGAGTAGATGAGGAGCTGTGTGTGTGTGTGTGCATTGAGGTGTGTGTGAGTGTGTGCGTAGAGGAGATATGTGTGTGAAGGAGGTGTGTTTGGAGGTTGTGGAGAGGATGGAGTGTGAAAGGCGTGGGGAGAGAGGAGAGGTGTGAGGAGAGGAAGGGGAGGAGGGTGGAGAGGAGGAGGGAGGATGGGGGCAGGAGTGTTAGGGGAAGGAGTGGGAGAAGGGACAGGCGCAGGAGTAGAGAGACAACAGCAGGGAAGGGATAGTCAATCGAGTTCGGGGGGGGGGGGGGGGGGAGTAAGACAGGCTAGTAATAGAGAGAGCAGAGGGGAATGGAGTCAGTAGGGCAAGGGCGGGGGGCCAAAGGGAGGGGAGAGAGGACCGGGTTGGAGAGTGAGAAAAGAGAGGACCTCTCTCTGGAAGAGGAAGTGGCACCCCCTTCAGGCAGCCAGCCAGCACCACATGCTCGTATCAGGGCCATTAAGTTCAGACCTGATCATCGAAGGGGTCCTCTGCAATTATCCCCTTCAGTTTGGCAAAGACCCCCAAGGCAGCAAAGGTGCAGATATGGAGAAATATTCCCCAGTCCATCACCAGGCAGAGCGGCATTGGAAGACGTGCAGAGCAGGTTGCCCATCGATAGATGGACATTAAGGCCCAGCTCAAAGCCAAGGTGGCAGCGAGAGCGAAATATTACCAGATGATGGGAGGAGGAAAGTCCTGTCCAATACAGCTCACAGAACTGGAGGAGCGACATAGACAAAACTGAATTCTTACACCTTGAACGTAAAAACATACACCATATACAACCAACACTCACAATAAAAAATACTCAAGCCATTGAATTAGCAATAAAAGTACGGAATCTAGGAGTAATAATTGACCCTGAGCTAAACATGAAACAACACATCTCACTGAAAATAAAAGAAGGATATGCGAAACTAATGATCCTGAGAAGACTAAAACCTCTACTAACACTGCAATTAGGTGGTGGTAAAAACTCAGAGAAGGGGGGAGTTTCCGTGAGAAAAACAGCCAAATTCTCCACCAGCATACCGGACATGTCACCATGGCCACCTGCACACCTCTGCCCCTAAGTGAACCCTAAATATAAACTGTGGGTGTACTTGTGAAAATGAGCAGTTAAAGGGGTAAGACCATTCCTACCGCTGTCCACATGCTGCCCTGTCAGAGGCACACCTTCTCCAGAGGGCACCCGCTCCATCAAAGCTGTGCAAAAGGTGTCTGTGCTCAATTTAGGGACATACACTGCCTGCTAAGGGGTATTGGAACGCAAGGCCAAGGGAGCAGCCTCCGAATGCAATACCACCCTCACACACCAAGTGAGCAAACCACACACAGCACGTCAGTCACTGAGTCAAACACTCACTTATGTTAGCAGTAGGGACTACATGCTACAGTTCATGCACGTACACATGTGCAAGGCCTATGTTCCAGTAATGTTTGGCATTAAACAACATAGAGGTGTGTGACAGCTAGCTGTAACAGCTAATGAGTCTGTGTGAGTCCTTCCTCCTCAAATGTTATCTGTAGCTGCCCACAGGTAACACTTCTGTGACAGGCATATTTCGCCACTACTTAGTGCAAGATTCTGACATGGGACCCTGAGGGCTTAGGTGAAACAAAATGCCAGACAGTGAAGATGGCAACACATAAAGGCCATCAGCTATCATGGAAGCACATGACATCTGTGGGAGCAGAAGGCCTATACAATCTGAACTGCGTGCCGGTTACTAAGGAGCCAGCCTGTATGCTCATAACCTGTTCAGCTGACCACATTAGGTCAACACAGAATGCAATTCACAGAGGACTGCATGTACTGTGTAGGACCAGAGCAGGCCAGCTCACAACTAACTGTAGAAGTCTGTAACACCTTCTCTTGCTGGTGTCTGTACAGGCAATATCCGATAGTGGTCCGCAGTGCGGGGTAGGCTGGACGCCGGTGGCAAGTTGCACAAGATGCTGAACCTACAGCAAGGCAGCTGTTCAGCAGTCCACACACATGGTCACACACATGTGCATCAGCTACGGCATGCAACCATGGAAATGTGTGCACTGATGCTGGTAACGTACTATCTGCAAAATGTTTTGGACACTTTAACATGCCTCTAAGATCACACCAGTAGTGTTACAGGTTGGTGTAGGTGAAAGGAGAAGATTGTGCATATTTTGAGGGTAGAAACATATGTGCATACTGCTGCTCCATATGACTATCTGTGATGCATAATGCACGATGACCTTCCAGCAATCTGCCATCTCCCGATCACAGTGAGCCTATGTGTAAAACAGCAGTTTAAGGCATGTACACCCTTGGCATGTATGATGTGAGTATTTGATGAGGATAGATGTGGCTGCAGTAAGAGTGGTTATAAACTTTACTGTCACGGTGACATGTCAGAGATCAGAGGAAATTACAGATGAAGGCAGGACAGTAGCAGATTCCCAATCCTGCCTTCACTCAGCTCCACGTGCATCCTCCCGTAGGTTTGCCAAGAAGACACCACCACCTACATGACATCACGACAGGCAATGCCCTCACCTTTTGCACATAAATTGTGATAAATTGCCTAGCTTCCTGTAGTAGGGTGCATGTGTGTAGGGGTGCATGCAATGAGAAACCGGAATGCTATCCTTTAAAGGAGCTGTGCACATGATCTAAACTGCACCAGGTAGCATAGTCACTTTCAGCAAGGTTGTAATGGAAGATGTGATCCCAAACCAGTGTGATGTGTGCAGTACTGTAGCCACCTGCACTGAATTTGAAGTAAGTACATGCTGCAATTTTATCACATCTCCCTAAATGTAGTGGAAGCAAAACCAAGACTCTCTATACCTGCAGGCATGGCAGTTAGACGATGACTAGATGTGAACTGTTGCGCCCGTCGACCTCTACTGCTCACCTCTTTTCTCTCCTCTGCTTCCAGTCTGGGGAAGAAGGCTGTCTCTGCTTCTCCATGCCGACCCTCATGGCATTCCTGGGATGGTGTGGGCGCTCCTGGCAGCCATCTTGCTTCCGGGTTAACCTAGGGCACACGCGTGCACGCCTGGCCCCTTCTTGAGCGCGTCATGGCGGGAACCTCGGGGGCATCCCCACCCCATGACGTCACCCGTTTCTACTACTTAAGCTCAGCTGACTTTCAGTACGACGAGTTAGCAAGGATGCCAGTCCTGCTTATTCCGCCTTCCTGCGACTCTAGTTGCTGTTCCTGTCTGAGTGTTCTCAGTATCCGCTCCTCGGGGGCCCTCGCTCACACTCAGGGCTATCTGCTCTCTTTCAGTGAGTCCTGCATCGTTCCTTGGATGACCTGGCCCTGCTCCATTCCAGGTCTTCTCGGTGCCTACGCTTCAATCTACTTCTTCAGTGCAGAGTGAGTACAGTGCCTGCTCTCCACCTGCCTCTACCTTCACTGTGTGAATTCTCGGGTTACCCCGCTTTGCCGACCACTACCGGATCCATACCATCTTGTGCAACTTGCCACCGGCGTCCGGCCTACCCCGCACTGCGGACCACTACCGGATATTACCTGCACATACACCAGCAAGAGAAGGTATTCTTCAGGGCACCCCGCTCTGCGGGTTATCACCGGCTCTCTATTACCTTGTGTACATCCATCTACTATCTCTGGCCTATTCTGCACTACGGGCCTCTAGCAGAGATATCCTACATAAGTACCACTGAGAGGAAGTATTTCCAGGACCATCCCGCGCTGCGAGCTATCATCGGAAAAGACCTGCTTGCAGGTCCTACATCGTGGACTAAGTTCATTACCCGTTCCTCAGGTACCATTGCAGTATAATAAAGTTATTTCTCTGTTGTCCATCATCACTGATGAAGTTGCAAGTTGAAGTTGCAAGTTGTTGTGGTGAGTCACCACAGGGCTCCTCCCTGAGGGTGGAGCCTACCCTTACCACAACCCAGGGGCCCACTGTCTAACTCTAGACACAGAACATAACATGAATATGCTGCAAAGCGGTAGGCATTTATAAATCCTAGTATACACAGACTCTTTAAGTGCTGAGGCACTAGTGTGACGTTGGTCTGGGAATGGCCATGTGACTGTAAGCACACCCATTACAGAGGTATTACTTCAGCTGCACACCTTT
Source organism: Rhinatrema bivittatum (assembly GCF_901001135.1). Lineage (NCBI taxonomy): Eukaryota > Metazoa > Chordata > Amphibia > Gymnophiona > Rhinatrematidae > Rhinatrema > Rhinatrema bivittatum. The sequence goes on from NC_042619.1 coordinate 219,109,060, forward strand.
GAGCACTTCCGAATGAGGGTCTAATATTTGCAGTCTAACATTTAAGTGTTTACTTGTTACTTTGCCATGCACGTTGCACTTCAGTGCTATTTGAGATTTACAGCATTTGTATAGGTGTAGCTCTCCAGGGTCGAGGACCATGTGGGCCACCAGCACACTTACGCCACTATGTCATCCACACATGAGCAGGAGAATGAGGTCTGCTGGTGAGGGCTCGCAGGCCACACCGTGCTAGGTAGGCCATTAAGTGCAATACCACATGTACCTTTTTTACATTACTATCAGGCAGAACACACGGTGGCAGCGACATGTCTATCATGTTATGTTTAGTGTGAAAACTTTATTTCAAGTATACTGTAATGGTGCATTGCCAAGACAAATCCAGAGCAGCCATATGTGCTTTATGCTACACGGTGACCTACACAGCCAAGAAGTTAGAGAAAGAAGAGGGTTAGCGAGTAGAGCAGCAGCTAAGAGGCTTATTTATTTTATTTTTTATTTATTTATAATTTTTATATACCGGCATTCGAGACAGCAGTCACATCATGCTGGTTCACATAAAACAGGGGTGCATAGTAAACATAACTATAACAATGGTGCTGAAAAGGCAGTTACATATAACAGGGTGATAAGAACTTGGCTGAGAAGGAAGAGAAAGGACAGGATTAATTCACACAGGTAAACGATAGAAGATATGGTTAATCAAGATATGGTTAATCAAGGTGTAGTTAGAGATTAGTTGACCATGTTGGTGTCTGGGAAAGCTTGTATGAATATCCAGGTCTTTAGTCTTTTTTTGAAGGTTGAGATGGCTTGAGGCGGACCTCCCCTGGAAGGGGGAATTGGTACGTGAGTGTGTTTGTATAAGGTTTTGCCGAATCTGGCTGCCACTCAGCGTGACCTTGTGGGCGGAGATATGGGGGATCCCGTGGGGGATCAGGTCGTAGGTCCATTGGTAGTCTGGGGCATATATTAAAGCTCCACCCGTCATGTCCAAACAGCGAAAGCGACTTTTCAGAAGGCCGAAGATGCATTCTGAGACACAGTGGGTAGCACATAAGGCCTCGTTGTATCTCGTCTCTGCTGGCATGTTTGGCATGCGTATGGGGGGTGAGAAGTCAGGGCCTGCATCCGTACCCTGAGTCTCCTGCGGCAATGACAGAAGAAAGGCATGAACGATAGCATTGTCACTTGCTGTAATACATGCACCAAAGATATGGCGATCCAAACACTTATCGTTGGTGCGTGTATTACAGGATTTGTACCGTTTTTTGAAAATGAGGCGACTTGGTTGTCAAACGATTGGATGTTTACCCCTGAGGAAGGTGTTACTGCCGAAACATGGTCCACGTCGGGTGGATGAGCTGAACGCCTGCTGAGCTAAGTATTTTGTGAATTCATGGTGAAGCACCGTGTACTGATAGTAAATTTGTTTTTTTGTCGATAAGAAAAATAAAGTCGTTTTTGAAAAAATGTTTTGGTAACAAGTTATAGAGTTAGACGGTAGATGATTAAAATTTTAGTGCCTACTAACGCTGATACTGCCTGAGGCCCATTGTGGGCGAGAGGTGGATTACATCAGAGGCACTATTATTCCTGATACCACCTTGCTCCTTTTTTTAGAATTTTGATAATAGTGTTTAGAAATAAGGTGTTGGTTAGAACCTTTGTCCCTCTCTTTGCTTTCTTGCTTTTGACTGCAGTAATAGGAGAGGTGCTGCTCTGCATTGCTATTGGAAGTATTGCATGACAGGCCCTCGCAGCCCAGCAAAAGATACTGGTGTGCAGCTGCCTGCCAACCTTGAATACATACGTAAGAGGTGACACCCCTGTGCTAGCAGCAAAGGCCATACCTCGTGCTGTGCAGGCGGATGTCTGTGGCAGCTATGCAGTCTGTCCTGCATAGAAACCCATTAGTGAGCCCACACACAGGTAGTACAGCAGGCCACCAACATGCAGTGCAGTCTGCTCATGGTATAGGTGTCTGAGGCTGTACAGAAACTGTATGCAACTATGTTCCTGACGCCTCAGTAACAGCCCACGTGTGATGGAGTTGTGCCGGCAGCGTGGACAGGGTAAGCGTTACGATTTCGGGCCAAGGAGGCCTCAGGCCAGGGCCTCCTACCTTCCGACGCCGGGCTCCGAGCTCGGTCTCTCCTGCTCTCACGGCAGTCGGCAGCCCTCTTCGCGGCCATGCCGTCGCATGACCCGGCCCCTCCGATGTAGTGAGGGGTTCCCCCCCCGTCGGACCGCGTCTTCTCTCCTCCGGCGGCACCTGCCGCCATGAGGCCTGTGCCGCCGCTGCTGCCTCCCTCGGCGTCCCGATCCTAGGCATGCGCACACACACCGCACTCCGAGATTTAAAGGGGTCACGGCGGGAAATGCTCCCGCGGCCCCCACTGATGACGTCTGCGGCTAAGAGTATTTAAGGCAAGCTCTGCCAGTCAGAGCTTGCCTTGGCAACAGGTCGCCTCGCTTGTCCTGAGCGTTGTTCCTGAGTTGCCGTTGTTCCTGATCCTGTGTTCGTCTTCTTTCCTGCTTGTTCCTGATCTTGAGTTCCATTTTCCATTTCCCTGCCTTGCCTTGGTTTCTTCGCCCTGCTCTTGGACTGACTTTGCCTTGACCCTTGGACTGGACCCAACTATGACCTTGCCGCCTGCCTCTGACCCTTGGACCGGACCTGACTTCTCTTGTTGCCTGCTGTGGCTCCTGGACTGGATCTTCGTTGCTCCTTGTCTCATTCCTCGCCTGGCTGCTCCCGGGATCATCCACGCAGAGGCCCACCTAAGACCAGCCGGCCTCGGCACCCAAGGGCTCAACCTGCAGGAAACGTGGGCTGGTATTGGTGAAGTCCCTGTTTGCCTCTGCTTTCTGTCCGGCCTCACTTCCCGACGGTGAGGACCTGTGGGGGTCTTCCCTCACAGGTAGCCCTAACCCCACCTCAAGCCAAGGGTCCACAACAGCAAACTTCCGAATCACCTGAGACATTGTAACAGCTCCCAAGGGGGGATAGGAACGGGGACTTTTAGGTAATAAAGACGCGCAACACGTATAGTGGCTCCTCACTCAGCAGCCTTTAGGTCCCGTGCATTGTTTGCACGTACTAATTTGGCCGGCCTCTGAAACATGGGCAGAAAAAGGCATGGCCTTCACCAATTACCTGCATACACGATCACGCATGCCACCAATCGTGTCCTCCCCCACAGACCCACCCCCAGTTGGGTGCCATTAGCCACATACCCATAGGCCCAAATGGAAGCGAGAAAGAAAAGTGTGTCTTACCTATGAGCCAAGTGTCACCATAGAGGCCGGCCTCACAATTGTCAAAGAGGCTCAACTGCCTAAGAATAAAGGAATCATGCGCGGCTCCCAGGTACCTGGCCACCACGTTGAGGATGCGCATTCGAGCATCGCAGACCATGTGCACTTTGATGGAGTGGAAGAGCTTTCTGTTGCGGAGGCATGGAAACCTCTCTTCAAGTCCATCAAGTCCTGCCTGTTGCGAGGAAATTTTATGTATCGATTAATGACTGCTTCAATGACTTGATCCAGACAGCGTGAGGAAGTGATTTGCGACATTCCCCCCAACGACCCCTACTGTGGTTTGGAAGGAGTCCGCTTGCCGTGAAATGGAGGGCGGCCAAGAGTCTGGTGAGGCCGGGGACGGTGTGGGACCTTTCAGGGACCGGATCCTGATCCCCTCAGATGTCTTCATTTAATTCCACGATTGCCTGAGAACTGAAGCGATACCTGCTAACCACAAAGTCCTCAGGCATGCCCAGCAATGAGGTTCGTGGAGGAAAGATACGCTCCCTGTATCTCCCACTCCATGGCCACCTGCGTGCCTGAGCCTGTGGTAGCGGAGCCTCTGCCTGCGCTGCTGGTACTTCCCTCGGTCGTTCTGGAAGTGGCCTTGGATGTTGCTTCAGGTGCTCTTCTTCCATATGTTGTTGTCTACGGCAAGTCGGGCGAGGCATAAAGTTTGTGTGTACACTTGACATGCACAAAATGCTTTTAGGAAGGCTGACCTGGTAATAACAGGCATTTTTATTGGCCCAAGAATGCTTGTTAGGTGTGTTGGCAATGTTTGCAGTTTTTATCATGCACGATATGTGCACCATAATGGCGTGGTTCACGATACTGGCCGCAATAAAAACTTTTTCAGCCCATACCACCAAGAAAAAAGGTGTAGGTATTACCCGTGATAAAGACCCGTGATAACGTGCAATAGCTATCACACATAGCGCTACCAAACCCTACTTTACATTAATCCCACCCAAACTCTGACTACTGTTACATTCATTTTACATTTGCATACGCATTTTGCAATGCACTATTTATCTCATGCATTACGGCGGTATCATGTACATGCACAATAACGGCCTATTGCAAAATGATGAATGACCCTGTAAGTCCTCAAACTATGGGGAGATCCAATACACAACCCAAGATTATAATATATTAATTTGAGGAAAAGAAAAGATCAATATTTAAGCAGCACTACTAAACAATGGAGAACTAGTTATTAAAGACTCAGGACTGAGAAGTATTGGGGCGTTTAACAACTGCAATTTTATCACTCAGAAACTGGGTCAATTGCAGGGGGGGGGGGTGTCATAAAAAACATAAGAGTTATCCTGGAACTTGACCAAACATTAACAAGGAAACTTAAGGGAAAAAAACACCTCCCACTTGTTGAACCCTAGAACGCATAAGAAGGAATTGCTTTCGTTTTTTCTGAATTTGTCTAGAGACATCAGGAAACACCTTCACTTTAAACTGCAAAGAGGTTTCAGATCTAAGTGAAAGAAAAGTCTTAATAGCCAGTCCTTGTTGGGTTGAAGAACAAATGAAACTATAAATGTAGCTGGGACAGCACACATCTAACACAAACAAATAAGAGATCGAGGTGTTTTCTGACTTAGGGATGTGCAATCGTTTAGGACGATTCGCTACTAACACCTGCATGATAACCCACGTTAACAGCCAAGTTTAAAGTGGCTTAGTACAAACCCCTAAATTAGCCTGTTGTGGTATCAGAGACCAAGAAACCAAAACTGGACGTTCTGATGACAAACCTAGCTCAAGAAACCTTTTACTGCCTCATTAGGTATTGCTGCCAGAAACTGATTCATTATGATAAAAGATTTCTTTTACCTTTGCAGTCCCCCTCTCCCGCAAGTACCCCTTTTTTTTATCCCCCACCCCCTCGCTTCCTATACAATTTCTCTTCCCTTCTGCAGTGACGTTTTTGGGGGAGCATGGGAGGAAGGGGGAGGGGTTACACCCCAGCTGTCACCAATCAGAACAAGGAGTTCAAAGGCCATAGGTCTATCTACAGCTCAGTCAGTGCTCTGACATCTTACAGTGAGATTACTGCTAGCCATGTATACAAGCAAGATAAAGCAGAAATGAAAAACAATGCAATAAACCCTCCTCAGACTAATTAATGACATTTTTACAATCACGGCTAGAAGCTTTTGCTCCTGCCAATAGAGATAATGATAACACTCTTGCAACACGTGAGACAGACAGGAGACCTCTGGCAGACCAGCGAATGTTTTCCTCCTGCGGACAAATCCTGTAGATGAGAGAGGGAGGAGCAGTGCATGGAAAAAGTAAAACAGGACAATACTTTTTTGTTTTTAGGCTGTGAATTGCTTCCACTAACCTGTGTTAAAACCGGCATGGTAAATGCGAATTATCTGCTGATTTTGAAGCTGGCAGTACCTCAGACTTAAGAGTCTGATTTTCAAATGGATCCCCGGTTTCTGTGTGTAAATTGCCATTTGAACATCAGTTTGGGGTCTTGTGTACATAAAAGCATGTGCGAGCACGATTTTCCATATATACTTTACCTGCATAGTAAGTAGGCGGTATGGGGGTGGAATTAAGGCAGGGAAAGGACTTATCCACATACTCTTGATTTTCTGAAGAATAGCAGTAAAAACATGCACACATTTACACCTGTTCTCAACCAGATGTAACTTTGTGGGTTCTGCAAAGTTTCAAAGTGGATTTATGCGCATTTGGAAATTCAAGCTAAAATCTCTGGGTGCAAAGTAACCTCAGACCTTAGCCCTTTGCGGGCTCTGAAAATTACCTTTCCTATGTCTAATGTATTAAACTAATGAGATACAGAAAGTGGTGTCACCATGGCCAGGTTAAAGACAGTGTGGTCATGGAAATGTTACTGTGTTTGACTGCTCAGGTCTCTCTACATTAATTGGCCTGAAGTTAAAAGGCCAGTTACCATGGAGAGACTCCTCTGCACCCCTCTAGACTCAACTATGGACCTCTGCGGCCCTCCCAAAACCCCTCCAACTGTGCTTCTGAAACAGTTTTCCATACAGCCAAATGTACGTGTCAGAGTACTGCCTGCCAATTACAAATCCACTTAGCTGGCTATGGCAGATTTAGGAGGATTAAGGCTATTTTATATCTGCATAAAAGGTGCTTAAGCCTTTGAAAATGTGCATCTTAGTGCCCAGACATACTAAGCATTTTTTCCCATGAGCACAAAGGGCTTGATTCATCAAGATGCAGAATGGGAGAATAGCCTTTAGTGAATCAGGTGCAAAATTAAAACAATTCTCTAGTATATCTGGCCTTTGTTTGAAACCGTTAGTACACAACTCATGGCAAATTCAATGGGATGTCTTTGGATTGTATACCACAGGACTCCTGCCTTTCATGAGAGCCTCTCCCGCAGTGGAAGTCACTTTCAAATGTATTTCTTGTAGGGGTACTGATGTGGTTACGTGTGTTTTGGTGGATCCTTGGGTGCTGTGGAGATGACCTCGCCCATGGGGAGGAGCCCCGCGAGGAGCCACAGCACTGGGCTAGACTCGTACTACACAAAACACAAAGTAGTTCTTTATTAAACAGTTTGAATAGAACCACCAGAGGTGGCAGTAGTGAGGCAGTCTGTGGTCGTAGACTCAGGGACCTCGGCAGAGGGAGCCCTTCTCTCCTTGATGACGTCAGGAGGTTCTGCAGCAGGTCTCCCAGCGAGGAGATACTGTGGATGAGATAGACCAAGAGTTAGAGTACTCACTAGGTGTTTGCTGTTGGTATGCAATTCCACCAGGTATGTTGTAGAAGGTACAGGCACCGAGGCAGGGAGAGCAGGCCCTCGAGGAGCGAGTACCTGTTCCCTGAAAGGCACCTGAAATAAAGCAGAGGGCCCCCGAGGAGCGGGTACCCAGGTTAGCAGTTACCCCGAAGGGCAGAGAGAGAGCTTCCTGCGGCAGCACAGAAGCAGCAGAGTAGTGTAGACAGGAACAGATTTGAGTCCTTGCTAACTCAACGAGCTAGCAAATCTGTGAAGGTAATATACCCGGATAGCGTGACGTCAGCATGAGGGAACGCCCTCGAGGTTCGCGCCAAGGCTGGTACAAAGACGTGGGTTGCGCACGCACGGGCACCCTAGTATAGACCTGGGAGGAGCAATGGCGGGAGGCTGCACCATAGCCGTTCCGGGGATGCTAGAGAGGTCGGCTTGTAGACGCGGTGGTAGCCATCTTTCCCAGGTAAGCGGGAGGAGCCGTGAATAAGGTGAAGCAAACAGGGCGAAGCCATCGAGGACCGACGGACGCAACAGGTACGGAGAAGAGTGCTGTGTTATTGCTGGACTACAGCCTCTGGTTTTTTCTTGCAGTGGATGGAGGTCGGCATCAATCAGAATGTCAAACTATACTTAGATCCCTGGGAATCTCTCCTGGACAATTTGTTCTCTTGGTCTGTTGTTGGTAACTCTGTTGACTTGTTTTATTGTTTTTATGGCTTAGAGGATAGCCATTTTTGTCTTTGACATCCATTTTCTCATGATTATATGAGGACATCTTCCAGATGTCCTCCATGGTGGAAATATCTGGCAATGTTTGGCCTGTGTCATTTTTTTCATGCTACAAAACGATACTGGGGTGGGGGTGGGGCTAAGGGGGGTGTCTCATATTCAGTTCTATTCCAGGTAAAAATTTATAAAACAAATATGAAGGCAAAATAGTCAGTATCTAAACTTTTCAACTTCCCGAATATTTTCCTCATAGACTATCACAGTGAAATTTGTGTGGGAATAATATAAACTGATAAAAAAAATTGCCATTTTTGTAGCTTCTTCAAACTCTTCTTTTTTTCTGTCTTTTTTTTACCTGTTGAAAAGTGAAGGAAATGTCAAATGTTCCTCAGGGTCAGTGCAAGAGTATTTGGCGTCCTAGGCGAACCTCTGATCATGCACCTTCCTCCCGAACTTACCAATTAGTGGCATCTCCAGCACAGTGCTCCCTCCTGCCAGTGGAGGTGGCCACAGCACAGTGCTCCCTCCTGCCAGTGGAGGTGGCTCCAGCAAAGTGCTCCCTCCTGCCAGTGGAGGTGGCTGCAGCACAGTGCTCCCTCCTGCCAGTGGAGGTGGCTGCAGAACAGTGCTCCTTCCTGCCAGTGGAGGTGGCTGCAGCACAGTGCTCCTTCCAGCCAGTGGAGGTGGCTCCAGTACAGTGCTCCCTCCTGCCAGTGGAGGTGGCCCCAGCACAGTGCTTCCTCCTGCCAGTGGAGTTGGCCACAGCACAGTGCTCCCTCCTGCCAGTGGAGGTGGCTGCAGCACAGTGCTCCTTCCTGCCAGTGGAGGTGGCCGCAGCACAGTGCTCCCTCCTGCCAGTGGAGGTGGCCGCAGCACAGTGCTCCCTCCTGCCAGTGGAGGTGGCTCCAGTATAGTGCTTCCTCCTGCCAGTGGAGGTAGCCGGAGCACAGTGCTCCTTCCTGCCAGTGGAGGTGGCTGCAGCACAGTGCTCCCTACTGCCAGCGGAGATGGCTGCAGCACAGTATGCCTTCCTGCCAGTGGAGGTGGCTCCAGCACAGTGCTCCCTCCTGCCAGTGGAGGTGGCCGCAGAACAGTGCTCCCTCCTGCCAGTGGAGGTGGGTCCAGCACAGTGCTCCCTCCTGCCAGTGGAGGTGGCCGCAGCACAGTGCTCCTTCCAGCCAGTGGAGGTGGCTCCAGTACAGTGCTCCCTCCTGCCAGTGGAGGTGGCTCCAGCACAGTGCTCCCTCCTGCCAGTGGAGGTGGCCGCAGCACAGTGCTCCCTCCTGCCAGTGGGGGTAGCTCCAGCACAGTGCTCCCTCCTGCCAGTGGAGGTGGCTCCAGCACAGTGCTCCCTGCTGCCAGTGGAGGTAGCTCCAGCACAGTGCTCCTTCCTGCCAGTGGGGGTGGCCACAGCACAGTGCTCCCTCCTGCTAGTGGAGGTGGCTCCAGCACAGTGCTCCCTCCTGCCAGCGGAGGTGGCCGCAGCCCAGTGCTCCTTCCTGCCAGTGGAGGTAGCTCCAGCACAGTGCTCCTTCCTGCCAGTGGGGGTGGCCACAGCACAGTGCTCCATCCTGCTAGTGGAGGTGGAGGTGGCTCCAGCACAGTGCTCCCTCCTGCTAGTGGAGGTGGCTCCAGCACAGTGCTCTCTTCTTTGGCAGCATTAGATTTGTCACAACACCCTTTTGTGCCTGACACTGGCAGGATTTTGACACCCCCAAAATTTTGGTACTCGGCCTAGTTTGCCTAATGGAAGCACAGACCCGATGTTGCAAATTTTTATACAGTAATCCTACCATTAAAGGACAGTGTGAAGATTTTCACAATAATATGAACAAATATTTGCAAAATGAAAAAAAAAAGCATAGTCATGTGGAGATTTACTTCTCTTGGATGCCTCTTTGTGTTACTGAATACGCCCCTTGTCCAAGGCAGATTTTGTCATGTTTCTCCACCGTTTGCCACCCTCCCGGGTAACTGAGCATGCATAACTCCCTTCTTTAGTTCACAGTCAGTACCCATCCCATCCCACGCCCAAACACAAGGTCGCACAATAATCTTATCCGCCACCAACTCCAGCATAGCTGCTACACAAATATGGCTTTTCCGGGCAGCTCACCACCACCACCAACCCACCACATTGAATTGATCAACATCCAGCATAACTTTCATGTTACGTGGTGGAAGTGTTGACGTTTAGATGCCATTTGAAAACGTTGTTTTCTGCAGCGCTGGACGATTCAGTATTGTTCTATTAATCTCTTGGGGATGGTTTGGTAGTCTGGGGTTTTTATTCTTTTTATTCCTTGACTTCTTGATTTTATTATATTTTTCTCTCCAGTTAGGGTTTTTGGCAGAAGGTAGTCCCTTCTGAGATAACATCCGATAATGTCAGCCAGAGATTGTATGATGGTCACGAGCATTATTTCTGTTTTCCAGTTTGTAAGGTTTGAGCTTGGATGGGGTTGGCATAGATTTGAGAAGTGCCTGTCTAATGACATTTAATCATTCGGTAGTCATTATGGGGTAGATTTTAAAAGAAGCTTGCGCGGTCTACATGTGCGCGCGCTACCTAGTGTGACTGGTGTGTGTGTGTGCATGTGTGTGTGTGTGTGTGTGTGAGAGAGAAGAGACTGGTTGTGGACCCTAAGGAAGAGGACTGTGAGGACAGCTTCAGCAATCAGCAGCTACTGCTGCTTCTGGTGTGGCCTGCAAGGGAAAGGAGTAGGAGAACTGCTGGAGAGGGTAAGTAAAGGTGGCTTTTAAGTTCATTTTTCTTGATTGACTACCATTTTAATTATTGGGTAGTATGTGATGTGTCTGCTGTTTGAAATATTTTATTGGTGTTTTTGGTAAAGCTTTCAAAATTTGTATGAGTCTTTAATTATTTTATTTGCATGATTTTATAATTATGATTAATGATTTATATATCTTGATTTTATTGATTTGTTTCACGAGGAATGGTGAAATTTTTATTTTTCCATTGTTACACTGTATAGAGTCTGGCGTGATGCGTTTTACAGTTCAGTTTTTGTCTGCACATTTCTATTTATACTTTATGTGGCTTTATTCTGTGTTTGGTGAGGGTCAGTCTCTGCTCTGTGTGTGTGACCATGATGAGAGATTCTGCAAGCATATAGTGTCTGTATAGGGATCTATAGCAATTGGGTTGGTTTTGTTTCCTCAGTAGGTGGTGTATTGGTATTCTAGGACCCAGTGTAATATTTACCCTTGCTTTTTCACAGGTAGGGTTATTGTTGTTTGAGTCCTTGGTGTTATTACTGTTATGTTACGATGGGATTGTAGTATAGATTTTGAGTGTCTTTTTTGTGGGGTTTTGTGTTAGTTCACAATCTGCCTGGCAGTGGAAGGTGTTTGTGCTGCTGTTACTGTGAGGTGACACCAGAATTTGAAAATATCTTTTAGTATGATGAGCTGTAAGGGAAACATCCAAGCTCCATTGTTTGGGGGAATTTCAGTGGATGCACAGAGTTACAGAACTGGAGGTGCAGGATTTATATTGACATTCTGTCCCTTCCTATATATTCCAGACTTCACTCTCCTAGCCATATAGAATTAGTTGAATGAGGCTATCAAATAATTTTGGAGTGTGAAACTGGCCAGCTTTTTAAAATTACGCAGAAGACCCTTTGGACTTTTTTATTAATACTTTTTTTTTTTATAACCAATTTGAAAGCAGGATCCATGCTATAGAGGTGGGTGTGATGAAGAAATGTCATTTTGACTCCCCCCCCCCCAACAATTCTTCTGTCTAGAGACGCCACTGATTTTCTGAGACCTTAAGCATTAGTACAAGAAGGATTACGGGGGGATGCTGGAGAGGCACACACATGCATTGGCCCCCGGGCGCCGGAGACCCTTGGTGCGCCACTGGATGTGAGCCATATGGGGCCGCAAGCGGTGGCAAAGAGGAGTGGAGATTTGGTGGGCCGCGAGTAATGCCCAACCTGCTCACGACCCAGAAAACCACACAGTCAGCGGGTGTGATCGAGAACGATGTAGGAGTCGGGGCCGAGACCGGGGGTGGTGGCACGACCTGGGGGGCGGGCGCAAGGGAGAAGGCTCGCCTAGGGCGCCAAATCCCCTTGCACCGGCCCTGCTTAGACACCCAATATACTGTCAGGTCGATGGAATATCCGAGCAGGAAAAACGGGCGTGCATGATTAAGCACCCGCTTTCCTAATGCGTGCCCATTCACCTCTCCCGGGCACGCGATGCAGTAGGCAGATGAGCTGCTGTGTTAAAAAGGAGGCACTAGGGGAAATTGTGCGTCCCTAGCACCTCCTCGGCATCGAGCGCCCAGGAAAAATGGCCGTGCCTGGGTCAGGAAAACGGACGCTCGTAAAATTGAGCATCCGTTTTCCTAACCTGACCGCCGTCAAGACATTTTTTTTATTGTTTTTTTTCATGTTGCTGCTTTCTGTGGTTCCTCCGACTTAATATCGCCACGATATTAAGTCAGAGGAACCACAGAAAAGCAGTATTTTCTGCTGTTAAACGTTTTAGGGCTCCTCAAAGCTTAATGCCAGCTCCAGGGCTGGTGTTAATGTTTGAGGGTTAAAAAGCGCGCATCAGGCGCACTGTTACTTTTTACATTGGGGGTACTAGCTAATAGCCTCATCAATATGGCATTTACACGTGATGAGGAAAGCGGGCGATGGTTTGGATGCTATGATCTCCTTATTGCATCAGTGGGTTATGGATGCGCGTCCAACCGCGGGTTAATCTGTGCGCTAGCTTGAGCACACGGTATTGCTTCGGCCTGTGTGTGTGTTCATACATTTGTTAATACCTGGGAAGCAGTTTTGCAATGGCTCCATATCTCATGGATAATTTGTAAACTCAAAAACCCTCCGTCCATCAGATTCCACGTCCCCGTCCCCCCCTCACGCCCCCGGTATTACAGTGACCTCGGTTTCTTGGTTCTGTATCCCATCTACTGGTGCTCATTAAACAATCCAGCTTTATCTTCACCACACCCAAGGATGTCGTACGCACACAACCTCACAAGCAAAGACGCGGAAAATAAACATGCTCACCTTGAAATAGTTTTGGGAATATTTCTAAGTATCGGCCTGTTCAAGAACCTCTTTTGTCTTAGACGTGAATGGGAGAACTTTTAGCACGCAAAAGTGAAATACGGCAAATGTCATCAGTTCCGCAGCATAATGCCAGCTTAATACAATAAAATGCAGCGATAATGAATGAATGAATTCTGCCGATTTTGCCAGTTTCCTCCAAAATGTTACCAATAAATTCTAAGATGAAATAATGCAGTGAATTTTCTGTAAAATTGTGCAGCTCGGGTATCGCCTTACTATTACTGGACCTAAGTGATCATGTATTTCTGCATCACCTGCAAATAAAGAACATTTTTTTCCGTATTCATTTATCAGTCATTCATGATTATTTTGAATAATAATAGAGTCAGTATTTTGGAACTTGCTCTGATCTTTCTAAACATGTCTTGAGCGAGACAAATGTACAAAAAAGCAGAGGCGGAGAAACCCTGAAGCTGATTAGTTCAGGAAGCATGGTCAGCTGCAGGACACCTAGCCCTCAGGGGTGGTAATGTTCTAACTGTGCATGGCAGTAATAAGCCTGCATGGACCCTTTTCCATGCAAACTTTACCCTGGATTTTCTAAGTGAACTTGTGCGCATCAGTGTGCTTTGAAAATCCACGTGAAAGCGCTCGAGTGGGTGCACAGAGTTTACCTTTGGAGGGTGCAACTTGTGTGGCCCTGATAACCTCTGAGGGTTACCTGAAAAAGAGTCAAATGTAGCCCCCCCTGCCCCCCCCCCAAAAAAATGAGAAAAAAAACCCCACATTCCTGTGGTAACCTTAAAAATCCCTGCAGAACTTATTCAAGCGCACACTCCAATGAAAACGTCAGACCCCCAGCACGACTATGGTTTGGGGCCAGATTCTGCCTGGTTCAAGGGGAATTTTCAAATAGCCCTGGTGGTGAGTAATTGGTGAATTGAAATGTTGGTCACAGTACGTTGTGTAGTTAAACTGGATTACCCCCTTCTTTACTGGAGGTATCTGTCCATGGTCATTTATGGTTACGTGCTGGAGTTACAGCTCTCCGCCGCTGCACTGTGCTTGCACTATAGCCCTGAATGCTCTCTCTTTCTTGGTTCAATAATTATCTTTATGCTTTTTTAACTTTCTAACATCTTGCTGTTATTGCCTTACTGTTTTTCTTAGTTAATGTTTATACTACGTAGAAAAACAATCTTCTCTGAGAAATTTTCCTCTGCCGTCCCATCCTATCCTCAAGAAGATAGGATGGGATCCTGGGATACGATCTCCTTTGGTTTATTTGTACCAGTTGGGTGGACACACTGGGAATGTTTTTGTTGGCACTCGGACGCAGGGGACTGATGCAGCGTGGCTCACGCACTCGTGGTTCCACGTGCACTAAAAGGGGCAATCCAGCACTTTGTTTCCCCCTTTAGAGCAATGTGAGCTCAAGCCAAACCTTGCCTCCCCCTGCCCAGTCAGTCAGGTTTTTAGGATCTCCCTAATAAATATGCATCAGGTATATTTGCATGTGCAGCCTCAAATACATGCTAATATATGTCATATATATTCATTAGGGTTATCCTGAAAAGCTGACCGGCTAGGGGGGGTTGGATGGAGGAGGAAACCTGCGGACTGGTTTGAGTGCACCGGTCATTTATTTATATTTCACATTTTGGCACTTCAAAGTGGATTATATTCGGGTACTGTAGGTATTTCCCTATCCTCAAAGGGCTTATAATCGATCTGGGTCATTCATCAAGCTGCGTTAGGGTTCTAACGTGTGTTATATTGCGTATATTGCACGATATATGCAATATTTTGTATCTCCCCACCCAGATGCCCTCCCTTATTACAATGACCTTCTTTGCATGCAATTTGCATGCATGAATAAAACAAATGCATGCAAAAAGTCATTAATAAGCAATTTGCTGCAAATATTTTATTGCGGCCAACTGAGAGGGTGGTCAGCTGCTAACAGGGGCCATAAAAAAAAAAGTTTTTAAACGCAGCCAAATAGGGAGGTTGAGCGGGGGTGGGGGTCAATGCTGCTCAACCTGCTTCATTCCAGGCTCTTCATTCCTATACCGCACCAGGTACATCTCCTCTGCCTCTCCCTGTCCCTCCATGCTCAGCCTTCTCTCTCTCTCTCCTCTGCTCACCCCTTTCTCCCTAAACCCTCATCCCTGCTCCCCCAGGCTTGTTCATTTTTCTCTGTCCTCTCATCTTGCTCTCCTCTCCCTCAGTACATGCTGTCCCCCCACTCTCGCTCACTCATTCTTGTCTTCTTCCTCTCTGTCCCTCCCCACTTGCTCTCCATGCACCTTCACTCCCTCTTCCCTCACCCTTGTTCACTCTTCTGTCTGTCTCCTTGGAGTAAGGTTAAAATTATCCACAATGGTTGAAATGCATCCTCTTTCCAACTGCCCATGTTGCACAGTGTCCAAAATAATGTGTGAGATACAAGGTAAGTACAAATTCTTTTTCACTCAACGCACAATTAAGCTCTGGAATTTGTTGCCAGAGGATGTGGTTAGTGCAGTGAGTGTAGCTGGGTTTAAAAAAGGATTGGATAAATTCTTGGAGGAGAAGTCCATTAACTGCTATTAATCAAGTTCCTACAGTTGTGCAGTTGGTGATGGATTTTAACCACGTCCACTAGTGTTCTTGCCTATCCCTTGTTTGATGTATCCCTTGTTCAATGTAATATTTTTTAACCTTGGTTCGATGTAAACCGATGTGATATGTCTATTCATGAACGTCAGTATAGAAAAGTTCTAAATAAATAAAAATAAATAAAAGTTGACTTAGGGAATGGCCTCTGCTATTACTGGCATCAGTAGCATGGGATCTTCTTAGTGTTTGGGTAATTGCCAGGTTCTTGTGGCCTGGTTTGGCCTCTGTTGGAAACAGGATGCTGGGCTTGATGGACCCTTGGTCTGAGCCAGCATGGCAATTTCTTATGTTTTTAAATGCCCAGATTGGGTGGACCAAATGGCCCTTTTCTGCTGACATCGTCTGAGTTCTGTGGCTACTTGTGATTTATACTCCAGTGCTCTAACCTCTAGACCAGGGGTTCTCTGATTCTGTCCCTGTAAACCACAGACCAATCTGCGTTCTAGGCCAACCAAAACATGTACATTAATCCAGTTTTGGACCAAGAAAGAATATGCAAAAACCTGGCCTACCTGAAGCTCTTTGCACTAGGCCATTCCTTCTACCTATTGGGGGTACTGGAAAATATGCGACAGATCCAGGGCTGACTCTAGACAGGTGCAGAGTGCAAGGCCCAGGGAAACTCAGCCTTTATCGGGCCCCTGCAACCCCCCACAAGTTTTTGTATTTCTCTCCTTCCCACCAATATGATCCTCTCTCCCCCCACCTCCTCCCAGTCCCTGCTCAAGCTCTCCTCCACCACTAACAGCTCCCTTCCTCCACCTCCCCGCTCCCTGCGCGATCCTCTGACCTCTCCCTCCAGCCAGCAGAACAGTGTGCCTTGCCTGCATCTGCCTCCAGCCCTGCCGGCTTCAGTCTGAATGTGAGATGCCGGCGAGTCCTGTGATACTTATGGGGCCCGGTGTGTTCAGACTTTCAGATTGCAGCTGGCAGAGGAAGAGGCAGATGCAGACAAGAAGAGCTGCTGTCCTCCTGTTGGCAGAAGAGGATTGCGCCAGGCCCAGAGGGCATCCAAGTGCAGTGCCCCGGGCAGTCATCCCTTGAGTTACACTACGCTAGAGATGGCCCTGGATTTTCTGTTCAGTTACTGGAAGAACACTTATCTTAAGAAATTGTTGACCAAGATCCACATTCTATGCTGGGCCTACACGTAGAGCAGCAAGATTCACCTTTAGCCGCTGGGGAGAGAAAACTGCAATGCAAACGTCTGACCCTCCATTAATAGCTGAACTCCTGGCAAAAGAGAACAGATTTAAATTCCACACACCCTGATGTTAGCAAGAAACTCCTCAAGTACACTGTTAATTTTAATAATACCTTAGTTTACTTCTGCTACTTTTGCATCAGAAATAAAAAATATATATATATTCCAGAACGAAACCATTGGTTGTTATTGAACTCGTAAACAGCTGGGACAATGTAGGGTAGAGTAAGGCGTCTGGTTCATGGAGTCACAAGAACTGAAAGTATGTTGTTGAATGGAATATAGCCTTGTCGACGGCTCTGATCTCTCCTTGCTTGGTAGGAGTTGGAGCTCTGGATCTTCCGGTCGTGGTGGATTCTGGTAGTCAGATCTGTGTCTGGCAGACATGCTCTACAGATCGCTTGCTGTAAGTTTTTTTATTTTAGGGACTAGTCCTTCTAGATAAAAAAACAAACAAACCCAAAACAAGGAAAGGTAATCCGTTTTTTCTGGCTCCTTCCAGCAGCTGGTGCTCGGGAGGTGGATCCCATCCATAGTGCTTAGAGTCTTCCAGAGAAACGGAACAGGTGTTTTTCACAAGGATGTGAGTGCCTCCTTGTCCTGGACATATGCCTCGTTCGTCTCGCCTCCCCTAACGTTGAGAGTGTCGCAGTAAATTCCGTTTCCCACCACCGCTGCGTCTGCCATTCTGACTTCTGAGTCTTCTATTCCTGCAGGCTGCCGCTGGTTTCTGAAAGAATTTAATTTCAGAATCAGTCTAGAGTATGTAAGGCACCACATTAATGCACCACTGGCACTTTACTGAGAATAGAAAAAGAAGTGGACATTTTGTCCGTATGGTAAATGCGCCATTAAGCTTTATTTAATAATCTGGCTCCATGTAAATGTTTGCACCCATGCTCTCTTCCAACCCTTACAAGTTACAACTACTAACATAGAAATAGGTCAGTTCAGATCTTTTACAGGACAAATATGCAGTCATGTATCAGTTGTCCTTTTTTGGGTGAGTGATCATGAAGCTGGAAAAAGAGAGGATTGAATTAATCGTATTTATGATAATACCACATTGCAGAAAAATATACACACACACACACACACACACACACAAATAAAAATCAACAAACAAGATCTAGGTGATATCCTTTAGTGGACTAAGATAATGGAGGTAATTTTCAGGAGGATCTACGCTCGTAAATGGGACTTTTGAAATTGCTACTTTTATGGGCCTAGCTCCTTTAAAAATTCCCTCCATAGGGCTGAATTGTCAAAAGGTTTTACGCGTGTAAATGTGCTTTTGAAAATTGCTACTTTTATGCACGGAACCCCTTTGAAAATTCCCTCCCGTAACGTTTTTGAAGGCATTTTTTGGGAGTCCTTTACCTGGCTAAAAGGAGCTGGCTGAAGCCTGCCCGGCCATTGCGCGCGTGGGGATGAGGGGAAAACGCAGGCACAGATCTCGGCATTTACTTTTTCCTGGGACAAGTTCCAAAAGGGAAAGAATTCTCGTACCCTCACTTTGAAAGCCAGCGCAAGGCCCAGGGGCGGGGCATCAATGCAGGCCACGTGAAAATTGCGTCCTATGTGACCAGGGCTCAGGGGGCTCTGCTCCCTTCATGAGGTCAGTGCAGAATGAGCTCAGGATGATGTCGCAGTGCACAGACGTTTGTTTCATTTTGTGTATTTCAAAAGAAAAAAAAAATTTGGGTCCAGCTGCCCCCCCCCCCCCCAAGCGAATCCACCTCCCAGGCTCTCCCGCCCCCCCAACCTCTTACCCCATCCATAGGCTTTGATGACTCTGAATGCCCAGCTGCTCCAACCCTGCTGGTGTAAGGGTAGAAGATGGTGCCGGTCGCCCGAGACAACTGTACAGCAGTTCTCCACGATGACACCGGCCTTGGGTCGACTGGCACCATTTTCTACAATTGGATTGGATGGGGAAGAGATTGGGGGGAGGGGGGGATGGCTGTACAGGAAGGATCGAGAAGGAACCTTTTAAAAAAAAAATTGTGTTCATTTTTTTTTTTGTCATTCGTTTTAACAAAAGCAAATGAAATGAGAAAGCCTGTATTTCAATGAAAGCACATCCCTGGTCCTTCCCCCTTTGTTGCATGTATTGGTCCAAAGAAACTCTTTTATTTGTTCAGAAATTGCCTATCAGTGAATGCTTGGGTAACCCACAAGCTTTAAAGGTTGGTAATTGCCCGATGATATCAGAAGAACGCAGCTCAAAGATTGCAAGCCTTTATGACCGTACGGTGATTGAGGAAAGAGATTCTAACAAGGAAGCTGAACATGTTCAGCTTGCGACCTGGGAGTCTAAAAGAGGCAACCAAGCTGCCTCCATGAACAAGGCAAGGTAGCAACTGAGTGGTGATGGAGACTGCGGGAGCTTGCGGAAAAGGCCTGAAACGAGAATGCCAATCGCTACTGCTCTGTCTTTTAAGAAAGCCATGGCAGCTCTCTCCATCTTGTGCACTACCCCAGGCACCTGCAATGCACATCAGTGGCCGCTCTCTGACCTTGACATTCATTGACTCAGAGTCTAAAACTGTAATGCTTTTACAGCCTCCCCTATCAGCTCAATAATGATTAAGGAAGGAGGGGATGATAAGAATTTCAAAACTCAGCTGACTTTTCTAATCTGCCACATCTCAATAATCGAACTCGGTGGGTATTTTTGTTGGTGAGTTTTACCGACCATAATAAAAATTTACTGTCTCTCTCCACCTACTGCAGAGTTACATTCTTACTAGGACCTCATTTACATTCTGTTCTCTCTCTCTTGATTTATATCCAGTCCCACCCACTTCTTTTATTTGTCATCAATAAACTTATGGGCACTGAACCTTTTGACTGAGAAAACCCTTAAGCAGACACACTCGCCTGTTTTTTTGGTTTTATTGCCTCTTTTGGGGCCTTATTCCTGGGTCACCTATCTCATTACTTATAGTCTAAATATTTTAATTAAAATATCTGAAATCAGGCATTTAGGGTGCAGAAAACCAGAACATTTTAAGATGAAGGGAAGCGGAGATATTGCTGCCTATAAAACAGGAGAAAGAACTGCAGGTGACCCTATCTGATGACTCAAGGCTACCACCAGCCTGACAAGGTAGTGGGGAGGGACAGTAGGTACATCACAAAACGTAACAGATCATACAGCTAATATGCGCCCAAAAATACGTAGACCCTGGTCAGTTCAGCAGAACTCTTAAAGCTCTATCAACACATCATTCCTCCATCGACATGCCCCAAACGCCTGGGTGAACATCATTGTTTTTAACTTTTTCCGGAATGTTTTACTACATGTTCTGCCCTTAGCAGCTCTGGAAGTGAGATCCTGATTGTAGGGCCTGCTACCGCCAATGTCCTTTCTCAAGATTCACGGAGTAATATCACCCGTACAGAGGGGTCGTCTAAAAGATTTCTCCCCAACAATCTTAATAGCCATGGAGGCCTATATATTATTAAAGGCAAAACCATGCTAAAAGGCATCTCAGCCAAAGTCTTGTGAATTGCAATTAAGATATTTAATGTAATGCGCCACTGTATTGGAGGGCACACAGTACCGGAGTTATATATTCATTATGCTGAGTTCAAGATACAACAACCTTGTTATATTGTAACTTTTTACTTCCTCTGCACTGGTTAAAAATAACAAAGTTATTGCACCCCCCTGTTATTTGTAAACCGGCATGATATGATTGCATCATGAATGCCGGTATAGAAAAGTTTTAAATAAATAAATAAATAAGACAACACCTGAGCTGCTGAATTTTGTACTGACTGTAGAGCTTTGATAGCTGAACCTGGCAAACCAATGTAAACCAAGTTACAATAGTCTGGCCCCTAGATAACCAATGCCTATAATACCATCTGTAAATTGCCTGCATTTAAAAATGGTTTGAGTTTCCTTAATAAGCATATCTTATAAAAGGCACTTTTTACCTGAGGGCTTAAGGATATAGCTGAATCAAAGATAATACCAAGATTCCTCACTTGTGATGAGATTGGAATGGAAAAATGAGAGCAATGTCCGTTCTGGTGATTCTGGATAACACCAAGATTTCTGTTTGCCTACATTCAATGCAGACTTATTTGTAAACATTCACTGCCTGATAGATGAAATACATTTCACCATATAATTGTTAGAAATGTGGGACCTTGAGCAGTAGTGCAGTTGACAAGCCCGTATGGCCCACACTGACCACTGGGGACGTACTCTGGATGGGACTGACTGGAGCTTCACCTATACCAACTGATGTTCCCGCAGGTTGAGCCCTTGGTTCAGGCAGCCGGCAGGACTTAGGTGAAGCCCTGGGGTAATGGCCGGAGAGAAAGTCCAAGTCCAGGAAACAATAGGGGCAGGCAGCAGACAGCGAAATCCAGTAGAAGAACCAAGGTCAGGGCAGGTAGCAGACAGCGGAATCCAGTAGAAGAACCAAGGTCAGGGCAGGCAGCAGAAAGTGAAATCCAGTAGACGAACCAAGGGCAGGTAGCAGACAGCGAAATCCAGTAGAAGAACCAAGGTCAGGGCAGGTAGCAGACAGCAAAATCCAGTAGAAGAACCAAGGTCAGGGCAGGTAGCAGACAGCGAAATCCAGTAGAAGAACCAAGGTCAGGGCAGGTAGCAGACAGCGAAATCCAGTAGAAGAACCAAGGTCAGGGCAGGTAGCAGACAGCGAAATCCAGTAGAAGAACCAAGGTCAGGGCAGGTAGCAGACAGCGAAATCCAGTAGAAGAACCAAGGTCAGGGCAGGTAGCAGACAGCGAAATCCAGTAGAAGAACCAAGGGCAGGTAGCAGACAGCGAAATCCAGTAGAAGAACTAAGGTCGGGGAGGCAGCAGACAGGCAAGTTCAGGTTCAAAGCAAGGGGACCAGCTCAGGAGGCAATCAGGAGAGTCAGAGAACGAGCCAAGGACAAGCTAGGAAGTAAGTCAGGGGAGACAGGGCAAGATAGGGAAGGCAATGAACAGACTAACACAAAGGACCAGAATCAGGAACGTCAAACAGACCAAGACACAAGACCACGACAGGAGCAGTAACACCAGAAGACAAGATCCAAGAATATGGGCAAACAATGCAGGGAGAAGCAAAATGCATTGATGAGCAGATCTCTCAGGAGACCTGTTGCCGGGGCAAGGAGTGCTGGATCAGACCGGCTTATGTAGCTAAGGCAAGTGACGTCATCTTGAAGAAACTGCAGTGGTTTCCCTGCCAAGGGGATGATTATTATGCACTTAGTTGGTTGTGCATGGGCTTAGAGCATCCATTGCCGGGTCCTTGCTGTATGTGCATAATGGCGGTATTCTGCCAAGATGAAGGAGCCACATGCCGGTAAGTCGGGTAGCTGGAAGGAAGCAGCCGGGGCCCGCAGTTTCTAACAATAATTCAGGGCTTCTGACAAGGTTGTGGTCACAGGGATTGTGAATTGTATGTCATCAGCATTTAGACAGTATTCTGCACTTAATTCTGCAACTAATCTGCAGAAGGGTTTTAAGAAGATGTTAAAAAGAGTTGCAGATAATGCAGAACCTTGTGGGACACCTATTTTACAAGGGATCTAAGAAGAGGAATTAGTGAATCTTACTTTTTAAGCATGATCACTCATGCACAATTTGAACCACTTTAGTACTACATTATAGATGCCTCTGAAAGATCTGCCAACAGTAGATAATGGTTTAACATGTCAAAAACCATGTTAAAAACACTGTCCTTTATCAAAGCGTCTTCTAAAGACATCTAGGCTGGATAACAATAAGATCTCAATATTATGAGCTATTCCAAAGTCGAACTGGTATCGATCTAAAATCTCATGGCCATCCAAATATATTTGCCACTATTTCAATACTATCCCATCAACTACTTTCGCTAAAAATGGCAGGGATGAGATGGTACAACAAATATGGTAGTAGTATCAAGGTTAGGGCTTTTTAGAACTGGTCATACTGAAGCACATTTTAGGTGAGAAGGGACATGTCTTAAGAATGATAAATTCACGAGCTTTGCAATGGCCAAACCAATATTATCATGAATGGATTTCAGAATTACTGCAGTGCCGGCAGCAATTCTGTGCCACAGATTGATTGTTGCGTTCGTGCCTGTTCTCACCCTCGCTCCACCCTCTCTACCTTTGTGGTGACTCCCTTCGGGTCTGACGGACAGATGCTGCCGTGGCTTCTCCTCGCCTCTTCTTCCTGGAATCCCCGGGCTGGCTTGACGCTGTGGATCTGCCATGTTCCTGATGACGTAAGGGCGCACGCGTGCTCCAGAGTTTATACCAGCAAGGGTGCGAACCTCGGGGGCGTCTCCCCGTAGTGATGTCATCCGCTTCCAACTTAAAAGGTCTTTGCTTGCAACTACGAATCGAGTTAGCAAGGGGAATTCTTTCTCCATTGCTCTGCCTCTACAAACTTACCTAGGGATACCTGCTCCTCGGGAGTCCCACTCTCTCTCTTCTTGATTTCAGATTGCTACGATGGGATCTGGTACTCGCTCCTTGAGGGCCTACGTTCCTGAATGCTCAGAAGACTCCTTACTGCCTGGAGGCGATCGCAGACGTGAACACAATGAGTTCTATTACAGATAGGAACCAGTACTCGCTCCACAAGGGCCTATGTTCCTAAAACCCTTCACAGACTGTCTTCTATCTCAAAAGCTATCGCATACCTATCTCTTATGAATTACTATTATAGCTTGCAGATAGGAACCGGTACTCGCTCCACGAGGGCCCATGTTCCTAAAACCCTTCACAGACTGTCTTCTATCTCAGAAGCTATCGCATACCTATCTCTTATGAATTACTATTATAGCTTGCAGATAGGAACCGGTACTCGCTCCACGAGGGCCTAGGTTCCTAAATCTCTCCAAGACTTTCTTCTATTCCAGAAGCCATCTCATACACAGATATTGTGAGTTATTATTTCAGACTGCATATAGGAACCAGTACTCGCCTTCGGCTCCTGTTCCTGAATATACTGAAGACTCTCTGTTGCATAAGAGGTCATTACAGATATCTACAATTGTGAGTGTATCATCTATTACTGGTTATGTATCCAGCATACCCTGTCTACTCACTATCTATAGTCTCTCTCTACAGCTCAGCAACCCAGAGATCGCAATTCCAGTATCTGCTGGGCACATCAGCTCACTACTGCCACCTCTGGTGGTTCTACTTCTAGTCTAATAAAGAACTATCTGTGTTTGTCTCAGTACTCCAGCCTAGCCGGTGGTCCCTCTCAGGATCTCCTCCTGGGGGCGCTATCATCTGCCATTGGCTCAAGGATTCACCATTTCTACTAAGTGTTTATTCCTTACATTACTAGAGAGGTCTCATACCAACTGCCTCTCTGTGGGAGCCAACCCACATCAGATCACTATCTCCTCCTACAGAGTATTACATATCGCTAGCTCCTCTCCTTGGGGAAACAGCATTCTACAAAAGACTACTTCTGCCTCCCTGGCGGTTACATCACTAACAGATTGCTATCCCCTCTCTTCTCGAGGAGTGATCTACAACAGTTTGTTAATGTCTCCCCTCTGGAAGAGCTAGGCCATAATAGATTGCTAACTCCTCCTTCTATGGGAGTATCCAGCAGCCAGATCAATAACAGATTGCTAGCTCCTCCCTTCTGGAGGAGCAGATCACTAACAGATTGCTAACTCTGCCCTCCTGGAGGGGTGACTGCTAACAGATTGCTAACTCCGCCCTCTTGGCAAGGTGATCCCTAACACTGATTGACACCCTCTCATCCAATCAAATTTCCACCAGGAGGAAAGAGTGCCAATCAGCACAGCTGGGAGAAAGAATTCAAAATAAGAGAGCAGCCACTTGAATAGAAAGGACTCACGCTCTACCTCTGGACCTACTGCTGGTACTACTGCTGACATCTAGTGGCCTAAGAAGACAACTGCCTATCAAGATCTGTGCTGCTGCTGATTCACCCAGAGCAGAACGGTTTGTACACTACATTTGCTGAATATTTTTATTTTTGCAACTATTGGGGTAGATTTTATAATTTTGCGCGAGCGTGTACTTTTGTTCGTGCACCAGGCACGAACAAAAGTACGCTGGATTTTATAAGATACGCGCGTAGCATTTGTGCAACTTGTGCGTGCCGAGCCCGGCGCGCGTTGCCTGTTCCCTCCGATGCCGCTCCGAAATCGGAGCAGCCTCGGAGGGAACTTTCCTTCCCCCTCCTTCCCCCTCCCTTCCCCTACCTAACCCACCCCCAGGCCCTATCTAAACCCCCCCCCCTACCTTTGTCGGCAAAGTTACGCCTGCTGGAAGCAGGCGTAACTTTGCGCGCGCCGGGCCGGCTGCCCCGCTCCGTGTTCCGGTCGCTGGTCTGGAGGCCGCAGCCACGCCCCTGGAACGCCCCCGGGCCGAAACCACGCCTGCGGTGCTGCCCCCGAAATGCCGCATCACTCGAGACACGCCCCCGAAATGCCGCATCACTCGAGACACGCCCCCGAAACACCGTGTCATTCCCAACACGCCCCCGACACGCCCCTCCAGTAAGCCCCGGGTCTTACGCGCGTCCCGGGGCTTGTGCGCGCCGCCGAGCCTATGCAAAATAGGCTCGGCGCGCGCAGGGGGGTTTGGGGTAAGTTTTCGGGGGGGTACACGCGTACCCCTTTGAAAATCTACCCGATTGTGTTTTACATATTATTTCTGAATGATTTTTATTTATTTATGCAAATGTATTTATATGTATTATATATATTTGGGTGTTTTCCCCTGGTTTGTTTCCCACTCCATGGATTCTGTGTTATGATTCTGAAGGTGGACCCTTTATCCGATGTAGAGTTGGCGCTACCTGAGAGGGTAAACCCTCTTAGGTCCCTACCGTCGGAAGGGACCTAAGAGTGAAGCAGAGGCCAAATGGAGCTTCACCAATACCAGCCCCGTTCCCCACGGGTTGAGCCTTTGGGTGCATGGGGCCAGCTGGACTTAGGTGGGCCCCTGAAGACAGTAGAACGGTCGAAGTACAGTCCAAGGTCGAGGCCAGAAGAATGGTTGGACGCCGGTCTGGGGGTCGAAGCCAGAAAAATGGTCGGAATTCGGTCCAGAGGTCGAAGCCAGCAGAATCCGTCCAACGAGGAAAGGAGCAGGAGCTGGGACCGGAAGGCAGGAACAGGACCAAGGAGAACAGGCAGCGGAGCACAGGAACGGAACAGGAACTCAGAGCACTGAAGCAACTCAGGACCAGGAGCCAAGAAATCAAGGCAAGGTCTGAGGAGCAGACTTTGCCCCTTTAAATAGAAAGATCAGCTGCGCACGCAGCTCTAGGGAGACCTGGTGGGGGAGAAGCCAGCAACCAGGAAGAAAGGCAGAGATGTGGCCCACCTCAGCGGCGGCTGCAGCAGCCACAGGGGGGGGGGGGGAACGCTGTCGATAACTGCTTGCTGCCAGTGCCTCGGGGATGGCCTGACTGCACCGGTGAGTGGTCGGCCCTGGTAGGGGTCTGCTGTGGCCAGCAGCCATAACAGTACCCCCTCCTTTAGGCCTCCCCCTAGAAGGCTTGGGTTTTCCCGGGTGATCAGTGTGAAAGCTTTTGATAAGATCCTTATCTAGGATGTTCATAGCAGGTTCCCAAGAATTCTCCTCGGGCCCGAATCCCTCCCATGCCAGAAGGTACTCCTATTTGCTGCCTCGTTTCCAGACATCGAGGACTTCACGAATTTGGTATATGGTTTCCTCCTCCACCCTGGGCTGCGGAACTTCAGGAACGTTCCAAGTAGGCCAGGTGAGAACCAAGGACTTCAAAAGGGACACGTGGAAGGAATTATGGACCCTCAACGTGGCAGGCAGACGAAGTTGATAAATCACAGGACCTAACTGCCTTATCACCGGGAAGGGACCAATGTAGCGGGGGGCCAATCACATTGATGGGACTCTCAGACGGATATGCCTGGTGCTAAGCCAAACCTTTTCTCCCGGACGGAACCGGGGAGCCGGTTTTCGATACTTGTCGACAAATTTCTTCAAGGTGCGAGCCGCCTTAAGTAGCATCTGCTGGGTATGGACCCAGAGCTTTTTCAACTGTGCTGCAGTTAGCTGGGCTGCTGGCGAGGAAACAGGCAAAGGCAAGGGCGGCCTGGGTTGTTGCCCAAAAGCAATTTGAAAGTGTGAGGCCCCGGTTGAGGTACAGGCCTGTGAGTTGTGGGAGAACTCAGCCCAAGGGAGAAGTGCTGCCCAGTTGTCCTGACGGGTGTTGACATATAAACGTAGAAATTGTTTTAAGGTACGATTAGTCCATTCCACTTGACCTTTGGCTTGAGGGTGAAATGCAGTGATAAAATCCAGGGAAATGCAAAACTTCTTGCAGAGGTTGAGCCAATATCGGGCTGTGAATTGAGGTCCGTGATCGGATGCGATGTGCTGCGGAATTCCGTGGAGATGGAAGATATGTAACATGAATAGTTGGGCCAGACAAGGAACAGACGGGAGGGAGGGTAGCGGGGTGAAGTGGGCCATTTTAGAAAATCGATCCATTACTACCCATATCACTGTGTTGCCCTCAGAGATCGGAAGATCCATGATGAAGTCTGTGGAAATGTGTGTCCATGGCTTCGTAGGGATTGGAAGAGGTTGTAATAGCCCCCAAGTTTTCCCTGCTGGAATCTTGTGCTAAGCACAGATTGGGCATGAATTGACATATGCTCGTATATCTTTGCGCATCTCTGGCCACCAATAATACTGCTGGAGAAGGGTTTGAGTCTGGTCTCGTCCTGGATGTCCAGCCAACTGGGAGTCATGAGCCCAGGCTAGCACCTTGCTACGAAACCTCTTCAGTACCACAGTTTTACCAGGTGGGACTGTAATAGTAGCAGAGAGGATGATGCGAACTGGGTCTATAATATGTTGAATAGGCTCATCCGTGTCTTCAGCAGAGAAAGAGCGGGATAAGGCATCCGCCTTGATGTTTTTACTGGCTGGTCGATAGCGGAGTTCAAAGTCAAAACATGTGAAAAAGAGCGCCCAGTGAGCTTGGCGCGGGTTCAGATGCTGGGCTTGCTGGAGATACACCAAGTTCTTATAGTCTGTGTAAACTGTTATACGGTGTTGTGCTCCCTCCAGCCATTGTCGCCACTCCTCGAATGCAAGCTTAATGGCTAGGAGCTCCTTGTCGCCGATGGAATAGTTATGTTCTGCCAGAGAGAATTTTCTTGAGAAGTAAGAGCAGGGGTAGAGGTTCCTGATGCATCGTTTTGGCTAAGGACAGCTCCTACTCCCTCAGCGGAGGCGTCTACCTCCACCGTAAACGGGCGTCTGGGATCAAGATGCCGAAGGCAAGGTCTCTGTAAGAATAACTTCTTGAGAGCCTGGAAGGCTTCTTCTGCCTCCTCAGGCCAGGCCTTGATATTCGCCCCCTCATGAGTTAGAGCAGTGAGAGGTGAGGAAAGTTTAGAAAAGTTCTGGATAAAACTACGATAGTAGTTAGCAAAACCGAGGAAGCGCTGGAGTGCACATAACTGCTAGGGTTGGGGCTATTCTTGGATACATTTCAACTTGGAGGAGCCCATCTGAAAGCCCTGATTAGAAATAATGTACCCCAAAAAGGGTAGTGATTCTTTTTCAAAAATGCACTTTTCAATCTTAGCATAGAGTCGATTTTCTCTTAAGCGTTGCAGAACCTGGATGACATGTTGTCAATGCGTCTGTAGGTCCCGGGAAAAAATCAGGATGTCGTCTAAGTAGACTACTATGCAGACATAGAGCAAGTCATGAAATATTTCATTAATGAGGTGCTGGAAGACGTCAGGAGCGTTAGTCAGTCCGAACAGCATGGCGAGATATTCATAATAGCCATCTCTAATATTAAAAGCTGTCTTCCACTCATCACCCTCTCGAATCCTGATCAAATTATAGGCTCCTCAAAGATTCAATTAAAAGAACACTCTGGCTCCCTGTAAACGGTCAAAGAGCTCAGCTATTAGAGACAATGGGTATCGGTCCTTGATGGTAATAGCATTCAGCCCACGGAAGTCGATACAAGGACGCAAAGTCCCATCCCTTTTTCCGACGAAGAAGAAGCCAGCCCCGGCTGGGGATGTGGACCAACGGATAAACCCCTTCTGAAGAATGTCCTGAATATATTCGGTCATGGCGCGGGTCTCCAGGGCGGACACAGGTAGACTCTACCTTGAGGCGAAGTGGCTCCAGGAACCAGATTAATGGCACAATCAAATTCTCGATGCGGAGGCAATGTGTCCGCGGCCTTTTTGGAGAATATGTCAGCAAACTGTACTGAGAAGGCAAGCCCTCTAAAAGTGATGTAGCTACAGGAGGCAAGGAGGGGGTCGTACCCTTAAGGCAGGTTTCGTGGCATGCTGAACCCCAGTGAGTTAATTTTAAAGACGTCCAGTCGAAATGCGGATTCTGACGTTGCAGCCAAGGTATACCAAGAACAACCGGATGGATGACTTTCTGGATGACATATAGAGTGATATGTTCCGTGCGGTCCGGTGTGATGTGGCATTCCAGAGGAACTGTGTGGTGCGTTATTCTCCCCGGCAGAGGGTCTCCATGGATGGAGGTGAGAATCAACGGCCTCGGGCACGGACGAGTGAGGATGAGCGATGTGAATCGGGCATCGGACAATTGAAAATATCGTCAATATTTTCAAATTGTCAGAAATCAGGGGCTCCCCTGAAACGATAGGAAAACCCCACGATATTGATCGTGGGGGTTCTCTTATCGTTTTGGGGGAGGGCGGGAAAAACAGCACACAAAAATAACCCCTAAACCCACCCCGACCCTTTAAAACTAATCCCTTTGCTACCCCCACCCTCCTGACCCTCCAAAAAACATTTTACAGGTACCTGGTGGTAAGGTGGGGGTCCCGGGAGCGATCTCTCGCTCCCGGGCCGTCGGCTGCCACTAATCAAAATGGCGCCGATGGCCCTTTGCCCTTACCATGTGACAGGCTATCCATGCCATTGGCCGGCCCCTGTCACATGGTAGGAGCACTGGATGGCCCACGATAAATAATGCATGCGTTATAGTGTTATTGCGGACGTTCAAGTTCTAACACCTGCGATAACACCCTAATGCATTTGATGAATGACCCTGGAAGTTTGTATATGAACATAACATAAGAAATTGCCATGCTGGGTCAGACCAAGGGTCCATCAAGCCCAGTATCCTGTTTCCAACAGAGGCCAAACCAGGCCACAAGAACCTGGCAATTACCCAAACACTAAGAAGATCCCATGCCACTGATGCAATTAATAGCAGTGGCTATTCCCTAAGTAAATTTGATTAATAGCCATTAATGGACTTCTCCTCCAAGAACTTATTCAAACCTTTTTTGAACCCAGCTACACTAATTGCACTAACCACATCCTTTGGCAACAAATTCCAGAGCTTTATTGTGCGTTGTGTGAAAAAGAATTTTCTCCGATTAGTCTTAAATGTGCTACTTGCTAACTTCATGGAATGCCCCCTAGTCCTTCTATTATTCGAAAGTGTAAATAACCGATTCACATCTACTCGTTCAAGACCTCTCATGATCTTAAAGACCTCTATCATATCCCCCCTCAGCCGTCTGTTCACCAAGCTGAACAGCCCTAACCTCTTCAGCCTTTCCTCATAGGGGAGCTGTTCCATCCCCTTTATCATTTTGGTTGCCCTTCTTTGTACCTTCTCCATCGCAACCATATCTTTTTTTGAGATGCGGCGACCAGAACTGTACACAGTATTCCAGATGCGGTCTCACCATGGAGCGATACAGAGGCATTATGACACTTGCCGTTTTATTAACCATTCCCATCCTAATAATTCCTAACATTCTGTTTGCTTTTTTGACTGCTGCAGCACACTGAGCCAATGATTTGGATATGTGAAAATGTTCCTATAACACCCTAAATCTCGCCCGCGATCATGCCCTAACGTGATTTGAAAAATGACCCAGTTAGATCTTTATGGCTATCCATCACCCTTTATCTAGAAAGACTCATGAAAATGGTGTAATTCTTTGGGCTTTTCAGAAATGATCTTCTGGCGTACAGATGCACTCAGGTCTTACACTGCCTTACTGAACAAATGAGTCGCTAAGAATGATAAACTGGCAGCTAACCAATTAACTGACAACAACGTCCTGTACAGGGGTCAAATGGTTCCAAAATTCTCTCTCAGTTTGGGGTTAATTTGGTAACAGACTTCATAAATTTATGGGCTGTTGCACACATACGTTACACCAATTTTCCAATCGTTAAAAATTACTCCGGCAAAACAAGCTGCACACAAGTACACCTGCTATTTGGTGTGGGTAGTTTTGCTATGAAAATTTATGTGCATCATTTTTTGAAATCAAAAGGTATGCATGTGAATGAAAATCCTGCCCAGACCCCTCCTCTCCCAAATGAGGGTAAAAGTGTGCACATACAGGTCCCACATTTGGGAGAGAAATGCCTATTAAAGTTACCCTCCCCATGTGGGACACATTTTCTCTTATGCAATCATGGGTGGCAGAATAATTCACTGCACTTGACAATGGTCGGCAAGCAAACGTGAAAAAGAGGTCCTCGCCTGTAGGAGATCTGAATATTCCTGCAGAAAGGAGGCAAAAAAAAAAAAAAAAAGAGCCAGAGGTCGAAAATTTCCAGATATTCGGCCACATCCTTGGTTCAAGAAATGGGCAGGGGAAAGACAGAAGCAGAGAAACAGAGAATTATGGTAAAATTCTCAGCCAAAACATTGCAAAATCAATTGATGATTTAACGGGGGTAATTTCCAAACTGCCTGCACTGAGGACCAAGTCCGTGCATCCTCTTTACCCCAGTTTTGAAAGGGAAAGTTTGTGCATGCTTTCACTTTGCACCTTTCCCCAGGGAAAAGTGCCCGCACCTGCTTTTTCTGCGCATATATTTTCCGAACAAAAGTACAATCGTAGGTTTGAAAGTCTTAAACTACGTGTGCAGTTTTCTTCCCAGCCTGGTAACAGTACACCGTGTATATCTTTACCTGCGGATTCAGACTGACAATCTAACACTTTTTACCAGCAGAAATCCCTTTGAAAATTGACTTCTTATCATACACTTCCATGTACATGGGTTAGGGACAGGAGGATATGAAGTAAGGCACCCTTGAGAAGGGATGGGTGTATCAGATTGGGCCCTCTTATGTTCTCTCATCCTACCTTTTGCGTTGCCGGATTCCTGACACAATCAGGAAAACAATTCCTATGACGATAATGCCGGTGACAACCCCAAATACAATAAGCCAGGAGGTGCTGGATGAGCCGGTGGTCGGGGACAGTGTTGGGGGAATTTCCACAAACTGCAGCGTGTTGTCATTCAGCAGGAAGGCGCTGTTAATCCTGTTTCTGTTCTTACTGAAAGTAGAAATGAAGATCTTCCATTCAGTGCCTTGCAGTACTACCAAACCTCTCTTAGACCATCTTTTCAGAGACACACTCTTGCTTAATATCTCTTTGCATTCAGAGTCGATCCAGCTCTGTTGATCACCAATAAATTGCAAACTTGAGATTTGACATGAGAAGAGTTTTGGAGCAGAAAATCAATATGTAAAGCTGGCAGGTTTCGTATGTTCCCCTTTGCCCCTTCAGAATGATTGTCTTGTCAAGAAAAGCAGCAATTAACTAACTCTTCGGTTCTTATTCACAGGGAAGATAATTTTCAATGTAACACTATCATAGCAATTTTCAAAAGCCCATTTGTGTGCCTAAAGTGCACTTATATACATAAAAACCTATGGACAATTCAATGGCATATATTGCAGAATTTTCAAAAGCCCCCTTACATGGGTAAAGTGCATTTATACTAGGGATGGGCATTCGGAAGAAACAAAATGGGAAATGAGACTAAATTTCCTATTTCGTTTCGGGCCATTTTCAAAATGGAAAGTGTTAAATTCCAACGAAATTTAATTAGAATCTCGTTTCATTATGAAAACCGATAAAAAAAAAAGTCAATGGTCAGGCCTAGGTCTAGGCCCTTAGCCAGGGCCTCGCCTAGGTAATAGATTAAGACACAAAGCAGGGGGCCCCTGCCTACACCCGAGCAAGACTCTGATGCCTCGGCCAACGCCCAAGGCCTGGGCCTCACCTAGGCATAGCCATAAACTGACAAAGCCATGGCCTATGCCTGGTCGAGACTCGAGAAACAGCTCAGAACTAGGAAATTTCCCTGCTCCACCTTCCCCTCACTTACTGAATCTGATGCCATGTCTTGGCCTAGTCCTGACACCTGGACTCGGCCCAGATCCAAACCTGACACCAGGACCTGGTCCGGAGACTGGGTTCCAATGCCTGGGCCTAGGCCAAGCCGGTGGAATCCAGACTCTGGGCCAGACCATGGCGTTGGGCCTGGGTCTGAGTCAAAGCACAGGCATCATGAACCAGTCTGTAGACTGGGCCCAGGCATCAGGACTGAGCCTGGCATCGGGTCCAGGCCTCCAAGCCTGGGCTTTGCGTAGAGTCTAAGCCAAGGTTGTGGTGACCTACCACAACCTTGGCTTAGACCTAGGCCCAGGGTGAAGCCTAGGCTTCACCCTGGGCCTAGGTGTCAGGATCAGGCCTGATACCTAGGCCCAGGCTAAAGCCTTAGAATTGCATAAGCTTAGGCCATGGTACGTCACTGCAACCTCAGCCTAGGTCTAGGCCTCATCTGTGGATCCCCCCACACTGGGTAAGTCGAGACTAAGAAGGATCCTGACCCTGGCATGGGTTAGGGGCATGGGAGGCCTCGGGATGCTCTGTTTCTTTTTTTTTTTCTATTTT
The DNA here is from genome assembly GCF_901001135.1 of Rhinatrema bivittatum. Lineage (NCBI taxonomy): Eukaryota > Metazoa > Chordata > Amphibia > Gymnophiona > Rhinatrematidae > Rhinatrema > Rhinatrema bivittatum. The sequence continues at coordinate 219,142,532 of NC_042619.1, forward strand.
GGGTTTTTGGGGGTTTTGTTTTTTTTTTTTGGTTTGAAATGATTTTTATTAGTAATCAGCATAGTATACATTCACGCACATAACATCAGTACCGAATACATGGTCATAATCCAATAATGTCAGATCCTAGTGATACTGAGGATCAGTGACTTACTTAGTACCATATGCTCTGTTGCTGCTACCTTTAATGGAACATACTTCAGCAATCCCCCCCCCCCATTCCCCTTCCCCCCCTACCCACCCCATCCCCCCCCAGAACCATACCAACATGTAAATGAAAGAAGCAAATATAATCAAAGCAGTAATAACCAGAACCATATTGAGCAAAACTGCGATGTGTGACCGTTGACAACACCCTCGGCGCATCTTAAAGCAGAGTGACCTGAGAAGACCGGAGAGGCAGATACAAGCCCAGTCATCCCTTTCTGTAACCCACAATCCCCTAAGGGGTATCAGGGGTTTTTTTAATGTTTTTTTTTTTACTAAAAAAAATGAAATAAGCATTAGATGAACTAAATTCATGGGGAATCCCCCCAACAGAAGATAAAAAATAAAACAAAATGTTTACTTCTTTCTACCCCTAATTTATACATGTAAATCCCAATTTTAAGCATGTAAATCCTTTTGAAAATTCCCTCCTATTGTTTTTCTCCCATTTTGTGCCCATTAGTATTAGGCCCTTAGACGTTCAGAGGCAAGACTTGGCAATCTCCAGCAAGTGATGGAGGATTGATGTGGACAGATGTTAAATTAAGCAATCATGACTTATGGGACAGGCACTTCTTTGCACGTTAACAGTCAGCTGGAAGAGTCAGTTATTAGCTAACTTTAGAAAACAGAGCATTAGCGCTGACCAGGCATCGGCCAGACAGGGTGGGCATATGTCAACACAGACAACTGGCACAGTTCTGACATGGTGCATCTTTCACCTAAGGACTGACTTTCCTGAAGCTTCTGGAAGGGTTAAAAAAAACCTTTATACTAGGAAAAACTTCTGTGAGATGCTCTGTAGGAATTTTACCCAATTTTCTAAAATGTAATGCTTTTGAGCAAAAGTCTTGCGGCTCATCTTTGCTTCCACGTTCTACTCTGTGGAAATTTTTCCCTTCTTACAACACAGGAAACTAAATTCTCGGGCAAATTGTGCGCCATGTTAGAGCTCTGCATGCTATATGGCTCTTCAGGCTTTTCCCACCACACATATTTTTGCTTCTAATTTTGCCCTCAATTTAAATCTTGGCTGGAGATTTCTTTGTATTTACTCTGACAACAAGCCTGCTTGGGCCACTGGTACACTGAATACACCTGGCCCTCTGATCTGAAACCTGAAACTGAAGTGGGTTTTGTATAACAGCTCAGCCCCTTGCTCTAAATTACCAGTGGCATTTTAAACACTTTTAAACTCTGCTCCTCACATCAAGGTAGCCAAGCCAGTAGCACTGGAATATCTTCAGTAGCAAACTGTGCACGGAAAAGGTTAATGGTAACTCAGCTTATAAAGTGGAGCAGGTTAATTTACTTCCTAAAGAGAGGCCAAAAAGGCACCTCACAAATTTCGGGGCTCATAAATCCTCAAAAGACTTCAATATGGTCTTGACAGCAGTTCCTCCTCTTCCTCCTCCTCTTGAAGGCCATGACAAATCCTTTTTTTTTTTTCCTTTTTTTGCTGAATATTTCCCAAATATTGTATACAACAAATGCTATTCAGGTCCGTTTACCCATTAACCTTCCAGAGGCCAAAACAAATTTTGTGTGAACCGAGCCTAAAGTGCACTATATTCTGTCATTTCATGCATTTTGCAAAACTTTTCAAAAGGAGCCCAAACCATCAGCCACAACAACCCAGAATCTGATGGCAGAGAAAGACCCTAAGGCCTATTTGTCCTCTGCCTAATTTACTTCCTGGTGCAATGCCCTGGACCCCAGTTAATCTTTTTTTTCTTTCTGTTTCTCATCCATCTTTCTCGCCCTTCCTTTTTGCTTCCTTTTCATTCCTTCTGCAACATTCAAGACGTGACCTTTCTCTCTCTGGATTACACCGTTTCCTTCTTCTGCATTTTGTTATGGCCAGTCTGGCTGTATGAAATTTGAAATGAATATATAATTTTAAAATATTGTACTGTGCAGTAAGAGGAATGTTACCTTATCGCTGATGCGATGTCACTTCTGGAAACAGTGGAATTGTCCGTGTTATTTCTGACTGCAAAGAAAAACGAGACCCGCTTGGTGACGTTGCAGATGATCACGTCAGAGGCCCTGCAGATTCAGAAAAGGGATGAGAGCTCATCAGGGACTCTCCAATGCAATGCACCAGCAGACAGTTTAAGGGGCTGCACTATCAGCAGATCCAAAATACAAGTCCTAGATCCTTGATAGTCGCAGTTTCAGGCACGTGAAAACTGGAGCCTTTGCAGGTTTCTGATATCTATTATTGGACCAACAAAAAAGACATTGCAGTACATAACATGGGCAAACCATATCACCAGCCCTCACCAGTGACATGGCTTTAACCCTCTCCTCCTTCTGCTACTCCTACTTAACATTTGTATATGCTGCAAGCTGAATTGCTCTCCCCCTCTCCTGCCAGAAGAACCAAGGCATGCTTAATTTGGAAATACAAGCAGCTTTACTAACAGAGCCTTACAAATCCATATTTCAAAAACTATACGTAGCCAGTGTTTGCCACTGAGCCTATGCATTGAGGCAAGGGTTCTTCAGTACTTGGTCAATGAAGTTGGTGAATTGGATCTCCAGTGGAAGGGAATACTGCACTCTTCTCCTTTTCAGAAGGAGAAGAGTGCAGAACTCCACACAAAAGGGTCTATTTATAAAAGGTGTGATGTGTATTAGTCAAGAGGCCCCTTGAGAAATAATGGGAGCCATGGTAAATAACTTGTATTATTTATTTATTTATTTATTTTGAATTCTTATATACTGACATTCCTGTAAAGTATACAGATCATACCGGTTTACAGTGTAACAGAACTGTCACAAGTGGCGATTACATAGAACATAAAACGTTAGAACATCGGAACAATTTGTACATAAATAAACCTGCTGTTATATAAAATATTAGGGTATCAGAACAATGGGAACATTGGGAGAATACAAGGAACAAATGGAAACTTTATAAACTGAAGGCGAGGTAACTATGAGATGTTATTGCCGTAATATTGTAAAAGACTTCAGCCCAGAGGAAAAAGGGGGGCTCCCCGAAGGAAAAAGGGGGGCTCCCCGAAGGGCCTCAGGGACTGTGTCGAGAGTGGAGTGTGAAGAATTTATCCTCGTGTCCATGTCCTTCGTCCATGTCCTTCGAGAAGCGTCGGAGTGAGTTTGAGTTTCCGGGAAGGCTTGCATGAAGAGCCACGTCTTTAGATTTTTTTTGAAGGTTTGGTGACTAGGTTCTTGCCGTAAATCTGGTGGAAGAGAGTTCCATAGAGTAGGTCCTGCTGTTGAAAATGCTCGTTTTCTTAGCGAGGATTTGGCCGGTGGGGCATACAGGGAGCCTTTGTACGCTCTCCTGATTGGTCTGTCTGAAGTGTGTGGCGGAGTTGAATACTGAGTTTGAGAGGGGCGATGTTGCGGATGTCCTTGTGGATCATCATGAAGACTTTGAAGGATATTCTAAATTTGACGGGTAGCCAGTGAAATGACTGAAAGATGGGAGAGATATGGTCTCTTTTGTTTGAGTTAGTGAGTATCCTGGCAGCGGCATTTTGGACCATCTGCAGGGGTTTGATAGTTATTGCAGGGAGACCTAGCAAGAGGGAATTGCAGTAGTCTAATTTAGAAAGGATGATAGATTGAAGCCCTAGACGGAAGTCTCGGAAATGCAGGAGAGGTTTAAGTATTTTGAGAACTTGTAATTTAAAGAAGCATTCTTTGGTGGTGTTATGGACAAAAGATTTCAAATTGAATTTATTGTCGAGCTGAACCCCTAAATCTCTGACGGAAGGGGAGAGGTTGATAGCTGTTTTAGCGAATTGAGAAGCGCTTGGAGAGTTGAGGAGAACTTGGTTATCATCCGGTGAGATGATGAGTAACTCGGTCTTGTTTGTATTAAGGATCAGGTTGAGGCTAGGCAGGAGATTATTGATCGATTGCATACAGCTACTCCAGTAAGACCAAGTTTTTTGCAAGGAGTCTGTGATTGGGAGAAGAATTTGGATATCATCAGCAAATAGGTAATAGGTTAATTTTAGATTGGAAAGTAGTTGGCATAGTGGGAGCATGTAAATATTAAAGAGGGTAGGAGAAAGAGATGATCCTGCAACAGTGGCTTTGTGCAAGTAGCCCTTTGCCATGACCTTCAGTAGTCCATGCTTCTCCAACCTTAAACAATTATCCAGATCCTTCCCTATTATCAGGTGCCTGGATTAATACCTACATTTTTTCAGCACGCAACCCAGGCCTATCCCTACCTAATAAGGCCTAAACTACTATCTACTGTTGCTGCTCTGTGCTGCTGACAGCTTTACTGACTCCCTCACCTCCAAATACCTTCATATTGGGTGTGGTGAGTGGGATTGCAGGCGCTGCAATTTGTCGCCACGTTCCTGGCCCCTCCCTAAATCCAGGCTCCCTAAATCCAGGCTCTCCCATTATTTCCTTAATCAACTGATCTGACTGACATATTGTCCTACTGCCACCATCAGCACCACCCTCCCTCCAAACGTTTTATCACCTGCTTCCTCAGCAGGGCTGTCCTCCATCTGAGGCTGAGGACAGTGGCCAAAATTAGGAAGCCTCATGCCTCAATTCACTGCCAGCATCATATGAGCTTCCCTGGCCATGCAGCACAAGCTGCCTTTCACTCACTGGCCCTCTCAGGCTGTAGCCTCTGCTTCAAATGACACCTGCTGGGCCTTTCCTTACGCACTCTGGACAGCAGCAGGAGGTGTCAACAGCTCTGCTGAGCCTCTCTTTATTCACCGCGGCAGGAGAGGAAGAATCGATGGCCTCGCGGGGCCTTCCTTTTGTTTCGCGGTGGGCAGGAGGGGAGATACTGATGGCCTTAATGGGCCTTTTTTCGTGTGCCGCTGGAGGGAGGAGAGGAGGAGAGGTGCCGGTGGCCTTTATTTGCGCACTGTGGGAGGGAGGAGAGATCCTGGGGGCCCCTTATTTGCACACCACAGGATGAAGGAGAGGTGCCTGTGGCATTTATTTGCGCACCGCGGGCAGAAGTCTGACGAAGGGGACTGGAGGGCACTGGCTGTTGCTGCAGGAAGGAAAGGGGAAGCGCTTACACAATTTCTCATAGTGTAGCGCCACCGTAGGCTGTGCAGTGACTGGAGGGATGGCTACCGGATACGCGCAGGGTCTTCTATTTCGTTCACTGGCAGGGGTTGGAACTCCGCCGACGTTTAGCTAAATTATGTTATCGGGAGGCAGGGGGAGGCGGTCACTGAGCGTTTTGGAGGGCACCTTTTGCCGCTCCAAAATTTTGTCTCCTGAAGCGGCCGCCTCTCCCTGCCTCATTATAGAAATGCCCCTGGCTACAAGACCTCTGCGCCACATGAGCGTGAAAGACGGTTTTTTTTTTCCTTCCCAATTTTAATTTTAAAGAGTTCTAAGAGAGGTACAGTCTTCTTGACAAAATGAAAACAGCTTCTGATTCAAGCAAAAAAAACCCCATGAAAACGGAACATGCCTGTGACACTGCTCCATTGTCAGGCCGACTGATTATTACGGGCCCTGATTTCAAGATGCAGATATGCTAAGTAATGCATCGCCAGTCCAATAAAAAGGTATTGTAGCCATGCAAGTATGGAAGCGAGCAACATGCAAGCCAGGGATGTATAGTGAGGTATTTGGTTATTACACTTTTTATTGATAAGTAACACTCGGATATTACCCTCTCTCTATGCCTCTTTCACCTCTTCACTAGTCCCTCATCCTGCCCGAGCTCTGGCTTCCAAACCATTCCATCCCCCAACCTTGTTGCTGCTGCTGCTGGCAGAAGAGGTTTGGGGGTTTTTTCCCCCATCTCTGGCACAGATTTCCCATCTCTTGTTAAGGAAGTAGCTCTTTAAACCGTTTCTCAACATCAGATGAAAACCGGATCTTTTTTCTTCTTGGCTTTTGACTCTTTCCGCTAGAAGACCCTTGCATAGTTTAGTATTTAAATTTGGTTGCTGTCAGTTTTTGGGAGCTGCATCTGGAGCAGTGTGATTTTTTTTTTTTTTTTGCTTATTTACGGGCGAGACGCTAGGCTGGCTCCTTAAGTAAAGAGGAGTTAAAGCATGAGAATCGACAGTTCTTGTTAGACCACACTATTTCGGGGGTTTACAGCTTTTTGAAAAAAAAAATAAATTTGCAAACCAATGGGATATTTGTTCTAAAGGAACTACTGGTGGGATGAACTGACCATTGATTTACCTGCTAAAACTTATGTTGGTGGTTTTAAAAGAATTAAACAACTCACTAGCAATATGGACTTGAGAGAAACTCAGTATAAATTCTCATTGCGTTTTTATATCCTTCAGACTCAGGCCAAGGATATGCATCTGTCTGCGTCAACCTTATGTGTGAATTGTGTGGGAGAGTAACAGGAACTCTTGGTCAACAGTTTTGGATGAGCCTCAAGATCCAAGACTTTTGGCGAAAAGTGATGGCTTTAGTTCTCTCAATCACCGGGACTCGACTGCCTTTAGTTGCAGAAATCGTATTGTTTGACAACTTGAGTAAGGTGCTCTTTTGTACTAGATTTTTTTTGTTTGTGGTACAGATAGGTACATTCATTAGCGAAGAAAGCAATTTTACAGAAATGGTTGATACCGGACATGCCCACAACTTCACAGTTACGAAATGCTTTGTTCCATTTGTGCATTAAGGAAAAATATGTAGTCACCTTTTTTTAAAGGATTGGGACATGTATTTACAGTCGTTGTGATATAAAGTTCCTAGTAGGATGTTAACAACCTGTCTGTAGAGTGAAACAGGTTCATTGGCCGCATGTAGATCGACTGCAGTATTTGATAACCCACACATATCATGTGAATGCGTATTATAAAATATGAGTATTTTTATCCGGAGCTTGTGCGTATGTATGCTTACACCTAGGTGCATATGGTGCATATATCGATGCATTCAATACGTCTGTTTTCCTTACCTATTTTAAAACTATCCATGCATGTATTTTAAGGTGAATTTTAAAAGCCTGATGCACGAATCAATTAGGGGATGCACGAATATGCTAGGCCAGCATGCGCTGAGCGGATTTGAAAGCTGCCTGAATAACAGGCTGATACAGTACAGTGCGCTCCGATGGAGCACTGTTAGCCGGCATTTGGACGCACGTTTTGGACGCGCCAGCTTTACCCCTTATTCAGTAAGGGGTAATAGCGCATCCAAAACGCGCGTCCAACCCCCCCGAACCTAAAAGCGCCCGCAACATGCAAATGCATGTTGATGGCCCTATTAGGTATTCCCGCACGATTCAGAAAGCAAAATGTGCAGCCAAGCCGCACATTTTACTTTCAGAAATTAGCGCCTACCCAAAGGTAGGCGCTAATTTCTCTGGGCACTGGGAAAGTGCACAGAAAAGCAGTAAAAACTGCCTTTCTGTGCACCTTCCGACTTAATCTCATGGCGATATTAAGTCGGAGGTCCCGAAAGTTTAAAAAAGTAAAAAATAAAAAAATAAAAAATTTAAAATGGGCCCACGGCTGGCGGGTCGAAAATCGGACGCTCAATTTTGCCGGCATCCGGTTTCCGAACCCGTGGCTGTCAGCAGGCTCGAAAACCGACGCCGGCAAAATTGAGCGTCGGCTGTCAAACCCGCTGACAGCCGCCGCTTCCATCAAAAAAGAGGCGCTAGGGACGCGCTAGTGTCCCTAGCGCCTCTTTTTACCACCGGGCCTAATTTAAATAAATTAAAATACTGAATCATGCGCACAGGAGAGCGGGCGCTTGCCCGCTCTCCCGCGATTTTACTGCATCGGCCCGTAAGTGCGTAACAAATGAGAAGTTTTTTAAAAAAGGGGTGGCGAACGGGCATGGTCTGGGCATGGAATGGACATTCCAGGATTTTAACCTAAAATAGATGCATAAATACGCACACTGGCACACGCCAGGGTCCCCTGCCGTGCAACTTTCCTTCTGCTATGGATGACGTGTAAGTTATAAAACAAAAAAGTCTAGGCAGTTCTGCAGGGTTTTAAAGTTTGGAGCTAACAGGGGGAAGGGAGGCTATTAAACCAGGGGGGGTTGGAAGTCCTATCCCTTAACTGGGCGAACTGGGAACCAATTGGTAAAATGGGCAACCGTGTTGGCGTGCGTCTCTTTTAAAATCCCCCCACTTACACGGTACAATCGGCATTTGCGCACACAGGCGCGCACCCACTTAAACTTGAGCACACGTGTGCCTGTGGCCAGGCTATTTTATAACATGCGTGCATATACGTGCGTATGTTATAAAATGGCCGCGTCCCCGGGTGTGGGCTGACAAATGCATAAAAGTAAAGTAGGACTTACAGCCAATTTTAAAACATGCGCGTGACAAGGAAATTAACCAGTTTACCAATTAGTCCCCCAGTTCATCCAGACCTCCAACTCAGCCAGTGCTACACAATAATCATGTTTACATGAAGTGAACACCATCTTAAATAATAAAAAAGAAACGGAACTATCATCAGGAGGTAAGGGGAAATGGGTGACTGCGATGTGTGACCACGCCCCTCCCCCGTCGTCACTGTGAGCTCCGGTGGCGGTTGAAAAGCGCCTCACCATCAGGCGCCAGCGAGCGGGGAGGCCACCCTCCATCCTGGGCCCCCGCAAGAAGTGAACACCATCTTAAATAATAAAAAAGAAACGGAACTATCATCAGGAGGTGAGGGGAAATGGGTGACTGTGATGTGTGACCACGCCCCTCCCCCGACGTCCCTGTGGGCTCCGGCGGCGGTTGAAAAGCGCCTCACCATCAGGCGCCGTGCGTCACGCGCCGAAGGGGCGTGACAAAGGGGCTCTCCCCTTTGTGCACCCCTTCGTGCAACTCTTTGTGCTTCATTTAATATTTTTTCTTTTACGTTTTCTGTTAAGTAAGCTTTTTTTCAAGTTCCTACCTTATGCCTTTGTTAACAATTTTATTATAAATGTTCTCTGTATTTGACTATGGAAATATTTTTTCCTGCTTTTTCTGTTTTATGTAAACCGGTATGATTTGCATTTTAATGTAAGAATGTCGGTATATAAAAATTATAAATAAATAAAAATATCGTTTTCACCAGATAATTAGCAAGTGTAAAATTGTGTAAGTTGGCAAAAGTACAGGTGTATGTCTCTTATAAAATAGCAAATTACATGCGTAAGTGTTGGATCCGCCCAGAACCCACCCATGCTGTGTATATATGTGCCTGAAGATGGATATATGCACATATGTGAGCAGCTTTGAAAATTATTTACACCTGAACCATTTTGAAAATTCACCCCAAAGATTACTCAGTATGAAGAAGCAGCCAAGCAGCTCACAGCTGGTTGCATTGCGTTCCCCATATCCTGAGTGCTTGTGCCAAGAGAAGGCAATGGATATTTCAATTCTGTAAGTGTGAGGGAGTCTTGTGTTTGGGGGATAACATTTTATTTAAATAAATAAATCAATCAGATAAATTAATGCTAGAGCACAAGTCAAAACAATGGAATATGGCATCTCATACCGTAAGAGAAATCAGTCACAGCACCTATTAATAATTTATAGCACAAGAGCTGGAATCAAAATGCTTCGGGTTCTAGTTTTAATTATCTCTATCTCAAGTCTTTTAATTAAAGAGCACACTGGGGTTGATTTACAAAAGATTTATGCTATTTAAAGTCAACGTTTAACTGTGTCACTCTAACCAGTTCAAAATTCTCATTTCATCCAGCTAAAATCTCTGCATAAAGCCACTGTGTGCACAGATTTAGTCGGACCCAAAAAAGAGGCCAGGTTAAGGTGTGAAGTCTTCAAATTTAACTAGTTAGTACATATTTTTATTCAGTGCTGATCAGCTAAATTTTTCTACCTTAATATGGCCACACAAATGGCTGCCTTAAATTTGAACAATCAAGTTTTGTTTAGTTAGATTTAACTAGATATTCAGCTGCAGCTTTAGCTGGCTACCTGCGGCTAAGTGTCCAGGTAAAGTTAACCAGTTAAAATTAATTTTGCTGCTCAGTCACTCTTTGAAAATCTACCCTATTGTAATGAAATTCCCCTTTCAGCCACCTCAGTAATTTATAAAAGATTTTTCAAAGTTATTACTGTGCAGCTGGATGCTTCCTAGTAATAACAGATACAATCTACCTTATAAATGGGCTCTGACCGACGGCCCGCAAATGCGCAGTAGAGAGCAGCTCTACCGCGCATGTGCGGGCCAGCACGTTGGTCAGAGCCGTGCGTGCCCGAAACAAAAAACATGGCGGTGGGGCCGCAGGAGCGGCGGCGGCCGCGAAGCAGGAGCGGGAGGAGGAGCAGAGGCGAGTGACACCCCCCTCCGAGATCTGCCGGCAGGAGAAGCAGCGCCGCCGCGCGCGAGTGACACCCCTCCCCCGAGATCTGCCGGCAGGAGTGGCAGGAGAAGCAGCGCCGCGCGCGATCGCGGGAGTGACACCCCCCCCCCCCCCCCGAGATCTGCCGGCAGGAGCGGGAGGAGAAGGTGGTGAGAGGGAAGGTGAGAGAGAGAGAGGGAGGTGAGAGAGAGAGAGGGAGGGAAGGTGAGAGAGAGGGAAGGTGAGAGAGGGGGAGGGAGGTGTGAGAGAGGGGAAGGGAGGTGAGAGAGTGAAGGAGGAGGGAGGGGGTGAGAGAGTGAAGGAGGAGGGAGAATGAGGGGGAGGGAGTGGGAAGGAAACGGACCGAGCCCGTTGTTACGGGCTTAACGGCTAGTCTGCTATAAATGACCAGCTGAAAGATCTTCAGGCCTTGACTGTGAATTAAGCACAGCTATGGCCAGCTATAGCCAGCTCCAGTTTCATGTGTCATGAAACTGCTTCCTGTTTCTCTCTGGCTCTGTCCTTTCAGCACTGCAGGGAAACAGAAAGCTGTTGCATGACACCTGAAGGTGGGGGCCGGCCATGGCTGGATTGACAGCTGACTAAGTCCTATGGAACGTTCAACTATCACACACCATCCTTTTTATTAAAAGCACATTTCAATGGATTTTCTGCTGTTACTACATAGTGCCTGGTTGCACCATTAAGCACAAGGCCTTTACACAGCTGAAACAGCAGACAGGAAAATGTTAAGGACATTTCTATATCTGCTGCAGCCTCTGTCTATCACTGACTTTCTGACTAATTTGTCCAAGTTACAGTACCACTGTACCCAAGTTACAGTACCACTGTGTGTCTGAATTTACCCCGTAACAATCAAGTACTAAGATAGTGTTTCTTCTCCTCTCATCCCTCTGGAGGATGTTTTACAATGTGAAAGTCTGCATATCTATTTATTTATTTGAAAAATACTTCTTAATCGCTTTCCTAATTACATCTCTCAAAGGGGGTCATTTATCAAAGTGCTATATGGCGTTTTCGCATGTGTTAAGGCATTTTCGCCTGCAGAAAGCACCTTTAACACATGCAAAAATGCCTTTAACGCATGCGAAAACACCATAACGCATGGTGCGATGCAAATTAGGAAAAGGGGAGGAGTTTGGGGTGGGATTTCTGGCCGCTTTAACTACACCTTTTTCATTTGTGTTAAACTGTGCAATATGGCTTTATCACACTTTGCGATGTTTTCACAAATAGCATTTTAAGGAGAGGGAGGGAGGGAGAGAGAGAGACAGACAGACTAGCTATAAGGCCCTCATTCTAGGTAGGTATTTATACCTCTATATGAGGCCCACCTAGCTACTCGAGGTGAGGTTTAGGTATTAGTGTAGGGGTTAGGGGCCACTTTGACATGCAGAGTGCAACGTACGAACAGAAAAGTGCACTCTTGTGAAGATTTGATGACCTTCGGAGTGAGGAAACTCACCCAAAGATGAGATTTGTGCTATGTTCTCTCAATCTAGCTTGATGTTACCCAGGTAGTATAAGGGCCTTATAGCTAGTGCCTCTCTCTCTCTCTCTCCCTGTGGTAGGTAGGAATTGCAACAATTGTGGTACTTACCGCAAAGTGCAAAAAAGTTATCACAGCATTTTGATAAATCCAGGCCAAAGTGATTTACAACAAAAATTCAAATTTATCATAAACAATTGAATACATTAAAACTGTATATCAAAACAATTCATCCAGCAGACTAAAATTAGCTGACAGTGTCTCTTCCCAATGCTAATCACTCATCAAGTCAATGACATAAGCCATGTTTTTATTTTCTTTTGAAAACTCAAAGTTTCTTTCGCTTTCCTAAGATCTCATGGTAGTCTATTCCACATGCCCGGGACCATAAATGAGAATGATCTATCTGCTATCCATTGCTGTCAAAACCTTTCTACCTCTGGAAGTTGTAATAAATATGTCTATTCACGGACCTCAGATTCCTCCCTGTTTCATGCCATCTTAATTTTCCTCTCAAATGTGGTGGACACTGCAAAATCTGAAATGTCATCAACAGTACCTTAAACATACAGCGTTCCCTCACCGGGAGCCAATGTAGGCCTAATAGTAACGGGGCAGCTGAAGTTGTTCTTGCATTACCAGTGACTGCACGGGCCATAGCATTCTGAATTACCTGAAGCCTTTGTATCCATTTTCATGGGAGACCCATAAACAATGCATTACAATAACTGATGTGAGATAGTACCAGGGCATAAGCCACCGATTTCAGCAAACTCAAATTCAGATACAATCAAAGTTGTCACACCAATTTTACCTTCAAATAGATATTTCAAATTATTTGAGAGATGTGGCTGTCTAACTTCAAATGTGAGTCTAACGCAATACCCAATGTCTTAACCTTCTATTTTGGTTCCAATTCCAGCCCCTGTAATTTAAAACCTTCTCGATTTTTCCTACCCCCAACCATAAGACCTTCATCTTATTGGTATTTAGGATCAAATTACTTGTCCCTTACCCATTCAGCTACTTTAGGTAAGCAATGATTTATAAGGAGGAAAGATTCCTCTAGATCTTGTCCCAACGGTACCAAGATCTGGATATCATCAGCATAAATGTGTACTGTAAAGCTTGCTTCCCACGCAGTACTCCCAATCTGGCACATAAAGATGTTAAACGGCAGTGGAGAAATGGAGAAACCCTGGGGAACCCCACAGTTCACCTCTTTTAAGCTTGATGTTGTTCCCTGAAACATCACTATCTGTTTTCTCCCTTGTAAAAAAAAAAAACATTTAAGCCAAGTAAACACCAGATGTCTCAGCCCCAACATTTCACATCTCTGTAACAATATTTTATGATCCAACCAGATCAAGTGCACTCGAAAGGTCTAATAATATTGAAAGTGCATTTTCTCCCCTATGTAAACCAGGAAGAACATCCTCCATCAAGGAGACCATCAAGGTCTCTGCACTACAGGCCTTCCTAAACCTGCTTTGTGCTGGATCCAAAGCATCAGTGTCTTCCAGATAGGTGGAAAATTGTTTAGTAATCACCTTTTCCATATTCAGAACTCCACGCCGGAAACTGGGAAGTATCTTTCTGAGATACTGTATCGTACCAGCCTGTTCAGATGAAACGTGAGTTCTAAGTGCCAACAGTTATTTATTCTCTACCATGCCTGCTGCTCGCTCTCTCTCTTCACTAAGGAGTCATTGTCTCCTTCTTACTGAAATGGAAGGCCTTTCCCAGCAGAACTTTTCACATATGCTATTCATCATAAAAATATTTTTTTTGCTTGAAATAGTTTGAACAGAAGAGGCGTGGCTAAGACAACTAAACCCAGAAAATCAATCTTTAAAATATTTTGGGGCAAGGGTAAAATGTATCAGTCAAATTGGGATGCTTTATTCATGGAAGCCAATTTTTGTTCTCATTTTTGCCTCTGTATGTAAAATGCTGCCATGGGATCATCAGAGAACCACTCTTCACAGGCCAGGTAGGGTGACACTGGGATGAATGAGGCTTGCTGGGTCATGAATTGAACGGGGGTGGGGAGGGGGAAAGGGCTATGGAATGAGTGTGTGTGTGTGTGTGTGTGTGTGTATGTGTATGTGTGTGTGTGTGTGTGTGTGTGTGTGGTGTGTGTGTGTGTGTGTGTATGAGGTGGTGGTGGCATGTAGGCATGCTGTTTTACTGCTTGATCTAGACACCTCCTGCCAGCCCCCTTCCCCTGGGAATACATCTTTTTCCTCTGCTGTGGAAGCCCGCACAACTTTCAATTGCACTGAGCAGGGTGACTTTTTTAACCAGGCTAATTTTACTCTAGTAAATGGCTTTCAAAATTACAAAAATAACTATTCAATATAATTTACTGCATAATTTTAAAACTGCAAGGGTTTTGGGTTTTTTTCCACACGGGCCATAACTTTGGTTCGCAGTACTTGCAATTTGCCCAGTCCTTAAAACTGGACCGTAATATTAACTGGTGGGATTCATCCTTGAGGTTTGTGCTTTGTTAAATGTCCAACGTCTTCTGTTACTCAGTTTTTACCACTTTTCAGATTCCTTCTGAGATAAAGAGAACAGCAGATGGCGGCATCTGCAGTGTGGGCACACGCTGTCCTGAATTATAATTATTGGTGCTGTAAAACCTCTGCAGTTATCAGATAAATCAGGCTAGATGCAATAAACTTGCAAATTGCCCTTATATTTCCAGAGGGCTTGTCTTGTTTTGGGTCATTTGTCAATGGCACAAAATTGTTCAAAGTTGTCAAATAACAAGAGGATTATGAGATATTGCAAGAGGACATTGCAAAGTTGGGACACTGGGCAAAAAATGGCAAATGAAATTTAATGTGGACAAGTGCAAAGTGATGTACTAAGGGAAGAGTAACCCCAATTATAGCCACAAAATGCAAGGTTCCACATTAGGAGTCACCACTCAGGAAAAGGATCTAGGTATCATCTTTGAAAATGTGTTGAAATATTCTGCTCAGTGTGCTGCAGCAGCCAAGAAACAAATAGAATGCTAGGGATTGTTAGGAAAGGAATGGAGAATAAAAGAGAATATCATAATGCCTCTGTATCGTTCCATGGTGCAACTTCATCTTGAGTTTTGTGTTCAGTTCTAGTCATCACATCTCAAGAAAGATACAGCAGAAATAGAAAAGGTACAGAGAACGGCAACCAAGATAATAAAGAGGATGGAACAATTCCCCTATGAAGAAAGGCTAAAGAGGTTAGGACTCTTCAGCTTGGAGAAGAGTGTTGTGTTCCGCGCCCGCTGCCGTCCGTGGGCACGGCCCCCTACCTTGTCTGCTTGACCGGGCCGCTGGCAGCAGCGTCGGGGCAGACTGCCCTGCGTTCGGGCCCGGTGCCCCCGTGCGTCGGCGCGGGCCTCCAGGCTAGCCGCCGGGTCTGGAGCCATTCCTGCTCCTCCCTCGCAGCAGCTGCTGCTTTCCTCCACGGTCCGGGACCCAAGATGGCCGCCGCCATCTTAGGCGCGAGGCCGCGCCTCTTCACCAGATTTAAAGAGACCTCGTCCCTTTAATCGCTCACAGCTGATTCCTATCCACAGGGCCAGAGGAAGTATAAAAGGAGACTTCCTCTGACCATTCCTTGACTTGGCAACTTTGTTGTTCGTCAGGTCTGCTTGCTTCGGTGAGTTCCAGTGTCTTGATTCCTTGTTCCTGCTTCGCCTTGGTATTCCTGGTTCCTGACTTCGGATCGGCTAGCGGTGATTCCTGGTATTGACTTTGGACTGGCAAGTGGTGATCCCTCGGCGTGAGACCTCGGACTGGTAAGCGGCGACCCTCTGGCTCTTGACCTTGGACCTCTTCCTGACCATCGTCTCCAAGGGCCCACCTAAGTCCCAGCGGCCCGGATCCCTACAGGCTCCTCCTGGGGGGACCGTGGACTTCCAGTGGTGAAGACACACCTCTGTTCCTCGACGTCATGACTCTTCGTCTGCCTTCACAGTCGCGCCTGTCTACAGTGCCGCGGGTCAGCTGGTCACATCTTCTGTTCCTGCCTCGCCACTTGACTACGGATCTTCCTCCAAGGTATACCACCCTCCCATCAGCCCAAGGCTTCACAAGCCTGAGCATAACAGATTGCCAAGTCCATGGACCCGGCGGAGGTATCTGCCCACCAGGCCATTTCCGGAATGGCCCAGCACCTGAAGGATCAGCAACTTACCCTCGATGCCCTGGTCTCTGCAGTACAGGGTCTGACCCAACACCTCGAGGCATTAGAGCCCATGAACCCTAAGCTGCTGTCCCCGCCTGGGGCTCAAGGAGGCCGCCCTACTCAGCCACACACTGTCCAGGCTTCCAGGGGCGACCTGGGGCAAGTAACTCCCACTCATCTCCCGGCGCCCTCTCGATACGCCGGAGATGCGAAGTTGTGTCGAGGATTCCTCAGCCAGTGCCAGGTCCGTTTTTCCTTGCTGCCTGTGCAGTTTCCCAGCGACCTGGTCAAAACCAGCTATATTATGTCCCTGCTCGATGGGAAGCCTTTGATCTGGGCCTCTCATCTGTGGGAGAGAAGGGACCCTGTCTTCGAAAACTTGAGTCAGTTTCTGTCTGCTTTCCGGCAGATTTTTGATGAACCCATCCGCAAACCCACTGCGGTCTCAGAATTGCTCTGATTGCGACAGGGTACTCGGACAGTGGCCGAGTACGCAACGGAATTCCGCACCCTGGCCGCAGAGCTGAATTGGAGAGAAGATTGCCTGCACGGAATCTTCTTGGAAGGGCTAGCCTCGCATCTTCAGAATGAGCTAGCGGCGAAGGAACTCCCAGACGACCTCAATGGCATGATAGAATTGGCCAATTGAGTGGATCGTCGGATGAGGTTTCACCCTCCGGTAGTTAAGGCAGTGAGAGGGCCCTCACCTCCTTCCAAGAGTACATCTGAAGTCCTTCGGGCACCCGCCGAGGAGCCCATGGAGTTGGGTCATGGAAGAGTATCTCCTCAAGAGCGTCGGCGGCGCACGAAGGAAAGACTTTGCTTTTATTGCGGTGCAGCAGGCCATCGAATAGCCGCCTGCCCAGCACGACCGGAAAACTCCCGGGCCTAGGACCTGAAGGAGGTCTCTTCCTGGGCCGCACTTCACCCACACCTCTATTAATGCTGCCAGTGGCGTTAACCTCAGCGGATGGGAAGTTCCACATGCTAGCCCTAGTGGACTCCGGCGCCAATTTTATAATGAAAGGCCTGGTGGAACACTTAAAGATTCCACAAGTTCATCTCCCTGTTCCCATGGTCATCTCTTCGATCCAAGGGAAGCCCCTTCCAGAACAGGTGACACACACCATGATTCCCGTCCAGCTGAGGGCTGGGGTCCTCCACCAAGAGCAGAAGCCATTCTACATTCTGGAGTATTCCATTCATCCGGTCGTCCTAGGTCTTCCCTGGCTCCAGGAGCACGAGCCTCAGTTTGTCTGGAAGACCTTACAGCTGTCTCGCTGGGGGTCGAATTGCCACAGCAATTGCCTCCAATCTGTGACTCCAGCTTCCTGCCCTATCGCCTCCACCAGCCTTCCAGGCCTGCCAGCTCCTTACGCCTCATACGCGGATGTTTTTTCGAAACAACGGGCCGAGATACTTCCACCTCATCGATCAATTGATTGTGCTATCAATCTCCTCCCAGGTACTGAGCCTCCCCGAGGACGCACCTATGCTCTCTCGCCGGCCGAGAAGCTGGCCATGAAATAGTACATTGAGGAAAACTTGGAGAGAGGGTTTATACGAAAATCAAAGTCCCCAGCAGAGGCTGGGTTCTTCTTTGTCACTAAGAAGGACGGAAGCCTTCGCCCCTGCATTGATTATCGAGGCTTGAACGCTATAACAGTCAAGGACCATTATCCATTGCCCCTCATCTCCGAGCTCTTCGACCGGTTGCAAGGTGCGAAGATCTTCACTAAGCTGGATCGCCGAGGGGCCTACAACTTGATCCATATCAAACAAGGTGATGAATGGAAGACGGCCTTCAATACCCGAGACGGCCACTATGAATATCTAGTGATCCCATTCAGGCTCTGTAATGCTCCCGCGGTGTTCCAGAACACCATGAATGAGATACACCGTGACCTCCTGTATCAAAGCATGGTCGTATACTTAGACGACATCCTGATATTCTCAGACACCCTGGCCGCTCACCGTCAGCACGTCATCCAGGTACTGCAACGCCTCCGAGAACATCAGTTATACGCGAAACTGGAAAAGTGCCTCTTTGAGAAGGAGTCCCTTTCCCTTCCTCGGATACATTATATCCAGTGAAGGGTTCCGTATGGACCCCCAGAAGTTGAAAGCCATTCGCGAATGGCCCCAGCCGTCCAGATTAAAGGCACTCCAGCAATTCTTCGGTTTCGCAAATTATTACCAGTCATTCATCCCACACTATGCGTCCATAGTGTCCCCAATGACCGCCCTGACTCGGAAGGGCGCAGATCCCAAGAAGTGGCCTCCGGGAGCGGAGACTGCCTTTCATCGCCTCAAGGAGGCATTCCTGCAACAACCGTGCCTTTGGCACCCGGACCCGCAGCGGCCGTTCATCATTGAAGTAGACGCCTCCTCAGAAGGCGTAGGCGCCGTTCTGAGCCAGACTTCTGAAAGCCAGAAACTACACCCGTGTGCCTTCCTCTCTCACCAGTTCTCCCCGGTGGAGCGAATCTACGCCATAGGCGACAAGGAGCTCTTAGCGATCAAAGTTGCCCTTGAAGAATGGCGCCTGTGGCTAGAGGGGGCATAGCACCAATTCACGGTCTACACAGACCATAAGAATCTCGAATACCTGCACAGAGCGCAGCGGCTCAACCCACGGCAGGTGCGTTCGGCTCTGTTTTTTACCCGGTTTAACTTTGTTCTTCGTTACAGACCAGCAGGAAAGAATATCAAGGCCAACGCACTTTCACGGGTATTTGAATCTACGGAGGGTTCCGATGAACCACAGCCATCTCGGATCCTCCTGTCTGCTACCATGACCATCCCTCCCGGGAAATCTCTAGTTCTGCCGCACTTGCGGAAACAGGTTCTGGCCTGGGCTCACGATTCCTGCTGTTCCGGTCACCCAGGACAGTCCCGCACGTTACAGACCCTGCGCCGGTACTACTGGTGGCGAAAAGTTAACAGAGATGTCTGGGCTTACGTGGAGTCCTGTCAGACCTGTGCTCGCCACAAGAGGATCTCCGGTTCGACCCCAAGTTTACTGCAGCCATTACCTACGCCTTCTGAACCATGGACCCATGTGGCAACCGATTTTGTGGTTGACCTGCCACTATCCAGTGGCAACACGGTAATATGGGTGGTCGTCGACCGCTTTAGTAAAATGGCGCACTTCGTGCCACTCCCAGGGTTGCCATCTGCTCCCCAGCTGGCCCAGCTGTTCGTTCAGCACATCTTTCGGCTGCATGGCCTACCTAGAAGCATCCTTTCCGATAGAGGGCCTCAATTTACTGCCAAGTTTTGGAGAGCCCTCTGCCAAAAGTTTGACGTTACCTTAGACTATACGTCGGCATACCATCCCCAGTCTAATGGTCTTGCGGAGAGGACAAACCAGACGCTGAAACAATTCCTCCGACTCTACGTCAATGAAAAACAGGATGATTGGGCCAGCCTGCTGCCCTGGGCAGAGTTCGCGCTTAATTCCCAACTCTCCATGGCTACCGGGTCCTCGCTGTTTCAGATAGTATATGGGAAGCAGCCACGGCCGCGGCTGCCAGTTCCCATCTCAGTTACGTCCCCGGTAGCCCAACTCTCGGCAGACGAGTTACACCGCCTGTGTGTAACCGTCTAACATGTGAACCTCCACATGACATGCACTGGTCCAAGCCAGTCAAGCCGCTAAAAGGTACGCAGATCAGCGAAGAAGGCCTTATCCTCCGTTCAGGCCAGGCCAAAAGGTATGGCTAAGTACTCAGTTCATCTTCCTGAAACTGCCATCAACGCGACTGGCCCCACGTTTCATTGGACCTTTTCCTATCATTCGTCAGATTGGTGCTGTTTCGTATCAGCTTCGTCTGCCACCTTCCCTCAAGATACATAACACGTTCCATGTGTCCCTCTTGAAGCCCTTGGTGTTGTAATGGCCCTCCAGCACGCCTCCAACTCCCCAACCTATTGCCTCCGAGGATGACCTTACATATCAAGTCCGCGAGGTCTTGGACATAAGAAAGCATGGGAAGAAATGGGAGTACCTGCTAGCATGGGAGGGGTTCGGCCCTGAAGAAAACACCTGGGAGCCGTTGGCCAACATCCTGGACCGGGGCTTGCTTGAGCAATTTCACAGAGACCATCCGGCTAAACCCAGGCCTCTGGGAAGGCGCCCCAAAGAGGGGGGTACTGTTGTGTTCCACGCCCACGGCCGTCCGTGGGCATGGCCCCCTACCTTGCCTGTTTGACCGGGCCACCGGCGGCAGCGTCGGGGCAGACTGCCCTGCGTTCGGGCCCGGTGCCCCTGCACGTCGGCGCGGGCCTCCGGACTAGCCGCCGGGTCTGGAGCCGTTCCTGCTCCTCCCTCGCGACAGCTGCTGCTTTCCTCCGCGGTCCGGGACCCAAGATGGCCACCGCCATCTTAGGCGCGAGGCCGCGCCTCTTCACCAGATTTAAAGGGACCTCGTCCCTTTAATCGCTCACAGCTGATTCCTATCCACAGGGCCAGAGGAAGTATAAAAGGAGACTTCCTCTGACCATTCCTTGACTTGGCAACTTCGTTGTTCGTCAGGTCTGCTTGCTTCGGTGAGTTCCAGTGTCTTGATTCCTTGTTCCTGCTTCGCCTTGGTATTCCTGGTTCCTGACTTTGGATCGGCTAGCGGTGATTCCTGGTATTGACTTCAGACTGGTAAGTGGTGATTCTCTGGTGTGTGACTTCGGACTGGCAAGTGGTGATCCCTCAGTGTGTGACCTCGGACTGGTAAGTGGCGACCCTCTGGCTCTTGACCTTGGACTTCTTCCTGACCATCGTCTCCAAGGGCCCACCTAAGTCCCAGCGGCCCGGGTCCCTATGGGCTCCTCCCGGGGGGACCGCGGGCTTCCAGGGGTGAAGCTCCAGTCAGCCCTTGCACCATACGTCTGTTCCTTGACCTCTCAAAGGTCCACCTAAGTCCCAGCGGTCCGGGTCCCTACGGGTTCCTCCTGGGGGAACCGCAGACTTCCAGTGGTGAAGACACACCTCCGTTCCTTGACGTCACGACTCTTTGTCCGCCTTCACAGTCGCCTCTGTCTCCAGTGTCGAGGGTCAGCTGGTCACATCTTCTGTTCCTGCCTCGCCACCCAACAGGAAAAACTACAGATCTTCATCCAAGGTATACCACCCTCCCGTCGGCCCAAGGGTTCACAAGTCTGAGCATAACAAAGAGACAGCTGAGGGGAGATATGATAGAGGTCTATAAAATAATGAGTGGAATGGAATGAGTAAATGTTAATCAGTTGTTTACTCTTTCAAAAAGTACAAAGACCAGGGGGAACACAATGAAGTTACTGGGTAATATATTTAAAACTAATAAGAAAACATTTTTTTTACTCAACACATAATTAAGCTCTGGAATTCGTTGCCAGAGGATGTGGTGAAAGCTATTAGTATAGCTGCATTTTAAAAAGGTTTGGACAAGTTCATGGAAGAAAATTCCATTAACAATTATTATGGGAAAGTTGTAGAAATCCAGTGCTTATTCTTGGGATAAGCAGCTTGGAATCTGTCTATTCCTTGGGATCCTCCCAGGTACTTGAGACCTGGCTTGGCCACTGTTGGAAACAGGATACTGGGCTTGATGGACCCTTGGTCTGACCCAGTATGGCAAACTTTATATCATATGTTCTTATGTTCTAATTCTGAAGAGATGGCTCTTCCATGATAATGAGCGGCAAAGCTTGACTTGAAATGATGCCAATGAGAACACTTACAAGAAAAGATGAAGTCAAAGTCCAATTTGTGCTCGGTTCTGGAAGGAAGCTATGTTCTGTGTCTCCACTGTAACAGCAGGTCAACAAAGGTTAACGTGGTGTTAGTGATGGCGGAAAGAAGTGAGGTGGCCAGAGGAGAAAGCCAAATGTGGGGCCTTGGCTTTAGTTCTTCTGTCGCCGGTGGCAGTGAGAGGGGAAAAAACTTCAGTTAAGATGGAAGCCCAGGAGTTGCAGATTTTAGTTATCTGATTTTATTGCAAGCATGATAAATCAAGAAAAAAAATTGCAAAATTGCCTGCGTCTGCCAACATAATGCAAAACTATTAGCTGCTGCTGCTGCAGATCGGAGCCGGAGCGGGAGGATGCGGTTGTATTGGCAGATTGGGGCAGGAGGAGGAAGCAACAGCAGCTGATGAGGGCAAAGGAGGAAGGGGAGTGTGGCGGGGATTGCATTGGTAGAACAGAACCTGGAAAGGAAGAAGTATCAGCTAGATCTGGGCTGAGAAAGGGTTTCCATATAGTGGTAAGTGTTGCGTCCGTCGGACTCAGACGGCTTCGTCCCACATGCCTCACCTCATTATATGCTTTCTCCACCAGCCTTGGGAGATGGCGACCGCCGCGTCTATTTGCCGCACTCCCCAGCGTCCCCGGAACGGCTATGGCAAGGCATTCCGCCATGATTCACCTGAGGTCCTCCTAGGGTACGGGCGCACGCACGTGTCACCCATGTCTTTATTCCTGCATTGGCGCGAACCTTGGGGGTGTCCCCTCGAGTGATGTCACATCATCCGGGTATTTAGGCTGCTCATTTGCTGACTGACTTTGAGTTAGCAAGGATTGGATTCGTCCGGTCTAAGCTGCTCTGCCGCTTCCTGCTGCTGCTGGAAGCTCTCTCCACCCTCCGGGGTTCTATTAACTTGGGTACCCGCTCCTCGGGGGCCCTATGCTTCTTTCCAGGTGCCCATCCAGTATCCAGGTACTCGCTCCTTTACATTTACATTTATTTATGACTAATATATTTTCACTTATCCAGTGCTGGTCTATTATAAAACTGATAATCCAAAAAAATAGTCCAAATTCCACAAAGTGTAACAAACCAAATCAATTATGTGAAAAATACACTCGGGTAACCAAATTCAAATTTCTCAGGACACAAAGGCTTAATGTTCTTTCATCTCTTAAGGACCATCATAACACCGAAGCGGTTACTTAGTTAGTTATAACTTTCCCTCTGCTTAACCGGTCATATGTAATCATTGGTACACTAGAGTTGTTTGAAAACACTTTAGATAAAGCTTGACCTGAAGCATGAATGAGCACTGAGAGGAGATCATCTTGCTGGTGGCTGAAAAGAATCAGTAAGTAAAGTACTGCTTGGGGAAATGTTTAAAACTTAAAAGTACTGAGGAGAAGTAAAACTATTGGGGTTTCGGTGTCTGTATTGAATAGCTAGTCAGAGGACAGGCAAAAACCAGGAGTTCTGAGTGTTTTGCAATAAATAGATAGTCAGAAATTGGAAGAAGGATCCAACAGAAGAAAATAGGATAATGCATAAGCGTTGGCAAGTTAAATGTAAGACATTAATAAGACAGGCTAAGAAAGAATTTGAAAAGAAGTTGGCCGTAGAGGCAAAGACTCACAATAAAAACTTTTAAAAATATATCCGAAGCAGAAACCTTGTGAGGGAGTCAGTTGGACCGTTAGATGATCGAGGGGTTAAAGGGGCACTTAGAGAAGATAAGGCCATCGCGGAAAGATGAAATGATTTTTTGCTTCGGTGTTTACTAAAGAGGATGTTGGGGAGATACCTGTTCCGGAGAAGGTTTTCATGGGTAATGATTCAGATGGCCTGAACCAAAGCACGGTGAACCTAGAAGATGTGGTAGGCCTGATTGACAAACTGAAGAGTATTAAATCACCTAGACCGGATACCATACACCCCAGGGTTCTAAAAAAAACTAAAAAATGCAATTTCAGAACTATTTCAATTAATTTGTAACCTACTATTAAAATCATCCATTGTACCTGAAGACTGGAAAGTGGCCAGTGATCCGAGGAGTGATCCGAGAAACTATAGACCAGTGAGCCTGACTTCAGTGCCAGGAAAAAATCGTGGAAACAGTTATAAAGAATAAAATCACAGAACGTTTAGGTAGGCATGGTTTAATGGGACACAGCCAGCATGGATTTACCCAAGGAAGTCTTGCCTCACAAATCGTACATTTTTTTTAAAAGGGTAAATAAACATGTGGACAAAGGTGAACTGGTAGATGTGGTCTATTTGGATTCTCAGAAGGCATTCGTCAAACTCCCACATGAGAGGCTTCTAAGAAAACTAAAAAATAATGGGATAGGAGACTGTGCTTTTGTGGATTGCAAGCTGGCTAAAAGTCAGAGAGTAGGATTAAATGGTCTGTTTTCACAGTGGAAAAAAGTAAACAGTGGAGTGCCTCAGGGATCTGTACTTGGACCAGTGCTTTTTAATATATTTGTAAATGATCTGGAAAGGGGTACAATGAGTGAGGTGATCAAATTTGCGGATGACCGGCAGTGCGTGGAAATAATTATGTATTTTTCCAACCCGATCAGCTCAAGAGCTTTATCAGAGCAAAAAAATTATCGCTGCAATTAAGCAGCGGGTAAATTAGTCCAATAAATATAGTACGGTTATTATAAAGTCGCCTTTTTTTTTTTGATTATAATATTGCCTGTATTCTCCTTTAATTCACATGTGCTCCCCCCCCCCCCAGGTTATAGGAGTCTAAAGTGTCCCTAGCGCTTTTTACCGCAGGCCCTCATTTAAATACTCAATCGTGCGCCCAGGAGAGCGGGCGCTCGCCTCGGGGCGCTGGCTCTCCCGCGGTTTTTATTGTATCGGCCCGTAAGTAACCACTTCGGTGTTATGATGGTCCTTAAGAGATGAAAGAACATTAAGCCTTTGTGTCCTGAGAAATTTGAATGTGGTTACCCGAGTGTATTTTTCACATAATCTATTATAAAACTGAACCATGATAATTAGATCCAGGTTCACAAATTATAGGAATGTTGTTTTATATATATATTTAGTACAAGCCTTCAAACTCCTGTATCTGATGAAATGGCCTTCTGGCACTTCGAAAGGTTTGTGCATTGCTCATTTACAAAGAGTGAAAGATTTTCCCAGATGTGCACAATGCACAATAATTCCAGTTAAAGCCATGTACAAAAATGTGAGGCATTATGGGAACACTGGCATGCGAGAGATTTCTGATGACAACTGGACTGAAGCAAGGTCAACCCTGAGCCTCGACACTGATCTCAGCCAACGAAACACAGATGAAGATGATCTCAGCCAACAAAACACAGAGACATGAAGATGAGTTAAGGCGCTGAGGACTGTTCACCGCAGGTCAGACAGTGTTATAAGCTATCCAGCCAATAAAAAAACAACTGCTCAGCATTTAGAACCGGTTGCCTGCCTGATTTTGAGTCTGCCTGGAGGAGTAGAGCACCTGCTTCTCTTTTGCTGTTTTCCTTCATTGAATGAAAGTTCTTTTTACAAACAGTATGTGTTCTCCAAATGTTATTGCTATTACAAAAGATCTAGTCAAGCATTCCTCCCACACAATCAGATTTGCAGGAAATATTCCCATCGAATGGACAAAGTGTTGTCCCATCATTACCCAGAGACTGAAAACCAGAGGATTGTTCCATTGCATATATTTATTTATTTATTTTTAGTTTTTATATACAGATGTTCCTGTATAATATGCATATCACACCGGTTTAATATGTGCCCAAAAGATGCGCAACTGTCCATGTACGTACAGTGCAAAGATATGAGGAGGTGCTACGTCAGTCCCCGAGGAAAGGTGAACTGAATATAGCAGGGGTAGGCAAATCCAGTCCTCGAGGGCCACAAGTCAGCTGGGTTTTCAGGATATTCTCACGGAGTATATACATTTGCAAGTTGTGGAGGCAGGGCAGGCAAACGTATCTCATTTGATATTCGGTGGGGATATTCTTGAAAACCCCACCAGCGTGCGGCGCTCTAGGACCAGGAGTTGCCTACCCATGAAATTATAGCCTCTGTAGTTCAAGATGTACTTACTGGTATTCACTTTGGATTTCATTGTTCCTCATGGCGAAGGCTACCATGGACTGAAACAAATATTCTTCATCTGAGTTCCAGGTATACTGTAATGAAAGGGTAAAGGACGCATGAACAGACTGTCTCTCAGTTGCACTCCCATATCTAAAGAGGCGATTGTTCAATTCATTTAGTGTAAGAGGTTCACCCAAATCTCCCAATATCCTACCTGTGTCTTGTCAGCAAGTGATGTGAAGGGGTGTTCGTTGTATACTCAATCATGACTCAGCAAAAAAAAAAAAACAAACCAAAAGCAGAAAAGGGCAGGATTATAAGGGACAACGGCTGGCACAATTAGCGTAACTGAATTAGGAAGGGGCTCGACTACTGTGGCACCACCCTGGCACCTCCTTGGCCTCTTCCTTTGTCCCAAGAAGTCAGGTTGCCAGATAAAGCTCATGATGGAAATGGACAGGGAAGGCTGGAAGGAGGAAAAAAAAAAGAGGGCCAGCAGTACTGAGCTCCCCTTTAATGCCTGGGACCACGAGGGCCTCCCTTAACAATCGAGTCCATGTAAATTAAACCATAATTAAAAAAAAAAAATGAATGGCAGCATGAAGCTTAAGAGAATGTGTCAGAGAATAGGACCCTCAGTGGAAAATATCCCTTTCACTCGGGGTTTTGGGTAACGAATCACAACATTATCAGTAATGTTATTTATTTATTTAGAATTTCTTATTACCCGCCTATTCAACCCAAAGGCATGCAGTATATAAAGCCAAATATGCAAACCGAAAAAAATCCCAAAAGATCGTATATAAACATCAGCTGCTCATTTATCGCATTCCTCATTTCTAGTTTCAGTAGCAAGAGCTGGGATAGAAGGTTAAATGCTAAATTGCTAAATACATCACGTAACTGCCAACATTATCAAAGGACTTGTGTAAAAGTCGGGCAGGCCTAGGTAGAGTGCGCTAACAAAAAGCAATCGCTATGGTATGGTCCTGAAACTAAAACCCAGGACCATTTTATTAACCTCTGACCAGGGCAGGTGCAAGAGATTTAGCACACCCTCTCCCTCCTGAGTTCCACCACTTCCATCCTACCCTGCCCTGGACCTCTGCTTCCCCTGCAAGTCATCCTACGTATTCACCTCCCCTATCGCCAGCTGTGGCAGACCACATGTCACTCAGGAGCCACACCCTCTCCTTCGGCGTGGAGACTGTGAGCTAGTGCGCCCTCACAGTCCCACAAGGGAGGAAGGAGGAGCAGCAGTGGTGGTTCTTTGCCATCCCTTGCAGAATGCTGCCCTAGGCAGCCACCCGTGCTGCTTAATAGGCCACACCAGCCCTTCCTATGACCTATTTAGTAATATCTTCAGATCCTGAGCAGCCACCTTCAGGACACAAACAGACTTTCTTTTCTTATCAAGGGTTTTCATTTGTTCCGTGTTATTCGCTATTGTCAGTAGTCACAATGAGCGGCAGATTTTAGATGTTCTCTTTCTGCTTTCCAACAAACGGAATGTTGGAAAGAATTACATAAAAGGAATCAATGTCTGTCTGTTGGCACAATAACTCTCTGAAAAAAGCGATGTCAATTCACCAAATCTGGCATGCAGGAAGAAAATGTGAATATAGCAGACAATTTCAGAAACCAGAAACCCTGGTTCAGTATTGTCAGAGAACAAAAAAAATTCCCATTTCTTTCTATGGGAAAAAAAATTTCATTGTTTTCGTCGGGACAAAGTCCCCATTGTTCTCAATGGGAAACTGTTAAAAGCTGTTAGGATGCTGAAACACCTCACCCCACCTCACCTTTCCAGCACTTTGGCCCTGACAAACACAGGCAGACAGAGCAAGGGAACAATAACTGCAGCAGCTGGTGAAGGAGGGTGCCAAAAGATACCTTCCAAACTCCCCTCCCCCCCCATCTTAATTTATCCACCTTCCCCAACTACACCTCCCCACCATTTCACAGCCCCCACCTATACCCATGTAGCCCTAGCTCCAGAAAGCACACACTCCACAGCCCCCACACGCACGCAACCCTCCACATATAGCTCCTACCCACTTGTACACATACACAACCAAACACATCTGTTCCTCCACACCTACCTACTTTCACCATGCACATCCTCATACCCCAAACACCCCAATCATGCACACAAATCATCACCTCTCCACATACACAACAACCAAACACACACCCATCCACGAATCCTCTCAATCACACCTTCTACCTACACATAGACAGCTCTATCCCCAAAAATGCACACCCTACAACTCCCTACACACACACAACCTCCTATACAATCCCCACCCACAGTTCCCTACCTATCCAAACACAAACATGAACCACATCTGTACTTGCCTACATATGTACATACCCCATACCTCTCAAACACACCTCCTGCACTCCCAAACCTGCTAACCCCAGGCATGCACGACCCTCTCCCCCCCCCCCCCCATGCACACACCCTTACAAACATAACATACCCTTCTACAAATGTATTTATTTTATTTAAAATTGCTTATATTCCGCCTCTTCCAAAAATCTGTTCAGCACCGATTACAATAGAACAATCATAAATTAACATAATATAATGAAATTAAAACACAAACAGAAAAAACAAGGATTAAAACTATGCATAGACATTAAACATGAACAGTCGGGGTTAGCAGGTATAAGGACAAATACAAAACTGAGTTCTGCCTCACCCAAAAACTTCTTTGAAAAACACTGCCTCCAAAGCCTTTCTGAACATCTTTAACTCCTTTTGCTGTCAAGGCTCAACCGGAAGCTTGTTCCATTCAATGACGGCAATCGAAGAAAAACCTCTAGTGCTAGTTTGCACCCATCTATACTTTCTTACTGGAGGAACAGCAACAAGTAAGAATTCTCCAACCTCAGCGATCCCCCAGAAATATACAAATCCATGGAGTCTCGTAAAACACAAGGGAGGGCAGTCGTGAACAGTTTTACTCTCCATTTAACAGGAGGCCACTGTAATTTCCTCACAACTGGGCTCACATGTGCCCTTTTAGGTAACCAAGTTAGGACTCTAGCGGCTGCATTCTGTGCCAACTACAGTGCATGCATCAACCTATCCGGGAGCCCAGTCTATAATGCCCCACAATAGTCCATCACTTAGACGCAAGACTTGTAGCACTGTTTCAGAAATAAGCAGGAGGTAACGGGCTTTTAGTGGACGTACTAACTTAAGTTTGTAAGATGCAACCTTTGTAATATAAGAAAATTACTTCTTACCTGCTAATTTTCGTTCCTGTAGTACCAAGGATCAGTCCAGACGGTGGGTTATGTCCCCTGTCCAGCAGATGGAGTCAGACAAGGCTTCGGAGGGTGCTATCAAATAAACCAGTGCACCCTCTGTAATAGCTCAGTATAGAGAATATCAAAGCCAAAATAAACAATTACCAAGGATGGATTAAGTATCTGAAACATAACAGATCGTAACTAAGGCAACTGGTGCCAGAACTGTAACTTGCAGAAAGAACCGTGGAACAGTCTCATAGCTGAGATTAACAAACAGGTACCAGAAAGAGAAAAGTAGATCGAGCAGGGAAAGGATCCCTTAAACCCAGTAATAAATGAGACAGGCGTCTGGACTGATCCTTGGTACTACAGGAATGAAAATTAGCAGGTAAGAAGTAATTTTCTTTTCCCTGTACGTACCAGGATCAGTACAGACGGTGGGATGTACCAAAGCTTCCCTAAACCGGGTGGGCCCTTGCAAGCCCTGCTCGAATGACCTGGTCGCCAAAGTGTCCAGAGGTTGACGACGGCAGGTGCAGCCGGTAATAACGTGCAAAGGTGTGAAGGGACTTCCAAGTCGCTGACTGGCAAATCTCTTGTGATGAGACGGACTGTACTTCGGCCCAGGATGCGGTCTTCGAGCGGAGAGAATGGGCTTTGACGCCCAGCGGAGAGCTCCGCCCCGCACCGATGTACGCTGTGGTTATGGCTTCCTTGAGCCAACGCGCAATCGTCGTCTTTGAGGCCTGAGAACCCTTCCTTGGCCCCGACCACAGGACGAACAGGTGGTCAGAAACTCTGATGTCTTTAGTGAGCTCAAGGTAGCGAATTAGAGTGCGTCTAACATCAAGAAAGTGAAGAGGACCTGGTTCCTCCGCTGAGAAAGACATAAGAACATAAGAAAATGCCACACTGGGTCAGACTAAGTGTCCATCAAGCCCAGCATCCTGTTTCCACAGTGGCCAATCCAGGCCATAAGAACCTGGCAAGTACCCAAAAACTAAGTCTATTCCATGTTACCATTGCTAATGGCAGTGGCTATTCTCTAAGTGAACTTAATAGCAGGTAATGGACTTCTCCTCCAAGAACTTATCCAATCCTTTTTTAAACACAGCTACACTAACTGCACTAACCACATCCTCTGGCAACAAATTCCAGAGTTTAATTGTGCGCTGAGTAAAAAAAGAACTTTCTCCAATTAGTTTTAAATGTGCCCCATGCTAACTTCATGGAATGCCCCCTAGTCTTTCTACTATCGGAAAGAGTAAATAACCGATTCACATCTACCTGTTCTAGACCTCTCATGATTTTAAACATCTCTATCATATCCCCCCTCAGTCATCTCTTCTCCAAGCTGAAAAGTCCTAACCTCTTTAGTCTTTCCTCATAGGGGAGCTGTTCCATTCCCCTTATCATTTTGGTAGCCCTTCTCTGTACCTTCTCCATCGCAATTATATCTTTTTTGAGATGCGGTGACCAGAATTGTACACAGTATTCAAGGTGCAGTCTCACCATGGAGCGATACAGAGGCATTATGACATTTTCCGTTTTATTCACTATTCCCTTTCTATTAATTCCCAACATTCTGTTTGCTTTTTTGACTGCCGCAGCACACTGAACCGATGATTTCAATGTGTTATCCACTATGACACCTAGATCTCTTTCTTGGGTTGTAGCACCTAATATGGAACCCAACATTGTGTAATTATAACATGGGTTATTTTTCCCTATATACATCACCTTGTACTTATCCACATTAAATTTCATCTGCCATTTGGATGCCCAATTTTCCAGTCTCACAAGGTCTTCCTGCAATTTATCACAATCTGCTTGTGATTTAGCTACTCTGAACAATTTTGTGTCATCTGCAAATTTGATTATCTCACTCGTCGTATTTCTTTCCAGATCATTTATAAATATATTGAAAAGTAAGGGTCCTAATACAGATCCCTGAGGCACTCCACTGCCCAGTCCCTTCCACTGAGAAAATTGTCCATTTAATCCTACTCTCTGTTTCCTGTCCTTTAGCCAGTTTGCAATCCACAAAAGGACATCGCCACCTATCCCATGACTTTTTACTTTTCCTAGAAGCCTCTCATGAAGAACTTTGTCAAACGCCTTCTGAAAATCCAAGTATACTATATCTACCGGTTCACCTTTATCCACATGTTTATTAACTCCTTCAAAAAAGTGAAGCAGATTTGTGAGGCAAGACTTGCCCTGGGTAAAGCCATGCTGACTTTGTTCCATTAAACCATGTCTTTCTATATGTTCTGTGATTTTGATGTTTAGAACACTTTCCAGACGGGAGCACAACCGTCTGGTTCAGGTGAAAGAACGAAACGACCTTGGGTAGGAAGGAGGGCACTGTGCGTAAGGACACCCCGGTGTCCGTGAAACGTAGGTAGGGTTCCCGGCAGGAGAGAGAGCTTGAAGTTCGGAGATGCGGCGTGCAGAACAGATGGCCACCAGGAAGACGGTCTTGAGCGTGATATCTTTGATGGTGACCTTGCACTGGGGTTCAAAGGGAGGCCCGGCCAGGGTCTTAAGAACCAAATTGAGGTTCCAAGAAGGGCACGGGTCCCTGACCAGGGGCCGAAGATGCTTCGCCCCCTTGAGAAAACAGGCGATATCGGCTGCACCAGGAGAGACGGATGATCCGCGTACTGAATGAGCGAGCCCAGGGCAGCAACCTGAACTTGTAAAGAGTTGTAGGCAAGACCTTTATTCAATCCGTCTTGAAGGAACGCAAGGATCCGAGGAACCGTGACTCTCGAGATATGTGTATTATGCGCTGTGCACCAAGCCTCGAAAACCTTCCAGACCCTCACGTAGGCGGCTGAAGTCGAAGTCTTTCGGGCCTTGAGGAGAGTCGAGACAACCGCATCAGGGTATCCTTTGCGCCGGAGGCGGTGCCATTCAAAAGCCAGGCCGCAAGACAGAAGCATTCTGCCTGCTCAAAAAATATTGGTCCCTGATGGAGCAATCGAGGAAGATGGCCCAAGCGAAGTGGGCCGTCCACTGCCAGATGGAGCAGATCCGCGAACCAAGGGCGGCGTGCCCATTCTGGAGCTATCAGGATGACGGGCCCCCGATGGTGCTCTATTCTCCATATGACCTTGCCCTCTAGGGGCCATGGAGGAAAAACGTAGAGCAGGTGGTCCGGCCAAGGGAGCACCAGGGCGTCTACTCCTTCTGCACCACGCTCCCGCCAGCGACTGAAGAACCGAGGTGCCTTGGGGTTGAGAGAGGTCGCCATTAGGTCTAGGCGAGGAGGTCCCCAGCAATGAATAAGAAGCTATATTGCTTCAGAAAGAGACCACTCTCCGGGGTCCAGTTGCTGACGTCTCAGGTAGTCCACCTGAATGTTGTCTATGCCCGCGATGTGCAAGGCGGCCAGGCGTGCTACGTGCTTCTCCACTCACGACATCAGACGGACCATCTCAAGTGACACATGCCGGCTCTTCGTGCCTCCCTGGCGGTTGATATACACTACTGTGGTCGTGTTGCCTCATAAGATCCTCACCGCTCGATTCTGCACCAGGGGTAGAAAGTGAAAGAGGGCCAGGCGCACTGCTCTTGTTTCCAGCCGGTTGATCGGCCAGGTTGCTTGTGCCTTCGTCCACTGTCCCTGTGCTGAGCTCCGGTCGCATACTGCCCCCCAGCCTGAGAGGCTGGCATTGGTGGTGACCACCACCCAATCCGGTATCTCGAGAGAAGTGCCTTGGGCCAAATGCCGTGGGTCCAGCCACCAACCCAAGCTGTCTTTGGCAGGCTGGGGGAGAGGGAGTACTAAATGGTAGTCTTGCGAGACCAGTTTCCAGCGGGAGAGCAGAGCCGCTTGCAAGGGATGGAGGTGCGCAAAAGCCCATGGAACGAGGTCTATCGTGGAGGCCATGGATCCCAAGAGCTGTAGATAGTCCCAGGACGTAGGCGCTGGCAACACAGTAAAGCGCTGTATCTGTTCTCGGAGGGATTGGGCTTTGTCCGGGCATAGGAAAACCTTGCCCTGAAGAGTGTCGAAGCGTGCTCCCAAGAAGTCCAAGTACTGCAAAGGAGTGAGGGAGCTCTTGGCGAAGTTCACCACCCAGCCGAGGGACTGAAGGAGGCTGACGACCCTGGAGACCGCCGCCTGTCCCTCGGAAAAAGACTTCGCTCGAAAGAGCCAGTCATCCAGGTAGGGGTGAACTAAGGTCCCCTCTCGTCGCAGGGCAGCTGCCACCACCATCATGATCTTCGTGAACATCCATGGGGCGGTCACCAGCCCGAAGGGGAGTGCCTGGAACTGGAAGTGCTGATTTAGGATCTTGAAGCTAAGGAACCTCCGATGGGCCTTGAGAATGGGGATGTGGAGATAGGCCTCTGTCAGATCGAGAGAGGCCAGGAATTCTCCCCGATGCACTGCCACAATCACAGAACACAGAGTCTCCATGCAGAAGTGGGGGACCCTCAGGGATTTGTTGACCTCCTTGAGATCCAGGATTGGGCAAAAGGACCCGTCCTTCTTGGGTACGACGAAGTAAATTGAATGGTGACCAGAGCCCACCTCTCTGAAGGGGATGGGGGTGATGGCTCCGAGACTCAGGAGTCTGTCCAGGGTCTGTTGTACTGCCAGTCTCTTGGGGCTTGAGCCGCATGGGGAGAAGAGAAACCTGTCCCTTGGGAGGCAGGCAAACTCCAATGCGTAGCCATTCCTTAAGATGTCTAGGACCCACTGGTCCAAGGTGATGAGGGCCCACTCCTCGTAAAAGAGAGAAATTCATCCTCCGATCCGTGGGGTCGAGGAGTGGAGAGGCGCAGCATCATTGGGTGGGCTTGGATGAGGCCCCCTGACTCGCCCCCTCCCGAGTGGGCCTGCAACCGTGAAAGGAACGAGGCCAGGACTGGGATCTAGAAGACGGTGTCTGGGGTCCCGACTGTTTGTAACTGCGGTAGCGACGCTGCGTCCAGGATCGGGTTCGGGAGGGCGTAAATAACCTGAAGTTCCGCTGTCGGTCCTCTGGCAGCCGGTGGACCGAATTCTCACCCAGAGACTTGATGATCTGGTCGAGATCCTCCCCAAATAGGAACTTGCTCTTAAAAGGGAGCGAGCCCAGGCTGGACTTGGAAGAAGTATCCGCCGACCAGTTACGGAGCCATAGTAGGCGCCTCGCTGACACCACCGAGACCATAGATCTCGCCAAGACGCAGAAGAGGTCATACAAGGTGTCCGCTCCGTATGCTATGGCGGACTCCAGTCGATCCGCTTGGCGCGCTTCCTCGGGAGGTAGGACTTGAGAGGTGAGGAGCTGTTGGACCCAGCAGAGACCCGCCCTCTGCGCCAGGGAGCTGCAGATGGCTGCGCGAATTCCCAGAGCTGAGACCTCAAAGACTCGTTTGAGGTAGACTTCCAACTTTCTATCCTGGAGGTCCCGCAGGGCAGTGCCACCTGTCACCGGTATAGTTGTCCTCCTGGTGACCGCCAAGATCACCGAGTCCAGCTTCGGGACCTTGAACAACTCCAGGAAGTCCTCCGGGAGGGGATAAAGCTTCTCCATAGCTCGTCCGACTTTGAGAGAGGTCTCGGGAGTATCCCATTCCCTGGCCAGAAGCTGAAGAAAGGTGGGATGGGTGGGAAAGGCCCGAGACATAGGGCGCAAGCCGGCCAGGAGAGGGTTCCCCTTCCTGGCAGAAGTAGCGACGACAGGCGCCAAGGGCCCCGGTGGGTCGGGTGGAGGATCCAGATCCAGCTCCTGAAGGATCTGAGGGATAAGGTCCTCGAGCTCGTCCCTCCTAAAGATGCGGAGGACCCGCGGGTCATCGCCATCTAGCTGTGCCTCCGAGAGGGGGGTCATCTGGATGAGACGGGGGAATCCCCCCTGGATCCGGGCAAGGGCCTCCCCCTCCCAGCGAGGGGGGTGCAAAGTGGACCATAGGGGCCCCATGGGAGGCCCCCGATGCCCCCCCCCACGGGGTCCTGGGTCCCCTGTGGAATATCCGCTAACCGGGGGGTCTTGGCGGGAGGTGGCTCCGAAATAGGCACCCTGGGAGCCTCCAGGTGCTGCAGGTAGGCATTGTGCATAAGCACAATTAACTCCGGCGAAAAGGGTGGGGGGCCCGGGGGGGCCATGGGAGATGCATCCGGGGGTCCCTGCTCCCCTAAGGGGGCATTCGGAAGCAGGATCGGTGGAGGATTTTCACTGGGATCTTCCTCCTCCTCTAATGGCTGCAGGACCCAATCCGGGGAATTCAAAATGGCCACCGTTCCCGCCGAAGGCGACAAAGGGGCCAGCCCACGATGTCCGTTTCGCGCCGCGGCACAAGGAGAAAAAGTATCCGGCGGCCTGGAGGTGCCCTCCCCACCAGGGAGGCACCGGGAACAGACACCCTCCCTCGAGAGTCTCAACCTCGGCTCGCCGCAGGCCGAGCAGCGGGACGGCCGCGGCATGCTTGAGGCGGCTGGAGGAGGGAGGTGGGGGGCAAACCGCGGAGGGGACGACAAATTGTAGAATCGCCGCAGGGAGCGGGAAAGCGCAACTTCGCTCCCCCGAGTGCCCTGAGATCCTCAGCAGAGGAATATTACCTCTCTGCTGCGGCGGCCCCGGGGAATGGCTGTCTCAGGGCTGCGGGGCAGACCGCAGCGATAGAGTGGGGAGAGGCTGGCACCACCAGCTTCCACCACACAGCGCAGCTCCAGAGCTGAAAAGCAAAGAATCACAAGCAAAAAATCCACTTACCCAAGAGAAGAGGGAAGGAGAGAGTGTGGGAGGAGAGAAATTACTAAAGCAGCCCTGCCTGCAAGTCACAAAGCTTTCCTCCGTTTTTTTGTTTTTTTTTTTAAACAAAACTAACTTGATCCAACCTTGAAAGGCAAACCCTTAAAGAGAAAAAGCAACCAAAGATGTATTCTTCATGAAGGGGAAGCACCGGGTTCCCCTACTCCTATCTGCTGGAGTCAGAGATTTACAGAGGGTGCACTGGTTTATATGCCAGCACCCTCCGAAGCCTTGTCTGACTCCATCTGCTGGACGGGGGACATAACTCACCGTCTGGACTGATCCTGGTACGTACAGGGAAGACAGATTTGTTGCTTCATTGATAGTCGAGACTCCCAAACAGCTAGCCCTTAGGCAGCCAAACCTCTCCCTGCATCTTAGTCTTTCCTTACCCGAAGAATTTTAGTCCTCTTCATGTTTAAGAATATCAGCCACTCCTGCAATCTGATCATTATTTATTTATCTGTTTATTTATTTATTTAACTCTTTTATATACTGACATTGGTTTGCACATCACATCGGTTTACATTATAACAATAGAACTAAGGAGGGAAATTACATTATAACACTTCATGTAACAAGGAGATAACAAAGAGGGATACAACGGGGTCATAGAGGGCGGAGGGGGATGCAGGAACAAAATAGTAAAAAAAAAAGCTATCGAAGGAAACGTTAATTAACACTATTTACATTGTTGAGGATACATTTGAGGAATATGTTGAATTATATCCTGCAATCTTGCCTCAGGCATATCTCCACTAAAATTACATGGCAAGAAGAACTGGATATCGTCAGCATACATAAAATATTTAATATTCAATTCTAAGTTTGAAGGCATTCCTGAAACCAATGCCTCTGCATGCTTTTCCTGCTTTATTGTGTGGTTATTCCTTTTTATTCAACAATATCTCAGTTGTAAAGTTCTTTAGTCTATCAGCACTAATGTAATTTATGTCCTGAGAAATGAGGTGCTACTTTGAGCCTGATATTCAGCAGTGTAGGGAGCAGTTAAAATAACCATATAAACTTACTTGGCTAACTCATATCCGATATGCAGTGGTGTGCCTGCGCTGCTGAACATCAATGGCTACCTCAAAGTTAGATGGATAAGTGTATCCAGCTTACCCTAAGGCTGCTTTCATGCAGTCCTAAAGTTATCTGGCTGACTTAGCTGGATAATAAGGAATTTTGGCTTTTAAGAACAGAGGAAATTGCTATGCTGGGTCAGACCAAGGGTCCATCAAGCCCAGCATCCTGTTTCCAACAGAGGCCAAACCAGGCCACAAGAACCTGGCAATTACCCAAACACTAAGAAGATCCCATGCCACGGATGCAATTAATAGCAGTGGCTATTCCCTAAGTAAAATTGATTAATAGTAGCAGTTAATGGACTTCTCCTCCAAGAACTTATCCAAACCTTTTTTGAACCCAGCTACACTAACTGCACTAACCACATCCTCTGGCAACAAATTCCAGAGCTTTATTGTGCGTTGAGTGAAAAAGAATTTTCTCTGATTAGTCTTGAATGTGCTACTTGCTAACTTCTTGGAATGCCCCCTAGTCCTTCTATTATCCAAAAGTGTAAATAACCGATTCACATCTACTCATTCAAGAGCTCTCATGATCTCATATCCCCCTCAGCCGTCTCTTCTCCAAGCTAAACAATACTAACCTCTCTAGTCTTTCCTCATAGGGGAGCTGTTCCATTCCCTTTATCATTTTGGTTGCCCTTCTCTGTACCTTCTCCATCGCAACTATATCTTTTTTGAGATGCGGTGACCAGAATTGCACACAGATTTCAAGGTGCGGTCTCACCATGGAGCGATATAGAGGCATTATGACATTTTCCGTTTTATTAACCATTCCCTTCCTAATAATTCCTAACATTCTGTTTGCTTTTTTGACTGCTGCAGCACACTGAGACGACGATTTTAAAGTATTATCCACTATGATGCCTAGATCTTTTTCCTGGGTGGTAGCTCCTAATATGGAACCGGCCAAGTTAGCTGGGTAGCTGATTCAGCAACAGAACCCCCCATCCTGCCCCTGCCCTGCCAACTATCAACTGCCAGCTATCTTTTCAGCCGGATAAAAAGACAGCTGGATAAGTGCCGGTTACTGAGCGTGGCTGGATATTCAAACAGCAGTATTTGTCCAGCTAAGTCTCAACTTAGCTGGACAAATGGCACCAAATATGGATCTCTTCGTTAATTAGACCAGCACATAGATATGGTGCAGATCTTGCACAGAGAACAGGTCCCTGGGCAGCCACACAGTAACAGTTATTTATACCCTGATTGTTAGTATCGCGCTCCCCCCTCCCCCATGCCAGAGAGAAAAAAATGTTTAAAAGCGTCCCTACTCATGCAGTCAACAGTGGGATCATAAACTCAGGTAGGAAAATGGAACATGGACATTTCTCTGAAATCATCTGTTTAAAAGTCTCGGCACAGAAGCATCCAGTACTTAGAAGTCAAAATTTGCCAAGAGTCGCTGTTAACTCATGAGGGTGTAAAATTATAGCTCTCACAAGTTCACATAGTAACACAGTAACATAGAAATGATGGCAGAAAAGCACCAAATGTCCATCCAGTATTGCCCCACAAGCTTCTTAAAGTTTATTTACCTTCTTATCAAGACTGATTTCATAACTCTCAC
Source organism: Rhinatrema bivittatum (assembly GCF_901001135.1). Taxonomy (NCBI): domain Eukaryota; kingdom Metazoa; phylum Chordata; class Amphibia; order Gymnophiona; family Rhinatrematidae; genus Rhinatrema; species Rhinatrema bivittatum. The sequence goes on from NC_042619.1 coordinate 219,181,164, forward strand.
CATCACTGCATGCCTTTAAAGTCAGATGCCAAGAAAATATTTGATGCAATAAGTACTCACATCCAGACCTGTGAGGAATATCATTTTGGCAGACAAATGGCTTGTTCTACAGATGAGAGACTTGGTACAGATATTCAGCAAATCCTTTAATGTCTTATCAGTCCTGCAGTGTTAGATTAGATGTGCATGCAAAGGCAGTTCCACCATCATATAAAAGAGAAGAGTAGAATAAGAGAGAAAACTTACTGCGTCACTTCCCAGAGCTGCTTTGAGACTAATTCGCACTTTGATAAAATTTGTATGATCTGGGGAAACAAAAGCAAAATCCAGGAAAAGCCACAATGCAATCATTTCAGTCACATTCATTGATGATACAGAGGGCAAACCATTTTACCAACGTATCTTAAAAAAAAAAGAAGGCAATGCGCGATCACAGGCTCCGCAAATACTCCAAAAATAGTTGCTTGTCTAACTTGTCAACAGCTAGCATTATCCTGGGATGAAAAATTCTGGATATCATAATTTTTGTGAGGACTGTTAAATAAATCAATCTCTCAAAGGGGAAGACCTAAAGTAGACATCTTCACGTGAAGAACAGCAGCTTAGCCAGATAACTTACACTTTTCGCAAAGCTGGGAATGAGCAAGGGTAGCCAGAGAGAAAGCTAGCAGCAATACTCCTCCTAACATCCTTGTGGACTGGGAAACTCCACTAATAGAAAACTGAAATGCCACTGTATAGCGGTCTTAAACTCTTTGTGACCTAGGATTAAAGCATCAGCAGAACAACCACTAGAAAGGTTTAATTATTAACCTTCGGTTCTCAACAGCCAGCTTCTGTCAGTAATTTACCCTTTTTTTGCTTGGCAGATTTGCATATTTGGCTTTATATACTGCATGCCTTTGGATTGAATAGGCAGTTAATAAGAAATTCTAAATAGATAAATAAATAAATAACATTACTGATAAAGATGTACAGTTGTGATTCATTACCCGAAACCCTGAGTGAAAGGGATATTTTCCACTGAGGGTCCTATTCTCTGACATATTCTCTTAAACTTTTAATCTTAAACTTCATTTCCCTTGAAATCTATTGAATTTCATTTTGTAAAAACCAGGACCCACTACAAACCATATATATATATATATATATATATCATTTGCATTCTCTTGGTCTTGTAATCAGAATCCTGGTCACGCAAAATCTCTGCTCAAACCAGTTTAATAGTGAGTTGAACAGAATGGTATACTGGCACACTAGAGCAAGCTCTGCTCTCAGCCACTGAGCTGATGATCGGTAAGTACCAAAGCCATGACCGTTGGCATCAAGATACAGTTGATTTCTAATCAAAGAAATGAGCGCACAACTACACAATTAGGCCACAAAAAAAGGCAAGCACTCAGCTATGGCCATTTCCCAATAGCTCCTCAGAGAGGGTACTGAATGTCAGGAAAGGTCCACTCTACAAATCTGTTCCTTCCTCTCAGATCACTAACTGAAGAGGGACTAATACTGTCAAGGAAGGAAACCTCCCAATTTCCTTTCTAGTGCTCATCTGCCTAACCCTTTAGATCTCATGATTTTTTTTTTTTTTCAATTCTTTATTTATCAATTAAACAATTTTGTTACAAAAAGTATGTCTTATAACATGAAATAATACAGATCGAAAGGAAAAATTTCAAATCAGGAATTAAACATCTTAGGTAACATCATCTTTCTGTATTGACCAAATAGGAAATTACAGGAGTAGTAAACTATATGGAGCTTTGCACTACATCAATTTCAAAAAATAAAACTGTAGGTATCCCTCCTCACTTACTTTCTTTAGCCTGAACCTCGTCTCCCAGCAGTACCCCAAGATGTTCCGGTATCATAAACACATAATTGTTACCCTTAACTTTAACAAAACATTTACATGGGTATTTTAATAGGAATTGTCCTCCCTCCTCTACTACCCTTTTCCTATAATTTAGGAATTTCTTCCTCCTTAATTGTGTAGCTTTTACAAAATCTGGGTAAATCCAGACTTTTTGCCCATAGAAACTTTTCTCTCTATTACGAAAGAAGTTTCTCAATACATTTTCCTTGTCTGACATAAATGCAAAGGAAATCAATAAGGTAGCCCGTTTATCAATACTAATTTCTTCCTGTGACTTCATCAAGAAGTCTGTTAAATTCACAGATGTTTCAGTAACTCTTTCTCTTTGATCTTCCGGTTCTTTACTTTTTATAAATGTATTCAAATAAAAAGCTCTTGTTATAGTAGGTATACATTTTTCTGGTATCCCCAATATTTGTACCACATAAGATCTAAATAAATCAATTGGGCTCATTTTATCCATCTTAGGGAAATTTGTAACCCTCAAATTAAGAGCACGGGTATGATTTTCTAAAAATTCTATTTTACTCTGAATTTCTCCTTCTCCTTTTATTTGTACATTTTGAACTTTCTCTATTTGTGTTACACAATTTTCTATCTTAACAATTTGTTTCTTTTGAGTTTCCATTTCCTCTGAATTTCTTTTAACTACAACATTAGTTTCCTGCACAACATCAGCAAGTTTCATGATTGAAGTATCTAACTTGGCTATATATGTCCACAATGACTCCATTGTAATGTTTCCAGGTTTTATAATAATATTTGGGGATCCTATATCCAATTGTTTCCCCTTTTGATGACAAGTATTTGAAACCATTCCTTTATTGACCTTCGGGGTGCTCTTCTGGTCAGGTGCAAACGATTGATTACTATCATCTCTTAATTCGGATGATATTTCTGTTATGTGAATTTCTTCCTGGAGCTCTTGGTTTTGCATCTGCTGGGACATTTGTGGTAACTCCTGGGGAAATTCCCCTCTGTTACCAGGCGGAGATGGTATTTCAGGCGCCCCGGGGCTTAATGAGATGTCTTCAGCCATAAGTTGAAATTTTTGCTCCAAAACCTCAACTAGAGCGGCTCCCTCCACGGGGTTTTTTTGGGAAGGTGTTAACCACTCTGACACTGTCTTCTGAGTCATTTCGGGTGAGGCACCCAGAGCAGGCCTAATTCTTGCCTTTCTCTTGGTGTGCGGCATCCTTCATTCAAATATAATTTCAAACTAGGAAAATACTTTTGACCAGAAATGTCAAGCGGTTATCCTACAGTACATATAACTATCTCCTGGGAGGTATTGAGAGTTTTTACAGCCTACCTGGAGTTGTTTTTCAGAGATTTCACGGGAGTCCACCAGCAAACCAGTCGAACCGGTCGAAACCGGTCAAAGCCGCGCGCGCCTTTGGCGCGCGGCTTCGGCAGCGCGCCGACGGCAGCTACGCGCCATGGGAGAGCCCCTTTAACCACCTCTTCCGGCTCCTCCTTACGACGTGGCAGTTAGTGGTTGGCTGCTGGTACCGTCGGGGCAGTGCTAGCTACCCCCGGAAGTCCAAACACAGTCCTGCAGCAAGTAAATGAAAGGAAAATACTGTTCACGATCCCAGGTAGGCAGACTCCCTCTACCTCAAAGAAAACGCCGCAGGAGAGCCCCTTTAACCACCTCTTCCGGCTCCTCCTTACGACGTGGCAGTTAGTGGTTGGCTGCTGGTACCGTCGGGGCAGTGCTAGCTACCCCCGGAAGTCCAAACACAGTCCTGCAGCAAGTAAATGAAAGGAAAATACTGTTCACGATCCCAGGTAGGCAGACTCCCTCTACCTCAAAGAAAACGCCGCAGGAGAGCCCCTTTAACCACCTCTTCCGGCTCCTCCTTACGACGTGGCAGTTAGTGGTTGGCTGCTGGTACCGTCGGGGCAGTGCTAGCTACCCCCGGAAGTCCAAACACAGTCCTGCAGCAAGTAAATGAAAGGAAAATACTGTTCACGATCCCAGGTAGGCAGACTCCCTCTACCTCAAAGAAAACGCCGCAGGAGAGCCCCTTTAACCACCTCTTCCGGCTCCTCCTTACGACGTGGCAGTTAGTGGTTGGCTGCTGGTACCGTCGGGGCAGTGCTAGCTACCCCCGGAAGTCCAAACACAGTCCTGCAGCAAGTAAATGAAAGGAAAATACTGTTCACGATCCCAGGTAGGCAGACTCCCTCTACCTCCCTCATGATTTTTTAAACTTGCATTTATCTATATATATTTCATTAGAAACCCCCACCCCTGCATATTTGCAAATAATTAGAATAGTGCCCGATGTGGAAGAGTTTATTCCATGGTCCCAAAAAATGGCAACTCTCTGGATCAGTGCCTAAAACACTGGACAAAACCTAACCCTAGTAGAAAGAGAGCTGGGTGGTGCAGCACCTTCTGTTTATAGCCATATCTTTGCCTTGGTTTGATCTCTGATCAAAATGATTTTCATTTATTTTGAATCTCCTGAATCCCCAGTCTGCATACCTCTCGTCTTCTATAGAGGTAAAGATGTGAACATTGCAGAGCTGACAAAGATGGTGGGCTGGCACATGGGCAATGTTTCAGCACTCATAATTTCTTCATTTTGATTTTTACAAAAGTTTATCACTCATAGTTCTTTTTTTTTTTGCTAAGTATGATCCAGTGGCTTTCAGTAAAATGAGCCTTCATTTGCAGTTACTTGGGGTTCCCCCCTATTTAGTTGTTATAGCTGCAGCCCTTAGCTAAGGGCCATGCACCAGGGCACCCTCCAGATCCCTGCAGTCATGCCTTTTTAAGTATGGGCACTAGGTGGTGCCACTGAGTGACAGCTGAGACTCCCTCCCAGCCCTAACCAGTCAGGGGAATGGGAGATCTGAATTGGAAACCAAACCCAGGTCCTCTACGTAGCAATGCACAGCATTTCCACAGAGCCAGCAGGCCGACCCCAATTTGTGGCACTTCATAAATATCATTTTCATTGGCTCTCAGCTTCTTACTTATCAGCTTGATGTGCCATTCGTTTCATTCATTTCAGCTGTGTGCGCATATCATCCATTTGGAAGGTACGCACTCAAAACTGATAGTGCACACAGGTTTGGGTAGGCGCCCACATGCCAATTGTTAGATATGTACTCAACTGCCAAAATGGATTAAACAAATGGCCTTAAAAAAAATAACAAATGCCCATCCCTAATGACAGCCCTATTTCTCACAGTCACAAAATGGGGAAAAAACCTTAGTAAATCAGACCCATTGGGGCGGATTTTAAAAGGAGCGCGAATAGCCTACTTTTGTTTGCGCTCCAGGCGCAAACAAAAGTACGCTGGATTTTAGTAGATACGCGCGGAGCCGCGCGTATCTGCTAAAAACCTGGATCGGCGCGCGCAAGGCTATGGATTTTGTATAGCCGGCGCGCGCCAAGCCGCGCAGCCTACCCCCGTTCCCTCCAAGGCCGCTCCGAAATCGGAGCGGCCTCGGAGGGAATCCTCTAACGCCCTCCCCTCACCTTCCCCTCCCTTCCTCTACCTAACCCACCCACCCGGCCCTGTCTACACCCCCCCCCCTTACCTTTGTTGGGGGATTTACGCCTCCCTCCCCGCGCGCCAGCGAGCCTCCTGCGCGCCGGGCCGCGACCTGGGGGCGGGTACGGAGGGCGCGGCCATGCCCCCGTACCGCCCTGGGCCGTAGCCACGCCCCCGTACCCGCCCCCAAAACGCTGCTGACACGCCCCGAAAACGCCGCGACGACCGGGACCGCCCCCGACACGCCCCCGACACGCCCCCCTCGGAGAACCCCGGGACTTACGCGAGTCCCGGGGCTCTGCGCGCGCCGGTAGGCCTATGTAAAATAGGCTTCCCGGCGCGCAGGGCCCTGCTCGCCTAAATCCGCCCGGTTTTGGGCGGATTTAGGCGAGCAGGGCTCTTAAAATCTGCCCCATTGTCTGTAATTCCCGAGTTCCACTATTACATTATGCATATATCCTTATTTCATTCCCAAGTCTAACAAAATTCTTAAAATTAAGCAGAATAGGATGGCTAAAACATTTGAGAGCTCCTACAGAATTGTGTCATATCCTGATGCATCAACAACAACACAGCCCTATTCTTACAGAGAAATATACCATCTTGCATGAATGAAGCCAGAACCATTTACAGAGTTTGAATTTGCTGAGCTTGTTCCAAACCCATCACTATCAAGCAGTCTCTGACTTTCCTCAAGGCCATTTGTCCAAGTGGATTCTTTCTTTATAGTATCTTAAATTGAATTTGGTGGGTGATAGTTTCCACAACTATTATATCACATTCCTGCCAGTACCTTGGCCCATTATGGCAGCAAACTCACAGCTCCCCAGCCATGAAAAGCTTAGTCCAAGGGAGGAAACTTTGGATATATTTGCAGTACTGATATATTCAAAGTGTGTATCCAATGTGGCCACCCATATACACACATACCATCAGTTTTGTGTGCCTACTCTCCATTCGTGAGATATGCATGAACCACCGAAACGAATGGACCAATTAATACATTCCTAACATCTAGATTTGGGTGAATAGGTGTTTCTGGACATATCTGTGAATGAAGTGAAAGGTGTTCATGCCATGTCTGTGGTAACTCTTCCTTATGTGTCCTCCATATTATTTCAGGCAATGATGGATATTTCTTTTTTTTTTTTTTCTCTACTCTTGCCCTTCAGCGGCCAAAATAAAAAAAAACTGGGGTGAATTAAGCTCAGTATTTATTGTACACTTTTCTCTAGCAACCTGCAAGAAGCTCCCAGGCAGAACATGACAGCTGGACAGGGCTTACTATAGTCAAACATTTCTAGCAGTGCATCAGATATTATGTACTCTTTAATGAACATTATAAAATCACAATTGAGTTGCACTGATGATGCCTGTTTTCCTTCCTGTGAAAAGAGCCATCAGGTTGTAACTAACCAGCAAGCTGGAATGTGTTTGCTGATAAGAGACAAGTTGTCATCAACTAAAAAGGACTGAAAATAGTTTGACCATAAGTCCCCACAGGAAGAGGAGATAACAATCTAAGGAGGTTATTTTCAAAAGAGATATGCACATGCAAGTAGTAATTTAAAAAAAAAAACTACTTACACATGTAAATCCTTTTTAACATTACCTCCTAAGATACTATTGAAAATAAATTAATAGACCTTGGTGTTGGGGATCTCTTCATTAGTCAGTTATCTAGTTTCTACATACAAAGGGGTTGAATTAGCACAAGTTCAACTTCTTTTTGTGGAGCTACCATCTGTCCAATATGAGTGCATGTATTGTTCTGAAAATCCAGGAATTTCTGACTGTACATTGTACAAAGTTACTGCACCAAAGGGCAAGAGGCTCAGCTAGATAAAACTGGTTTAATATTTGAAACATGCATGGTAATATCTGTAGCCCCAGCTTCTGCCATTTGAAATCAGTGCTGCGGGTACTAGAATGTATTGGGTTAGGAGTGACAGAAATTCAGGACTGACCTAAAATCTCCCTACTGGAACGGAGCAAGTTGGCAGTTCTATAAGGGGTCTCCTGTCTGAGCAAGGGTCAGAGGTCATTTCTGAACCTCCGCTCAGGCCTGGGCCTACTTTTCTAATAAGCCCTACTGCACTACTTTGGGAAATACTGACAAAGCAAAGAAAAGGCAGGGCATTCAGAGCTTTGGCCTCTAGGGCAGGGGCAGGCAACTCCGGTACTCGAGGGCCCCTAACCGGTCAGGTTTTCAGGATATTACTAATAAATATACATAAGACAGGTTTGCATGAATATATATTTATATGAATATATTTTATGCATATTCATGACAGTTATCCTAAAAACCGGATTATTTATTTTATTTTTAATTTTTATATACCGGAATTCCTGTATGCAATACAAATCAATCCGGTTTACATGTAACAAAAAGGTTGCCCTGGTCTGGGAGGTTAGACCGGGGTTTTTTACATAGAACTTTGAACAATAACAATCAACCAATGAACATTATTACAAGGAACAATGAGAGTATCAATAATATTTAACAAATAATAAATAACCTTGTTCGTGTTTTGAATGGTATGTGTGTGTTCCCCTTTTTACAATGGACTTTAGTAGCGTATATCGACTGCAGTAAACGGTTATATAATATGTCCTCTGTTAAATGACTGTTAAATAGGCATTGCGAATAAGCAAGTACGTGTAAGAAATTAAGTGTAAGAAATTAAGTGTCAAGCAAGTGTCAAGCAAGTACGTGTAAGAAATTAAGTGTCAAGCAATTCGTGACACCCTACAATGGTTGGATCTGAAAGTCAGGAGGAGGTGCTTAGTTACACTCTGGGAATTGGAATGCTTGCCTGAAGAGCCAGGTTTTTAACCTTTTTTTGAATTCTGGTAGATTGGGTTTGAGTCGTAGGTCTGGTGGGAGCGCATTCCATTGGTGTGGTCCTGCAGTGGAGAGTGCTCTTTTTCTTAGTGTTGATTTGGCAGGAGCTGCGACTAATGTGCCTTTGTAGGCGTTTCTGATGGGTCTGGAAGATAAGTGTGGCCGAAGTTGAATTTGTAGAGATATAGGTGCGGCGTTATGGATTGCTTTGTGAATGATGTTTAAGGTTTTATATAGGATTCTCTGTTTGATGGGTAGCCAGTGGAGGTTGCTCAAGATGGGGGTAATATGGTTTCTTCTGTTAGTGTTAGTTAGGATTCTGGCTGCGGCATTTTGTACCATCTGTAGGGGTTTGATGCTGTTAGAGGGGAGGCCAAGTAAGATTGAGTTGCAGTAATCAAGTTTCGAAAAAATAATGGATTGAAGAACGAGGCGAAAGTCATTGAAGTGAAGGAGTGGCTTTAGTTTCTTTAGGACCTGTAGTTTAAAGAAGCAATCCCTGGTGGTTGTGTTAATGAATTTTTTTAGGTTAAGTTGGTTGTCAAGCCATGCTCCTAGATTCCTGACGTCTGCAGAGAGCTCCATGTTTTGTGCCAGGCTGGGTGCGTGGGTGTTTGGTTTGTGAGAAATCAGTAGCAACTCTGTTTTGCTGGAGTTTAGAATCAGGTTCAGGCTGGAGAGTAGATGTTTAATTGGTTGAAGACAATTCTCCCAGTAGTCGAAGGTTTTTTGAATTGATTCTGTGATGGGGATGATGATCTGGATGTCATCTGCATAGAGGTAATGAGTAAGCTTGAGTTGTGATAGGAGATGGCAGAGGGGGAGGAGGTAAATGTTGAACAGGGTGGGAGAGAGGGATGAACCTTGTGGTACACCTTGGTCTGATAGGATGGGGTCAGATTCCTTGTTGTTAATTCTGACCTTGTAAAACCTGTTTGATAGGAACGATTTGAACCAACTGAGAGCTGTGCCTTTGATTCCTATGTTTGATAATTGTTCTAGTAGTTGTGAGTGATTTACCGTGTCGAACGCTGATGATAGGTCTAACAGGACCAGTAAGAATGACTGTTTTTTCTCCAGGTTCAAAAGTAAATTATCAGTGAGAGAAAGCAAAAGGGACTCTGTGCTTAGTGATTTACGAAAACCGTATTGTGCAGGGGAAAGAATGTTGTGCTCCTCGAGATATTCGGAAAGTTGTTTATTTACGGCTTTTTCCATCAGTTTGGAGATCAGGGGCAGGTTTGCAATGGGTCTGAAGTTGGCTGGGTCCGTGGGTGATGCAGTTGGTTTTTTCAGTAGGGGTTTGAGGAATGCAAGTTTTAGTTGATTAAGAACTGTGCCCATGGCTAGAGAGGTATTGATGATTTCTGCAATAAGTTTTGTGACGGTGCTAGGGATGGCGGTGAGCAGATTAGTAGGGAGTGGGTCCAAGGGATGTGCAGATGGTTTAATTTTTTTAAGTAGATTTTCGATCTCCATGGCTGATGTGGGCTCGAATGTCTCTAGACTAGAATTCAGCGTGGGTAGGTATGTGCTATGAGGTGTTGGAAGGGTTTGATGGGTTGTAAGGGAGCTAGTAAGGTTTGAGATTTTTGTCTTGAAGTAAGTGGCTAATTCGTTGGCTTTGCTGAGCGCTAGTTGGTCTGGAATGGAAGGTGGCATTGGTTTGGTGAGGGATGAAACGTAAGAGAATAAAGCTTTAGAGTCGAAGATGAAGTTATGAATTCTTTTTGCATAGAAGTCCTTTTTTGTTTTGTGTATGGCGTTTCTGTAGGTGTTGAGGGTGGCTTTGTAGTCCAGTCTGGATGTGGGTGAAGGGTTGTTTCTCCAGCTTTGTTCTTTGTTTCGTAGTTTTTGTTTTAGGGCTTTGAGTTCCGGGGTGAACCATGGTTTTCTGTTGTCTCTTGCCGGTTGGATTGTTTTTGAGGAGGTTGGGCAGAGTTGGTCCGCTATTTTGTTCGTGAGTTTGATCCATGAAGAGGTGGCTGTGTTGGCGTCTGAGAGGTCTATTTGTTTGAGATCTTTAGAGCATTGTTCGGTGAGTAACTCCAGTGAGCATGGTTTCCTGAAATGAATGATGGTGTGTTTTTCATTTTGAGGGTTGTGTCTATGATCTGGTGGTCTGACCAGGGGATTGGCGTGCAGGTGGGATTGGTATGGATGGACCAGCTCTCGTTGATAAATATGAGGTCTAATGTATGACCTGCTTTGTGAGTGGGCCCGTTGATTATTTGTGAGAATCCAAGGTGACTGAGGGAGGTGAGGAAGGTTTCGCAGTTAGTGGATTGAGGGATGGAGTCCACGTGAATGTTGAAGTCTCCCAATATGATGGTTGGTTTGTCTGAATTTAAGTGTTTGGCTATCATCTCTATTAGAGGGGAGGGGTTAGCCTCTAGAGTTCCTGGTGTGGCGTACATGAGGAATATTTGTAGATGTTGAGATTTGAATATGGAGCATTCTAGTTTTGAAGTGGAGTATGATAGTTCTAGGGTTATGCCCAATTGTTTTTTTGCAGCAAGTAGAATTCCTCCTCCTTTCTTTTTCGGTCTAGGTATTGAGAAAAGGTCGAAGGATTAGCTAGGAGCCCTTGAGCACCGAAGTTTCCCATTCCTGCTCTAGGGCTCTAGGGCTCCCATAGCAGCACCTATATCTATATCTACTACAAACAATATCGCAAAATTATGTACAGTACAAAAGGTTAGAATTTGTCTTCCTTTCAGAAATATAATGCTTTAGATGTTTTCAGGCGCCCCTGATATTAAATCAAAATGTGATTCAGAGATCACCCTTAGCAGCAGGAAAACATTGCCTTCTCTGTCTCTTGGCTCCATTGCTTCCTATTTTGGTCTTATTTCAACACTTTTTTGTCCTAATACAGTTAATTTCTTAGATTTTATTTTAATTTTTTTTTAAATAAATAAAATCTTTACATTATTTTCTCCACACTGCTCTGGTGTATTCATACTTTATATAGCTCTATTTGATGCCTGCAGGATGTCCTGATCACTGTCCCTTTCATTTAGTTAATATTTCTAAAATACTAAAATACTAAAAAGGAGGAACTTCTGAGCATTTTAAACTTACTTCTCCTCACAGATGAAATAAATATGAGTACAAACCTCAGCAACACTAACTTGGGAAGTAGTCAGACCATACCAGCTAAGCAGCATCTGGCCTGGCTGAAAGACCAGAGGCTGTCTGCTGCAGAAGGCAAACCACTGCTATGTTCGGCCATTAAGATGGTGTGTGGTGATTATCTAAATCTGCAATAGATAACATGCTTAATCCGCACAAAAAAAGGAAATCTTAATTATATTCATTTTAACTGCTAACAGGGAGTGCATTTTTGTAACTCCCACACACATACACACACATCAGCTTACTCGAATTGTGTGTGTGTGTATATTTTATTTTATTTTACCTCTATTGGATTGCAACAACAGAGGACCAGACTTAAGTGTTAATTTATCTTATGTTCTTATGTTCTTATAGCCGATATACTTAAAGTAGACATGACTTATCACAACCACTAAGTAATATTTAATATGAAACTATGTTACAGTATTTGATGGCACCTGTTTAGTTAATATAATTTAAGTTTGAAATTATGTACCTTATTGTGAACCGTTGTGACGGCAACTAGCTTAACGACGGTATAGAAAAGATTTTAAATAAATAAACAAATAAATAACATGTATAACGTTCACATTGCTTTTCTGTTACACAACTGCTAAGAAAAATGTATACTTTTGTAAACCGTTGTGATGGCTCTACCGAATGATGGTATATAAAAACTCAACAAATAAATAAATAAATAAATAGATAGATAGATAAATAAATAAATAAATAACATCACAGGGAACATATACAGCAGCTACACGTTTAAGGTACACCCAGGTTCCTCAACCCAGTCCTCAGGGCACATCCAGCCAGTCTGGATTTTCAGGATCTCCACAATGAATATGCACGAGTTAGATTTGCATGCCCCACCTCCGTTGTATGCAAATCTACCTTATGCATATTCATTGTGGAGTCCTTTAAACCTGATTGTCTGGGTGTGTACCAAGGACCAGGCTTAGAACTCCCCGAATTAAAACAATTTTCAAAATGAAGCTTATGTGTGTAAGTCACCTTTGAAAATTATCCGAAATAAGGGGCACAAACACACCTGTACAGTTATACCTGCTCCTTACAGATTATTTTATGTGCCTAATATTTAAAAGCAAAATTATGTGCACACAAAACTAAACTGAGCCCCAACACATCTATTGTGTGCACACTTTTCTGCACACAAACCCTGGACCACAAGATATTTACACGCATAAACCCCCGTGCATGACGCATGCGCACATAGAAACATAGAAACATAGAAATGACGGCAGAAGAAGACCAAATGGCCCATCCAGTCTGCCCAGCAAGCTTCACATTTTTTTCTCATACTTATCTGTTTCTCTTAGCTCTTTGGTTCTATTTCCCTTCCACCCCCACCATTAATGTAGAGAGCAGTGATGGAGCTGCAACCAAGTGAAATATCAAGCTTGATTAGTTATGGGTAGTAGGGGAAGTAGGGGAAGTAACCGCCGCAATAAGCAAGCTACACCCATGCCCATCTGCTTTACCCAGACCGTGCCATTCAGCCCTTATTGGTTGTTTTTCATCTCCCCTGCCGTTGAAGCAGAGAGCCATGCTGGATATGCGTGAAGTATCAGTTTTTCTTCTCCCCTGCCGTTGAAGCAGGATATGCATTGAAAGTGAAGTATCAGGCTTATTTGGTTTGGGGTAGTAACCGCCGTAACAAGCCAGCTACTCCCCGCTTTGTGAGTGCGAATCCTTTTTTCTTCTCCCCTGCTGTTGAAGCAGAGAGCTATGCTGGATATGCGTGAAGTATCAGTTTTTCTTCTCCCCTGCCGTTGAAGCAGAGAGCTATGCTGGATATGCGTGAAGTATCAGTTTTTCTTCTCCCCTGCCGTTGAAGCAGAGAGCCATGCTGGATATGCGTGAAGTATCAGTTTTTCTTCTCCCCTGCCGTTGAAGCAGAGAGCCATGCTGGATATGCGTGAAGTATCAGTTTTTCTTCTCCCCTGCTGTTGAAGCAGGGAGCTATGCTGGATATGCGTGAAGTATCAGTTTTTCTTCTCCCCTGCCGTTGAAGCAGAGAGCTATGCTGGATATGCATTGAAAGTGAAGTATCAGGCTTATTTGGTTTGGGGTAGTAACCGTCGTAACAAGCCAGCTACTCCCCTCTTTGTGAGTGCGAATCCTTTTTTCCACATATCCTCTTGCTGTTGTAGCTTAGAGTGATGTTGGAGTCACAGTAACCATGTGTATGTTTATTGAATAAGGGTATTGTCTCCAGGCAGTAGCCGTCATTCTGGCTAGCCACCCACTCTTTATTGACGGCCTCTTGATTTTATGGATCCACAGTGTTTATCCCACGCCCCTTTGAAGTCCTTCACAGTTCTGGTCTTCACCACTTCCTTCGGAAGGGCATTCCAGGCATCCACCACCCTCTCCGTGGCTACAGAGGATGCCCTGACCACTGGGGATTATTGGTTACATACGGCTGCAGCCTTGTTCTGGAAAAGAGATGGGGTAGGAGTCTGGTTAGGGAAGGGGGGGCGGCGATAGTAGATATAAAGACAACGTGGCAGGTAGCAGGTGGCCCATGCCTTGTGGTTTTGTGTTTAAAATGACGCTGCATCAACCAACAGTCTGTTCTTTTCCTCTGACTGAAAATAACCAGCAAAGCCGTGTCAGGCACAGCTATGGTGTTATGAGATTATCCCCTTGGGAAACAAATCGGATCTTTGTGGTTATAGAGAAGAGAGACTTAAGACCAGCATTCGTTCTTCATTACTGCCTGGCTCTCCTTTGCCAAGGGGAAGAATTAACATGTTTTCAATGAGTTCATTAAACATTCCCTATGCTACCTTAGTGACAGAGTAAGTGGAAATGTTGTTATACTTCTGTCCCCACTCATGCACTCAAATACTTTCAAATACTTTACAATTCTTATTTAACTTTGTACTTAACCCACAAAAACAAACTTCGGCCTCCTGACCCAGCATTAACCATTATTGCTTTGATTTTGTTTGATACACTGATGCAATAACCCCTGATGTGATAAGACGTTATTGGCAGCAAATGCCCTTTTCTTATAATGTATTATTAAAGGTCTTCAGCAACAGCTCTGCTTTGCTGCTCAGATGTCGCCGCAGGACTTGATTATGTTAATGAAACATTAGATGATGTCATTTCTTGCGTATGAATTAGATTTAAGTAAGGGAAAAATGTGCAGATTCTACTGGGATAGGGATGGGGGGGATGGAAGGGGACAGAGAAAGAGGGAAGATGCTACTAGGGGATGAGAGAGGGGAGATCCTGCTGAAGGGAGGAAGAGAGAGAGAGAGGGTGATATTGCTGGGGGGTGAAGAGAGAGGGGAGATGCTATTAGAGAGAGTGTAGAGATGGGGGGAGATGCTGCTGGGGTGAAGGGAGAGATAAGGGAGATGCTGCTAGGAGGGTTAAGAGATAGGGGGGAGATGCTGCTGGGGGTGAAGGAAGAGAGAAGGGAGGTGCTGCTAGGGAGGTTAAGAGAGAGAGGGGAGTTGTTGCTAAGAGGTAAAAAGAGAGGGGGAGATGCGCTGGGGGTTAAGAGAGAGCAAGGGGAGATGCTGCTGTGGGAGTGAAAAGAAAGAGAGAAAATGCTGCTAGGACGCTAGGGGGTAAACAGAGAGAGAGAGGGGGGAGATGCTGCTATGGGGGTGAAGAGAGAGAGGGGGAAGACACTGCTATGGGGTGAAGAGAGAGGGGGATATGCTGGGGGTGAAGAAAGGGGAGATGCTGCTTGGGGAGTTAAGAGAGAGGGGAGATGTTGCTAGGGGGTGAAGGGAGAAAGTGGAGATGCTTCTAAGGGGTTTAAGAGAGCAACAGAGAGGGAAATGCTGATAGAGGGTTAAGATAGATTGATGGGAGATGCTGCTAGGGGGTAAACAGAGAGGGGGGGGGAAGATGCTGCTAGGACATTAAGAAAGAGAGGGGGGAGATGCTTCTGGGGGTGAAGAAAGGGGGATGTGGCTAGGGGGGGTGAAGAGAGAGATGGGAGAGATGCTGCTTGGGGGGTTAAGAGAGAGGAGAGATGCTGCTAGGGGGTAAACAGAGAGAGGGGGGGAGATGCTGCTAGGGGGTGAAGAGAGAGAGGGGAGATGCTTCCAGAGGGCTGAAGGGAGAGAGGAGAGATGCTGCTAGGGGGAGATGAAGAGAGAGGAGGGAGCTGCTGCTAGGGGATTAAGAGAGAGAGAGAGGAGTTGCTGGGAGAAAGAAAGAGGGAAAATGTTGCTGGGAAGAGAGAGAAGGGAGGGAGATGCTGGTGAAGATGAACAGAAAGAGGGGAAGTGTTCTTAGGAGTGTAGAGAGAGAAGGAAGATGCTGTTGGAGAGGGGGAGAGAGTGAGGGTGTTCAGGATTTATCCTGAAACAGCAGGCATGACTTTAGAACACTGGACTGAGAACCAGAGAAGTCAGGGTTCAAATCCCGGTTCTCCCATTACGCTCCTTGTGACCTTGGGCAAGTCACTTCACCCTCCATTGCCTCAGGCACCAATTTACAGGCTGATGCAGGTAGCTGAGCGTTAAAACATTGTGCGCATGATTTCAACGCATGGTTTTAGCACTCAGCTTAAGATATTTTCTAACTCCTGAAGCAGCAAATACATCAGGAGGTAAAAAACGTGCATAAACTTTAAATTGTGCGTTCGGCATTATCTAGGTAATTAGCATCTGCCAGATAGCTGGATAAATCAGTATTTATCTGGCTAAGAGGTGGCGGCTGCCAGCACTTACTGGGAGTGTTCCTGACTTTTTTTTCTTTTTTTTAACCTTTTTTTTTCCCATTTTTTTTTAGTAGTGCTGGCAACTTAACTCCAGTTCTGATCTAGGAGTTAAGTTTCCAGCGCTAAAAAAGATGTGCTGGCCAAACTCAGTCTCTCTGCATCGGGGAGCACCGCTTAGCGCCATCATTTGCAGGGGATTTCCATGTGAGGGTGCTAAGCAGTACTCCTATTTAGGTAGGTGCATTTTCTTCACGCCAAGCTCCTTGCTGCATCGGCACAGAAAAGGCACATTCAACTGAAGGCAGAAAAGCGATTTCGACTGATCACACAGCCGACGCTCAATTTTGCCCACTGACAGCCACAGGTTCGGAAACCGGACGCCGGCAAAATTGAGCATCCAGTTTTCAAGCCGTGGGCCGACTTAAATTTTTTTTTTTAACTTTTTGTAACTTTTGGGACCTCCGACTTAATATTGCCATGATATTAAGTCGGAGGGTGCACAGATAGGCAGTTTTTACTGCTTTTCTGTGCACTTTCCCGGTGCCCGGAGAAATTAGCGCCTACCTAACGCGTCGAAAACGCGCGTCCAATCGCAGGTTAACAGTGCGCTCCGCCAGAGTGCACTGTACTGTATCGGCCGGAAAGAAAAGTTACTTCCTAGAGGGGGCAGAGTGTTTTAATAACATGCTTAATCAACAATCAGTCATTAGTAAGGAGGCAATTGATTGTCTGCCACAGTTTGATAGATCTCCTGCTGATCCTCTGACTGAGACAATGAAGCTATTGACCTGCTGTCATAAGTAAAACATCAGGATTAGGACAAAGTGCAGGCTTTAGTTTTGAAACGGATTGAGTATAAAGATGTGTCTATTTTTTTTTTAAATAAAAGGAACAAAAATGATAATTGTTTAGTAACATGGTACAATAAATGATGGCAAATAAAGACCAAAATAATCTATTTAGTCTGCTCAACTTGGGGTAGATTTTAAAATAAGCGCGCGCGGACTACATGCACGCAAAGTTTTTAAAATCTGGCTCCATGTGTTTAGGGTTTGTAACTGCTGTTTTTCTTTCATTTTAAAAACAAATTGAAATGAAACAGGAAATTTTGTTAAAATGTTCCATTTTGTTTCAAACAAAGGCACAACCCTCCTCTCCCACAGCCTGTTCACACCATCTGAGACCATGCAGAACAGAAAACATATGTAGTGAAACATTTCAGCCCAATCACAGTATTCGACTGCAATTTGTGGGCTGTGCCTTTATTTGCAATAATGATAACACTGTGCAGTGTATGACGTTTGAAAACCAGTTATTAGTGAACCTCGGTTTAAAAATACATTTTCTTGTCTAAATTAACGTAGAAATATTTTTGGAAATGCTCAAGTGTGTAGTGGTGTTTCTCTTTCCTGTGCTCTGCTTTACACTGATGTGGATGCTAAGGGCCCTATTAGAGTCATGACTTGTGATGGAGAATGGTGAAGAGGCAGTGAAAAACATTTTGGCATGTCATACAAGGAGTCATTATTCTTGTTCTCCTACATTTTTTGATTTTCGATTCTAAGTAGCTTTGTAATTATAAGTATTCTATAGCTTTTATGCTTCAGTATTGTGCCTTGCTTTTGTTAGACAGATGCCACCGAAGAGAAGATGCTAGATAAAAATGTTGCATAAGCTAGAAAGTTACTAGGCCACAGTGTTACAGAGTTGTGTTTAGAATACACCAAGGCCATGTAGACATTTCAGCCTAGCTGCTAACTCATAGATAGCATTTGCATACTGAACGAGAGAAAAATTTACATATAGCCACTTGGATTAATTGTTTAAATTACATAGATGATCATAGAAATATTTTGACAATTGTGTAGGAAAGTCATTGGTTTAGGGGCTTGAGATGTGAAGAAGCATAAACCCTTTATAATGCCTTATTATCAGTAAAATCATCTAAGTGAGAGCTTCATACTGATGTCTTGCATGGCACTCTGTCACTCTCTCTCCATAAGGTAGACTTTATTATATTATTTGCAGCGTTTAATAAAAAAAAGATTTTTCTCCACAGCTGCTCCCTTTAAGCATTTCTTGAATCATAACAACATCTCTCACATCTCTTGCTCTCACAGTCCCATCTCCTCCATCAGTTAATTGAGGTCGTGAAATTCGGTGTGAGCTAAAAAGTTAACAGTAGTTCAGTTTTAGACTTTAGCAAGCTTGTGCTAAATAGTGCATGGAGGACATCAATATGCCATATTATTTACTATACATGCTCACTAAAGTCTAATTTGCCTTTGATGTTATTCCTTTACATGTAGGTGCACGCTGATTATAGTCCATACCAGCTAACATTCTTGGGGTCCCCTGTAGTGTGCATGCTAGGACCTTAGTGCATCATTCACTATTCCGAGTGCACACTAACCTGCCCTAGTGTGTGCGCTATGCTTTATGATGTTCAACATTTTGATTTATCATAAGAAAGATGGTAAGTCAAAAATGAAACTAAACACTTGAGATAAATTTTAAGACCCGGGCACATGTGCGCGTGTTTGCTGGCTGGCGCACATGGATGTGACAATTTAAAAACATACATGTGTATACATGCGCGTGTTTTAAAATCGGCTATTCGCGTGTACATGTGCACATGATTTCATACTGATGCGCACATGTGCGTACAAATGCCACCTCTCTCGCGTAAGTGGAGGGGATTTTGCTAGACCCGTGCGGTGACGCAATTACCTCTTTACCCAGTTTGTTCCCAGTTCGCCCCAGTAAAGAAGAGGACTTCTTACCTCCCCTAGCTAACTCACCTCCCTTTTACTCTATTAGCCCCAACCCTTAAAACCCCTCTGACTACCCTATTTTTTTTTATTTCACAACTTACATGCCGTCCATAGCAGAAGTAAAGTTACACGGTAGGGCACCCTGGTGTGCGCTTGAATGCGTAAAGACTTACACGCAGACCTCATGATACAGACCCGACTCGTCCATGTCCCGCCCATACCACGCCCGTACTTCACCCATTTTTGTGAAAAAAAAAAATGTTGTTGCGTACCGGGAGACATGCACATACTCGTGTGGTATTTAAAATAAGTGCGGTGTGCGCCAGGCTGAGTCACACGTGTATCTCCCGGCTTTGGCATGCATTGGGCTTTTAAAATCGAGCAGTATATTTTGCCAGAGCGAGTGGGATTTTAGAGTTATGCCACAGATAATGAATGATGTGTAAAGCAATATAAAACACATGCTGAGGCCTTGGTAAAAACTGCTACAGAATGAGAGCATGGTTTGAACTAAGGCACAAGCCTAGGCTACTGCGAAGCAGACACATCCTCAAGATTTCAAACTTGGGCCTAGGTTCATCGTTTTGCTATAAATATAGAAAATATAGTGGCTGTGATAAAAAAAAAAAAAAAAGGAGGCGTGGTTAGGATAATTTTCCTGGTAAAAGTTAACTATTTATACCACTGTAAGAGGGGGCACTAGTAACTCGGGGTGAGGTTTGGGGGGTGAGGTGGGTTTTGGGGTGCAGTTTTACATGCAGAGTCATAGGTACGAACAGCACATTTACCATCAGTGAAGAGTTAATGTGATTTAGAGTGATGAAAGGTGAAAGAAGAGTAGATTTGTTCCATATTCTCTCTACCTAGCTTTATTACAGCTAGGTAGAAAGTACATCAAGCTAGGTAGAGAGAACAGGAACAAATGTACTCTTCTTTCACCTTTCATCACATTAAATCTTCACTGATGGTAACTGTGCTGTTCACACTTATGATTGTGCATGTAAAACTGACCCCCAAAACCCAACTCACCCCCAAACCTCACCTCGAGTTCATACTGCCTCCTCTTACAGTGGTACAAAATGTTCAGATATAAATGAGCCTCCACAGAGGCTCTCTATCTCTCCCCCCATCCCCCTTCTCGAACCGCTCACACAGTTAACACAGGCACAACGCACAGGAAAAAGGTGTAGTTATTTCCGGCATTAAAACCTGCATTGCTATGCGTTACTCTATCGCACACCACCCTAACTGACCCTCATTTCCATTGTCTCCGCCAAACTCCTCCCGCTTGAATACAAATGAAAAATTTGCATACGCAGTTTGCGATGTGGTATTTATCACATGCGTTTCAATGTTATTAGAACATAAGAAATTGCCACAGTGGGTCAGACCAAGGGTCCATAAAGTCCAACAGAGGCCAAACCAGTCCACAAGAACTTGGCAAGTACCCAAATACTAAGAAGATCCTATGCTACTGATACCAGTAATAGCAGAGGCCATTCCCTAAGTCAACTTTATTAATAGCAGGTAATGGACTTCTCCTGCAAGAACTTATCCAAACCTTTTTTAAACCCAGCTACACTAACTGCACTAACCACATCCTCTGAAAACGAATTCCAGAGCTTAATTTGCGTTAAGTGAAAAATAATTTTCTCTGATTAGACTTAAATGTGCTACTTGCTAACTTCATGGAATGCCCCCTAGTCCTTCTATTATTCGAAAGTGTAAATAACCGAGTCACATCTACTCGTTCAAGACCTCTCATGATCTTTATTTATTTATTTATTTATTTTTAATTTTTATATACCGAAGTTCTAGTAGGGACTACAAATCACTCCGGTTTACATAAAACGAAGAACTGCTCAACAGATAGCGGAGCTTTACATGGAACCGTATAACATATGGAACAGTATAACTGGTTGACAATTTAACCTAGTGCTAAATAAAGTGATAATATTTTAACTGGTAATAAATAAAGAAATATAATATTTTATATAAGAAGTATAACTATTTAACGTAGCAATAAATATAAATATCTTAAAGACCTCTATCATATCCCCCCTCAGCCGTCTCTTCTCCAAGCTGAGCAGCCCTAACCTCTTCACCCTTTCCTCATAGGGGAGCCGTTCCATCCCCTTTATCATTTTAGTCGCCCGCAATAACGCCCTAAACACGATTTGATAAATGACCCTCTTGGAGAGAAATAATTCTGCGTTTCACATTACGATACCAAGTGTAACTTGCGCATATCAGATGAATTGTTATTGCTATAAAAGTGCAGTCAATTTGGGGATACATTTTCAAAAGGATTTTCATGGGTAAACCCTTCTTTGAAAATTGCCCTAGGTCCTTAGTGGAGAAAAGTACTAGCGCTGCTGACTGCACACACACACACACACACACACACACACACACACACACACACAGACACACAGAGACACACACACACACACACAGACACACACACACACTTTTCCCCAGTGAGAGGGATGGGCAGGGGCGGGGATGGGCAGCGGAAGGTACACATGGGGATTTCATGGTGAAATCCTCCCCCCTGCTCCTTCCTGCTTTTCCCACACACTGTGTAGGTGCAAAAAATATGCAGTGGGGGGGAGGGGGGAGCATTTCCTGCAGCATCAGCAGGCCAATGAATTATTAAAAGGAAATTCTTTATTGGATTCTAAAAGTGTAGATAATTCTGTTAATGAAGCATTCACGCACACACACACTTTGTCCTGGTATCCTGGAATGAGCATGAAAACCGCTGCCTTTATTTTTTTCCCTTTCACGTGTCTTCAGAAAAACAAGACTTATTTAGCTGAGGAATTTAAAGCAGAGAAAGATTACTGAGGCCCGCCTAACAAGTTAAATAATTCTTATCATTTCTTTGGCCACACTTCCCTGTTAATCTGCAGATTTAGTGCCATACAGCATGTTCTCTCTGGAGTAAAGAGTGAAACATAGTAACCAAATGTATTCAAGTGGCTCAGCTGATGTGGTATTAATTGTCAGCATTCGAGATTAACCTTTGAAATATGGAAAATAAAGCTGTTTGCTTTTTTGCTATAAATACATACCTAACGTAATTTCTTTTACCAGTGCTATACCAGCCATCAATAATAATAAAGGTTCTTTGGAGATCAAGGTTTTTCAGTGGCTCGGTTTAAAAAAAAGAGAAAAAAAGCACAGGTGCAGTTGTACACCGGTCTCAGAGGAAGAGGAACCTGGGACCCTGAAAGTCTGTGTATAATAAAACCTATGAATAATCCCTTTGTTAGTGCAACAGAAGCACATGTGTTTTATTTCATGGACATCAATCAGAAAAGAGAGGATGCTGATGGTCAGACACTTTGCTAGTCATTAAAGTGTTCCTGCAATAAGGCATTCCCCAGCTAACAAAATCCTCTTGATTATCCTTGTCTCTGCTTTGTGACTTCAGGTTTTGTTTGCCCAATTTGCTGCTGAAATCACTGCTTTTTTTTTCTTTTTATTTATGCATTTCCAAAAAAAAAAGAAAAACATTACAAGGAAAATAGGAAATTGAGAACAGAAATATACAAACAAGAAAAAAAAAGCATAATCTCTGCCATACAATCAATCAATTTCCAAACTAAGGGGGTCATTTATCAAAGTGCTATATGGCGTTTTCGCATGCGTTAAGGCAGGTACCGAGTCCATCAAGCTAGGTTGAGAGAACATTGTACAAATTTCATCTTTGGGTGAGTTTCCTCACTCTGAAGAACATCAAATCTTCACAAGAGTGTACTGTTCTGTTCGTAGGTCTCACTCTGAATGTCAAAGTGGCCCCTAACCCCTACACTCCTCCCTAAACCTCCCCTCGAGTAGCTAGGTGGGCCTCATATAGAGGTATTAATACCTAACTACTATAAGGGCCTTATAGCTAGTCTCTCTCTCTCTCTCTCAGTTGTAGATAGGAATTGCAACAATTGTGGTACTTACTGCAAAGTGTGAAAAACCTATTGGACTCTGCGGTAATACTATACGAAGCGCTAAGATAGTGCACTTTGCGATAAATAGGCTATTATCATAACCCCCCCCCCCCCTTTTCCTATTGCATGCGATATTTAGTGCATTTTGATAAATCCAGGCCTAAGTCCTCAAATGGTGGGGGATCCAGTACCCAACCCATGGAAATAGTACAATAATAATGTAGCTTGCTTATTACGGTGGTTACTACCCTAAACCAATTAATCCTGATAAATTATTTTGAATGCATATACAGCATTGCTCTCTGCTTCAATGGCAGGGATAAATGTGGAAAAGAGGATTTACATTCAGACAACATCCAACAAGGCATTGATCTGTGCAGTCTGGGTAAACAAGCATCAGGGTAACTTGCTTGATGCGGCAGTTACTACCCTTAACCATTAAGTCTTATGCTCACCTTTGATGCAACATTACTCTCTGCATCAATGGCAGGGGATGGCAGGAAATGTGAATCAAACAGTTACCAACAAGGGCCCTGAACTTGGTGGCTTGCTGGGCAGACTGGATGGGCCAATTGGTCTTTTTCTGCCGTCAGTCTATGTTTCTATATTAAAAGAAAAATAGATCAATATTTAAAGCAGCCCTACTACATAATGGAGAACAGTTTCCGAAATTTCAGGACAAAATTGTTCCAGAGGAACCAGTGATAATAATTTTATCACTTAAAAATTGGGTCAATGGCAGGGGAATCAAAGAAAACATTAGAACTATCCTGATACTTGATCAAGCATTTACAAGGAAACTTAAGAAAAAAAAACCACTCCCTTCACTTGTTGAACCATAGAACGCATAAGGAGAAATTGCTTCTGTTTTTTTCTGAGTCTGTTTAGAGACATCAGAAAATTTTTCGCTATTTAATTGCAAGAAGGTTTCAGAGTGATGTTGAAAGAAAAGTCTTAATAGCCAGTCCTTGTAAGGCTCAAGAACCAAGGATACTATCAACTTGGCTGGGATAGCCATTTCAGTATCAGAAGTCTCAAGCAAAGCAGAAACATCCAAACTGGGACCTTCGGTGGGAACTAAAGGCACTTGAATGTCCCCATTAGTTTCTTCAGATCTCCTTTTAAAAGGAGGAAGGTAGTAGATCTTGGAAATAGGAGGGATAGCATTCTCACGTACATGCAAAATCTCTGTTAAATATCGCCTAAACATTTCCTTTGGAGATATTAAATGGTAGTTTAGGAAAATTAATAAACCTGAGATTTTTATTCCTCACAATATTTTAAAAATTTTCCATTTTAGAGGCCAAATATGAATTCTCTTTAATAATTGTCTCTGGGGTTTGCTTAACTGCATTCATGTCAGTTTGTATTGACAAAATTTGCTGACCCCAGTCCGATGAGGTATTTTCCAATACTTGGACTCATTTTTCCAGATCCCATTATGGACCTGGGGAAAATCACTGCTTTTGAGAAGTGAGTGTAAGTTGTAGAGTGGGAGCCGACAGCATCAGGTCAGCAGCTGACATTATTTATTTAAAAATAATTATAACCTGCGGATCCAAAAGCTTTGTTCTCAGCAGGGTACACGATAGTAAAATACAAATTTAACAATACGACATAATAAAATACAAACAGACATAACACATCAAAAAACGCATTATAAATATACCAACCAAATTTTTCTTGAGCTATGGAGCCTAAACAATGATAGATGGAAACACTTGTTTGAACATGAAAAATGTCTCTTCCTTTCAAAAATCCGCACAACATTCCACAATATTAATTTCAACAGGAAGGATATTACATGGAACAGGGGCTGCAATCGCAAATGCTCTTGTGTGAGTCTCCATTACCTGCACTGTTTCTGTAGAGGGTATTGTCGTGAGCATTGCTCTTTGCGAGCTTAGCATGCTTACAGGGGAATAAAGAGATACAGCAGTGCAAATATATTCTGGAACAGTATTGTGTGCAGTGCTTTAAAGACAAATGTAAGAATCTTAAATTTAACTTGCCAGCCGATTGGAAGCCAAGGTTGAAGAGCTCGGGAGAACTATGATCACAATAAGGCGCAGCTGCATTTTTCTCTAGCTGGAAAACTTTCAGAACACTTATTAGGGAGTCCTAGGTTCAGTGAATTGCAGTGAATGACCAAATGGAAATTCCCAGGATTTAGCATTGAAGGAAACTTTCAAACAACTCCTTGTGTATATGGCTACGTGGAGATCTATGATAGTATTTTATAACCCGCACATATCACAGAGAGTACACGTGTATTATATAATGCGCCTATGTCCACCTGGCCACATATAAGTGTATTAATGCCTCATATGCAAATCCATGCAGTGCATTGAAAGTGAGTATTTCAATGTATTGAACCCATGCACTTTTCCTACCAATTTAAAAAAAATATATGTGCATATATTTTACACGGGAAAATAAAGTACGGCTTGCTCACTTAAAACCCGATTTACATGCATATGTCAGCAATTTTCAAAACTTGAAATTACCAGTTTTCTGATTCGTCCACCAATCTGCTTTCTTCAGGTCCTTGATGCCCTCATGGTTCTTCAGTCTCTCTCCTGTACCTACAGTACCTAAATGTAATTCACTTTAAAAGTGCCTGTAAAGCAGAATATAAATCAAATAAATAAATAAATCAAATAACTTCATCCAGCCTTCCCAGCCCACCAATACTATACACTTATGCCCACCAATACTATATCACTATACACTTCCCAGCCCACCAATACTATATCACTTAGGCAAGATAATTAGCAAGTGGAAGAGATGTGCATTATTTTTTTTTTCGGGCCCCTGTGGGAAATTTCGTTTTTCCCGTGGTTCGTTTTTTTTTTCGTCGGTCCCGATTTTCGTGTTAGTGCGCGCTAACTCCCATTAGCGCATGCTAACCATAGTTAGCATGCACTAACTCCTGTTAGTGCGCACTAACACAAACTACAAATTTTTCCGACATTTTGAAAAAATTCTATTCGTTTTTCAGTGCCCCCGAACCATGACGAATTTGACAATTTCATTGAATTTGTCTAATTCATGAAAAACAAATGCACATGCCTATGGAAAATAATGCAAGAAAGTTGCCAAAAGTAAGTGTCTCCTTTAAAACAGCAGTTTACAGGCTCTGCTTCAGAATGCTCCTAGACTACCCCTTTTTTAAGCACGGATATGTGCACATGAATCCTACAGTATGTGTATACTTTATATGTTTATAAAATAGCGATTACGCAAGTGCAGGCTGCCTACTCATGTACATGCTAAATTTTACGTGCATAAGGCTTTGAAAATATGTCCAATAGTTTTAGCCCTCTTAGTATGTTAAGCTTGTATAATGCAGTCTTTGTAGATGTTTTCACTTGGGCTTTTAAAGAAAGATTTCAATCCAGATAAACCACAGATATTTTATCTCAGAGTGACTCGGGATTGTAATATCATCTATATGAAATGCTGTAGAATATTTAGTTATCATGTCATAGTGATTCAGATTTATTCATATTAAGAAAGAGTCTATTTAATTACATAGAGGATTTTACAGCTTGTAAGTAAGAGGTGATGGAGAGGCCCCAGTCGCGATGGGAAAAAGCAGCTGAATATCATTGACACAGGGAACTGAACTCCAAGAGAACAGTTTCATAAATTTTAGCATATAAATATTAAACAGTGTTGCAGAGAATGCTGATCTCTCTCTGATGCTGTCTCATGCTAACGGCATCCATTTAGAAGCAGAATTCCTGACTTTCATTTGCTGATATCTATCAGTTAAGTAAGACGTAAACCAACTGAGAATAGATAGACCAATGCGTATATATTTTAAGTGAAAAGCAAAATAGAATCTAATACATTCATCAGTAAAGCCTCTTTATTTTTGAGTCACTGTCTCCGATATTCTAGAGTGGATAATGGCAAGGTTTCAATGTTGATATTTACAGAACCCTAAAAAGGGTGAATTTTCAAAGGGCAACACATGCAAAAATCGAGACTTATGCATGTGGCCGGGCCTTGTGTGAGCCACGCGCATTTTCAAAAGGGCCCGAACACGCACATAAGTCCCGATACGCGCACAAGTGCCTGGCCCTGAAAAAGGGGCGAGCCAGGGGGTAGGGTATGGGTGGGGAGGGGCAGAGGCCATTAGCCGCTGTACCAGGGAAGTGCGCGCCCTGGCAACCGGCCGGCGCGCGGGAACTACTTCTGCTTTGGAGGAGCATAAGTAGAAAAATAAAACTTTTTTCGGGTAGATAGGTAGGGGTTAGGGGGTCAGCGTGGACAGGGAAAAGGGAAGGAAGGTTAGGCAGGAGGAAAGGGAAGTCCCCTCCCAGTCCCACTCCTTAACTGGACTGGGAGGGAACTGGGGGAGGCCTGATTGTGTCGCCAATGTAATTTACTAAAATTCATCTCCCCTGTGCGCGTGCATGTTATAAAATCGGCACGTTCATCTGCACATGCCGGGAACAGCGTGCACATGGACACACGCATGCTCCTTTTAAAATCTACCCCAAATTGTCTAAGGTGCAGAATGGCATGATCATCAAGAAACCTTTGAAGTTGTTGCAAAACTGTTTTGTTTTTTTTTTCCCCCCAACAACTTAGCCAAGAAAGGTAGATTGGAAATGGGGTGATAGTTACAAAGCAACTTAGGATCCACAGAAGGGTGTTTTTTTTTTTTAACTTAGGTAGCACCACTGCTTTCTTTAAATAAACTGGAACACAATTATCATGAAGATAAGTAGTGATAAATATAACTTTGCGGTTGTTCGCGCGGTGAGTGACTACATGTTGGTCGACTAAAGAACCGCATTATCATTGTTGCACGATCATCTATGAAGTGCAAGTGTCTGCTTTCTGAACA
The DNA here is from genome assembly GCF_901001135.1 of Rhinatrema bivittatum. Classification (NCBI taxonomy): domain Eukaryota; kingdom Metazoa; phylum Chordata; class Amphibia; order Gymnophiona; family Rhinatrematidae; genus Rhinatrema; species Rhinatrema bivittatum. The sequence continues at coordinate 219,208,817 of NC_042619.1, forward strand.
CGTTGATATTTAACATGCTGATTCATGTTCCTCAACCTCGATGTGCATGACATTGAAATTGAACAGAGCCAATTGAATTGGTTCAAAAAGCCCCCGAGGCAGCTCGTAGAGCGAAACTCGGCCAGAGTCGGGCAAGTTCAATAAAGTCCATTTTTCCGATTCCACCTTGTCATCCTTTTGCTACTTCAAAGTGGATTACATTCAAGTAATGAAGGTATTAGGGGTGTGCATTCGGATTGACCGCATTAGTAAAACGCAACTCATATTTTTTTTTTACTTAAAAAATTGATTCGACATAAACGATCGGATTTCCCACATATCGAACATAGATATGTTCGATATGTTGGAAATCGCGATTGTTGAGCCAAAATAAAAATATAAACCCCCTCACCCTCCTTAATCCCCCCCCCCCCCGACTTACCACAACTCCCTGGTGATGGAGCGAGGAGTGAGGATGCCATTTCTGCAATCCTTGGCGAGAAGCATGTGACGTCGGCGGCACGTCGAGTGACGCCGGCGTCACGTGATTCCCGGCTCGTTCGCGCCGGACGGCTCGTTCGGCCCAAAAAGAACTTTTGGCCAGCTTGGGGGGGCCTCCTGACCCCCCCAAGCTGGCCAAAAGTTCTTTTTGGGCCGAACGAGCCGTCCGGCGCGAACGAGCCGGGAATCACGTGGCGCCGCGTCACTCAGACGCGACGTCACGTGATTCCCGGCAAGGATTGCAGAAATGACGTCCTCACTCCTCGCTCGATCACCAGGGAGTTGTGGTAAGTCTGGGGGGGGGGATTAAGGAGGGTGAGGGGGTTTAATTTTTTTTTTGCACATATGTACATATACCCAACTCATTGGATTTTTTTTATGTCCATATTGGCCGCAAGTGGGACCCCCTTTCGGACATAAAAAATATGAACATAAAATTTTGCTCTGCACATCCCTAGAAGGTATCTTGGAAGATAATCATCCTTGACTGTGAGGGATCACCCTATGATAACCGTGCTAAGTCAATACTTATCTTCAAATCTGCAAATCTTTATCAGTTATGGGGAATCCTAATTTCAATAGCAGTTTGTTGTTTTTAATATATTTTTTAATTTTAAGTTATTGGAGGAGAAGTCCTATTAATCAAGTTTACTTAGGGATTAGCCACTGCTATTAATTACATCAGTAGCATGGGATCTTCATGGTGTTTGGGTACTTGCCAGGTTCTTGTGGCCTGGTTTGGCCTCTGTTGGAAACAGGATGCTGGGCTTGATGGATCCTTGGTCTAATCCAGCATGGCAATTTCTTATGTTCTAATTATACTATAAAACATGTTCAAATCTTGAATGATATTTCTCATTATATATTTGACAGCTAAACATCAAATTTTACTTTGCTGTACTTTGTGAGTTATACAAATTGGAAGATTAAGATATATTTTAATTTCAGATAATATATCATATTGAGACAAATATTAAAATCAATGGAAGCCAAGGAAAATAAATGCAAGCAAGTTTTAGGTTTCACCATTTACTAGCAGCAGTCCACTAGTGTCCTTAAACTACATCAGGAATGCCTCTTGTTGGTGCAGAATTGTAACTTGCTTTGAATAAGATGAAGGGATGAAACTGGAGTTAGCATGTGGCACATTTAAAACTAATCGGAGAAAGTTCTTCTTCACTCAACGCACAATTAAACTCTGGAATGTGTTGCCAGAGGATGTGGTTAGTGCAGTTAGTATAGCTGGGTTTAAAAAAGGATTGGATAAGTTCTTGGAGGAGAAGTCCATTACCTGCTATTAATTAAGTTGACTTAGAAAATAGCCACTGCTATTACTAGCAACAGTAACATGGAATAGACTGACGGGCGGATTTTAAAAGCCCTGCTCGCGTAAATCCGCCTGGATTTACGCGAGCAGGGCCTTGTGCGCCGGCGCGCCTATTTTCCATAGGCCGCCGGCACGCGCCGAACCCCGGGACTCGCGTAAGTCCTGGGGTTTCTGAAAAGGGGCGTGTTGGGGGCGTTGCCGAGTGACGGCGCGTTTGGGGGCATGGCACGGCGTTTGGGGGCGGGCCCGGGGGCGTGGCGCCGGCCTGGGGCGTTCCGGGGCGTGGCCACGCCCTCCAGAACCGCCCCCGGGTCGGGTCTTGGCGCGCCAGCATCCCGCTGGCGCACGTGGATTTACGTCTCCCTCTGGGAGGAGTAAATCCATGGATAAAGGTGGGGGGGGGGGGGGGAGTTTAGATAGGGCCGGGGGGGTGGGTTAGGTAGAGGAAGGGAGGGGAAGGTGAGGGGAGGGCGAAAGAGAGTTCCCTCTGAGGCCGCTCCGATTTCGGAGCGGCCTCGGAGGGAACGGAGGCAGGCTGCCCAAAATAGGCAGCCTTGTGCGCACCGATCCAGGATTTTAGAAGATACGCGCGTAGCCGCGTGTATCTTCTAAAATCCAGCGTACTTTTGTTTGCGCCTGCTGTGCAAACAAAAGTACGCGATCGCGCAGTTTTTAAAAATCTACCCCTTAGGTTTTGGGTACTTGCCAGGTTCTTATGGCCTGGATTGGCCACTGTTGGAAACAGGATGCTGGGCTTGATGGACCCTTGGTCTGATCCAGTATGGCATGTTCTTAATATGCAATTAATACATTCCTCCTGGTCTGTTTTATGTTTTTTCCCTAAAACAGATCAAAATATCCTGCCAGGCTCATCAAGACCAATGTTGACAGGATGCCCAAGTGGCTTGGCTCATGAGGGGTCATACAAGAGTTGCTGAGAGGGCTTGGGACAGGTCACAAATAGCCACTTGCCAACTTTCTAGAGCCCGGTTAATTTGTTGAAAAGGCATTTTATTTATTTATTTAGAATTTTTTATATACCGATAGCCGTTTGCACATCGTATCGGTTTACAAATAACTTGAAACGAATTAGGCAGGAGCCTTTACATAGAACAAAAAAAATTATAATACATGGGAACATGGAAACATTAAACTGCATGGGGACATAGGAACGGGAACTATGGGGTAGATTTTTAAAAACTGCGCAATCGGGTACTTTTGTTTGCGCAGCAGGCGCAAACAAAAGTACGCTGGATTTTATAAGATACACGCGTAGCCGCGCGTATCTTCTAAAATCCTGGATCGGCGCGCGCAAGGCTGCCGATTTTGGGCAGCCAGCGCGTGCCGAGCCGCGCAGCCTGCCTCCGTTCCCTCCGAGGCCGCTTTGAAATCGGAGCGGCATTGGAGGGAACTCTCTTTCGCCCTCCCCTCACCTTCCCCTCCCTTCCTCTACCTAACCCACCCCCTCGACCCTATCTAAACCCCCCCTACCTTTATCCATGGATTTACGCCTCCCAGAGGGAGACGTAAATCCACGCGTGCCAGCGGGCTGCTGGCGCGCCGAGACCCGACCCGGGGCGGTTCCGGAGGGCGCGGCCACGCCCCCGGAATGCCCCCGGGCTGGCGCCACGCCCCGGGCCCGCCCCCCAAACGCCTTGTCACGCCCCCAAACGCGCCGTCACTTGGCGACACCCCCGACACGCCCCTTTTCAGAAACCCCGGGACTTACGCGAGTCCCGGGTTCTGCGCGAGCCAGCGGCCTATGGAAAATAGGCGCGCCGGCGCGCAAGGCCCTGCTGGCGTAAATCCGGGCGGATTTACGCCAGCAGGGCTTTTAAAATCCGCCCGTATATGAATTAAGTAGATTATGTATAGAGAATAAACAGATTCATCCATTTACACAAACATTTACAATGGCAGAGGGGAATAAAAGGTGTGAGAGGGGTAACAAACTGTTGTTTTCACAGTTGGGATATCTTACACAATTCTATGGGATTAGTCACGAGGAGTTGGCAAAGAGTCTGAGGGATAGGCTTTTAGGAAGAGCCAGGTTTTCAATTTTTTTCTTAATTTATGTGTGAATGTTTAGTGCCATTAACTAAAAAAAGTCAGTAAAGTTAAAATTTTCCCTAAGGTTTTGCATCACTAAATAATAATAATAATAATAATGATAAAAAACCCAACGTGAAATAATTAATGGGATCCTAAGAAGAGATTTAAAATATTTTCATGCTTGAAAATATTATTGATGATCAGGCTTATTTGCTATGTTAAAACCTTAAAGGTAAATTTTAAAACCCGCGCACGGGTGTCCATGTGTGCATGGTTCCCAGTGCACGCACATGTGTGCGCCAATTTTATAACATGCGCGCCTGCATAAGGGGGGGAGGGGGATTTTACAAGATGTGCGTGGCAACGCGATAATCCCTTTCCCCAGTTCCTTTCTTGGAGCGGACTGGGAGGGAACTTCCTAAACCCCTAACTAACTTGCCTCCCTTCTCCCCTATCCACCCCGAGCCCTAAAACCCCGCTAGGTTTGTTTTTGTGTTTTAATACTTCCCTGCTCTCCGGAGCAGTAGCAGGTTGTGTGGGCTGGCCGGCTGCCTGAGCGCGCTTCAGTGGGACAGTGCCTAATGACACTGTCCCAGCCCACCCACGCCCCGCCCCTTTCCCCTCAAGCCAGTCTTTGGCGCATACTGGGAGATACGCGCATGGCAGCGGGCCTTTGAAAATGTGCGCGGCGCACCTGCGGGCCGGCAACGCGCATATCTACGGGTATAGGCTTGTGCAGGCCTTTTAAAATGAGTCCGTTAACAAATAAGAAAATAGTCTTGAAACAGGCAATATTATCTCACCAGATTTGTTGAGTGGGTATCAGCAATTCAACAGTGTCAGATAGCTGTATATAGTTTTTTTTGTCTTGCTAGCGCTGGCTTAGTACATTAGCTCTGGTCAGACTGATGTAGACAATGGATAGTTAATGAAATATCAGTTTGTCTGCCTCTTGGCTCTATTTCTTCTATCTTTTTCTTATTCCAAGGTTTTCATTGTATTACATCCAAAAACATTTTATTTTCTATGAGGAAAATTTTATAACTCCTTGCATAGGGGTAAAGTCTGCATGCAAAATGAACATGCAGACTTTACTGAAGATTTTGAAAGCAAACTTATGCGAATAAGCTTGCTTTCAAAACCCTTTCTTAATTGGTCAGGTACAGGCAGAATTGTCCATGCACAATGTTACACCCTACTTTGGGGCCAATGCAATAAAGTCGCGTAGAAAGCAGGCGCTGAACAGGCAGCGCCCCCTCTCTTAATGCTCCCCAGGCGCCCCCTTGCGCAACCCTAGTGCCTCCTTACTAACGCGAACCCAATCGGTGTTTGTGACTGCTGTCCGCCGATCACGGAAACCGACGCCAGGTTTATCAGCGTCGGTTTTCCTGACCGACGGCAGCCACGAAAAACCGACGTCAATAAACCCAGCATCAATTTTCGTGACTGCCGTCCGCTGGTAAGGAAAACCGACGCCGGCTCTATCGGCGTTGGTTTTCGTGAAGGCCGTCCATTGCTGATAGACCCGGCGTCAGTTTCCTTATCGGTGGACAGCTGTCACAAAAGTTGACGTGGGCTTATCGGCGTCGGTTTTCGTGACTCGGCTGTCCGCCGGTAGAAAACCGACACCGATAAACTCAGCATCGGTTTTTGTGATGGGTCCGACTGTCTATTTTTTTTTTTTTTTACTTTTTTTGTTTATTTTTCATCCTACTTGATATCACAACGATATTAAGTAGGAGGCAGTACAGAAAAGCAGTTTTTTCTGCTTTTCTGTACTTTTTTTTGATGCGCTCAGCTATTAATGCCTGTTCCAGGCAGATGACAGTTAAATGTGCATCCGAGACGAACATTTTTTTTTTTTGCATCAGGATTGAATGCCTAATAGCCTCATTCACATGTATTTGCATGTGAAAAGCGCTTTTAGATTCACTCCGCGTTGGACGCGTGTTGAATATGCGTTAATCCCCTTATTGTATTAGGGGATTGATTAGCGCCTATTCTACCCACGTCCGACTGCAGGTTAACAGTGTGCTCGGCTGAGCGCACTGCATCAGCCCCTTTGTGCATAGAAAATACTAAATTGTATTCCTGCTCCAACTCAGCTCTTCCAATGCGTATAAACGTACGTGCCTACTTTTATGGCCACTGGCACCTAGTTGATTGTTAAAGTACCACTTACATGCATAAATCAGCATTTTATGCACATAAGTCACTCTGAGAATCAGGCCCTATACGTAGAAAGGGGCCAGTGTACTAAACTACTGTAAGGATAACATGTTGATAACAAATCTATACTAATGAGGTAATAGGATACAGAAGTATGATAAACAGCTTATTACCTATTAGCTCGGTGAAAAATAACTCATGTTAAAATGTGCAAAATATAACAGATGCATTTACACAAAAAAGCATAACTATGGCTTGGGAGATATAGTTTACTTTTTGTGTTTCCATCCACATCTGCATTAATGTGTGTCTCATTTGTATCTCAATTAATAATCGGCTGTTAACATAGTGTTTAAAACAATTTTAGTATATTGGCCCCAAAATTAGTTAATAGAAAACCAAGCAAGCAGTTGTGCAGAGATGGTATCTTCATAATGCTACTGAATGTTTAAACAGAGAGGTTTTGCTAGTCTGTCCACAGTTGCTTTTGAAGAGAGTGCTGGCAGGCTGATGTCACTGCAGGGGTATGTGTGCTGTGACGTCGGTTTGCTCCGTCTCCATCTGCTGGTGGAAGGCTCTGGCTGGGTCACTCGAGGACATTCACAGACTTGTGCCGAAGCCATTGCTGCGTTGTCATGGCTGTGTGCTTAGGGTCGTTGTCCTGCATCTCCCCAGTCTGAGGTCCAGAGCGCTCTCGAGCAGGTTTTCATCAAGGAACTCTCTTTGCTCTTCTCCATTCATCTTTCCCTGGATCTTGACTAGTCTCCTGGTTCCTGCAGCTCAAAAACATCCCCACAGCATGATTTGCCACCACCATGCTTCATTGTAGGGAAGGTATTTGCTAGGTGATGAGCAGTGCCTGGTTTCCTCCAGACATGATGCTTGGCATTCAGGACAAAGAGTTCAGTCTTGGTTTCATCAGACTAGAGTAACTTGTTTTTCATGCTCTAAGAATCCTTTAAGTGCCTTTTGGTAAATGCCAAGCGAGCTGTCATGTGCCTTTTTCTGAGGAGTGGGTTCCATCTGGCCACTTTACCATAAAGGCCTGATTGGCGGAATGCTGCAGAGATGCTTGAACTTCTGGAAGGTTCTCCCATCTGCACAGCAGAACTCTTGGAGCTCTGTCAGTGACCTTCAGGTTCTTGGTCACCTCCCTGACCAAGGCCTTCTCCTTGGATTGCTCAGTTTGGGTGGGTGGCCAGCTCTAGTAAGAGTTCTGGTGGTTCCAAACGTCTTCCATTTAAGAATGATGGAGGCCACTGAGTCCTTCGGAACCTCCAGTGCTGCAACAGCTTTTTTTTCTATCCTTCCCCAGATCTGTGCCTCGACACAATTCTGTCCCAGAGATCTACAGATAATTCCTTTGACTTCAGGGCTTTGATTTTGCTCTGACATGCATTGTCAACTGTGGGACCTTATATAGCCAGATTTGTGCCTTTCCAAATCATCTCCAATCGATTGAATTTACCACAGGTGGACTCCAATCAAGTTGGAGAAACATTTCAAGGAATGTCACTGGAAGCAGGCTGCACCTGAGCTCAACTCTGACTGTCACAGCAAAGGGTCTGAATACTTATGTAAATGTATTTCACGTTTTTGTTTTTAATTAATTTGCACAAATTTCTACAAACCTGATTTTGCTTTGTCATTATGGGGTATTGTGTGTGGATTGAGGAGGGAATAAAATGCATATTATCGATTTTTAAAAGAATTTGACAAATTTTATTATATATAACAGACTAACAATCTGCAGCATTAAGCAAACATAAACTATAAACAATATCCACAACAATATCAGCAAAAAATATTGAGCAGTGTTCAATATGTAACAGGAATACCTTCCCCTCTCCCACCCACCCTTTTCCCATCCCAGAACATGAGAAATACATGGACGATTAAGTAAGCAAGCACGTGAGCATACAAATGATGGAATGAATGAGAGTACCAAAATGGCTAAATAGATAAATGAAAAAATAAATGAATGAAAACAAGGATAACAATTCAATGAGGTAACTAAACAATAATCATAAACCAAGAACTAAATAGCTAATGAGGGAAAACTCATTCCTTTTCAAATACATCGCTCCCATCAAACTTTCCCGACATAGGGGTAGATTTTCAAAAACGCGTGCGTGCGTCCATGTGTGCGCAGTTCCTGGCACGCGCACATGGACGCGGTGATTTTATAACATGCTCGTGTGGCCGGGCGCATGTGCGAGTGGGTGTCATGTGTGCCACACGGGGGGGGGGGGGGGGATTTAAAAAAAATACATGTGGCGATGGGAGGCCTTTTCCAGTTCCCTCCCAGTCCGCTCCAATTAAAGAGCAGGCTGGGAGGGAACTTTCCTATCCCCCTAACTACCCTTCCTACCTTTTCCCCTCGCCTCTCCTCTCCTCTCCTCCCTGACCCCTAACCCCTTCCTATCTAGTCAAATTTTTTTTTTTGTTAAGTTACTTACTGCTCCTTCGAAGCAGAAGTAACTTCCGCGTGCTGGCGGGCTGCGCTTCCCCAGGACAGGGCTTAATGGCCCCCGCCCCTCCCCTTTGAGACTGCCCGGCACCTTTGCGCGTACCGGGAGATCCGCCTGTGGCTGGGCTGTTTCTAAAATGCGCTTGGTGCGCGCACAGCCCGGCCACACCCGCACCTCCCGGATTTTAAGCACGTGGCCTTTTGAAACGTCGGCTGTTAGGGAACAACCATTGGGTAACTGGTTGCCACAACGCCTCAAATTTAGACAGTTTATTTTGCCTAATTGCTATTAGCTTGTTAAATGGTATAATATTCCCCTATGCTGCTGGATATATACTTCCAAGCTGGAGCAGCCGAATTCCTGCAGAACCTAAGCCATCTCGCATCTAGCAGCCAAGTAAAATTGTTTGGCCAGTTGCTAATGAGAAGCCTTTAAGTCTCCCTCACATATATTGAGTAACGCTCTCGTGTTATCCATTTGAGAATAAGGCTGTGATGTAACAAAAATGTGGAAAAAGTGAAGGGGATGATTATGCTGCATGTCATCTTCTATAAAGAAATGATCAAGCAGTGATTCTTCTGTCTTTCAGATTGCCTTTATTGCTTTTAAATGCCTTCGTTTCCAAGAGATAGACAAGTGCTTCCAAGATAAGAAATGAGCAATATTCACTAAAAGTTAATTAACAGCCATATCTATGCTGAGCACAGGCTTTTATGCTTCACGAATTAACAGCTTTAAAGATTGAGAAAAAGGATCTCTGCCACTTATGACTAAAAATTAACCACGATGAGCAAAGTGTAAATATGCCATACCCAGCACTAATCACTAATTACAGTACAAAGTAGCAAGTTGCACCAGCAGATGAAGATTTCCTGACACCGCTAAGGAAGTGAAGATAAATTGTCATCCTGCAATAAGTGACAAGCAAATAATATAATCAGGCCACACCTTACCGATCCACTGGTGTTTCCAACATTTTCATCCCGCAGCTGAATCTATTTTCAGTCATTTGGCTTGGTTTTGCCTTTATGGCTATGCATAGTAATATTCCTTCTGTAAGGGGGAGAGGCATTCTTAGAGGCCTCTAAAAACTGGAAGCTTCAGTCTAATGATTTTGTGATACTTCAGACTGCAATTAAGGCTGTTGAGTCTTATTCTTAAAAAGGTAGGACCCCCCCCCCCCCCCAATACAGAAATTAAAACAGAAACTGCGACTGGAAATCCCTGGCAAATGCTAAGTCTAAAAAGGATGAATCCTGAGATGTTTCAAATACAAATTACTTTATTGAGGCAGTCAAACTCCAAGGCCAGTGACTTTTACTCAGAAGACATTTCATGGGGATCGTTTTTCTGAGGTGGAATGACTGTCTAGAGACTCTCTGCTCCAGTGTGATCTCTATTGGAACTACCTCGGAGTTTGCTCTTTCTGTCTTGGTGTGTGTGCCAGGGTTCCTCTGTGAATCTGGGCTGAAGGACTCCAGAACCTGCTCCGTAACACCTCAGGAGCAATCACAGTCACAATGTCATCCTGAAGCTCTTAGAATGTGTGAGCTATTCTAATAGTTTCTGTTTGGTTAAAGAATGACCCTAGTGCTTAGCAGCGAAGCCACTGAAATAAATCAGTAACACTGAAGGATAGGGGTGATCAGGGGTGGCTCAAGACAATCTGCTGCCTGAGCCGAAGGATGAAATGGCGACTCCCCCCCTCCCCCCATGGCCCGGTGTAGGTGAAATCACCGAGGGCGAGGGCAGGGGGAAGGAAATGGAGGGGGAAGTGACTTGCCCAAGGTCACAAGGAATGGCAATAGGATTTGAACCCTGGCTTCCCTTGTTTGCAGCCCAATACTCTAACCACTCAGTTTTTGGGCCTGTTATTTTTTGTTCTCAGTATTCAGTGTCTGCACTAGGGGGTGCCGGAGAAATGTTTAATTGGGTGGGGGAGGGCCTTTGGCCCCACCTCCTGGTTCTAGAACTAGGACTCCTCCATGCCCTTTTGCCTGCCTCCCACCCTTCTCCAGGATCTGCCCCCTGGGGGTGTGAGAGGTTGGTGAATGATAGGAGACTGTGTGAGTGCTATGGTTATTGATGTTTGGGTTGATCCTTGGACACTGTGGCAGCTGACCACACCCACGGGGGGAAGTCCCGTGAAGGACCACAGTGTCAGGCTAGACTCTGGACACACAGATTTGAATCTTTTATTAAATAGTTTTGGAAACCACCAGAGGAGGCAGTAGTGAGTAGTGGATGTTGAGCCCGGCTGGGCAGGTCTCCCACAGAACGCTGGAACAGCGAATCCTCTGCTAGGCTGTGCTGTAGTGGAAAGAGACTGAGATAAGATAAGAAAGAGATAAGCAGTCAGAGTCCCAGGTAGAATTAGGAGAAGCTCCGAGACAGGGAGAGCAGGCCCTCGAGGAGCGAGTACCTGATCCCTTAGAGCAGAGAGACTCAGTTGTATTGTACTCACGTAGCAGTAACTAGAGATGTGAATCGTGTGCCAGATCGTCTTAATGATCAGATTCGGCTGGGGGGGGGGGGGGGGAAATCTGATCGTTAAGATATGTGAATTGGAATCGTTTCCGATTCCAAGTCACATCGCTAATTTTTTTTTTAGGGAGGCCCGCGCCGCTAAAAAAAACAAACCCACCCGACCCTTTAAGTCGACCCCCCCCTATAATAGGGGCTGATGAGTAAAGGTGGCCGGCGCCATCTTTAAAGATGGCGCCGGCCATCCAGTGCTCCTACCATGTGACAGGGGCCGGCCAATGGCACAGATACCCTGTCACATGGTAAGGGCAAAGGGGCATCGGCACCATTTTTTTTTTTAGAACAGCTGATGCCTGGGAACGGGAAATCTTTCCCCGAGGCCCCCCTGGATCTCTCCTCTCCCCGAGGCCCCCCTGGATCTCTCCCCAAGGCCCCCCGAGGCCCCCCTGGACCACCAGGTAACTTTAAAAGGTTTTGGGGGGATCGATTTAAAGGGTCGGGTGGGTTTTTTTTTTTTAGCGGCGCGGGCCTCCCTAAAAAATAAATTAGCGATGGGTCAGGTCGGGAGGGTGGGGGAGGCTAAGGGGGTCGATTTAAAGGGTCGGGTGGGGGTTTTTTTTATCGGGCCATCGGCGCCATTTTAATTAGTGGCAGCCAAAATGGCGCCGATGGCCCGAGAGTGGGAGATCGCGCCGGGACCCCCCCCCCCCCCCCACTGGACCACCAGGTAACTTAACATTTTGGGGGGGTTCGGGAGGGTGGGGGAGGGTAAGGAATTGGTTTTAAAGGGTCGGGGTGGGTTTAGGGGTTGTTTTGGTGTGCCGATTTTCCCACCCTCCCCCAAATAATTCCCGTGCCCTATTTAACGATACAATACAAATGCCCCTGACGATAAATCGGGGGCATTTGTATTGTATCATGCACTCTAACGATTTAGGACGATTTTAAAATTATCTCACGATAATTTTAATCGTTCAAAAACGATTCACATCCCTAGCAGTAACAGAGATTCCACTAGAAGAGAGGTCTGGCACTGGAACAGAGGGCAGGCCCTCGAGGAGTGAGTACCTGGCTCCAGTGAAGCAGTACTGTGGAATAGATGGTAGTTGTACTCACAGATGGAAACTGTTAGCGAAGTCCTCCAAGTAGAAAGGTTTGAAGATGCAGGCAGCGACTCAGGGAACATGGGCCCTCGAGGAGCGAGTACCGGTTTCCTGATAGCACCTGAAAGAAGCAGAAGAGGCCCCCGAGGAGCGGGTACCCCGTTAGCAACCCCAAAGGGTGTAAGAGTTCCAGATAGCGCTGGAGTGGCAGAGCAGCTTCGGTACGGAGAGCGAATCCCATCCGTAGAGATACCGTTGCTAACTCGATGAGCTAGCAAATAATGTAGGCTTAAATATCCGGGCAGCGTGATGTCATATCAGGGGGATGCCCCTGAGGTTCGCGCCAACGTAAAAATAAAGATGAGGGCAGCGTGCATGCACGCGCCCTAAGGTACTTTGGAGGAGCATGGTGGGAGGCAGCACCAAAGCCGGTCCGGGAACACCGGAGAGGACGGCAAACAGACGCCGCAGCAGCCAGTAGTCTGAGGTGAGCGGGAGGAGCCGCAAGTAGTGAGAGGTAGGCAGGGTGAAGCCGTCGAAGACCTACGGTCGCAACAGTGTGTGACACACTCTCTCTTAGAACTAATACAAAGGTATTAGATGCCCTAGACAAAACTTACAGCCTTTCATTCCCCCTTCCCTCCCCTCCCCACATAATTAAAACTTATGCATTCTTTTCCATTTTAAAATGTATTAACTTCCCAAACCTAAAAAGGCAGATTGCATATGGAAAATAGACAATCAAAGTACAATCTTCTGAAGTAAAACAAATCACTTACAACAACATTTATTTTTTATTTATTTTATTTAGATTTTTATATTCCTCTTTTATATATTATGGGCCGGATTTTAAAAGCCCTGCGCGCGTAAATCCGGCCGGATTTATGCGTGCAGGGCACTTGTGCGCCGGCGCGCCTATTTTGCATAGGCCGCCGGCGCACGCATAGCCCCGGGACGCGGGTAAGTCCTGGGGCTTCGTAAAAGGGGCGGGAGGGGGCGTGTCTGGGGGCGTGTCCGGGGGTCAGGGGGCGGTTTGGGGCGGGTCCGGGAGCGTGGCACTGGCCCGGGGGCATGGTCGAGGCCTTCGGACCAGCCCCCGGGTCAGGTGATGGCGCGCCAGCAGCCCGCTGGCGCGCGCGCAGATTTACACCTGCTTTCGGCAGGCGTAAATCTGCCAACAAAGGTAGGGGGGGTTTAGATAGGGCCGGGGGGGTGGGGAGGTGGGTTAGGTAGGGGAAGGGAGAGGAAGGTGAGGGGAGGCAGAAGGAAAGTTCCCTCCGAGGCTGCTCCGATTTCGGAGCGGCCTCGGAGGGCACAGGCAGCGTGCGCCGGGCTCGGCGCGCGCAGGTTGCACAAATGTGCACCTCCTTGCACGCGCCGACCCTGGATTTTATAAGATACGTGCGGCTATGCACGTATCTTATAAAATCCAGCGTACTTTTGTTCGCGCCTGTTGCGCGAACAAAAGTACGCGCTCGCGTAAATTTATAAAATCTACCCCTATATATTCATACACTGCAAAAAAACACACTTTCAATAATAATAGTTTAATAGACTTAATAAAATACCTTTCTCATAGTAATCAAGGCGGTTTACTGGATCCCATATGGTATTAGGCAAATGGTAAAGTGCATTGGGTGTGGACTTGGCCTACAGAAAGCCAGGAATAAACTGATCTACAATTCCAGTATAGTAAGCACTCAACCTATAAAAAAGCCATACTGCAAATATTACATCAAGCCCTAAACACCAATACACTTATTAGGAAAACAGATTAAAGTCATGTTAATGTACTAGCAGAATACCTAAAGCCTCAGTCACACAAGCTGAACACAGATAGACTCTCACCAAATACAGAATAAAGAGATCATAACATATAAATTGAAATGTGCAGACAAAAACTGAACTGGAAATCACAAGAAGTCAAACTCTGTAAGCAATGCAAACACAATAAAAAAATATTAAACATTAAACACACAAATAAAAAGAATGGCAAATCTGCTGATAAATTTAGCCAATTAAAAACACGTAGGGGCAAGATGGCGGCGTGACCAGTCGCACAATAAGACGCTCCTGAACTGTTTCTACCTTGATTTAAGATGCCGGCGAAGAGAAAAGGCAAAGTCAGGGTTTTCCCCACCAACCCTCCTTTGCCTGAAATCCAGAAGCGAATCACTGAGTATGCATCTGCTTTGGTGGCGAATACGGGAGATGAAGTCCCCACTGCGGCGACTTGAGAGGGAGCTTCAGCGCTGCCTGGGGAGGTCAGCCTCAGTCCCCCGGATTACCGACCTCCACCGGCGCCTGGGCAGCAGGCGGATCACCAACAGCTGGCGCCCTCCGATGACATCATCCACTCACCGGAGGGGGGACGCCGAGATGGAGGAGAGACGCCAACCTCGAGACTCTCTTCGAGTCTGCTGGGAGCAGCAGCCATGCCGGGCTTGGAAGATCCGGAGCCGTCAGTGTCTCCAGTTTACCCGAGTGAAGAGATGAAGAGACTGTTGGAGATTGCTGCGGTGAGACCTTCAGCGCTGCCGAAGGACCAGGGAAGGGGTGAGTTCACTATTCCCCCTAAACCGGCCACGGTGACGCTGGACTTGTTATGGGACTTAATGGCCAGCATCGGCCAGTTTGTCAAAGAAGCTGACGATAGATATAAGAAAGTTGAAACAGAAATGCAAACTCTGAATCTTAAGACGGAGGAACATTTAAAAAATTTTGGAAATAGGCTGAAAGAAGTGGAGAAGATAACTACACAAGCTCAAATAGTTAATGTTAAAATGATTAAGGATTTGAGTTCCCAGTCCAAAAGACTGAAGTCATTGGAAAATTATAATAGACATTTGAACTTGAGATTCCTGAACTTTCCTCGTGCTTTAGGAGAAGATGTCCAAAGCACATTAAAAAAGTTTTTCCTAGAGAATTTGAAATTTGAGGAATCAAAATTACCAATTGTAAATAAAGCCTATTTCTTGACGAAGATGGAGAGGAAAATCGAAGGAAACCAATTGGGAATGTTTGAAAATCTTACTCAGTTCATTGAAAGTTCCGCGATTGAGATATTGGGCAGGGGTACTTTATTAGTATCCTTTATTATGGAAAGAGATATTAGCAACATGAAGGCATACTTTCAAAATTCCTCTGAAAATTTCTACGGTCAATTGGTTAAGATTTTCCCTGATTTTGCCAGACCTACCCAATTAAGAAGGCAAGAATTCATTAAATTAAGACCTCAGGTAGTAGCTTTAGGCTACACTTTTTTAATTAAGATATCCATGTAGATGTCTTATTAAAGGAAAAGGTGAAAATTTTGCATTCACTGCCATAGAACAACTTAAGTCTTTCTTAAATGCTAGAACGGTGACCATAGTTCCATAACAAGTATTTAAGGTAATCATTAAAGTATATACTACCAAAATCGTTAAGCCAGTTTTCTTGGTTCAGTTTTTCTTGTAATTACTCCCCTTGGATTTAAGGCCCCACCTATAAATTGTATTTCTTTGAAGGGCATATGTGTTTAAGAAGGAAGTATTTGAGATGTTGTGATTAATTTTATATATTTCTTTTATGCTTTTCTGTGTTATTTTCCTGAAAAGTATGATCTATGTATACTTTATGAAAAATCAATAAATTGTAAATGAAAAAAAACCCAAAAAAAAACCACGTATAAAAATGTTTAAAAAATATTACCATACACTAATAAAATATTTCAAAATAGCAGTATCAAAACATCCAAAACTTAAAACTAACAAGAATAAAAAAAAATCTCCCACTCTCCATACCTGGCAACTTTAGGTTTCCAATCCTCCTGAGATTGTCATAGATTGGAGGAGGGTGTACAAACTTTAACCTCTTTCACACACATATATACAGGTACTCTCACACATGCACGCATGCACACATACCCCATCCCCACCACCCTCTCATACATACACACACACACACACACACCCCACCTCGATCCCCGGACTCTGGGCTGCAGCCACCTCACTTTAGCACTCTCTTTCCGCCATGCTGCACTCTGCCCGGCACCGCCATGGGGCCTTTCTTGCACGTCACAAAGCCGCGCTGCCACGGGACCTATCTTGTGCTGGCAGGAAGAAATCTTTCCAGCGCAACATAAAACCATGCCACCGCAGGACGCCGGAACCTATCTTTTGCTCCATGCTGCCAGAGTTTGCCCGCATGAAGGGTGCGGCAGCTGTGGCAGGAAGGTTTCAGGGGGAAACTTTGCCGCCTCAAAATCTTGCCTGAAGTGGCCGCCTCGCCCTGCCTCATTATAGAACTGGCCCTGGGGGTAGTGATACTCCAGGGGCAATTTTCAAAATCCCCTAAAACAGCTTATCTAGCTAAAATTAGCCAGATGTTATCCCTGATATTCAGTGGAATAAATACACTGATGAATATTCCTGAATAAAGTTATCCGGCTAACTTTAGCAGAATAACTTTAAACCTAACTGGCCATCTTTGAATATTGCCGGTTAGGTTTAAAATTATTCAGCCGCATGTGGCCAGATAACTTTTAGACAACTAGTTATATATATATATATCTGGTTAAGTGGCATAGAAATGTGAAAAAAAACAAACCATGCAGCATGGGCCTGACAGCCCAATACCCTGAACCCCTTAGGAGAAAGAGGCTCTACTGGGCCAGGCCCCCATCCCCCCTTGTAAACTTCAACATTTGTCTGTCTGGTCATAGCCTCACCCCCCCCACCCCACTTGGTTGCCAAAAATTATCATTGCAAAGCCACATCCTGTCCCTCCCTCCACCCCATTCCTGTTATTATTTGTGATAGTTGTGGGTGGATCCTTGGGCCGGTGGCAGATGACCACGCCCCCGGGGGAAGATCCAGAGAGGGACCACCGGTCAGGCTCAGAGTTGGGAGACAGACTCACACTAGATCTTTTATTAAACTGTTTTAAGAACCACCAGAGGTGGCAGTAGTGAGCTGGAAGAGCCCGGCTGGGCTGTGGTCCCTCAGGCACTGGAACAGCGATCCCAGGATGGTAGAGCTGTAGAGAAACTGAGATAGTGAGTAGGCAGAGTTCAGGAACAGAACCTTGATGGTAACACCCACACAATAGTCTCTTGGAACAGCCCCGAAGCTGGAATGAAGTAGGCCCTCGAGGAGCGAGTACCTGGTTCCAGGGAAAGCTCTAAGAGAGAGATGGTAACTCACTGGTGTTGTAGGCAGCGATGACTTCCTGGCAGAAGTTATTTGGTAGCAGGTCCGGGAACATGGGCCCTCGAGGAGCGAGTACCAGTTCCAGACTGCGACCTGAAAAGCAAGAGAGAAAGCGAGGCCCCTGAGGAGCGGGTACCCCTGGTAAAGTCCGAGGAAGCAGAGTAGCAAGGTAAGCGGAGAGCAAATCCCATCCGCAGCGATACCTGGAGGTAGCTAGGTAGGAAACCTTTTGCTAACTCGATTAGCTAGCAAAACAAGAGACCTTAAATATCTGGTGATGATGATGTCATCTCAGGGGGACGCCCCCGAGGTTCGCACCACAGCAGGTACTTGAGTCGGGGCCGCGCCGCGCGCACGACCTTAGGCCTCAGGAGAAACATGGCGGAAGGCAGCGTCTAGCCGATCCGGGAACGCCGGAGGAGATTGGCAAGATGACGCCGCGGCAGCCAAACTTCCATCGACCAAAGAGGTAAGGTGGGAGGAGTGGAGACGTTGGGAAGCGACGGTCGCAACAATTCCTAACCCATTTGGTACCTTTAAATTCCCTTCCTGCTGCCAGAATAGTGGTACACTATGACCACTCGCAGCAGCATCCAACGTTGTTCTGACAGCAAATTTGGAAGCATAAGCTACCAGCATTGCTGTCAGAATAGCTTATGCCTCCAGAGTTGCTGTCAGAGCCAAAGTTGGATGCATCTGGGCTTACTTCTTGCCATCCTACCACAGATCAGCTTTTGTGGAGTGCTTGGGATATTGTTGTTACATATACCCTTTGACCAGTCATGGCCATGGAAGCCTGTAGCTCTTTCAAGGTTGGCATTGGCCTTGTTTGTCTCCCCAATCAGTCTGCTCTTTGCTCAGTCATTCATTTTAGAGGGATGGCTTGGTCTCGGTAGGGTCCTGGTGGTGTCATACACCTTCCATTTCTTAATAATCATCCACCTCCCCTTGTACCATACTTCTGTAGAAATCCTAAAAACGCAAAACCCTGGTATAACCAATTGAATTAAACTGTACTGTTTCAAATAGAAACATAGAAGTGACGGCAGAAGACCATATGGCTCATCCAGTCTTCCCAGCAAGCTTTCACAGTTATTTTTCTCATACTAATCTGTTACTCTGACTGCTGAGGTCAGGGCCCTTATTGGTAACTTTTTGGTTCTAATTTTCCTTCCATCCCTGCCATTGATGTAGAGAGCAGTGCTGGAGCTGCATAAAAGTGAAGTATCAAGCCTAATTGGTTAGGGGTAGTAACCGCCGCAATAAGCAAGCTACTCCCATGCTTATTTGTTTACCCAGCCTGTGCAATTTAGTCCTTGTTGGTTGTCAATATAAATCTTCTTTTCTTCATCCCCCCTGCAGTTGAAGCAGTGAGCTGCGCTGTATATGTATTCAAAGTGACGTATTGGTTCGGGGTAGTAATCGCCACAACAAGCAAGCTACTCCCATGCTTATTTGTTTACCCAGATTATGCAATTCAATCCTAGTTGGTAGTTGTCTGACTGTAAATCGTCTTATATTCATTCCCCCCCCCTGCCATTGAAGCAGTGAGCTGCGCTGTATATGTATTCAAAGGGAAGTATCAGGTTTAATTGGTTAGGGGTAGTAACCGCCACAACAAGCAAGCTACTCCCACGCTTATTTGTGAATGCAAATCCTTTGTCCACATTTCCTCTTGCCGTTGAAGCATAGAGCAATGTTGGAGTCGCATTAACCGTGTGTACGTTTATTGAATAAGGGGTAGATTTTAAAAGAAGCGCGATCAGCCTACTTTTGCTTGCGCATCAGACTCAAGCAAAAGTACGCTGGATTTTAGTAGATACGCGCGGAGCCGCGCGTATCCACTAAAATCCTGGATCGGCGCGCGCAAGGCTATCGATTTTGTATAGCCTGCGCGCGCCGAGCCGCGCTGCCTCCCCCCGTTCCCTCCAAGGCCGCTCCGAAATCGGAGCGGCCTTGGAGGGAACTTTCCTTTGCCCTCCCCTCACCTTCCCCTCCCTTCCCCTACCTAACCCACCCGCCCGGCCCTGTCTACACCCCCCCCTTACCTTTGTCGGGGGATTTACGCCTCCCGGAGGGAGACGTAAATCCCCGCGCGCCAGCGGGCCTGCTGCGCGCCGGGCCGCGACCTGGGGGCGGGTACGAAGGGCGCGGCCACGCCCCCGGGCCGTAGCCACGCCCCGTACCCGCCCCCAAAACGCTGCCGACACGCCCCCGGAACGCCGCGACGACCGGGCCCGCCCCCGACACGCCCCCGACACGCCCCCGTCAGAGAACCCCGGGACTTACGCGAGTCCCGGGGCTCTGCGCGCGCCGGGAGGCCTATGTAAAATAGGCTTCCCGGCGCGCAGGGCCCTGCTCGCCTAAATCCACCCGGTTTTGGGCGGATTTAGGCGAGCAGGGCTCTGAAAATCTACCCCTAAGGGTATTAATCACCAGGAAGTAGCCGTCATTCCCACAAGCCACCCCCATGCCTCTTCTTTTCATTCACATCCGAGACTTTATGGATCCATATATTCAGCAGTTCCTATTGGTTCTGTCTGCTAGGTAGTGCGTTTCAAAGCAAACATTGAACTATGAGGATCAAGGTGTCAAAAAAACTCTGGGACAAAGTTGAGGAAGGGTACAGATCTGGAGATAGGTACAAAGTTCCTGAATATCCCTTAGAGTACAGTCAAGATTATTATTAAGAAATAGAAGGTGTATGGCACCACTAAGATCCTGCCTAGATCAGGCCATCCCTCCATATTGAATGACTGAGCAAAGAGCAGACTGATCAGTCAAAGCTACACAGCAGTGACTAAGGAACTACCATAAGCAAATTGCTGGGTGGATTGAATGGACCATTTGGTCTTTATTTGCCCTCATTATTATGTTACTATGTAAACGTCCTGGAGTGGCCCAGTAGAGCCTCAACTTTAATCCAACCAAAAATCTGTGGCATGACTTGAAGCCTGCTGACTATTAATGCTTCTCAAGGAACCTGAGCTTGAACAGTTTTATAAAGAAGAACGGTCTAATATGTCAAATATAGGTGTGCTAAATTGGTAGAGACCTATCCCAATAGACATACAGTTGTAATCGCTGCCAAAGGTGCTTCCATCTTGGTGAAAACGTATCCAATAGGACTTAAATTTTATTTCTAGGATATATAAACCCTCATTAAAACATTTTTGGCTTGAAAAGTTGTGGAGCATGGTGTGTTGATGAATAGAAAAAAAATTCCTAATTTAAATGCATGCAAGTCTGATGCACTGACAAAAAATGTGAAAACTTTTTATAGCTACTGTAAATGTAATTAAAAGATAAATTAAATGAAAATAAGCCCATTTCCAGGTCATAAGTTGCCATACTGAGTCAGACCATCAAACCCAGCATCCTGTTGCCAACAGTGTCCAAACCAGGATACAAATACCTGGCAAATAGATTAAATAGAGCCCATGCTACTAAAGCCAGTAATAAGCATGGGCTATTCCCTAAGTCAACCTAATAGTTTATGGACTTCTCCTCCAGGAAGTTGTCCAAATTTTTTTAAACCTACATCCTTAACCACATCCTCTGGCAATGAATTCCAGAGCTTAATTATGTGCTGAGTGAAAAAGTTTTGTATGGTGTTTCAAATACGCTACTTGCTAACTTCATGGAATGCCTCCAGACCTTCTATTACCTGAAAGATTAAACAACTGAGGCACATTTATCCTTTCTAGTCCTCTCATGATTTTGTAGACCTCCATCATATTACCCCTCAGCCGTCTCATCTCTTCTCCAGCTATGTTTATCTTCTAGACTATCTAAACTCACACTTTTAAACTAGTGAAAAATGTTTTTATTTAATATCATTATGAGCAAGCCGTGTGATTTCTACTTTTCCTGATTAAGATAGAAAGTGAAGAATGTTTTGGATTTTACTACTCAAGAAGGCCTTTACTTCTCTTTGGGCAGAAATACAAAGGTTTTTCAGCCGCTGTACATATGGCAAAAACAAATAGTACATAGGCTTCAGAATGGTTTATGTTTTCATCTGGTAACACCAGAAAGAATAAAATAATCATCTCCCCACCATTTACCATGTGTGCTTCATCTTTTTTTTTATTTGAACTTTTAATAAAGTTCTTCCTGTAACCCATTTGACTCTTGCAGTTAATAGTTAATAATGTTCAGATTGCCATATCTGAACAAACCTGACACATACAATGGGTATAGGGACACCCTTTTCTAAATATATAGAAAAATTATTCTTTTGAAGTCAGCTGTTGCACACAATTAGCTGTCAATTGCAAATGAAAATGTTTATGATTTTATTAAGAAATGAAAAAAAAAAACGATAATGGGGGTCATTTGTGAAGGAAGGGTGTTTACCATTGGCGAGTTAAAAAAAATCTCCCTTTCCTTTAGCAAGCAGAAATCTTGCAACAGCATGGATTCTGGTGGTAAAAATCAGTTTTTAATCAACTATGCAAACACTTCAGAGGGCGCCACTTTAATCCCTTATTGAAAAGCACTTCGCAAAGCGACATTTTAGGAGTAAGACATCAAGACTTCCTCTTCAGCAAGAGTTAGCAACTAGTTGATTATGGCTTCTTTCAGCCTCTCACAGCAGGCACTCATGGGGCCCCCTAGTGATAAAATCTGGTGAAATCAGTTGCTCTTTACCACTGTGGTTACCCGATTTCGGCCATGCAGCACTGCCCTGAGCCACAGGGTTGTCAAAAACCCTTCATCTTGGATACAGATGGGCTCTGAAAACTGAAATCGCAAATGCTTAATGTTGTCCCACTTTAAGTTGCAGCGTCCCTGTTATAAAGCCCAAAAACAACCATTCTTTTTCCACTTTCAACCCCTTTTTAGGCGAAATATAAGCGTCCGTTTATAATAAGTGGCTACTGGCAAGATCATCTTCCGCTGCGCCTACTCTTTCCAACTTTTTAACACGGGCCAGAGATAGAGACAGCAGATAACGTAAGCAAACCCTAGCATAACCTCCTACCGAGTCCGAGATAGAGCATCACTTCCTCCTCGCAGCCGGCGGCAGCTTGACGAGCCCCTCCTCTTCCGGCTTACGCACTTGCGTCACCGAAGGCAAACATGGCGGCCCCCGTGTTGGAACCCCGCGGGCCTGGAAAACTAAGGTGCGTGGTGGCATTTACGCGGCCTCTCCTAGCCCTTCTCCCCTCTCCCAAGCGGGAGTGTGACAAGGGTCTCCCGTAGCCATGATAACGTGCCCGTTCCGGAGTGTGGCTCCTCGGGCTGCACCGCGGTCACTTTTGATGGGGAAGCGAGGGAGCAGCTCCCGCCCTCAGGGGAGAAACTGGCGAAATACCTTAGTGCGGGGGCATGGTTAGGAGGGAGTAGCCCTCTTTTTCCATGGCAGAGATTATTGGTTTCCAAAACACGTCTTTTCCTCAGATACATTTTTTGCAGCTGAAACATAACAAAAATGGTTGAATTGCCGCAGGTTTGAAGCTTATCGGCGTTAAATGTCATCGTTCTTCAAGCTACGGTTGTGCTATTACCTTACCGCTCATAGGTTTCACATTTTTATTAACAAGGCCAGTCTATGTTGTGTAGCTGTCATTTTATAAATAATGATCTGCAAAAGGCATGTCCACATATTTGCCATTTTATAGTTTTTGGAATTTTTAGACATATTTATATTCTTGATTCCCAGTTTGGAGAATGTTTATGTATTTTTTTTTGACTAGTAAAAAGGAAACTTTTAAACCAAGGATAGGCAATTCCGATCGTGTTTTCAAGATCTCTACAATGAATATGCATGAGATGTATTTATGTATTTGCATGCAGGGCCCGCGCTAGCTTTTTTGCTGCACTGTGCGGACAGTTACTGTGGGCCCCCCCCCCCCGTTTATTCATTGTCCTGGGCCCAGCTCCCTCTGGTGATACAAACTTTGACACCCCCCCCCCCCCTCACCAAACCCATGGCTGCATCATGAGATGAGAATACAGAAGTGTTGGTATCACAAGTATTGCTACGAGGCCAGCACATGAGTAGGAGCTGCAGGACGAGCTTCCTCTTCTTGTCTAGCCTTCTGCTTCTTCTGCCACAGGTGGGATGGAGCCCACTGGTGGCCGCACGGGCCTCCTGCTTCTACCACTGGTGGGACTGGATCCACCATCGGAACCACAAGGGTCTTCCTGCTCCCAATGCCACGCTTCTGAGTGTGTCCTGTACAGTTGCACGGTTTGCACATCCGGTGGCGCCAGGCTTGCTTGCATACAGTACAAACAGTGCATGCAAATACATCTCATGGATATTCAGTGTGGATATCATGAAATCCTGACTGGCTTGCAGTACTCAAGAACCAGAGTTCCCTACCCCATTTTAAACTATCTGTTAACTGGGCTGGGAGGGGCAGGCAAGGAGTTGCGGTATCTTACCAGGTTAACCTTGCAGTGTTTAGTTAGTTTCTTTGGATTGTCACTTTTTCCAGGAGCACACAAAATAATTTCTCTTGGCGCTATCTTCTTTTGTCACTTCCCTAACTTTAACAAGTTCCAAAGAGTGGATTCTTTTTCTGGGGAAAGGCTTAACCTTTTAGGCCTCGGTGGTGAACTGTAACCCTCTTTTAGGTATGTTACTGTCCCCTTTGATGCGGTTAGTGCTGTAGAAAAAGGCAGGATACAATGTGGGTATTCAAAAAACCTTTACTTTGACTTAGCAGAATTAAAATAAATGTCCAATGAATATGTTATTTGATTCTTCACATCTGTGTTCCTGGTGTGGTTACAAGCTGGACTACTCTCCTTTTTCCTATATGCAAGTTTCTTTTTCACTACTCCCTGGTAGCCACTCACCCCCCTTAATAGTCTGAGGGGGCAAGGGTCCCAACTGGGAAGGGAAACCTATTTAGGGGATCCCCTTTCTCATGAAAACTTACTGTACCTGCAGTCCACCAGAGTCCTAGTTGTCCCAGCTTGTGACCTGCGTTCCCCGGGATGGAGATCTAGTTGGGGTCTCCAATTTGATCTCGAGCTCTTCTCTTCTGGACTCCTTAGTTATTTGACTTCTTAGGGGAAAAGGTTCTTTTTTCTGGATACCAGTAGGGCTTTTTGCAGCCCAGCCACACAGTGAGGAGGGATGGTACAAAAAACCTTCTCAATAAAACTCAACTTTCAAAATCCAAACTACACTGTAGTCCTCTCACTGATGGGGAAGGTAGAAACATGTAGTCACCCTCCTGTCCTGTGGTTATAGGGGTTGCCTCACCAACAGGAACAAGATTAACATGGGCTCAAACAAAACTGGACAAAAACTTCTTGCTAAAGTCCTTTCTACTCACAGGAAGGGATAGCCCCTACCAGGCAAGGGGTGCACTGGAACTGGGCAGTTTCCCAACCAAACAGCGCAGGAGCAAAAACCTGCAACTCTCAACAAAACCAAACTAAACTAACCACATTCACTAAAGCTCTGACACCCCCCCTTTTCTGGACAAAGACTGAGCCATTTCAGGCATCCTCAGAGGGATGTGCTGCAGGAAATGGCCGGTCCCCTTTGCTATTGCCTACCAGGGCAGGGATCTATGGTCATGTAGTGGGAGACCAAGGGATCCCCACATAATGAATTAAGTACTATTGGGAGGTATGCAGAATGAATGGAATGTCTGGCAGGTTGTAGGGTTTGAGGGTCAATGGATGAATTTGGGGAAGGGGTGTGGATGAGGAGTTTTTAACTACGGTGCACTTTGAATGCTTTAAAACATTTTTTACATAACAAAAATGGTTGAATTGCCGCAGGTTTGAAGCTTATCGGCGTTAAATGTCATCGTTCTTCAAGCCACGGTTGTGCTATTACCTTACCGCTCATAGGTTTCACATTTTTATTAACAAGGCCAGTCTATGTTGTGTAGCTGTCATTTTATAAATAATGACCTGCAGAAGGCATTTTTGTTTTTGTTTTGAATCCCACTTGGAGAGCATCTTGGATGCAGTAAGCAGTTTATAAATGTAAATAAAGTGAAGTTTAACCCCAGGTTCGTTCTAGGAATTTTGGTCCAACGTTCTTAATAAGCAGAGTTGCAGCTTGATATTTTGTAAGCCTTGAAAAAAAATCAGGATTGGCTGGGGGTGAAGTGGCAAGTATGCTCTCACCTCATAAGCTGAGTTCAGTACCATGTTAAAGATTTCCCCTGTTTTCTGGTGTCATTTATAAGGAGATATTTCAATAATATCACAGTAGTATTCTTCCTAGATGCATTAAGCATATTGAGAGGTATATCATTTGGTAGGATTTCAGTGTTTTTGCTTTTGTTTGATGCAAATAGAAACCATTGATTTTCTAGTGTGTAGCAGATGGATTCAGGACCAATGGGTATAGTGTACTCCTGATAGCAGTTGGAGGCGGATCAGATTTCAATCTGATGTCAGCTCTAGTACATATACCCCTGCAGGAAGTGCAGCTCTTCAGTATTCTTCGTCTCCATAGCAGTTAGGGACTCTATGCACGCTAGCACAGCGTTAGAGTACATTTTACCAAGGAAATCCAAATTAAGAAGAAATCTTACCTCTAGAGACGAGCCCCACTCTCCTGCGGTGACACCCGTTGGGTCCCTCCCCCAGTCGAGATTCCCGAGGTGATTTCTGCGATCCTTCGGAGGTAAGTCTCGGTCCGGCAGCCAACCCTCGGTGGGGATCTAGCCCCTGACATCGGGTAAGGCTGAGAGGCAGCGGGTGCAACCTCGAGCGTGGGGGTGAAGGATTTTCCCTCTCCCCCCACAGCCGGAGACCGCCTGGAACGAAACCGGGAAGCGCCGGGACAAGGTAAGGTAGAAACCTATTTAAAAGTCCCCAGTCTTCGAAGCTCGAGGAGATGCACAGGTCGCCAGCTGGGACCAGTGCCACTGGGTTGATCTGCCCTAGCAGAGCTAGACCCCGGTCAGATCCGAGGGTCCTCCCACGTGGAGACCCTCCGAGGTGGTTGCCATATTGTCCGCGTGGTCGCCGTCGCCATTTTGGCCCTGTCCGCCATAGTGAGCTGTGCGCACAGATACCTTGTGCGCATAACGTCGCGCGCACAAGCGAAGCACGTAGCCACGCGCTCACTGTGCTGGGCGCATAATTTTGACGTGCACACAACAGCTCGCACATCTCTCTGCACGTGTGCACCAACTACTTGCGCAACTTCGCACACCGGAGCGCACAACTATTTTGTATGCACACAAGCCATGGCACCACCTGAAAATAAGCTCAAAGCTCAGGGCCTTTGCCCAGCATGCCACATTAGAGCTGCACAACATGAGGAGGCCACAGCCCTGTGTATACAGTGCGAAGAGGCCCTAGGGGACCCAACTCATGGCCCTCCCCAGCCAGTACTGGACCCCAGCCTCTCGAGCAGTACGCCGGACCTAGCATCACACAGTGGGACCCCCCCTCAAACAGGGCTCCCCAGGGACACGGCACCCCCTAGTCTAGACCCAGCTTCTATTTCCTGGGTGGAATTCTTCAAAGGTCTGCATACCTTTGTCCACATGCAACCGGGGCCTCCTACAATGCGGTCACAGGCCCCACCAGAGGACCTCCACATGCGAGGACCCTCTATGCCCAGGGAAGTGATTCCACCGCCCAGAAGCCCCACCTTTGGGGACACAGACATCTCAGATGAGGAGTCAGAAGCCCTGGAGGAAGGGGAACTCCCTCTGGGGACAGAACCCCAATGAACCATGAGACGCTTCTTCACCAAGGACGAGCTTCCAGACCTGGTCACACACAGCTTAAAAGAGCTTGCCATCCTGGGCACAAGTGCCTCAGGGGAACCTAAGACGAACCCACTTTTGGAGGGACTTCATCAGACCTCCCACCATTTCCCACTATTACAAGCCGTCCAGCATCTAATTGACCTGGAATGGGATGCCCCAGAAACCACGTTCAAAGGGGGCTGGGCTCTGGCAGCCATGTACCCTCTGGACCCAGCCGCCAAAGATCTCCTGGCATGTCTGAAAGTGGATGCCATGGTCTGCGCGGTCTCGAAGTGCACTACTATCTCGGTGGAGGGAGGAGCAGCACTCAAGGATGCTCAAGATAGACGTCTGGAATCTATCCTCAAACAGTCCTTTGATGTCTCCGCTATGTCTTTATAGATCACGGCCTGCTGTGCCGTGGTGACACGTGCCTGCTTAGTACAGACCAGGAACAACACTCCTGGGGAAGCCCTGGAACCAGCTGTATCATTCCTCATGGATGCTGCTTCAGATCTGGTACGCACAAGCAGCTAGAGGAGTCTCATCCGCCGTGGCGGTCAGAAGACAAATCTGGCTCCAAAACTGGTCAGCCGACGCATCCTCCAAAACGAGACTCACAAGGATGCCTTTCAAGGGAACACTCCTGTTCAGAAGCGAACTAGAGAAACTAGCCAACAAGTGGGGCGAGTCCCCACTGCCGCGGCTGGAGGACAGAATAAGAGAAACCAGCGATCCTTCCCCCGGACCTCCAGGGGCAGAGGATCACAGCCCATATAGAAGCTCATATTAAGCGGCCCGCCCCGCAGGCCAGAGCCAGTCCTTTCGGAACAAGCACAATAAAAGGGGAGCCAGCTCAGGCCCAGGCCCCAGCCACACCCCACAATGAAAATCAGCCGACCTGTCCAAAGGAAGAAGCCATAGGGGGCAGACTGGCCCTATTCTACCAAAGATGGGTCGAGATAACTTCGGACAAGTGGGTCCTATCCATCATTCGAGAGGGATATTTCCTGGATTCCCCACCACCTCCCTCCGGACAAGTTTGTGGAATCTCCCTGTCACGACCCTTCCAAAAGAATGGCAGTAGAAGCTACACTGACCAGATTACTAGCCTTAGAGGCTATAACACCGGTGCCTCCACAACAAATAAATACTGGCCATTATTCCATCTATTTTATCGTTCCCAAGAAGGAAGGAACATTCAGACTTATCTTGGACCTCAAGGCGGTCAACCGTCACCTGAAGATTCCTCGCTTCCTCATGGAAACCCTATACTCGGAAATAAGGGCGATACAAACGGGAGAATTCCTTACCTCCCTGGATCTGTCGGAAGCCTACCTACACATTCCGATCCATCAAGAGCATCAGCGTTTTCTACGCTTCTCGATCCTGGACCATCACTACCGGTTCCGGGCACTACCTTTCGGGTTAGCCACTGCACCCCGGACGTTCACCAAGATCATAGTGGTGGTGGCAGCAACACTGAGGAAGGAAGGAATCTGAGTGCACCCTTATCTAGACGATTGGCTGATCAGAGCGAAATCCCCAGAGGAAAGCCACCAGGCAACCAACAGAGTCAAAACTCTACTGGAGAGCCTCGGGTGGGTGGTCAACACAAACAAGAGCTGCCTGCAGCCTTCCCAATCTCTAGAATACTTGGGAGTCTGGTTTGACACCAAACAAGACAAGGTCATCCTGACACCGACAAGGAGATCAAAACTGATGACCCAGTTACGAACCCTGTTGAGCGAACTTCTCCCCACAGTATGGGATTATCTACAAGTTCTTGGCCTCATGGCATCCACATTGGAAGTAGTCCCATGGGCACGAGCTCACATGAGACCCGAACAACGCTCACTACTATCACGATAGAATCCACTGTCCCAGAACTACACCGTACAGCTTCAGCTCCCGGACAGTGTTCGGGCCCAACTACGATGGTGGCTACAGAAGCCCACCTGAGCCAGGGAACGACACTATCCTCCCCAACCTGGATCCTACTCACCACGGATGCCAGCCTACGAGGATGGGGAGCACGCTGCCAGGAGCTAACCGCCCAAGGGCAATGGAACGAAGAAGAGTCGGGATGGAATATCAATCGCCTAGAAGCCCGGGCAGTCAGACTAGCCTGCCTAAGGTTCGGTCACAGACTCCGAGGCAAAGCGGTCAGAGTAATGTCGGACAACGCCACAATAGTGGCCTACATCAACTGTCAGGGAGGAACCAGAAGCCAACAGGTGTCTCTGGAAATAGACCCCTAATGTCATGGGTGGAAGTGAATCTTCAAGAGATCTCGGCCGTCCACATTGCCGGCAAAGACAATGTCGCAGCGGACTACCTCAGCAGAGAAAGTCTAGATCCAGAAGAATGGAAACTGTCAACCATGTTCATGAAAGCATTTCCAGACCCTTAAGGATTCACTTCCATCAATTGCAGCAAAATCAAATACAGCAATACTGAACATTTTCTATCAAATAAAATATTTATTTAAAAGAACAATTATTTAATTGAACATTCTCTTCTAACTGAATCAGACACTACAAACCAATCACTACAATGTTTTACCTCTTGTTAAACTTGTTTATCTTTCCTTTAACTCTAATCCCAGTTAGAATAACCCCTGTTTTATTGTAACTTTCTCTTCCATGCACTTGTTTATACTCCTGTAATGTATACTCTTATGTTTTAGTTATGTAGTTATAATGTATTGATCACCCCTTGTTTTATGTAAACCGACATGATACGTACTCCCGTGAATGCCGGTATAGAAAAACACAAATAAATAAAATAAAATAAAAACCACAGCATTCCGATTGATAGTAAACCATTGGGGAACACCAACCATGGACCTCCTGGCAAACCGGTCCAACGCCCAGGTACCCAGTTTCTTCAGCCGCAGGCGGGAACCCCAGTCCCAGGGAATCGATGCCCTGGTACAGACCTAGCCACAGGAGACTCTGTTATATGCCTTCCCGCCGTGGCCCCCTATTGGGCGTGATCATCCACAAGAGAGAACACCACAGGGGGCCAGTACTTTTAGTGGCCCCGGACTGGCCAAGAAATCCGTGGTACGCAGACATGCGAAGACTGCTGGCAGGGAACCCCCAGCCGCTACCTCCACACAGAGACCTGCTCCAACAGGGACCGATCCTCCATGAGGATCCAGCTCGATTCTCTCTTACGGTCTGGCTATTGAGAGGGCTCGCCTAAGGAGGAGAGGATACTCGGGGGCAGTAATTGACACCCTACTCCGAGCACGCAAGTTCTCCACATCCCTAACATACATAAGGATTTGGAGAGTATTCGAATCCTGGTGCGAGGACCACGACATCATACCACGCTCAGTCAAAATTCCTGCGATTTTGGAATTCCTACAGAACGGGCTACAGAAGTTCAACTCCATCAAGGTACAGGTGGCTGCCTTGTCATGCTATGGAACCAAGAGCAAGAGCGACAACATAGCCTCTCACCCGAATGTCTCCCACTTCCTGAAAGGAGTCAAGCAAATTCGACCACCCCTAAAGTGGCCGGTGCCTCTTTGGAACCTTAACCTGGTCCTAGATTTCCTGGCAGGAATCTCCTTCAGACCTCTCCGCGGCCTGTCTCTCCGACTATTAACATTGAAGACAGCCTTCCTGCTGGCAGTCTGTTCAGCCTGTCTTATATCCGAGCTACAAGCACTGTCCTGCCGAGAGCCGTTCCTCAGGCTCACCCCAGGAACCATCCAGTTACGCACAGTTCCATCGTTCCTCCGCAAAGTGGTGTCTCAATTCCATCTCAACCAAACCATCTCGCTACCATTGCCAGATGAGCATAAGAATTCGGAAGAGGCTCGAAGTCTACGCCATCTCAACGTCGGCAGACTCCTAGCCCGATACCTGGAAAGGTCAGAATCCGTACAAAAGACGGACCATCTATTCGTCCTTCACAGCGGGAAGAAGCAGAGGGAAGCGGCCTCGCGAGCAACCATAGCCCGCTGGATCAAAGAAGTCATCAAGGCGGCTTACATGGAAGCAGGCAAGCCATCGCCTTTACAAGTCAAGGCCCATTCTACTAGAGCCCAGGCAGTGTCCTGGGCAGAAACCAAGATGCTGTCACCTGCCAAGATCTGCAGGGCGGCAACATGGTCCTCCATCCACACGTTCTCTAGGTTTTACCGCCTGAATGTTCAGGTTCGGGAGGACACTGCATTTGCAAGGACAGTACTAAGTGGGTCACGGGCAGCCTCCCACCAGTTTCGGAAGTAGCTTTTATACATCCCATTGGTCCTGAGTCCATCTGCTACATGCTAAGAAATGGAGAAATTACTTACCTGATAATTTCGTTTTCCTTAGTGTAGACAGATGCACTCAGCATCCCACCCACGGCTGCCGTAACTCAAGGAATTCTCGGAGGACATCCCCGGGAGCGAGTGATTCAAAGGTAAGCCATGCTTTCCTTCATGTAGGACACCCATCCTACTGGGTGTCGACGTTTCTCGGTTGAGGGCTCTGGGGGTCTCTAGCTATAGCCAATTCAACCAGTTCAAATTAATCAAGTTAACCAAGTTATAAAGTTAATCAAGTTATTCAAATTATTCAGTCATACATATATCCACAATGCTTTTCGAGGAGAATATTGAAGAGCTGTACTTCCTGCAGGGGTATATGTACTAGGGCTGACGTCAGATTGAAATGTGATCTGTCTCCAACTGCTATTAGGAGTACACTATACCCATTGGTCCTGAGTCCATCTGTCTACACTAAGGAAAACGAAATTATCAGGTAAGTAATTTCTCCAATTTTTTCTTTTAAAGTGATGTTCAAATGAATACTTGATGCTGCTAGCCATCACAATGGTCTATTTGCTGTTCATTTGGTCAGGGTTTTGTGCCTTGGCATATTTGAAATCCTTTATTACAGGTCAAGTAAACAGATTGGAAACATTTCATCTCTGTACACCACATCGTACATTTTTTTGCTATAATGGCAAAAGCTTTGGCAAGTCTGTACCTGGGAATTGGGATCTGTCGGATTCTTGTCATCTGGACTGGCCACTGTCAGAGACAGGATGCTGGGCTCGATGGACCTTACTGTGACTTAGCATGACACTTCTTATGTTTTTATATTATTGTAGTGTAAATAAAATAACTGAAGTCTTTATACTTTTCAGTCATAAAAAATCTAGAGCTATTCTCAAGAAAGAAAAACGAAGGAAAAAGAGACAAGAGTTGGCTAGACTGAGAGATGCAGGTACATTCTGTGATAAGATATTTTGGGGTTTATTTTCAAAGCTATTTACATGCATAAGAGACGGGTTTATGCATGTCCTTGGCTTGTTATAAATATTCATATGGATTGTGTATATAAAAGTATGCATGTTTTTCAATTGTGTTTATAATTTTATGTGGACAAAAATATCCATTCTGAGGGGAAGAGTTGGAATTTACCTGCATACTTTTGAGTGAAAAAAATAAGTGTAAATTAACCCACTCAAGTTATGCCCAGTAAAGAGCAGGTATAACTTTGGGCAGGTTATATAATTTTCAAAGAGAACCTATGCACATTGTTTGCTTTGAAAATTGGCGCAATTTATGTGCTTTGTCAACGTGTTAGTCTTGTCGGTTGTTATTAAATTATGCTCCCTATATTTTGAAGAAATTCTGTTACAGAATCACCAGAAAAAGAGCCAGCCCTGTAGCTCAGGCGGAAGTGCCTTGAGCTGTGGCATGGAAGATCCCGGTTCAGATTTCTCATCTGTTGGGGTCAGTTAGGTCTGGGCACACCATGGAAGTGTGCTAAGGTCTAGGGAAGGATGAAAGGCAACTGCTACGCTTGGGCCAATGCAGTCTCCATTGGAACCTTCTGGAAATGCTGCCTGAGAAGGGAAGGGCTTAGGGGGAAAAATGTAACAGAGAATACATTTTATATGGTGTGTATAATATTTGAGCAGTAAGCTCTAATTTTGTTTTTGATGGTAGAGTTCTATTCCTTTAGTGCATGGGAAGCAGGTGGCAAAAAGCTTAGTAACTTCAGCTAGCTGAGAAAAGCAGTTGTAATATGAATTTCCTAGCGTGTAGACAAATGGACTCAGGACCAATGGGTTTATGCTCCCCTGCCAGCAGATGGAGACTGAGCAAGCTGATGTCACCAGCCTGCTTGTATTCTCCGTCTCCAGCAGATGGTGGACTTGCATCTCCCTATGGGGATTGCTTTGAGCTTTTTGAAAGGAGAAATTTGAAATTCTAAATTAAGGCAAAGAAAGCCCCGCTCTTCTGTGGTAATACCTATAGGTCCCTCCCCCAGTTAAGAATTCCTGAGGCGATTTCTGTGTTTCCTCAGAAGAGTGCCTTGGTCTGGTAGCTGGGTTTCATGGTGAGGACTTAGCTGCTAGTTCAGCTGAAAGGTAGCGGGTGCAGGAAGCCGAGCGCGGTAGATGCCCTCTCCCCCTGCAGCCGGAGACTGTCTCTGTACTGAGCCGGTAAAATGGATTGGTCACGGCCTTGACTGGGGGGAACGCCCAGATCTTGGTTGTCCCTTGACTGGCTTCTCTGCTGGCGAGGGCAGTTCTGTGGGACCAGCTCCAGTTCCTTCTGGGCTTGGTCTGGACCCAGCTGCTTTTTCTTGTGTGGAATATTTTCAAGGCTTACAAGCCTTTCTTCAGGCGCAGTCCTCTGCTTCCCCCATTACTGTCTGGTTGGACCCTCAGCTGGTGGCTCCTTCCTCTTCCAATCCTATGCTTATGCGCCAGGGCTCTGCTCCCTGTGGGTGTTCCCGACAGGAATCCAGATGGCACTGATGATGAGCTTGATCCTGATTTCCTGGAAGATGGGGAAATTCCTCCAGGGCTGGAACCGTATTGAACCATATTGAGGTTCTTTCATAGAGACGAACTGCCAGCCCTGATTTCCCAGACCTTGAAACAGCCTGGTTCGGATGCTATGTCAGCTGAGGAAGAATCCCATTTTGGTTTCCTTACATAAAGCCTTTTGTTTTTTCCCACTGATGGATGCCATCCAGGAATTGATTGATATAACGCCCCAGGAGTGCTGGAATGCTGAAGAGTCCTACTGAAACATTGTACCACCTGGGCCTCCAGGCGATTGGCTGGCATGCTTGCAGTTCAGCTACAGGCAGCAGAATCAAGTGGTTTTCATGATGTCTGACAATGAGACGATGGTGGCCTATATCAATCGCCAGAGAGGAACCAGGAGCCAGCAGGTGTCACAGGAAATAGACCAGCTGATGGAATGGGCAGAAGGGCATCTGCAGATGATCTTGGCCTCTCACATTGCAGGAAGAGACAATGTAAGAGTGGACTTTCTCAGCAGAGAAAGTCTGGACCCAGGAGAGTGGATGTTGTCAGCCGAGGTGTTTCAACTGATTGTGGATCGCTGGGCCTTCAGTTCCTAGACTTGCTGGTGACTTCTCGAAATGCAAAGGTTCCTCGCTTCTACAGTTGCAGGAGAGATCCGTGGTCCCTGGGAATAGACAAGTCTGGCCAGAAGACAGATTGTTTTATGCCTTTCTTCCGTGGCCCTTGCTGGACAGGATAATTCACAAGATCAAAGGCCACAGGGGCTACTACACCTGGTGGTGCCGGACTGGCTCAGGCATCTGTGGTATGTGGATTTGCGAGGACTCCCGGTGGAGGCCCCTCTTTGTCTTCCACCGCACTTGAATCTGCTTCAGCAGGGACTGGTTCTTCACGAGGATCTGACTTGATTCTGCCTTATGATTTGACCCTTGAGAGGGTTTGCCTGTTAAAGCAGGTGATTGCCACTTTACTCCGCGCTCGCAAGTTCTCCACTTCCTTGGCTTATGTGCGGGTTTGGAGAGTTTTTGATGCCTGATGTGAGGAGCGGGGTGTTCTTTCTTGTTCAGTTAAGATCCCTCTCATTCTGGATTTTTTGCAGGATGGATTGAATAAAGGCTTGGCCCTTAATTCCTTGAAGGTGCAGGCTGCGGCTCTTGCCTGTTTTAGAGGCCTAGTGAATGGTGTTTACTTGTCGCCTCATCCTGATGTGGCCCGTTTTTAGAAGGGATTGAAGCACCTTTTGAGATTACCAGTTCCATTGTGGAGTCTTAATTTGGTGCTGGTCTTTTTGGTGGGCCCTACGCTCCGACCACTTTGTACCTTTCCTTATGGTTGTTGACTTTGAAGACTGTGTTCCTGGTGGCTATATGTTCTGCGCATCGAATTTCTGAGCTGCAGGCCTTGTCTTGCCAGGAGCTGTTTCTTCGGGTGACTCCGGGAGCATTACAGCTGCTACTGTTCCATCTTTCTTGCCCAAGTTAGTCTCGGACTTTAATTTGAATCAGTCCCTCTCCTTGCCATCCCTGGATAAGGTCAGGGATGCGGCAGAGTTTTGCCTTTTGCGCTCCTTGGATGTTAAGTGTCTTGTCGTGTGGTATCTGAAGGTCTTGAGTCTTTTCGAAAGGCGAATCGCCTGTTTGTTCTCCTTGGCGGGAGTAAGCAGGGCACTCCGGCTTCGCGTGCTACCATAGCTTTTTTGATTCAAGGAGATGGTCAGGGCCGCGTGTATGTGGATGCTGGAAAGCCGTTGCCTACTCAGTCCACTAGTGCTCAGACAATGTCATGGGTGGAGGTTAGTCTGTCGTCTCCTGTTGATATCTGCCGAGCTGGACGTGGTCGTCTTTAAACACTTTTTCCAGGTTTTATCGTCTGGATGTGCAGGCCCAGGAGGACACAGCCTTTGCACGTGCAGTATTGACTGGACCGCGGGCAGCCTCCTGCCGTGATGGGGAGTAGCTTTGGTACATCCCACTGGTCCTGAGTCAATCTGTCTACATGCTAGGAAATGGAGACATTACTTACCTGATAATTTTGTTTTCCTTTGTGTAGACAGATGGACTCAGCTTCCCCCAGCTGCTACATGAGTGTGTCAATAGTCCTCCTGTGGGGCTCTGGGTCCCAAGGGATTACTGGTAAGTGTTCATCCAGTTCCTAGTTTGGGGTACCTAGAATCTTGTGAGAGTTCAGTGTTCAGTGTTTATGGTTGGTTGAGTACAGTTCTGGTTATCTGTTTTTAATCAAGTTTTTTGCTAGTCTGTCCACGGTTTTTGACGAGAATACTGGCAGGCTGGGGTCACTGCAAGGTTAGGTCAGCTTGCTCCGTCTCCATCTGCTGGCAGGGGAGCATAACCCATTAGTCCGGAGTCCATCTGTCTACACTAAGGAAAAAGAAATTATCAGGTAAGTAATTTCTCCAGTCTTTCTCCATGGTAACATGCAGTCTGAATTACTTGTTGAAGTTCTATACTGCCATCATTATTTATGAAGTTCAGTAATGGAGCAGTGTCTCTTCATAACTTTCTGTTAACATGTGTAGTGATAGTGCTGAAATTGTCCTGTTCCTCAGAAGTTTTGGAAAATGATGAAGAGGATCCATTACTTGAAGAGAGGGACGCAGAACAGGATGAAGAGAGTCAGTATGAGGCTGAAAGGTCAGTTGCTGCTGGGGGAAGCTCAAGTATCTGAAAAGGGAATATATCACAGACACTCTCAGAGGAAATGCAGCTCAATATTAAGTTGTGGTTTTGTAGACAGTGTAAAAATGCATGAAGGGGACATGGCATCCATTTTTCTGGTCTTCCCCGTGTATGTGTCAGCAGGGGAAGGGGGGGTTACATGTGTGGCGACTTCACTGTGCCATCGTTTCCATGCAGAATTATTACTGCACTTGCACACCGACAGATTGAGCAGCGTAGAGAAGAGGAAGTACAACCCCCACAAGGTGTGCACATGGAACTCCACTTTATACTCAAAGGGAATGCTTCTGTGTAAGCTTATTTTGAAAACAGTAAGCTATTTGTGTAATGAGCTCTGTTATAGTATGTCCCCTGATAGGATGAACTGGATTCTTTCTAATGTGTTTAGAGGGAGCAACAACACTGCAGTACTGAATTATTTCCATTATAATGGCTATTCTGGGGTAGAATAGAATATTTTAATGAAAATATTACTTGTTTTGCCTTAGTAAATCCATTTAATTACAGATTTGTAAAAATTTAGAAAAGTTCCAGGAAATGAGACTTAAGGACCTTAATATGTATATCCTAGAGGAGGGGAGAAGATGTGCTACAGATATTCAGATTCCTCATAGGTATCAATAAATGCACAAGAAACAAATCCTTCTTTAGAGGAGAAAATGCTCTAGAACAGGAATGGCCAACTCTGGTCCTCAAGAGCCACAAACAGGTCTGGTTTTCAGGATACCCACAACGAATATGCATGAGAGACAGTGCATTGCAAATCTGTCTTGTGTGTTTCATTATGGGCCTCCTGAAAACAAGGGCTGTTTTTGACTTTTGAGGACTGGAGATGGCCAACCCTGCTCTATAACAAGAGGTCACAGTATAAGGCTCCAAGGGGATCAACATCAGGAAATAATTCTTCATGGACAGGGTGGGGGAAATGGAAGCAGTGTCAGAATTCAAGAAAGCCTGAGAATAAGCACTGAGGATTGCTGGTAATGAAGAAGTGAGGGGAAAGCTGGGGGCAATGACACTGCAGCAAGCAATCTGTTGGGCAGACTATCTGGATCTTGAGGTCCTTATCTGCCATTATGTTCTGGGGGCCCGATATTCAGGGCCACTTAGCCAGTTAAGCTAAGTGGTGCTGTTTGAATATTCGGGCACAGCCAGTGGCTGCCCCTTATCTGGCTAACTTTTTATCTGGTTAAAAAAACAGGCTAAGTGAAGGGCAGGATGGGGCGTTCTGGGGCAGAGCCACTTGTCCTCCTGACTTAGCTGCATAAATGCCAATATTCATTGTTAACTGGATAAGTGTAGGCCAGCTATTTGGGTGTTCTATAGTTATCTGGTCAACCGCGCCACTGAATATCTCAGCCAAGTTAGCCAGATAAGTGCATCCAGCTAACTTGTTCAGTCAGACAGCTGCTGAACTATCAGTCCCTGTGTTTTTATGAACATAATTTACAATTCCATCCTAATCAAAATAAGATAGAAGAGATATGTATCTTTATACTTTACTTAACTTCAGCAAGCATCTTCTCATTACATATTTCAGGCACTTGTTAAGGTTGGGGCCAGTTTTTCTCTATTACAACGAAGAATTTTTAGTATAACTTGGAGCTTTCTTTGAGAGGGTTTCACGATTCAAGGCATTAAGAGTTCTGCACCTTTGTAATTCAACTTAATTTTGTTCTTTTTGAAAGTGATAATTTCAGAATATCAAAGCAATGTATTCTACTTGAGATCTTTAATGCATCATTCAATATTTCTTCACATATAATAGTCCTGGGGAACTTTGCATTACTGCGGAGCGCAGAATTTGCACAGAATTCCCCCCCTGCGCAGAATTGCCATTTTCTTTGCAGAATTTGGCAATTCTGCGCAGAAAATGGCAGATGAGACCCGAGCGTGCAAAGATGAAGACCCCGGCCTGCCGGGGGACGCTCGCAGCGAAGATGAAGGGCCCTGGTGCTCAGTTTGCGGTGAAAATGAAGGCCCCCGGTGCCGTGGGACGTGTGCCGTTCGCGGCGAAAATGAAGGCCTCCGCTGCCGTGGGACGTGTGCCGTTCGCGGCGAAAATGAAGGCCTCCGCTGCCGTGGGACGTGTGCTGTTCGCGGCGAAAATGAAGGCCCCCGGTGCCGCGGGACGTGTGCCATTCACGTCGAAAATGAAGGCCCCCGGTGTTGCGGGACGTGTGCCGTTCGCCATGAAAATGAAGGCCCTTGTGAGCTGCGAACAGAGTGTGCTCCGCTTGTGGCGAAGATGAAGGTCCCAGTGAGAGTGAATGTGTGTGTGAGAGAGCAGGGAGAGGGGTGTGAGAGAGCAGGGGGGCGAGCAGGAGGGTGTGAGAGAGCAGGGGGGCGGTGTGAGAGAGCAGGGGGGTGAGCAGGAGGGGGTGAGAGAGCAGGGGGGGCGAGTAGGAGGGGGTGAGAGAGAGCATGGGAGGTGAGGGGGGGATGCTTGAGTGTGGGTGCCAGAGAGAGGGAGCTTATATGAGGAGATTGTGAAGGAGCGTGCATGTGTGTGAGAGATTGGGAGCTCATGTGTATGAAAAAGGTATCGTGTGTATGTGAGGGTGTTAGCCTGTGTGAAGGAATTGTGTATGTGTGAGACAGAGCCTGTGTGAAGGGGTGCATGAGAGAGAGACATAGATGGCCTTTGCGAGATGTATGTATGTGAGAGAGAGAGAGGGAGCTTGTATGGGTGTGTATGCAAGAGAGAAGGACCCTGTATGAGGGGATGTGTGTGTGCGAGAGAGTGAGGGAGCCTGTATGGGGATGTGTGTATGTGTACTAGAGAGAGGGAGCATGTGTGTGAGAAAGGGAGGGACAGAGGGAGCCTGTGTGAGGGACAGTACTGCGGATGGGGTCAAACTCTGGGACTGGCAATAGAGTGGAAGGGGTTGAGCCTAGAGGTGGAGGGGAGCGATACTGGCAGGTGGAGGAGTTGGAGTCTGAGAGGG
Source organism: Rhinatrema bivittatum (assembly GCF_901001135.1). NCBI lineage: Eukaryota > Metazoa > Chordata > Amphibia > Gymnophiona > Rhinatrematidae > Rhinatrema > Rhinatrema bivittatum. The sequence continues at coordinate 219,248,223 of NC_042619.1, forward strand.
CAAAGTGGCCAGGGGAGTAGGGAGAGCGAGTGGAAGGGACACTCTTACAGTGAATTTCTAGGGAAATTCTGCTTAAAATATTTATAATTCTGTATTAATTTCTGTATTAATTTAAAATGTAATTACTTAAAGACTCAGACAACAAAGAAGCAGAACACCTCTCTAATATAATTCAAAACTAACAAAGAGAGGGAAAAGGATCAAAGTCCAATCAATAACATCAATAACATCAAACCCAAATAATGGCAAATGACAATATCATAAAAAATGTTTGCTTTGGAATTTCAATCTGCAGCCTCTCGCCTCGCAATGGGCCGCAAGGCTTCAATCAGCTTACAAAGCAGAATATAATATTCAATCATCTATTGTCATTTTGCTCATCCCAGTTTCTAACTTTATTTAAACATATTATTTTCTTGCCCAATTAAAGTGCTCTTTAATCTAGATTTCATGACGCATTGGCTAAGTATTCCTCTTTCCAACATTTGTGGTTGAAATTTTAATACGTAGTGAGAAGTATAAGATTTCTGATTTATATGGATATACCTTTTTTAGGGTGATTTGAAATAAAATTATTGGGCAAGAAAATAATATGTTTAAATAAAGTTAGAAACTGGGATGAGCAAAATGACAATAGATGATTGAATATTATATTCTGCTTTGTAAGCTGATTGAAGCTTGCGGCCCATTGCGAGGTGAGAGGCTGCAGATTGAAATTCCAAAGCAAACATTTTTTATGATATTGTCATTTGCCATTATTTGGGTTTGATGTTATTGATTGGACTTTGATCCTTTTCCCTCTCTTTGTTAGTTTTGAATTACTTAAAGACTGTCATGTAAATTGTGTTATTTTGACCAATATAAAGTTTGCAGAATTTTAACTTTTTTTGCGCAGAATTCCCCCAGGAGTAATATTAAGAGTACGCTGAAATAGAGAAATGCTACTGGGATGCAGCCTTAACTTGTGCCTCATTATGCAACTCAGTTCCAAACATACAGTTTCCCTAAGTACAGTTTTGCTGTATTGAATAACCAACAGGCTTTGTATTACTTATGAGGTAGGTGAATTGGGCCATCAGGTCAAACCAATGTAGATCGTGCATGCTGTAAATGGACAATCCTTTTTCCCTGTACGTTCCTGGATCAGTCTAGATGCCTGGGTTTATGCATCCCTGCCAGCAGATGGAGACAGAGAAAAACTTGACTGACACTGCTTCATAAACCCTAGTGCCACCTGCAGTTCCTCAGTATTTTCTCTGTCTCTAGCAGATGGCACAGGGTGCTGAACCTGCAGTTCTGCTGTTTTTGTTTCTTTCACGAGTTTTCTTTTGAGCCTTACTCCCAGGGGTTTTTTTCTCAGTAGGATTCCTTGTGGGTCCTATCCCGTCCGGTAGAGGCAGATGGGCCGGGGGTTGTTACCTCTTTGTGAGCCCGTCTGTGCGCCCGGGGGGGGGGGGCGGGTGTACATCTGGTTGTCCAGGTTCCTCCCCTCATGAGGCGGCTGCAGGCTCCCTGGAGATTTTTTGGTTCCCCTGTTCCTGAGGCTACCTGTTCTTCTTTTTTTAATACAGGTTTTTAGGTCTCAGTGCACTGTTGGAGTAAAGTTTGTTAAAAAAAAAAAAAAAAAAAAGGCTGATTCAAGCAGATGGCAGCACAGCTCTGTGGGCAACTTTCCCCCTGGTTTCCGGTAAGATCAGCTCCGTGGCGAGGGGGGATCTTTATTTTGGGGGTCTTTCCTTCAGTGTTTTACCTTGTGCGGCAATTCTTTCTTTCCCTCCCCCAGCATGACCAGAGGTACCGAGTGCCGAGCCTCTGGCTCAGCGCGCTTGCGTCTTAACAGGGCCGGCCTCTGTGCCCCTTGCTTGGAGGGCGGGGGGGGCTCCTCCGCTCGCAAAGCAACGTTGATGTTTGGGCGATTCGGTGGCTAATTTAGACCGCGGCTCTGTCCGGGGTGCTGTTTCTTCCTCCGAGGGCGTGGGAACGGTGGCCATTTTGGATATTTCGGTGGCTGTTCCCGTGCTATCGGGGGGAGTGGGGGAGGGTTCGCCACATTTGTCCCCAGCTCGTTCCGACTTTGGGGCCGGTCAGCAGGGCTGGAGGGGGAGGAAATGGCACGTCTGCCTAGTGCTGTCGCTGGCTCTGAGGGGGCTGGGGCAGTAAGAATGTTCTCCCCAGAGTTTGTTTTGTTACTACATGAGGCCTTTTTGGCCAGTAAACAGCCTGACCGGGGAGTCACTCGTCATAGTTCTGAGCAGGCACTGGCTGGGGGAAGTTCACTCTCTGGCTCCGGGCCAGCACTGGGTGTCAGGCCCTCGATGCCTCCGACTCAGAGGTTTCAGCACCGTCTTTGACAGGCCGGTCTATCAGGGGGGCCATGAAGACTCTGCTGATGCTTCTTGGGATTCTGGTGAGGAGCCTGATCCAGGGGTATCGGCAGGTCTGGATGTTCTGGCGACCGGTGATACCTTGCTGGGAGATGATCCAGGGGTCCCTAGTCTCGGGTCAGAGGATACACAGGAGGTCCGCCTGTTCCAAATGGAGGAACTGGATGTGTTGCTATATTTAGCCTTTCAAGTGTTGAGTGTTAAGATGCCCCAAAATGACCCGGATTTAGGGGGCGGATCCTGTCCTGGATGGGGTGAGAGGTCCCCTGGTTTCCTTCCTGTACCATAAGTTGGTTAGGAAGTTGGTGGAAGTGGAGTGAGGGACGCCTGATGCTTCCCTGAAGGTGGGTAGGACCCTGGGGAAGCACTATCCTCTTCCAGAGGCAGACTGGAGTGTTTTGTCCTTCCTAGGGTTGATGCAGCGGTGTCCGCTGTTACTAAAAGGACCACTATTCCCGTCGTGGGTTCTGCGGCGTTGAAAGATATACAAGACCGCAATTGGAGGAACACCTCAAGCAGATTTTTGAGGTCTCCGCATTGGGATTATGTGCGGTGATTTGTTCAAGCTTCATGCAGTGGGCTTGTCTCCGTTGGGTGCAGCAGCTGCAGGACCTCCTTCCAAAGTCAGGAGAACAAGAGGACAGCGCTGAGCGAATAGAGGCGGCTATTGCATTTGGGGCAGATGCTCTCTATGATTTGGTGCATTCATCCTCTAGAGCTATGGCTTCGGCGGTCGCGACCAAAGATTCCTCTGGTTGCGTAACTGGTCAGCGGATGACTCCTCCAAAATGCAGTTAGGCTCTTTGTCTTTCAAGGGTCGTCTGTTTGGGGAAGACCTCGAGCAGATGATTCAGTCGCTCAGGGAGAATAAGCCGCTACTATTACCCGAGGATAAGCCTAAGGCAAAAAGGTTTTTCAGACTCGTTCTCGATTCAGTTCCGATAGGAGATCCAGGCCATCCCGGGCTGCCCCTGGCTCTCAGAGGTCGTTCTCCCCTAGGGGACATTCTTGGTGCAAGTCCTTTTGGGGGGGGGGGGGCCCATAGGCCGTTTCAGGGAGCTGCAGGAGGATCTGCGGCCAGTGGCAAGTCTTCACAATGAGGCGAGGCCGGCCCACTCCGTCATCCCTATTATAGGAGGTTGCTTGACTCTGTTTTATGATGAGTGGGCCAGGATCACGCAGGACCAGTGGGTTCTCTGTATAATAAGAGCTGGCTATGTGTTAGAATTTGCTCGGCTCGTTCACAATCTTTTTCTAATTTCCCCTTGCAGGCCGGTGAGCAAAAAGGTGGCGGTGCAAGAGACCTTAGTGCCTCCAGGACTTGGGGGTGTTCATTCCGGTTTCCTGATGGAGCCTCAAAGGAGACGCTATTCCATCTATTTTGTGATCCCAAAGAAGGAGGGCACGTCTCAGCCTATCCTCGATTTGAAGAAAGTGAATGCCGCTCTCAAAGTACCTCGCTTCCGGTTGGAGACTTTGCGTTCTGTGATAGCAGCGGTTCGCAAAGGGGAGTTCCTGGCCTCCCTGGATCTCACGGAGGCCTATCTGCACATTTTGGTCCACTCGAAGTCGCAGTGTTTTTTTCAATTCATGATCCTGGCCCAACATTTTCAATTTCGGGCCCTTCCTTTTGGTCTGGCCACAGCCCCATGCACCTTCACCAAGGTGGTGGTAACGGCGGCACTTTGGAAGGAAGGTCTCCTGGTACATCCTTATCTAGACGACTAGCTTATCAGAGCAAAGTTGGAAGATCTCTTTCTTCAGTCGATACACAGAGTTTGTGATGTTCTTCAGTCTCTCGGCTGGATTGTGAACGTGGCCAAGAGTCATTTGACTCCGATGCAGTCCCTGGACCCTCCTGGGTGCGAGGTTCGACACACTGATAGACAAAGTGTATCTTTCGGGAGAAAAAGTACTCACTCTTCAGAATCGCATTTGCCGGTTGTTACAGTTGCGAGTTCCCAGAGTGTGTGATTATTTGCAAGTTCTGGGCTCCATGACTTCATCCTTGGAGTTAGTTCCCTGGGCATTTTTCCATATGAGGCCGTTGCAAAGGGTGCTTCTGGCATACTGGAAGCCAATCTTAGAGGAGTTTCACTTGCCGTTGCCTCTAGAAGGGGCGGCCAGGGAGAATCTATCTTGATGGCTTCAGTCTCCCTATCTCTTGCGCTGGATGGACCTTGAGGTCCTGGACTATTCGTTATATTTATTACAATGTTATAATTTATTATATTTATTACAATGTTATAATGTAAAATAGGGCTGTTACTACCCTATTCTTTTAGTTATCTGGAAACCGATGTGATATCTCGATCGAACGTCGGCATATAAAATAAATAAATACATAAATAAATAGTGAAGACTGACGTCAGCCTATCTGGCTGGGGGGCGGTTTGTCAATGCCATTCAGTCCAAGGTATCTGGTCTGCAAAAGAGTCTGCATGGTCTATAAACCGGTTGGAGACCAGGGTGGTTTGACTTGCCTTGAGGGAGCTCTTACCATTAGTCAAAGGTTGTTTGGTTCGGATTCTGTCAGACAATGCAACAGCAGGGCAGGGTGGAACCAAGAGTCAGGTAGTGGCTCGGGAGGCACAAGTCTTGATTCATTGGGCGGAGTCCCATCTAGAGCAGATAGCGGCATCTCACATATCAGGCGTCGAAAATGTCCAAGTGGATTTTCTAAGTCGCACTCTATTAGATCCAGGCGAGTGGGAATTGGCGGAAGCCGCAATGCAGCTGATCCGGAGAAGTTGGGGGCCTGATCCGGAGTTGGGGGTCTCCTCACATGGATTTGATGGTGACTCAATAACACAGCGTTTCGATTCTTCAGTCGAAGGCGGCAGCATGGAGCCAAAGGCGTCGAAGCTTTTGTTCTGCCTTGGCCTCGTAGGGTTCTACTTTGTGTTCCCTCCTTGGCCGCTGATTGGGCAGGGTGATGCGTCGCATAGATAGACATCACGGGGAAGTGATTTTGGTCGCTCCAGAATGGCCATGGCGTCCGTGGTTTGCGGATTTCATCAACATGGAAGTGGATGGCCTGATTCATTTCGGACTTCTAAAGGGCCTTCTTCGTCAGGGCCCCATATTTTCCGATCAGGCCGATCACTATTGTCTAGCGGCTTGGCTTTTGAGAGGCGGAAGTTGAAGCGTAAAGGATATCCGTATTCTGTCATTGCCACCTGTTGCAAGCCAGGAGGCAGTCCGCTAATCTGGGTTATGTTAGAGTCTGGCAAGTGTTTGAGTCCTGGTGTACTGCTTATAGTGTCCATACCCTCCAGTCCTCCATTCCTAATATTTTGCCCTTTCTGCAGGAGGGTTTCACTAAGGGTCTATCTCAAGTTCCCTTAGAGTTCAGGTGGCGGCCTTGGGCTGCCTTCGGGGCAAAGTTGGGGATTCCACTATTTCAGTTCATCCGGATATGGTCAGGTTCCTCAGGGGAAACAAGGAATTTGCGGCCTCCAGTTAGAAGAGTTTGTCCATCCTGGAACTTTAATCTTGTCCTATCGAGGTCTCTGTGCGGCACCGTTCGAGCCTTGACTCTCAGTGGTTTTCCTCGTAGCGGATTTTGGAATTGCAAGCTTTGTCCTGTCGCGGGATTCCTTCCTTCAAATTTCGGACTCGGGAGTCTTGTTAAGGATGGTGCCTTCCTTTTTGCCTAAAGTCATTTCCGTGTTTCATGTGAACAAGTCGGTGGAGCTTGCCGCCTTTCCGGTGGTGGAGGCATCCGTTCCTCTTGTGAGGGAGCTCAAGCGGTTAGATGTTCGAGCTCTTTTGCACTATCTTGAGGTGAGTAATGATTTCAGGAGGTCCAATCACCTTTTTGTTTTGTGGAGCAGCGCGAAACCTAGGTTTTAAAGCTTCGAAGGCTACTAGTGCACATTGGTTGAAAGAAGCTATTGGTTCCACTTACATTACTGCTGATAGGGAGGTTCTGGAGGGCTTACGTGCTCATTCTACGTGGTCGCAGTTGACCTCCTGGGCGGAGGTGCAACTTGTGTCTCATCGAGATTTGCAGAGCAGCAACTTGGAAATTTTTACTTTTGCACGGCACTATCGTCTGGATTTGGGAGATTCCTTCTTTTGGCGAAAGTGTTCAGCGAGCGGGACTCTCCAGGTCCCACCCTAGACGGGGGGCTTTGGTACTTCTCAGGCATCTAGAATGATCCGGGAACGTACAGGGAAAGGAAAATTGGTTCTTACCTGCTAATTTTCGTTCCTGTAGTACCATGGATCAGTCCAGAACCCGCCCGTTTCCTAGAGGTGGAGAGCCGCTCACTCAGTCGTAGTACCTTATGCGTACAGATACATAGCAGCCTGTTTATAGTTTGGCAAGTTGGCAGAATGTTTAGAGTTTTGCATTTTTTTTACTTCATTGGTTTTGGCATCGGAAGTTTTTTGCTTGGGTACAGATCTATACTGAGGAACTGCAGGTGGCACTAGGGATTATGAAGCAGTGTCAGTCAAGTTTTTCTCTGTCTCCATTTGCTAGCAGGGATGCATAAACCCAGGCATCTGGACTGATCCGTGGTACTACAGGAACGAAAATTAGCAGGTAAGAACCAATTTTCCTTTTTCTCTCGCCACTATCCTTATTCTTGCAGGAAAAGGGACACCCTTGACCTGCTGCTGATCCTAAGTAGCATTTGATTATATTGATAGGCAAAGATTACATGAAGAGTGGCTGCTGAGGGAACAGAAGGCCCAAGAAGAATTCAAATTGAAAAAGGAAAAGGAAGAAATAGCAAAAAAACGTCAAGAAGAGGAGGAGGTAGAGCATGACTTATGGAAAAATAATTTCTACCTGATTATTTTTAGCTGTTGTGTACATGTCAAATTAAGATCTCGATATGACGTGTACAGTTGGTAACATACTTTTAAGTCTATGCCACACATATTTGGAAATGCAGAGCTTACCAAAGATTATTTCAACTTTGCCCTATGCACTTCTTATTGAAGAGAACTTTCTCCCGGACCTGCCTAAATGTATTTCTGTTTGGACTGTATTTGTTATTCTCTGAAATGTTGATTTGTAATGTTGCACTAGAGTGTAAAAAAATTAACTGTGCTTTTTTACTTTCACAGAGAAAGATCAAAGAAGAATGGGAAGAACAACAGAGGAAAGAGCGAGAGGAAGAAGATCAGAAGCAGCAGGAGAAGAGGGAGAGAGAGGTGATTCCCGCAGGATAAACACACTGCATATCCTCTCATAGTACTAACATTCAAGCCTCTTCATTTCAAAGCATCCAGACTTGGGGCAAACCGGTTGCAGATCTGTGGTACTTGTGATATGAAGTAAAAGTCATGTACCTTCTATCTATCAGGGGAATGTGTAGACTCTATTGTGCCGCACACACCCAGGCGTGGCTTACCATGCTTGCAAGAGATCCAGTTTTGGAGAGGATAAACTCTCTTAAATTTAAGAGGCTGAGCAAGCGTGTGATTGTTGGCATGTTACATCATTGTGGTCACGTGATCTCTCTGAATTCTGGTATGCCAAAAATTGATAAGGGGAAAGAAAAGAGAGCCAGTACTAATTTGGAAACTAGATCATTATGGCTGTTTGTGAAGCATGAAAAACTGGAACTTTCAAGAGAAAGATCAAAGAAGAATGGGAAGTTGACTTAGGGAATGGCCTCTGCTATTACTGGCAATAGTAGCATGGGATCTACTTAGTGTTTGGGTACTTGTAGCCTGGTTTGGTCTCTGTTGGAAACAGGATGCTGGGCTTGATGGACCCTTGGTCTGACCCAGCATGGCAATTTCTTATGTTATAACTTTAGCTCTACATAACCATTTATCCTTCCTTGTTATTTTAGAATTAAATTTATATTCTGCCCTTTGTGGCTGGTTTGCCATTTCAAAGTGGATTACTTTCAGGTACTATGGGAATATATCAAGTTTATTCAGACTGTAATCCTGGAGAGTAGAAAAATCGATTACTGCTTTTTAGCCAGACATTTTTGGGACAGGTAGTTTTTCCACAATGGTTAATTTTGTTCTGGTTTTTGTTGCCAGCTTTTAAATAAAATGTTGTCATGTAAGATCTATAGAAGTGTATTAATTAGTCTGTTGGATTAGTTTGCCAAGCTAAATCTCACACCAACTTCAGGATGACACAGTTTGTGGCGCACTTAGCCAAAACCCAAGAATTCTTTAATAAATGGAGGCATTTTATCTTTGAAATAAGTGTGTCCATTCTAGTGTCTCTTCCTGAATTTGTCAGTTATAGCCAAATTAGAAAAAAAAGTGAAAAGCATATATATATATTTTTTTTTTTTTATTTTTTATTTTTGCAAAAGCTAATATTCACCAGCAGAGGAACTCCTCTGGGCATGACTGCTCCTGCCTGAAGACCTGTTCCTGCTTCTTGATAGGGAATAGGAAGAGGACAGGAATGTTAATGTGTCAGTCCTTTTCTGAAGAATGAGAGAAAAGCTCATTTATTCCCCAAGAAATGCAGGCAATTAAAACCCATCACCAGTCTACTAGTTGCTTCACCTGTTTAAGGTACACCTGTTTGACAGATCTTACAGTCTCCCTCTGTTTGAATACAGGGAGGTGAAGCTACTTGTTCACAAGTAATGCAGTGAGTGGGAGAAAAGGCAGGGCCGGTGCTTCCATTAGGCAAACGGGGCAGTTGCCTAGAGCACCAAAGTTTTGAGGACGGCAAATTCCTGCCAGCATGAGGGCCCAGAGGGGTGCTGTGCCAGAGCTAATGACTGCCAAGGATGGGAGCATTGTTCTGGAGCCACTGCTGGCAGTAGAAGGGAGCACTGTACTAGAGGTAAGCTGGGGGAGGGGGTGCATGACTGAAAGTTTGCCTATGATGACAAATACTCTTGCACCAGCCCCGAGGACAGGATATGCTACACTGCTAGCCCAACAGACTGTTAATATTTCTGCAAGATTGGAATCTTCAGTGGCTAATCCGATTACCATTTAATTGCAAGAATATTTTATTTAAAAAATTTTTTAGCATAATCATACTGAACATTCCATGCATTTGCAATAAGGAATCGAAATACTGTAATATCCAGTATGAGACTGTTGATATTGAGTTGAATTATCCTGTGCTGTTCCTTAACAGTTCATACACAAACTGTCCCAGCTCATCTGTACCTGCGGGTTCATCAAGATGTATCTTTTTTCATTATTTGTAAAGGGGGAGGGGTAGGGAGTGGAGAGACAACACAGTACAGAGTAATATGTGAATCCTCTATGGATTTCAAAATGTAATAGTATTGTAAGGCAATCAGCTAATAATAGCTCAGGGATGGAAATGAAGTTTCAACTTTTAAGAATTTTAAAATGGACTCTTATAGCTATTTTAGCTACTAAGTACTAAGTAGACTTTCATAAAAATTGTACTTTCTCTTCACTTTGCAATTATTCACAAGTACATGTGAAAGGTAATTCTGTTTCCTCTTGGTCAAAAATGTATTATTCATTATTTTTTAAATTCCTTAAATGGACACCAGCAAGGTTAATTTGACATTAAATTAGAAAAGCAAAAAAAACTGTTCATTGATCATTAAAAAGACACTGGACCCCTTCATTTGAATAAGTGAGACAGTGCTTTTGTAGAACCAGCTGTATTTATTATGGTCCAGGTTTCTTTTTTAACATACTGTGGGCCTGATTTATCAAAGGTTTTTCCTATATGCATGGAACAGGAGAAATACTTTGATCAGTTAGATGTGTTTAATGTTTCTGAACAGACACTAGGCTCACTTAGAGATAGCTCCTTCTGCTTGTCAGCACATAGATCTCAGCTATCCCTTAGGTTGCTTTCTATACTTAATCAAAGTAAGAGTCACTGAAGAGCATCAGAGGAGGCTAGACAAAGGGTAGTCTTTCTGTGCACAATGATCAGGTTATAGATATATGTGGCTACATGCCAGACCTGGTCGTCAACACTTGAGTTAAATTCAGAAAAACACAACATGCATGCAACAGGGCTGTTTTACATAGCACACTTGGCAAGAATTCTTACTTGTGGAAACAAGAAGATAGAAAGCACATACTGTGATTATAAGGCACCTGACACTTTCAAAACTGGCACTTAGAAATATCTTTTTGGACTTTTAGAAGAAGGTTATATTTTTTTCTTTTTTCACCGTTCATGATTTTTTTTAAACATTAGTCTGTGTTTAATAATTACGACCAGATTTAAAGTAAAAATATAGACATTTCTGGGTAAAGTAAGATTGCATAGTAGTAAGGGCACTGCTAAAAATGATGACAATATTTGTAGTGCAATTTTAAAATGCACTGTTACCTTTTGTAAAAGACAACCATCGGGATGGAGGCCTTCAGAATTGTATCCTTGAACAACAACAAGAGCAGTGCATCAAAGCGAAAAAATCAGCATGCATATACCTTCTAAGGCAGAGTACATAAGATCAGCCACTGTTGCAAATGAGGTTCTTAACCAAAAACCAGATACTGTACAACTTTGGGATTTTCACTAGTGCTGTGTTTACACCATTTCTAGGAAGCTGTGCAGAAGATGCTGGACCAGGCGGAGAGCCAGGTATGCTCAGAGCAGAAATGGAGCAGGCCTGAAAGTCTTTCTCTGTACATTGCTATTTGCTTGACTGGCTTATCTACATTTCTTGGAGCTGTATAGTTATAACCAGAAATTAAGAGTAATATGCATGCATATTAAGCTGCAAATCATCTTGTTTTCATCTGTTTATTACAGTACAATTTGCATACAGTTTTCTCTATAGCGATTTTGAAATGGTTTCAGAATGAAGACAGTTCATTTTGATATGGTTACAGACACTCTGGGTGAAGGCACTCAAATGCAGATTATACTGTACAGGTATAATAATAACTGTGTACAGCATAGTGAAAAGCTGAGTGACAGAAGTGCCCTTCTACAGTACTTGTAGATGCTGCAATGTTGGAAGGAACAATGTCGCAAGTCGTGCAGTGTGGGCCACATAAGAACACGTCACAGAAATGATGTCTGGGAGCAGAAAAACTGCTTACTTTAAAGCACGTTTTTTCTGCTATATGTAGTGAGAGCAAAAGGTATCTTAATCATGGTACTGAAGTAGAGCAGGTGTTTCCAAGCTCTACTTTTATAAATGCGGAATTTATGCAGTGTCATTTTTATGCAGCGTTTCAGTTAGAATTAAAGGTTAATACGGTTCACACCAAAGCATTGCGGTAAAGAAAAAGAAGGTTCCCTGTACGTACCGAGATCAGTCCAGACTCCTGGGTTTTGCCACCCTACCTGCAGATGGAGACAGAGAAAGTTTCACTGACACTGAAAATAACCCAGTGTGCCACCTGCAGTCCCTCGGTATTTTTCTGTCTCCAGCATATGGTAGATGGTGTAAAACCTGCTTTCCTAGTGTGTAGCCAGATGGACTCGGGGAACAATAGGTTATATGATCCCCTGCTAGCAGATGGAGACCGAGTCAGGTTTCAAAGCTGACGTCACCTTAGATACACCTTTGCAGTGACCTCAGCCCTTCAGTATCTCTCTGTCTCCTAGCAGATGTGGACTGCTTTCACTATCAGGATCTCTGTACCCTTTAGAAGAAGAAATTCTACTTTTAAATTGGAGAAAGATTGAGCCCCGCTCTACTGTGGTGTTTCCTAAAGGTCCCTCCCCCAGTTGAGAATTCCTGAGGAGATTTCCAAGATCCCTCAGAGGTGTGCCTTGGTCCGGTAGCCGGCTCCCGGCATGGACTTTGCTGCTGAAGCAGCAGAAAGGCAGCAGGTGCAGGAAGCCAAGGATGGTGGTGACAGCCAAAGTCCTCTCCCCCTGCAGGCGGAGATCGTCTCTGTAGTCAGCCGGTAAGCACTGAGCCCAGGTAAGTTAAAAGAAGAAAAAAAAAAGAGAGAAGAGGATTCCTTCCGATTTAGAGATGTTAGAGGGGTTTCGGCAAGACTTCCTCAGGTCTCCTTGCTTGGCTCGCCGTACTGACATTGTTTCCGATCCCGTTGGGATAAGGGGAAGAAGGCTTCCGAGCGGGTTGAGCGGCTTACCGGTGGGCTAGGCCCCGCTTTAGGCTCAGTAGGCACACCATGTGATAGGCCACGGCAGCGACATCTTGTGCACGTTTTTATGCGCCTTCTATTGTACATCGTAGAGTGTCGGTATGTGCGGTGCGTACCAGGTCTGCGCATGCGCTGTGCACATAACATCGTGCGTACATACGGGCACATTGTAGCGTGTATCCCTCTAGGCACAGAATTGAGGTAAAGTGGAGTGCACGGGTTGTGTGTGCGCCTCGCCGCTGCCCGCATAGGTGGCCAACATCTGTGCGCACAATTTTAAGTGCGAGCTGGCTGAACATGCTATTACTGTCCCTAATGGCTCCGATAGCAAAGAAACATAAGCGCCATTCTCTCTGTGCTGACTGTCATATTAGGGCTACACAGTCTGACCTTGATTCTTACTTATGTCAGCATTGTGAGGAGGCCCAGGGAGAGTTGGCTTCCCCAGACTTTTACTAAGCCTGGATCCTCCCACTCTGAGCATGGGTCAGCCACAACCTTAACCGAAAGTACCCCGGATCTGAGTAATCCTGGGGCTGGGTCTTCATTGGGGGAGAGAAATCCAGCGGTGCCCACCCCAGTACCTCCTGGGCTAGGCATGGACCTGGTGGCCTTCTCTTGGATGGAATTTTTTTCAAGGCCTTCAAGCCTTCATACAGGCTTGACTTCACTTGCCCCTGGCTGGACAGAACTAGCAGGTAGGCAGGCCTCGAGACATGCCTCGTCTCACCCATATTCCCTGGCAGGGACCCAGACAGCACAGATGAAGAAGGGGATCCAGATTCCTTGGAAGATGGAGAAATTCCACCAGGTTTGGAGCCATATCGGCCCATGTTACGTTTTGCCCATAGGGATGGATTGCCAGCCCTGGTTTTCCAGATCCTGAAGAGACAGAGTTCCTGGGGCAGACTCTATGATGGAACCAAAGAAGAATCCCATTCTGGTGTCTCTACGGAAAGCTCTTGCTATTTTCTGGTGCAGGAAGCCATCCAGGAGTTAATTGATCTGGAATGGGACGCCCCTGAAGTGAGTTTTAAGGGTGGTCGAGCATTAGAAACTCTATACTCATTGGATCCGGTGGCATGAGAACGCCTGCATTTCCCTAAAGTGGATTTGCTGGTCTGTGCTGTTTTGACGTGAACAACTATCCCAGTGGAGGGCGGAGTGGTCTTAAAGGACGCGCATGAGAGATGGATGAAGTACATCCTTAAGCAAGCCTTTGATGTGACAGCAATGACTTTACAGATTGCATCCTGTTGTGCCCTGGTAGCTTGCTTGTGCCTGCTCCTCTCTCGAGAGGTGGATGACTCAGGTGTATTCCAGAGAAGCTATGGAGCCCACTGCTGCCTTTTTAGCTGACGCAGGCTCTGACCTAGTCTGTACCACTGAGGCCAGAGGAGTGGCCTCAGTGATAGTGGCCAGAAGACAGCCATGGCTGCGAAATTGGTCTGTAGACGCGACCTCTAAGGCAAACCTCACAAAGATGCCCTTTAAAGGATCACTCCTCTTTGGAAGCGAATTGGAAAAGCTGGCCAGTAAGTGGGGTGAATCTCCAGTGCCCCGGCTACTGGAAGATAAGAGAGAGAGCAGTTACAGTGCCCCTCACCTATGAGGGGTTGATCCAGGGGCTCCCAATGCTTTCGGACCTACAGAACCTTGACATTTCAGAAGTATCTGTCCTTTCAGAGTTGACAGCCCAAGAGAGGGGCAGGTTGGGGTTCAGGTTTAGCCTGAGCTCCCCAATGAAGTTTTGCCAACTCATCCACAGAATGAGGAGAGAGGGGATAGACTATCCCTCTTCTGCCAGCGATGGGTCGAGATCACGTCGGACAAATTGGTACTGGATGTCATATGAGAAGGATATATACTGGAGTTTCGCATCACTCCTCGGGACATGTTCATGATGTCCCCTTGCCACTTCCAGCACAAGAGTCTACCTTGCTAAAGCTCCTCAAATTGAGGGCTATAATTCCAGTACCTGCGCCCCAGGAAAATATGGGGCGCTATTCCATGTATTTCATTGTATCCAAGAAGGAGGGTTCCTTTTGCCCCATCCTGAACCTCAAGAGTGTCAACAGACACCTATGAGTAATTCATTTCCACATGGAAATTCTGTGCTTCGTGATAATGGCTGTACAACCGGGAGAGTTCTTATCTTCCTGGACCTTTCCGAGGCCTACCTTCATATTCCAATCCGGCAAGAACATCGTTTCCTACGCTTTGCGGTACTGGGCCACCATTATCAGTTGCAGGTGCTGCCCTTCGGCCTGGCCACCACCCCCAGAATACTTTCCAAGATTATAATGGTCGCAGCAGCAGCATTGAGGAAAGATGGAATCCTGGTGCACTCATACTTGAACGATTGGTTGATCCGGGCAAAGTCATTGGAAGAGAGTTTCTGGGTTACCAGCAGGGTGACATCCATCCTTAGGAGTTTGGTTGGGTCGTAAACATGGACAAAAGCAGTCTCAAGCCCTCCCAGTCCTTGGAATATCTGGGAGTCCGGTTCGACATCAAGCAGGGCAATGTCTTCCTCCCACCCTTGCGGATAAGGAAGTTGATATCCCAAGTGCGTCGGTTGACGAATGCCTCCCACCACACAGGGACCTGCTCCAGCAAGGTCCGGCCTTCATGAGGATCCGACTTGATTCTGTCTTATGGTTTGGCCCTTGAAAGGGCTCACCTGATGAAGTGTGGATATTCAGCGGCAGTAATTACCACCTTGCTCCGCATGTGGAAGTTCTCTATGTCCTTAGCATATGTGCGGGTCTGGAGAGTATTTGAGGCCTGGTGCGAGGAACGAGGTGTTGCCCCATGGATGCTCAAAATCCCATTGGTTCTGGAATTTTTACAGGTTGACCCTTAACTCCTTGAAGGTCCAGGTAGCGGCTCTCTCCTGTTTCAGTGGTGAGGTGAATGGAACCCTGCCTGTCGGCACATCAGGACATGATCCATTTTCTGAAAGGGGTAAAACACCTCTGGCCACATCTATGGTAGCCAGTTCCCTTGTGGACTCTTAATCTAATTTTGGAGGTTTTGGCAGAGCCCTCCTTTCGGCTACTGTGCAGTCTTTCCTTGCGCTTATTAACCCTGAAAACTGTGTTCCTGGTGGCAATATGCTTGGCTCATCACATTTCTGAACTGCAGGCATTGTGTCGGGAACCTTTCCTCTGGATCACTCCAGGAGCGTTAAAACTTCATACCGTTCCATCCTTCTTGCCTAAAGTAGTCCTGGAGTTTCATTTGAATCAGTCCATTTCGTTGCCATCCCTAGATAGGCACAAGGACACGGAAGAATACCACCTCCTCCTCCACCATTTAAACGTCAGTAGGCTTTTGGTGCGGCATCTGGAAGTTTCAGAACTGGTGCGCAAGACTGACCACTTGTTTTTTCTTCACGGTGGAAGGAGACAGAGCGAACCAGCTTCGCGGGCTACCATAGCTTGCTGGATCAAGGAGGTGGTCACTAGAGCCTATATAGAGGCAGGAAAGCCCTTACCCTTTCAGGTTAAAGCTCATTCCACTAGGGCTCAGGCAGCATCCTGGGCAGAAGCTAGACCGCTGTCTCCCGTCGACATCTGTCGAGCGGCGTCATGGTCCTTCTTACACACCTTCTCCAGGTTCTATTGCCTGGACGTTCAGGCCCTAGAGGACGTGGCCTTTGCAAGGGCTGTGCTAACCAGACCGTGGGCAGCCTACCGCCCTGATCAGGAGTAGCTTTTGTACATCCCATTGGTTCTGAGTCCATCTGGCTACATGCTAGGAAATAGAGAAATTACCTGATAATTTTTTTCCTTAGTGTAAATAGATGGACGCAGCATCCCGCCCATGGCTGCCCAAGAACGGTGCCAAGGAATCGTCTGTGAAATGAATATCGATTCCAAGAGGTTACGGGTAAGCCGTCGCCCAATCGCTAGATCAGGGCATCTATAATCTTGCTGGGATTCAGCATTTGTTTGGTTGAGTACAGTTACGGTTATCCATTTTTAATCTTTTTTTTTTCAATAGTATGTCCATGGTGGCTTTTGAAGAGAATACTGAAGGGCTGAGGTTACTGCAGGGGTGTATCTAAGGTGATGTCAGCTTTGAAACCTGATTCCATCTCCATCTGCTAGCAGTGGAGCATATAACCCATTGGTCCTGAGTCATCTGTCTACACTAAGGAAAACAAAATTATCAGGTAAGTAATTTCTCCAATTCGGGGGAGAGAGAGAGAAAAAAAAAGAGATTGAAAGACAAAATTTCTGGATCCTCCCAGGGGGTTGTGAGGTCCTGATCAGGCCAGCCCACCTGGTTTTGAGGAGGACAAGCAAGGGGGTTGGTGACCCTTCTGCTGGCTCGGTCTGGAGGTCCGTGGGGTGGACATCTGGTGGTCCAGATCCCTCATGAGACAGTGGTGGAACCTGCTGGCAGTTCTGCACTGCAAGCCCAGTGGAGCAGGGAGGTATCCCTTTTATATGGTTTGTCCTGGGTTGGGTTGCTAAAGTTTGGCAAAAGGAGGCTGATATAGCCAGTGGTCTGACTCTTTTCTAATCTGCTATGTGGCCTGTGCTCCTGAAACCAGAACCTCAGCATCAAAGGAAAGTATTTGTTTCTGTGTATCTTTATTTGTTGTCAGAGAGTTTAAAAAAACAAAAAGAACTTGGAACTAGTTAGAGGAATCTGTGCAGCAGTGGGATTCCTGGGGAGCTCAGTGATGGGGTTTTTCAGCAGCTTCTCTGCCTGCAGAGGAGACCAGCTGTTGGCTCCGTGGCGCTGAGGGACTGTTCCTCTGCTTGCCATTGAGATGATTTTGGTGCTGGGGGTGCGGGAAGGATCAGCATTTGCATGCGGCAAAAGTGGCATGGTGTTTGGGGGTCTACGTCAGGCATGGCCGCACTAGTAGAACGAGCCTCACAGGCGATTGAGTCTAGCGCTGAGGCTTTTTCCATTAGCACGGAAGTGGCAGCCATTTTTTATTCCCTAGCAGCATTGATGGGAGAGGCAGGAGAATCCCCTCCTCGACTATTGCTGGCAGTTTGTCCCTTGGAAGTGTAGAGAGGCAATTGCACCAAGGGAAGAGTCTCTGGTTCTGGTAGAGGTCTTTTGCTGGTTTTAATTTGCTTATGCACAAAACTTGTTTAGCAGAAAAAGCAGCGGGGTATGCTGGCTCTCAGCCCAAGTCTCCATGGATGCTCGGCCAGTCAAGAGGCCTGAGCTTTTGAGAAGCTCTTCAGGCCTTTGATGATTTTTGGTGCCAGATGTTGAACGAATTCAGGTCTAAAAGTGCTGAAGATGCAGGCAGGCTTTGCTTAGTCATGGGGTAGACCGCGGCAGCAGTTCATTTTCTGCGTGTGTAGGCGTATGCATGCATTCTTGCCGTGTTGTGCTTGCATGTGCAGGGACCGGTGCGTGTAAGGCCACGGCCTAGATTTGAGCGCATATTTACGTAGGTACTTGTGCACATAAGGCTGTGACCTAGACTGCAGCACGTATTTGCACAGGTGCTTGTGCGTGTATGACCGCGACCTAGTCTTGAGTGCGTATTTGCACGCGTAATGGAGGGGTGTGCATGTACGCCCGGGTGGCATTGGTGTGCGTGCAGGAGGCTGCCTAGAGCTGAAGTTCAGGAGAGGTAAGCGCCGGGGACGAACAGGTCCAAGCACCTTTGCTATCTGTGAGGCTTGCCGTCTGATAGCAATTCAGTCCTCACTCTCCATTTGTATCAGCACTGTTTAGATGCTCAAAACAATTTGACTACTACAGCTTTTTCCCTGGTTGGGATATCCCCTTGGCCTATGGTGTCTCTGGAGAGGGGAGTGGAGTGGTAGGCGAGGCAAAGGTCAGTTCTACTCCTCCCTTGTTCCCGAGGGCAGAAGCTTCCCCGAGAGAGAGAGCAAGTTTAGGCTTATGGGCCCCAGTATAGATCCTTCCTCTTCCTCCTGGGTGGAATATTTCTATGGCCTGCAGACCTTTCTGTAGGGGTGCCCAGAGAAGGTGAAGCAACCTGCTATGTAGGGATCCACGTGTTCAGGCCTCCCATTTGTCAGTCATGACGGGCAAATGCTGCAGGTAATGTTCAAGGGGATATGGGGAATTGTCTTTCTCACTTCTAGAAGAGGGAGAAATTGCATATGATTGAGAACCACTTCAGACTCTGCTCAAAATTTTTCTTTTTCACAGAGATGTTTTGCTGGGTTTGTTCGCTCAGACCCTGAACACGCTCAGCATGGCCCAAATCTGTTAGCTCAGACCCTGAACATGCTTAGTATGACAAGAGGTCAATTTTAAGTTAAGTGTCCTGTTTCTTTCCCCCTTGATTCCAATTCAAGAGATACTGGATTTAAAGAAAGTAAATGTGTCTCTCAAGGTTCCCTGTTTCTGCATGGAAAATCTGAGGTCCAACTCTGAGATTCATCATAGAAGCAGTGCACAAGGGACAGTTCTTGGCAGCTCTTGCCTTGACAGAGGCATATCTGCCCATACCCATCAGGCTGGAGCATCAGAGATTCCTAAGGTTTATGGTTCTAAGGCAACATTTTTGGTTTCGAGCCCTTCCCTTCGGCTGGCGACCAAGGTGATGGTGGTGGGGACAGCTGCATTGCAAAAGGAGGGTGTGTTGGTGCATCCACTGGCTCATTCATGCGAAATCAGAGGACCTCTGTTGACAATCAGTACAAAAGGTAACAATGCACTTGAAGTCTCTAGGATGAGTGGTGAACCTAGCAACGAGCCATTTAGTCCTCTTTCAAACTCTGGAATATCTGCGAGCTCAGTTCAACATATTGGCAGAGAGGGTGTTTCTCACAGAGAGAGACTGCTGAGATTGCAGAGTTAGATTAGGCTTCTGCTAGAGCTTTCAGTGCTCAGGGTTTGGAACTATTTACAGGTCCTGGGTTCTATGGCATCGACATTGGAATTAATGCATTGGGCATTCGCACATCTCTGGAGGGGGGGGTGGGCTCTTCTTGCCCGCTGGAATCCGTTATTAGAAGAGTTTAATCTTCCTATTCCATTAGAGGGGGAAGCTAGGGACAGTCTTTTGTGGTGGCTTACTCACACCATTCTTGAGTGTTGTGTGGAATTGCAGGTTTCAAATTGGGTAATAGTCACCACCGATGCAGGCCTTTCCGATTGGAGGGCAGTGTGGCAAGATCAGTCGGCACAGGGCCAGTAGTCAAAACAAGAGGCCTTATGGTCTATCATTTGGTTAGAGATGAGAGCGGTGCATTTCATGTTGCTTGTCTGTCTGCCAAAGTTACATGGCTATCCAGTACAGATCCTATCAGACAATGCGACGACCGTGACCTATATCAACTGTCAAGATGGAACCAAGAATTAGGCAGTAGCTCAAGAGGCCCAGAAGTTGATTCTCTAGGCAGAACAGCACTTGGAGTGGCTGGCGGTGTCTCACATCACCAGAGTGAACAACGCTCAGGCAGATTTTCTCAGTTGGAGAAAGTTAGACCCGGGGAATAGGAGCTGTCGGAGGCAGCAGTGTGTCTCATTCACGGAAGATGGGGGTATCCTGACCAAAGAGAACGCCAAGGTGTTGCGGTTTTAGTTGCTGATCAGAACACAGTACGGAAGGAATCAGAACACTGTGCTGCGTGAAATGAGGGATTCTTGTTTGTCTTCTCTCCATGGCCTCTCGTGGACAAGGAAATTACAACGGATAGAGAAACATCCGGGCAACATCATCCTGGCAGCTCCAGAGTGGCCACATTGACCATGTTTCCAAGATCAGATCAATATGACAACGTTCCTCATGAGAGGCTTCTAGGAAAAGTAAAAGGTTATGGGATAGGTGGCGATATCCTTTCGTGGATTACAAACTGGCTAAAAGACAGGAAACAGAGAGTAGGATTAAATGGATAATTTTCTCAGTGGATGGGAGTGGGCAGTGGAGTGCCTCAGGGATCTGTATTGGGACCCATGCTTTTCAATATATTTATAAATGATCTGGAAAGAAATACGAGTGAGGTAATCAGATTTGCAGATACAAAATTATTCAGAGTGGTTAAATCACAAGCGGATTGTAATAAATTGCAGGAAGACCTTGAGACTGGAAATTTGGGCATCCAAATGGCAGATGAAATTTAATGTGGATAAGTGCAAGGTGATGCATATAGGGAAAAATAACCTATGCTATAGTTACACAATGTTAGGTTTCATATTAGGAGCTACCACCCAAGAAAGAGATCTAGGCGACATAGTGGATAACACATTGAAATCATCGGTTCAGTGTGCTGCGGCAGTCAAAAAAGAAAACAGAATGTTAGGAATTATTAGAAAGGGAATGGTGAATAAAACGGAAAATGTCATAATGCCTCTGTATTGCTCCATGGTGAGACCGCATCTTGAATACTGTGTACAATTCTGGTTGCCACATCTCAAAAAAGATATAGTTTGATGAAGAAGGTACAGAGAAGGGTGACCAAAATGATAAAGGGGATGGAACAGCTCCCCTATGAGGAAAGACTAAAGTGGTTAGGACTGTTCAGTTTGGAGAAGAGACAACTGAGGGTGGGATGTGATAGAGGTGTTTAAAATCATGAGAGGTCTAGAACAGGTAAATGTGAATTGGTTATTTACTCTTTCAGATAATAGAAGGACTAGGGGGTGCTCCATGAAGTTAGCATGTGTCACATTTAAAACTAATTGGAGAAAGTTCTTTTTCACTCAGCGCACAATTAAACTCTGGAATTTATTGCCAGGGGATGTGGTTAGTGCAATTAGTGTAGCTGGGTTTAAAAAAGGATTGGTTAAGTTCATGGAGGAGAAGTCCATTACCTGCTATTAATTAAGTTGACTTAGAGAATAGCCACTGCTATTACTAGCAACAGTAACATGGAATAGACTTAGTTTTTGGGTATTTGCCAGGTTCTTATGGCCTGGATTGGCCACTGTTGGAGACAGGATGCTGGGCTTGATGGACCCTTGGTCTGACCCAGTACAGCATGTTCTTCTTATGTTCATATAGACAGGCCCCTGAGGTTCAGACATCAGTCGATTCTTTTCCACCAGGGGCCAATATTTTCTGAGAGGAGACAACTGAAGTGGAGCGGATAATCCAAAGCGGTTATTTCCACCTTATTGCAGGCTAGGCGACCTTCTACATCTTTGACAGATGTGCGAATTTGGAGGCTCTTTGAGTCCTGGTCTGCTGTTGGAGTGCAATCTCAGCCTGTTCAGGCTATGGTATTGTATATTTTAGCTTTTCTACTGAAAGGTTCTGGTGAAGGGCCTGGCCTTTAACTCTCTGAGAATCCAGGTAACGAAATTGGGTTGTCTCCAGTGTAAGATGTCCGCACATCTGGATGTTATATGGTTCCTTCGGGGAGCTAAAAACTTGCATCCTCAGGTGTGGAACATTTGTCCATCTTGGAATCTGAAGCTTGTCCTTAGAGGATTGTGTGAGGCTCAGTTTTGAACCACTAAAGGGAGCTACGGTTAAGGACTTGACTCTTAGTGATTTTATTGGTGAATTCCGGAGCTCCAGGTGCTATTTTGTTGAGATCCCTTCCAACAGGTGTCTGATTCAGTGGTATCTTTATGCATAGGGTCTTCTTTTCTGTGTGAGGTAGTCTCGGCATTCCATCTTAGTTAGACAGTGGAACTTCCAGCTTTTCAGGGTTTGAATTTCTCTATGCCTCACGCAGGGGAGCCTAGGCTCTTAGACGAGAGGCATGCATTATTGAGGTATCTAAAGGTCACGTGATTTCTATAGATCTGATCACCTCTTTGTACTGTGGAGTGGTCCAAAGAAGGGAAGTAAGGCATATAAGGCTACCATTTGCGGTGGCTGAAGGAAGCGATCGAGTTGACTTAATTTCTAAAGGGTGCCCACTGCCAGAGAGTTTAGGGGCACACTCAACACATTCTCAGGCAACTTCCTGAGTCACAACAAAGAGGGTAGACTGAGAATTAAAATATATTTCTATAGTCACAAAATAGAAATCCCTTCAATATATCAGGTCCATAGTCTGTTTTGCCCATACATTTCATAAGAGTGTAGAACAACAGGGGGGAAATCCCTACTTACAGAATTTTTGATCAGGCATATGGTCTTATTTCTTGAATATACTTGGATATTAATTGTGTTAAAAGTAAAACCTTTTTATAACTGTATCCGATGCACAAATTAAATTTTAATTTTTTGAAATTTGCTGGGCAGCTACTGGGTAGTCGTTGCACACTTTTGCTAGGCATTATCGCTTGGATTTCGGGGCTCTGGCTTCTATGTGCTTTGGTGAGTATGTTCTACGAGCAAACTCTCCAGGGTCCCACCTAAGTTAAGGGGAGCTTAGATACATCCCAGAAGTCTGGACTGATCTGGGTACATATAGGGAAAGGAAAATTGGTTCTTACCTGCTAATTTTTGTTCATGCCGTACCACAGATCAGTCCAGAGACCCACCCATGTTCTGGGAGGCAGTCCTCCGCTCGTACTGTTTCTTTATATATTTATTTATTTATTTTTGGTTTTTATATACCGGTCTTCTTGCATTATATGCAAATCAAATCGGTTTACATTGAACATTTAAACTTGCTTGAAAAAGCATTACATGTAACAAAGAACATCAAAACATGAAAAACCTGTTGGAACAAAAAAAATAAAACACAGAGTATGAGTTGTTCATCTTTAACAGGAAAAAGCAAAAATGGATTAAAAAATTCAAAAAATTTATATAAATAACAAATGGAAGTAATGAGAGAAAATAGAGCATGGGAGCACTAAGTGAAATAATGAAAGAGGAAGATGAGAGGGAGAACTGAGTGAAAAAAATTATGAGAGAGGAGGAGGAGGAGATGAGAGTATATATATATATATATATATATATATATAGTATATATAGCTGAGAGTTTGAGGTTTTCCATGCTGATCACTTACGTTAAATTTGGGAAACAAGTTTTCCATTGTCTTTTTGAGAAACTTCACCTTCTTCCGGCTCGTTGGAGGAGAGGGAGTTTGCTTAGACATTTGCTTAGAAATTTATGGTTGTTGCTGTAATCTTTGCTTGGGTACAGGTCAGTACTGAGGGACTGCAGGTGGCACGTTGCGTTATGAGCAGTGTCAGTGAAACTTTGTCTCCATCTGCTGGCAGGAAGGCAAAACCCAGGAGTCTGGACTGATCTGAGGTACTACAGGAACAAAAATTAGCAGGTAAGAACTGATTTTCTTTTACTTGTTGCGTGCCACAGGGTGAGGCTCGGACCCGTTTCAATGTTTTCCTAAGTGATCTTGCAAGAGGGATTAGTTGGAAAGCTTTGTCTTTTTGAAGAGGATACTAAGATCTGCAAATGGATGGATGCTCCAGATAGAATAGAAAAAGTCAGCAATGCTCTAAGAAAGCTTGAGAAGGGAGTAGAGTTTGGCAACTTAAAATCTATGCAAGATTGCCAAACAGTGCAATGAGGCAGTGGCGAGAGCCAGAAGGATGCTAGGGTGGATAGAGGAGGAATAAGCAGCAGAAAAACAGAGATAGTAATGCCTCTTTTCAAGTCATCGGTGAGACTACATGGAATGGAGAGTCCAATTCTAGGAGGGCTACCATATTAATGCAGGGATAAGATATGAGGTGAGACAAAGGCCTTGACGTGAAGACCTTAGGGGAGGCAGAAGGAGGATATGACAAAGACATTCTGATACCGCAAAGATAAAAATAATGCACAAGAAGCAAGTATTTATTAGTAAAAAGAAATTTCTAGAGCAGGGTTCAGGATGTAAGGCTCAGAGGGGTAGACTGAGAACTAAAATATATTTCTATAGTCACAAAATAGAAATCCCTTCAACATATCAGCTCCATAGTCTGTTTTCATACATTTCATAAGAGTGTAGAGCAGCAGGGGGGAAATCCCTACTTACAGAATTTTTGATCAGGCATATGGTCTTATTTCTTGAATATACTTGGATATTAATTGTGTTAAAGGTAAAACCTTTTTATAACGGTATCCGATGCACAAATTAGATTTTAATTTTTTTTACAAAACTGCTAATCTTTTAATCAGTTGGAGAATGGAGGCACATGGCATAACCCAGAGGCCCCAGAGGACTATGGAACCGAGAAGGATAGAGCTAATTGTCCATTCTACCTTAAAACAGGAGCTTGCAGATTTGGAGACAGGTAATGGATTTGCTGAATGAAAACGTTTCATCATTTGTGCTACATTAGTTGACACGACTACTGATATGGAGCCACATGTTTTTGGTGGCCCAGTAGCAAACAAAATAAAGAATCCCTGGATCACATTACTAAATAAGTCACTCAAAATAGACACTATATCCAAATTGCTATATATTTTTTTATTTTTTAAGTTTAATTGCAATTAAAAGTAACGGTGACGCCATAGAGCAACCAAAAATAGAGACAAACACCCAAAATGGTACTGGGTGTTAACTTAGTCCTTGTAAAGGTACCCCACCCGGTGCCATGTTTCATATAGAACTGCTTCAGGGTGTTTAATCCAAAATTTAAAGTCCACCGACTTGAGTTATAACAGCTGCTTACATCCAGTAGCAGTGACAGGTACTGCCAAGCAGGAAGTCAGGGTCTGCAGTCTCTCCCCCCCACCCATATCTTTGGCTCACTGAATGTGGGAGTGCTCCAGAGGCAATACACACAGGCAGAAAAATGGCTGCATCTGATGCAAAGGTTTGTTTATTTATTTATTTTTAGTTTTTTATATATGAGAGAGGTTACATGAACTGGGTTTCTTCAGCAGTTTAGACAAGGAACAAGGATCAAAAGAGGAGGCATGGTTTAAAGCCTCCATCCAAAGAAAAATTCCCATGGGCCCAGTAAATATAATCAATTGCAGGCTTACATAAGTACACTTAACAATCGCTACTTCTAACCATTACAGTTGGAGAGGCTAATAAGACTAAACGTAAATGTTTAAAGAAAAACTAAGTGGTAAGATTTCAAAGGAAAAAGTAATTTGATCTGTCCTTCTCAAATGTGGACTCTACAGAATGGTGACAGCACTTGGTTCTAGCCAAGTTTTCCTGTTTTTTGCTGCATTGTAAAAATTTGACCTGACAATTCTAGCATTTGCTTGCAATATTTTTCACCTGATTTTCAATCCAAATTTAAGGGGGGGAAAAAGTAAAACTGCTTCTTAAATGCAATTCACATTTGTTTTTGGTGATGCATGCTGGCCAGTCGTAATATGGTGAAACTACGGTAAATCTTCTCTTAGGCCGATAAAGTGTTCAAAATTGATTTGTATTGGGTGAAATAGTTCACCAGGGTAGCAGGAAATTCCAAGAACTAAAAACTCATGAACTGTTGTGTATAGCACTGAGGTTTTCCCCCTTATTTCCTTTTACTTTTGACTGTAGTGGGATGGGGGAAGGAGTTTGTGTGGTTTTTAAGCAGTGCTTTTCTTTCTTTTTTTTTTTTACATCTTGACTTTTCTTCTCATTATTTTACTCCTTTGATTGATTGATTGAAAGGATTGCATGGACAATTTTTCATGAGTGTTTTATTCTCTCTCCTTTAAAATGAACTTGCAGGTGTTCACGCAAACATTGCTATCCGGCCTCTAGCCAGACACTTCTTATCCGTGGCATGTTTATCACCTATGGGATGGAGCAGTGTAAGCGGGATGATTATGACACAGACGCGAGCCTGGAGTACAGTGAGGAGGAAATCTACCAGCAGTTCGTGGAGTTCTACGATGACGTGCTTCCTGAATTTAAGAGCGTGGGAAAAGTCATTCAGTTCAAAGTATGTTGAGCATTCATGGAATTCCTGCCAGAAAGGATTGTTCATGAATGCATTTTTCATTTTCTGTGACGTGCTTACCATGCAGTCTGCCTTTTGTGCCTCTCGTCCATCTACTGTAGCCAGTGAGATAGGACCAACCACACAAAGACTTGAACCCATTTTGACAAACCTGTTGTACTATCAGCCTTGTAATTTATGATTCTGTTATGACATTGTTTGGTACCTTACAGGAAAATGAAGCAGAGGCATGTGGAGGAGTGGCCTGATGAGCAGGCTAAGAGCCCAGTCCCTTCACTACAGTTCTTTAATGCATTATTGTTCACTGCTGGTAGAATGTGCAGGCAACAGCACCCTGCAAGCTTGATGGCACCCCTGTCCTGATAAGCTTTATTATATTTAAAAAGTAGTATATCAATCTTATTAAACTAAACTGTACCTGAGGTGATTACCTCTGATTCACCTCTAGCCATAGCCCTGTTCCCCACCAATCTCCTCTCATCACCACCCTGTCCCCATCACCCTCTCTCTCCCACCTGCCTTTCTCTCTTTCTACCTCCTCCCACCCATCCCCTTCTCCAGTAACACCGACACATAGAACATGACAGCAGATAAAAACCCTACTGCCCATCTTTTATAGTCCCTTCCACTCCATTGGAAATTGCCTGTACTTGTCTCATGGTTTCTTGAATTCTGATATAGTCCATGTCGCCACCACCTCCACTGGGAGGCTGATCCATGAATCTACCACCCTCTTCGCAAAGATATACTCTCCTAGGACAAGCAGGATGGTAGTCCTCACATGTGGGTGACATCATCCGATAGAGCCTGGCACGGAAAACTTTTGTCAAAGTTTCCAGAAGTTTTGACCAAAACACTGAGCATGTCCAGCAAGCCACTATCTGCACGTCCACGTGAGGCCCCCCCTCTTTTTTCCACAGTGCAGTTGCCTCTTGGTTCATGGAGCTCTGCTCTTTTCTTGTTTTTCTTGTGAGAAGTCTCTTTTTTCGAATTCCATCGTCTGGTCCCCCTTCGCGGTCAGTGCCTCCTCGGCGCAGTAGGTTAGAACTTCTGTTCTCTGCTTCTTTGTGGTCGATCCCCGGCATCCTCACTTCTCGGTGACCGCCAGTCATCGACCGCACGTTGGGTACTTTTCTATGGTGTTGTCTGGCTTTCGTCGGTGCTCCCAGTACCTGCGGACCATGTCCATCACGGATCCGCATGAGGTTTGCATACTCTGGGGGCTTCGCATGACATCCGAGAGCGTCAGCTGTGTGACCAGATGACTCCCAAAGGCCATCATGCGTGCCTTGATAAGATGGAGAAACTTTTTGGTCCTAGAAAATCCTCTCCATCCACACCCGCATCGGGGTCATTGATACTGGGGGTTGAGGGGGAAGCCCCTCGATACGCTCCCTCTCGCCACTCCTCTGTCCTCTTCCTCGAAGGATCAAGGGAACAGTGATCGGTCCTTCATGATCTCACCGATTTCCAGGACATCGGGATCCTCCGCCCCCCTTGGTGCTGGGGAAAGATCGGGCTGAGCACCATGGAAGATCCCGCAAGCATTGACACCGGTCGCTGTTGGCTCATGGCTCCGGTTCTGGGGCGGTACCGGCGGCTGCTGTACCGCCACTGAAGCGACCCCGGACCTCAGAGGCCCCATCCTCCGATGTACCCAGGAGTCCTAAGCGTTCCCCACAGACATTGGTGCAGGGCACCGTGCCACCTCAGAGGACCGAGGAAGAGCTGTGATGCCTCTCCCTCAGTCATGGCCTCACCAGACTTTCAGGAGGAGTTGGACCACAGAGTGCAGACCGTGGTGCTCAGAGCTCTGTGGAGCGTTGAGCCGCCCCCAGCCTGTGTGCCAGAGTCTCCGTTGTCCATCCTAGCACCTCTGCTCGAGCATCTGGACATCCTTCTTGGCGCCCTTCAGTTCCCCAGCGGCCATTGATTTCCCCCTCGGGAGCGATCCCTATCCTTGGGTCTTCCGAGGAGGAAGACGCAGCCAGTGCCGCTTTCCCGAGGCCTTGATCCCCTGAACCTTTGCCCGAGCCCTCTGGCCTCCCGTGACCCTCAGTTCCCCTAGGGCCCTCGAAGCCATCGGGGCCCAGATGTCGGATCCTCCGTGAGCATCGCCTGCGGCGATCCTGCAATGGCCTCAGTGAGAAGGAAGGGCCATATGACCCTTGGGGTGATGATTCCTCTGAGTCTTCCACTGAGTATTTGGATGACTCCCTCTCCGAGCTTTCTCCGTCAGAGGAAAGGCGTCGGTCGTCCCTCGAACCCCCAGAGGATCTCTCCTTTGCAGGGTTCATCAGGGCCACGGCCGAGGCTATCCCCTTGCAACTTTTTATGGACGAGAATGTGCGGCATAAGATGCTGGAGGTGCTCCAGGTTGTAGACGCTCCCAAGGAAATCATGGCTGTTCCCTTCCATGACATCTTTAAGGACCTTCTCCTTCGGATGTGGGAGATCTCCATCTCTCCAGTTAATAGGAAGTCAGATGCCACCTATCTGGTACAGCAGGCCTTGGGATTCGAAAGGCGGCACCTCTCCCACCAGTCGGTGGTTGTGGAGTCCGCCCTCAAAAAGGCTAAACATTCCCGCACCCATGCCTCTGCCCCTCCCGGGAGAGAACATAGGCAGAAAGATTTTTCATGGCGCTATGCTCATTGCCTGTATCACTGCCTACCAGTTGTATATGACCCATTACAACTGGAACCTATGGAAGCAGGTCCAGGACATTGCAGAGAGCTTGCCGCAACAACAGCAAGAGTCTCTTTTGGCTATCTTCCTGCAAGGCTTGGAAGCTGGCAAACACAAGGTGAGATCCACCTTCGATGTGTTTGAGACCGCGGCCCGAGTAGCCACCATGGGCATAGGCACCCACAGAATGGCCTGGCTCCGGGCTTCTGACCTCTGCCCAGAGGTAAGCTGGCAATCCTCCCATGCACAGGTGACAACTTCTTTGGGGATAAGTCCGGGCTATGGTGGCTCAATTGAAGGACCACCACGAAACCCTCCAGCAGCTCTCGGCTAGCGCTTTGGATGCTCCTTCCTTGGCCAGAGAATCCTCCAGGCCAAGCTCCAGGAATTCCTTCTACAGGCAGCGGAAGTATTACCCACCAGCCTCTTGAGTTCGCATGCCGCGGACTAGCTCCAGGAGCCGCCCCTGTCAGCAATGGGCACCCAGGCCTCGGCCAGCATCACAGCAAGCCCCGTCCACAGGCTTTTGACTGGCGGTGAGGGAGCACGAGCCAGCCAACCATACCCTCGGCACCAGATCTCTCAGTAGGAGGCAGGCTTATCGGCTTCGCCCACCACTGGAGGACCATCACTTCGGACCAGTGGGTCCTTACCATGGTCCGTCAGGGGTACCGGCTCAATTTCAGTCTGCTTCCAGGGAACTCTCCCCCATGTCCATCGTGGGGTTCATCCGCCCAGCAGGACATTCTTCGGACAGATCTCTCCGCCCTTCTTTCAGCAGGAGCGGTAGAGCCCATTCCTCGCCCTCAACAGGGCCAAGGATTCTAGTCGAGGTATTTCCTCATCCCGAAGAGGTTCGAGGTATTTCCTCATCCCGAAGAGAAATGGGGGCTTGCGCCCCATTCTCGACCACAGGGCGTTGAACAAATTTCTCTTAAAAGAAAAGATCAAGATGGTTTCTCTGGGCACTCTGATTCCCCCCTCCTCAAAAGAGGAGACTGGCTCTGCTCCCTCAATCTCAAGGAGGCTTAAGCCCACATAGCTATCTTTCCCAGCCACAGAAAATACCTCCATTTTGTGGTGGGGGGCAGCTCATTACCAATACAAGGTGCTGCCTTTTGGGTTGGCCTCCGCCCCCCCCATTTTTTCACCAAATGCTTAGCGGTGATAGCTGCGTACCTCAGGAGTTGGACGGTGCACATTTTCCCGTACCTAGTTGACTGGATGATCAAGAGCGACTCCCACGCAGGGGCTGTGAGCTTTAACCCTGACGGTGCAGACTTTACAATCTTTGGGGTTTGTAGCCAACTACCCCAAGTCTCACCTCTGCCTGTCTCCCCAGCTGGACTTTATAGGGGCCAGGTGGACACAACGCAGGCAAAAGCATTTCTGACCCGCAATCGGGCTCTGGTCCTCGCCTCGTTGGCAACCTTTGTGCGTAGCAGCCGGCAGGTGATGGCTTTCCTTCTGCTCCGTTTGTTGGGCCACATGGCAGCTTTGGTCCATGTTATCCCTTTCGCCCGCTTATGCATGTGGGAGGGCACAATGGACCTTGAGGTCGCAGTGGCAACAGGCCTCCCAGGACCTCGAGACCTGTCTCTCGGTAATGGAACCTCTGAGAACCTCTGAGAATGTCTCTATCCTGGTGGGAAAACCTCTCCAATTTGGAGCGGGGAGTTCCCTTCCAGGCTGCCCTGCCTCAGGTGGTTCTCACCACTGATGCCTCTCCTCAGAGCTGGGGAGTCCATGTAGACGGCCTCCACATACAGGGTTTCTGGACTGCCCGTGAAGCCCGCTGTCAAATAAACTTCTTGGAGCTTCGGGCAATCTGTTATGCCCTCTGGACGTTCAGAGACCATTGTCATTCATTCATTCATTTATTTATTTATTTAACACTTTTATATACCAAAATTCATGTAGCAAATTACATATCAATTCGGTTTACTGTATAACAATAACTAGCATGTAAGAATGCTTTTACATTTAACAGGGATGAAAACTTGGAGCAATGGAACAGGATCAACGTAACAATAAATAAAAGGATTTATTCGTGGGGCCAGAGAAGACTGGCTAACGATCTGAGTGAATATTGAATTAACTAAGGGTAAGGGTAAGAATGGAGCTAAGCTAGATTTATCCTCTGTCGAGTTGGAGTGCAAGCCTGAACACAAGTCTGTTGGTATGTAAGGTAAAGACCTAGGAAGATCCACTGCATGATTGAAAAGCTTGTTCAAACAGCCAAGTTTTGAGTCTTTTTTTTTAAGGTGATATGGCATTGTTCTAGCCGGAATTCTGGTGGAAGAGAGTTCCATTGCGCAGGGCCCGAAGTAGATAGAGCTCATTTTCTTAAAGAAGTTTTGATGGGTGGGGCAAAGAGGGTGTTTCTATAAGCAAATCTCACCGGTCTGGAGGGTACATGTAGCTGAAACGGGAAATTGAGCTCCAGAGGAATGAGATTGTGAATGGTTTTGTGTATGATCATTAGTACTTTGTACATTATTCTGAATTTAATTGGGAGCTAATGCACATTCATTAAGATGGGAGTAATGTGATCTCTTTTGTTGGTCTTAGTCAATATCCTGGCTGGGGCGTTTTGCAACATCTGTAAGGGTTTAATGGTGTTCGCTGGAAGGCCGAGTAGAAGTGAATTGCAATAGTCAATTTTTGAAAAGATTATTGCTTGCAGAACTGAACGGTAGTCTAGAAGTGAAGGAGCGGTCTCAGCCGTTTTAGAACTTATAATTTAAAAAAGCCTTCCTTTGCGGTGTTGTTGATGAATCTTTTTAGTTTCAGTTGGTTGTCCATTAAGACTCCGAGGTTTCTGACTTGAGGGGAGAAGGATGGTTGCCTTGTGCGGGGGCATGTTGGAAACTGCATGTCTTGTGAGACGAGGAGTAGTTCCGTTTTATTGGTATTAAGGATTAAGTTAAGGCTTGTGAGGAGGTTGTTGATATCTTGAAGGCAGTTATTCCAGAAGACCAGGGTTGTTTGTAGTGATTTCTTAACTGGAATGAGTACTTGCACGTCGTCTGCGTAAATGTAATGGGTTAGATTTAGTTTGGAGAGGAGTTGGCAAAGCGGTAAAAGGTAAGTATTGAAGAGGGTAGGGGATAAGGATGATCCCTGAGGAACTCCCAGAGAGGAACAGATGGGGTGAGATTCTTTATTGATCTTGACTTTGTAGAATCTGTTTTGGAGGAATGACTTGAACCATCTGTGCGCGGTGCCTTTGATACCGATGTCAGTTAGCCGATCCAAGAGTATTGAGTGGTTCACCGTATCGAATGCGGCTGATAAGTCGAGGAGAATGAGAAGACAGGGTTGTTTTTTATCAAGATTCAGAAGAATGGTGTCAGAGAGATTAAAAGTGCTTCCGTGCTACATGCTTTACAGAAACCGAACTGCGAGTGGGTTAGGATTTTGTTGTCATCTAAATAGTCCGTGAGTTGCTTGTTGACTATTTTTTCTAAGATTTTGGAGATAAAGGGGAGGTTAGCTATAGGGCGGAAGTTGGCCGGCTCGTCTGGGGACAGGTTGGTTTTTTTTAGAAGTGGTTTTAGAATTGCAAGTTTAGAATTGCAAGGGGGTCTGGAACTATGCCTTGCGTTAATGAACAATTAATGATCTCTGTGATTGGTTTGGCGACAGTTTTTGGAATGGAGATGAGTAAATTTGACGGTATCGCATCCGTGGGGTGTGAGGCAGGTTTTAGCTTCTTTAGGACTGATTCAGTCTCAATGGAGGAGGTCAGCTCGAAGTTTTCCAGGTTTGTGGTTTGTTGGATATTAGCCGAGTAAGAGGAAGGATGACTAGGACCAGTATTGGTTTTTACCGGGGTGATCAGATCTTTAATTTTTTTCTTGAAGTAAGTGGCGAGTTCTATGGCTTTGCTGGCCGCTTCATCCGGAATGGCCGGTGGGGGGGAGATTTGGTAAGGGACGAGACGAGTGAGAATAGCGCTTTCGGGTCGAAAATGAAGTTGTGTATTTTCCTTGAGAAGAAATCTCTTTTTGTTTGGAGGATGGATATCCTGTGCATGAGAGATTTATACGCCTCCTGGTTTGCTGCTGAAGGATTTTTTTGCCATAGGTGTTCGCTGTTTCTGAGCTCTTGTTTGAGGGTTTTTACTTGTGGGGTGTACCAAGGTTTCCTGTTGTCGGCATTCGTGTGAAGGGTTTTAGTGGTTAATGGACATGTTGCGTCTGCTACTTCCTTGATGATCTTGATCCAGGAAGATGAAGCTGACTCTGCATCTGAGAGGTCCAGTTGGTCTAAAGCTACGGATAGGTGCGAGCTTAGGATGTCTGGGTTGCATAATTTCCTGAATTGGATAGTGGTTTTTTGTCTTGGTTGAAGGATGGGTTTGAGGTTCTTCAGAGTTGCGGAGATCAACCTGTGATCCGACC
The DNA here is from genome assembly GCF_901001135.1 of Rhinatrema bivittatum. Classification (NCBI taxonomy): domain Eukaryota; kingdom Metazoa; phylum Chordata; class Amphibia; order Gymnophiona; family Rhinatrematidae; genus Rhinatrema; species Rhinatrema bivittatum. The sequence goes on from NC_042619.1 coordinate 219,281,447, forward strand.
ATGGGACCGGATAGCATGTCATGCAAGGAAGTCCTGATCCGGAAGGACAACCAGGTTGCAATGTGGTATATCAGCAAACAGGGAGGCATGGTATTTTCATCCTCTGCCACGAGGCGGTGCAAGTATGCTCCTGGGCTCTGGCGCAGGGGATGTCATTGCAAGTGACGTACCTACTGGGGGCTCTGAACGTGCTAACGGACTGGCTGAGTCGCTCCTTTCAGCCGCACAAGTGATCCCTCAATCCAGGATTTTCCATCAGTGGGGTACCCCAGATGTGCATCTCTTCACCTTCCCATGCAACTACAAGGTGAGCAACATATGCTTCCTGTCACCGGGGGGGGGGGGCGCGGACATCTGGCCTGCGCTGCCTTCTCCCTTCACTGGGGAATGGGACTGCTGTACGCATATCCTCCTTGCCCGTTTCTCTTGAAGTCACTGCTGAAGCTTCAACAGGACAGAGGAACCATGATCCTTGTGGTGCCTTATTGGCCCCGACAGGTCTGGTTTCCTCTCCTACAGGACCTATCAGTCAGGAACCCCATTCGGCTGGGGACGGCATCCGACCTGATAACTCTGAACCAGGGTACTCTGTGCCATCCGAACCTGCGGGCCTTAGCACTCATGGAATGGATGTTGAACACCTAGTTCTTCAGCCCCTAAACCTCTGACAGTGTCTCCTGGGTCCTGGTGGCTTCTAGGAAGTCTTCTACCAGGAAGTCTTATAATTTGAACTGGAGGAGATTCTCCACTTGGTGGTGCGGGACAGGCCTTGGATCCATTCACATGTCCCCTCCCCAAACTGTTAGATTACTTATGACACCTTTTTGATTCTGGGCTTCAAACCAGCTCTGTCAGGGTCCTTCTCAGCGCTGTTAGTGCGTACCATCAGGGTGTCTCCGGCTTGCCCATCTCTGTGCAGCCCCTTAGTGGGTCGCTTTATGAGGTGTCTGCTCCAGTTGAAGCCCCCTATTTGGCCTCCTGTTGCGTCCTGGGACCTCAACATTGTCCTGGCATGGCTCATGCGCCCCCCCCCCCCCACCCCTTTGAGCCGTTGCGCTCCTGCTACCTGAAGTTCCTCACCTGGAAAGTGATTTTCCTCGTGACGATTACTTCGGCTCACAGAGTCAGTGAGCTTTAGGCCTTGGTTATGTACCCGCCCTACACAAGGTTTTTTCATGATCGTGTGGTCTTGCATACACACCCTAAGTTTCTGCCTAAGGTTGTGTCTGATTTCCACATCAACCAGTCCATTGTTTTGCCCACCTTCTTTCCCAGGCCTCATTTCCACCTAGTGGAACGGGCTCTTCATAATTTGGACTGCAAGAGGGCCTTGGCTTTCTATTTAGAGCACACGGCTGGTCACAGGCTGTCCATCGATACCAATAGGCTGGGAGTGGCAGTGGGTAAACAGACTCTTTCTAACTGGTTGGCAGATTGCATTGCCTTCTGCTATGCACAAGCAGGCCTTCAGCTGACAGGCCGAGTCAAAGCTCACACTAAGCGGGCCATGACGACGTCGGTGGCTCATCTGCAAGTGGTCCCCGTCGTCAAAATTTGCTGCGCAGCAATGTGGAGTTCTCTTCACGCTTTCGCAGCCCATTACTGCTTAGACAAGGATGGTTGAAAGGACAGTGCTTTCGGCCAGTCTGTTCTTCGCAGTCTCTTCCAAGCCTGAACCCAACTCTTCCAACCTGGCATCCCAGGCAATCCCTGGCCGACCAACGGCACCTCAGTTGTGCCCGCTGGCATCTTGTTCGGTTTCTGTTAGTTTCACCTGCTTCCGACGAACAGCCTGGAGCTTGGTATTCACCCACATGTGAGGACTATCATCCTGCTTCTCCTAGGAGAAAGTGCAGTTCCTTACGTGTAACAGGTGTTCTCCTAGGACAGCAATATGTTAGTCCTCAGGAATTCCACCCGCCACCCCATGGAATTGGGTTTTTCTTCCGGTTTGTTTTATTTTTGCTCGTATTTGTTATCTATGTTTCAAGACCGAAGGGGGTGGCATGCTTGGCATGCTCAATATGCTGGTCAAAGCTTCTAGAAACTTTGACAAATGTTTTCCATGCCAGGCTCCATCGGATGATGTCACCCATCTGTGAGGACTAACATCCTGCTGTCCTAGGGGAACACTTGTCACAGGTAAGCAAATGAGCTTTCTGTGTGACATGGTGCCTGTGGTTTGTGAAGCCTGGTTCCATAGCAATTTTACTGACCAGTACAATATGTAGTATCTTCTGACATTTGTCAGCAGCCTTTGCTGCTGTTGTATTTATGCATTGTATTAATTTACAATATTTGGATGTTTCCCCAGTACCTTAATACTTTTTAATAATTTGCAATTCTCTGAAGACAAGCAGGATGGCAGTTCTCACATATGGTAACATCATCCGATGAAGCCCGGCACAGAAAACTTATGTCAAAGTTTCTTACTGAGCCTCTCTGAGCATTCTCTGGCATGCAATATATTACATGTCCACATAAGGTCCCCTTCGGTCTCTTCTTTTCTGCGGAGCCCAGAGTGTCGCAGCAAAGTTCATTCTCTCTACTTTTCTCCTTTCAGAGTATTTTTTGCTGTTTTCACAGTAATTTTGCTTTATCGAGATTGCGCAGTCGACGTGGGTTCCCCCTGGTTCTACCCTCTATCATCTCAGTCAGGTTTTTCGATGTTTGGTAAATTTCTTTTTGCAGTCAGTCCCCAGGGCAGTGGTGTGCTCCACATACAGGATCTGGACTGCCATGAGATAAGGTGAAGGACATAGTGGCCCAAATGCATGACCACCATGCAACACTCCAGCAGCTTGCCGCTGGTATTCAGAAACTGTTCTCCTCATTAAGGAGGCCTTCAAGGTCTCGTCCCAGGAAGTCTTTCTTCCACTCCAAAAGATACTATCCTCGGTCCCGTCAGCAGCAGCAGCAGGCCCAGAGGGCTCCGAAGCCCCAGCCAATGCCATTCGTTGAGCCTGAAGCTACTAGGATCGCAAGGTCCATTGGGTGCTTCACACGTGTATGCATGCCAAGGCAGTAACATATACTGTGGCGACCATGTGACCCAGTACCAACTGACAGAGCCATGTGCCATGGCTCTGTCAGTTGCCAAGACCATGGCAACTGACATTCTGGTCAGGGGCAGGCTGCAGTTCTATATGAGCTGGTGACCCAGTATAAATTCAGACCAGTGGGTCCTCTCATTCATTCCCAGAGGGTACAAATTTAACCTATTGCGTGCCCCACCAAATTTCTCTCCGAGTCCATTTTGGGGACCAGTAGCACATCAGGAAATGCTTTTATTAGAGCTCTCCTCCCTCTTAACAGCCAGAGCGGTCGAGCCCATTTCACCAGGGCAGAGGGGGCGGGGATTTTACTCCTAGTACTTCCTGATTCCAAAGAAAACAGAGGGACTCCGTCTCATCCTAGACCTAAGGACCTTCAACAAATTCCTCAAAAGGAAAAAGTACAAGATGATTTCTCTAGGCACCCTGATCCCTTTCTTGCAAAAAATGGATTGGCTATGCTCTCTTGATCTCAAAGATGCATATACCCACATCAAGATCTTCAATTTGTGGTAGGAGAACAGCACTTCCAAAACTACGTTCTGCCATTTGGGCTAGCATCTGCCCCCACAAGTCATTACCAAATGCATGACCGTGTTGATGGCGCACCTTCGCAAGCTGGGAGTTCGTTTTTCCCTATCTGGATGATTGGCTTGTCAAGAGCACCTCTCCAGCAGGGGCCGAAGGGTTCCTGTGCTAAACTATCCCAGGCGTTTGAGTCCCTAGGGTTCACCATCATTTACCCTAAGTTCCATCTTAGCCCATCACTTCAGTTGGACCTCATTGGAGCCCTACTAGACATGCCTCTGGCCAAGATCTTCTTGCCACGGCAACGAGCCATCACACTGATGTTCATCGCAGCAGAGATTCAACAGAGCCATGGCACATGTTGAGGCTGTTGGGTCACATGGCCGCCACAGTACATGTTACTGCCTTGGCACGCATCTACGTGTGAAGCACCCAATGGACCTTGCGATCCTAGTAGCTTCAGGCCACTCAGAATCTACAGGACTGCATCTGAGTCACTCTGTCCCTCCGGGACTCCTTGTCCTCGTGGCAGGAAATATCCAATCTGGAATGGGGGTTATCCTTCCAAATTCTTTAGGTTCAAATTGTCCTAACCATGGATGTGTCCACCCAGGGCTGGGGAGTCCATGAAGATGGGCTCTGAACCTAGGGACACTGTTCTTCCCAGGAATGTGTCTGTCAAATCAACTTCCTGAAGCTCCAAGCGATCAGGTACGCGCTGTGTGTTTCAGAGATTGGCTGTCCAACAAAATGGGGTTTATCTAGACAGATAACCAAATGGTCATGTACTACGTCAACAAACAGGGAGGTTTGGGCTCTTACCTTCTGTGTCAAGAGGTGGTCCAGATATGGTCCTGGGCTCTCTCTCACGGGATGAGGCTCAGAGCACCGTATCTGAACGGTTCAGAGAATGGGATAGCAGACAGACTGAGTTGCTCCTTCAGACTCAACGAATGGTCTCTGGACCAAGGGGTAGCGAATTGGATCTTCTGCCTCTGGGGAAGTCTGGCGGTGGATTTGTTCATGGCTCCTTGGAATAAGAAGATTACTCAGTTCTGCTCCATGTACAGGACACACAACAAGCTAGCCTCAGACGTCTTTGCCCTTCATTGGGGCCAGAGTCCCCTGTATGCATATCCTCAAGTACTGCTAGTGGTGAAGACTTTGCTGAAGCTCAGGGAGGAAAAGGGGACTATGATCCTCATAATCCCCCATTGGCCGAGGAAGATCTGGTTTCTATTCCTTCAGGAGTTGTCCATCTGGAAACTGATCAGACTGGGAACTTCCCCAAATCTTTTCACCCAGGATTGAGGCAGGTTGTGACATCCCAACCTTCAGGTCCTGTTGCTCACAGCTTGAATGTTGAGAGGTTGATTCTCCAACTGCTCAATCTCTTGGACGATGTGTCTTGTGTTCTCTTGGCTTCTAGAAAGCTTTCCACCAGAAAGTCCTATGGACTGAAGTAGAGGTGGTTTTCTGTTTGGTGTGAGCAAAAGACCTTAGACCCTTTGTCCTGCTCTACATAAAAACTGCTTGCCTACCTTCTACACCTCTCCGAGGCTGGTCTCAAGACCAGCTCTGTTAGAGTTTATCTGAGTGCAGTTGACACACATCACCATGGTGTAGAGGGTAAGCCCACCTCTGTACAGCCTATAGTTGTACATTTCATGTGGGGGCTGCTTCAGTTGAAGCCTCTCCTTAGGCCTTCCACTGTGTCCTGGAACCTCTGCGTAGTTTAGCTCAACTGATGAAAGCTCTTTTAGCTCCTCTTGTGACCTGAAGTATCTAACCTGGAAGGTTGTGTTTTTGGTGATGGTCACTTCAGTGCACAATGTGAGCGAACTCCAAGCCTTAGTGACTTATCCACCTTGCACAGTTTTTTCATGATAGGGTCGTTTTGCGTATGCAACCTAATTCCTGTCTAAAGTGATGTCGGACTTCCATCTTAATCAGTCCATCATCCTACCAGCAATTTATCCCAGGCCTCATTTGCACCAAGGCGAACAAGTCTTGCACAGTTTGGACTGCAAAAGAGCCTTAGCCTTCAGCCTTGAGCGGACAGAAGCCCATAGACAGTCCACCCAACTTTTTGTTTATTTTGATCAGAACAGGTTGGGGATTGCCATTTCCAAGCAGATGCTTTCCAATTGGCTAACAGACTGCATCTCCTGTTATGCTCAGGCTGGATTGCATCTTTGGGGTCATGTCGAGGCTCATTCTGATTGAGCCATGGCAGCGTCAGTGGCCCACTTGCAAGTAATCCTCATAGAGATCTGCAGAGCTGCGATGTGGAGTTCCATCCATTCATATCGCATTTCTGTTTGATTAGGGGTGCCCGACGCAACAGCAGGTTTATCTGTCCTTCGAAACTTGTTTGAGGTTTAGAACCCAATTCTGTTCCTACCTAAGATCCATTCTTTCTGTTCAGGCTGTCCCCCTCCTGTTATTGGGCCCATTGACACCTGTTTTGTTGGTCCCTTTTTTTTGTGGTGGTGGTGGTGGGGTTGCCTGTAGCCAGGAATTCACCCATGTGTGAGGACTGCCATCCTGTTTTTCCTTGGAGAAAGCAGAGTTGCTTACCTGTAACAGGTGTTCTCTGAGGAAGCAGGATGTCAGTCCTCATGAGACCCACCCATTGAGTTGGGTCTCCACTTCATGGGTTTTGTTCTTTATTATTTTCTTCTTAATTCTATATTATGAGATGAGGGAACCCCACGTGGACGTGTGGTATATTGCATGCCAGAGCATGCTCAGAGAGGTTTGGTCAAAGTTCTAGAAACTTTGAAATATGTTTTCTGTGCCGGGCTCCATTGTATGAAGTCACCATGTGTGATGATTGCATCCTGCTGTCCTCAGAGAACAGGTTAGCAACTCTGCTTTCTCCAAGGAAAAACAGGATGGAGGTCCTCACACATGGGTGAATTCCTGGCTATTTATTAACACTTTCGAATAATAGAAGGACTAGGGGGCATTCCATGAAGTTAACAAGTAGCACATTTAAGACTAATCGGAAAACATTCTTTTTCACTCAACGCACAATACAGCTCTGGAATTTGTTGCCAGAGGATGTGATTAGTGCAGTTGGTGTAGCTGGGTTCAAAAAAGGTTTGGATAAGTTCTTGGAGGAGAAGTCCATTAACGGCTATTAATCAAGTTTACTTAGGGAAAAGCCACCTCTGTTAATTGCATCAGTAGCATGGGTTCTTCTTAGTGTTTGGGTAATTGCCAGGTTCTTGTGGCCTGGTTAGGCCTCTGTTGGAAACAGGATGCTGGGCTTGATGGACCCTTGGTCTGACCCAGCATGGCAATTTCTTATGTTCTTATGCTTTTCCTATTCTTTTAGGTCAGTTGCAATTTTGAACCACACTTGAGGGGAAATGTGTATGTCCAGTATCAAACGTAAGTATTCTACAGTTTACCTTATTTAAAGCTAGTTTGCTTACCTGTAATTAGGATTCCCCATAGTCAGCAGGATGAATTAGCCATAACACCTGGGTGATGCCATCTGATAGCGTTAAGACAGACCCAACTCTCACAGCTTACTAAAGATTTCACTGAGCAGGTGCAAGCGTCGCTGCTCCTGGAGTCCCTCAGTCTCTTCCAGAGCTTAAGCTTTAGCAAGGAACTCTTATCTCCAGGGAGGTGGGTGGGAATTAAATATGGCTAATTCACCTTGCTGTCTAGGAAAAGCTCCGTTTACAGGTAAACACGTTTACTTTCTCCATTGACAAGCAGCATGAATTAGCCATAACATGGGGAATACCAAGCTGAGGGGTGCAAAATGGAATAACTATTAAAACAAGCAAAACAAACCTCACCAGTGGAAGGTCGACTACTAGGTGAAGAGGCTGCGCAAAACTGCTTTTCCAGAGTTACTGTCCCTTCAAGACAGTGGTGGGATGTGAAGGTGTGAATTGATGACCAAGTAGCAGCTTTGCCATTACATCTCAATGGAAGCAGCCCTTACATGACCCATTGAAATCACCATAGTTATCAATTGATGAGCTTTGACAGAGTCTGCAATTTGCAAGCCAGCCAGAACATAAGTGCATGATACAGTCTGCTAGCCAATTAGACAGAATTCATTTGACAAATACCTATCCCAATCTATTAGGATTGAAGGATACAAACAGTTGAGAAACTTGAAGATGAGATTGACTCCTCAAGTAATAATGTTAATGCTTTCTTGCAGTCCAAGGAGTGAAAGGTCCTTTTTCATCTGTGTGCATGTAATCTGGGAAAGAAAGTGGGCAGCACAACAGTTTGGTTAATGGGGAATGCAGATACCACTTTTGGAAGGAACTTGGTGAGAAGGGGTTTTACACTCTATTGTGAAAGAAACTTCAGGTACAGTGAATACAAAACCATAGCCTGTAACTCACTCACTATTTGTGCCAAAGTTATAGCAGCAAGAAAACAATTTCCAGGTGAGAAACTTCAAGACCATTGACTCAAGAGTTTGAAAGGAGGTTTCATGAGTTGGTCAAAGACCACTTTGAGATTCCAGCATTCTGGAGGTTTACTGACCAGAAGCTTGGAATGCCACAAATCTCTCATGAACTTTGATGCTAATGGGTGGAGGGAGAATGGTGCTCCTTCTACCTGCTGGTGATATGCTGCAACAGGCACTTAAATGAACTTTAACTGAAGAGACCTGAAGACAAGGGCTTGAAGACAAGAGGAAGAATAGATATGGAAGCAAGTCCATTGGGCATTTGGAGAAACAGTCCAGCCAGTTGGTCCCAGGTGAGCCAGTTGATACAGTGTATCTGGATTTTCAAAAAGCGTTTGACAAAGTACCTTATGAGAGACTCTTGAGGAAATTAAAAAGTAATGGGATAGGAGGCAATATTCTATTGTGGATTGAGAACTGATTAAAAGATCAGAGATTAGGGCTAAATGGTCAATTTTCTCAGTGGAGAAAGTTAAATAGTGGTCTGCCCCAGGAATCTGTACTAGGACTGCTGCTTTTTAACATTCATAAATGACCTAGAAATGGGAATGACAAGTGAGGTGATCAAATTTGCTGATGATACAAAATTATTCAAAGTTGTTAAATCACAAGAGGACTGTGAGAAATTGCAAGAGGACCTTGCAAGACTTGGAGATCTTGGCATCCAAATAGCAGATGATATTTAATGTGGACGAGAGCAAAGTGATGCATTTAGGGAAGAGCAATCCAAATAATAGCTATATAATAATGTAAGGTTCCAATTTGGAAGTCACCACCCAAGAAAAGGATCTAGGCAACATCGAGGATATGTTGAAATCCTCTGTTCCTGTTTATACCCAGATCAGTCCAGATGAGTGGGCTTTCCATCCCTACCAGCAGATGGAGGCAGAGAACAAAAACTTTGAGGCACTGCTACATATCTGAGAGTGGCATTTGCAGTCCCTCAGTATTTCTCTGTCTCCAGCAGATGGTAAAGGTTCAAACCTGTAGTATGAATTAAAAAAAAAGAAAACTTTAGAGAAAGGTGAGATGAGATTTTGGATTCAGAAGCTCCCTGAGGTGTTAGGCTCCTTTGTGGACCATCTCTCAGGTGGAGTTGGGTGACTGGGGAGTTGGGAACCTCTGGTTGGTTTAGCCTGTTGCTGTCCGGAGGTCTTTATAGCCAGGGGACTGGCTCCTTCGCAGCCTTTGAAGTCTCCGCCTGTGAGCTGTCGGTCCCTGAAGGGGCACACATTTTATTGTTGGCATTGTTCCTCTTTGTATTAAGCTTTGTTTAAAAAAAAAAAAAAAAGGTTTTGAATTTGCAAAGCAAGAAGTTCAGTCGGGGCTCGATGGTTGAAGCACCTTTGACAGTGGGAGTGGTCGGAGCTGGCAGGAGCGAGAGAGTGAGTGCATTGGAGCTTTTTCCTTTGCTCCAGGGGATCTGTGGGGGGAGGGGCTGAAGGAATTTTACTGTGCATAGTGTGGCTCTGCCGGGGTGCTGATCACTCGTAGGAGTGGCCTAGTTTTCCCACATCATGATTGAGCAATCATGGCAGCATGGCATTGTGTGTAAGGAGTAACCACGTGTGTGGCCTATCTCTTTTTAACCGCATGTGAAGTTTGGCGGTCCTTCTTCGTGACGTGGGAGTAATGGCACCCAAGCCAATCATGGCTGCTTGCAGGGTGTGCGGTGTATGGTCTGCACACCTCAATGCATGGTCCCTGTGCTCGGGCTGTGCCTCTGGGGCAGAGGGAACTTTAGCAGGAAGACGCGTCCTTTGGTGAGAGTGTTCTCTGTGCGGGTCCTTTACAAACCCAAGGGACTCTGTCATTTCATAGAATAACAATTTCAAATCAACCTCTTGGAACTGAGAGTGATCTGCTACGCTCTAACAACCTACATTCACTTCCTCCAGGGGAAGCACATTCTCATTTAAGCCGACAACCAAGTAGTCATGTTCTATGTAAACAAGCAAAGGAGTACAGGGTCATGAACAGATAAAAAGAAATTCAAAAGGGGCTTAAAAACTTGGCTATTCAAAAATGCCTTCTACTTGACAGAAACACCCAATTCTCCATGCCTCAGATAACCTAAATAAATCTTGTACATTAACTTCCCTCGCAAACCCTATAATCTAGCTCTGATTTCATGTTTGATGTCTACATAAGAACATAAGAAATTGCCATGCTGGGTCAGACCAAGGGTCCATCAAGCCCAGCATCCTGTTTCCAACAGAGGCCAAAACCAGGCCACAAGAACCTGGCAATTACCCAAACACTAAGAAGATCCCATGCTACTGATGCAATTAATAGCAGTGGCTATTCCCTAAGTAAAATTGATTAATAGCCATTAATGGACTTCTCATCCAAGAACTTATCCAAACCTTTTTTGAACCCAGCTACACTAACTGCACTAACCACATCCTCTGGCAACAAATTCCAGAGCTTTATTGTGCGTTGAGTGAAAAAGAATTTTCTCCGATTAGTCTTAAATGTGCTACTTGCTAACTTCATGGAATGCCCCCTAGTCCTTCTATTATTCGAAAGTGAAAATAACCGAGTCACATCTACTTGTTCAAGACCTCTCATGATCTTAAAGACCTCTATCATATCCCCCCTCAGCTGTCTCTTCTCCAAGCTGAACAGCCCTAACCTCTTCAGCCTTTCCTCATAGGGAGCTGTTCCATCCCCTTTATCATTTTGGTTGCCCTTCTCTGTACCTTCTCCATCGCAACTATATCTTTTTTGATATGCGGCGACCAGAATCGTACACAGTATTCAAGGTGTGGTCTCACCATGGAGCGATATAGAGGCATTATGACATTTTCCGTTCTATTAACCATTCCCTTCCTAATAATTCCTGTCACTCAAATAATATATACAAAAAACGCTAATACCACCTGTGAATCAGCACAGGTAATATATCTCACTCAGTGCCCATGCCCACTGTTGTATGTGGGCCGCACAAAAGGGCAAATAAAAATCAGATTACGTGAACACAGAAGCCGTACCATTGTATTACTTCTGTTTCTATGAATGTTTATCCACCTTGTAACACACATTATATTTTGAAAGTTTTAACTGTAAACTGTTGTGAACTAGTGTTTCTCACATGGTATATAAAACATTTAAATAATAAATAACTCTTTGCCAAGAAGCGATAAAGATGTCGGAATGGGCATGCAGATATCAAGCTGTCCAGCAAGTGACTTACCTTCCAGGGATTTGCAAAATGTTAGCTGATTACCTCAGTAGAGTTTTTCAACCACACGAATGGTCTCTGCATCAGTCAACAACAGACAGGCTATTCATTTTATGCAGACTTCCTGCATTTGACCTATTTGCGTCAGAGCAAAACAGAAAATTGGAAAATTTTTACTCCATTCTTTCCAGTGAACGCTGATTTGCTCGGCACACTTTTCTGCTTGATTGAAATGCAAATCTCATGTACGCTATTCCACTGATATCCACAACAGTGCAAAAAGTACTCAAAGACTGGGCCTGGCTGATCATCATAGCTCTAGAAAGCCCAGACAAGTTTGGTTCTCGTATCTAGTACAGCTGTCTAGAAGTCTTCTGATCTCACTTGGGTCAGATCCATCCTTATTAATTCGGCAAAGGGACATGTTTCATCAGAACCATCCCTCCCTCAATGATCCTTACTCAAGAAAGATGAGGATATAATAGTGTCTGCTAGAAAACCATCAATTAGAAGAGCCCACAGTTTTAAATGGAAAAGGTTCTCCATGTGGTGTCAACAGAACACCTTGGATCCATTTGCATGAGAACCCAAAGAATTACTGAACTATTTGCTCTGTCTTTCTGCATCAGGACTTAGTACCTCATCAGTAAGAGTGCATCTCGATGCCATAACAGCTTACCATACTCAAATCGGGAGTTAGTCTATCTCCACTCATCTGTTAGTTTACAAGTTCATGAAAGACTTGAGGCATACTAAACTTCTAGTTGTGAAATCACCTGTTCCATAAGACCTGAACAATTCTGGCACAACTGATGAAACTGCCATTTGAACTATTGGAGTCAGCTTCACTCAGGTTTCTAACATGGAAAGTAATATTCCTTGTAGCAGTAACATCAGCCAGAAGAGTCAGCAAGTTTCATGCTTTAGTTCTTTATCCACCTTATTTGCAATTCTTCCATAATAGAGCGGTGTGCCTCACCCATCCAAAATTTCTACCAAAAGTAGTATCAGCTTTCTAAATTAATCAATCCATTGTGTTACCTACATTCTTCCCAAGGCCACACAAACACAAAAGTAAGAAAGCTCTTTATGTCTTAGATTGCAAAAGAAAGCCTTAGCTTACTACAAAAGAATGCAGCCACATTGTCAGGCTTTGCAGCTGTTTTACTTACAGTCCTAACTATCTGGGCATAGCAGTGGCCAAATGTCAGATGGGCCTGGCTAGCAGACTGTATCACACATTGCTATATGTTAGCAGGCATACAAATTACAACACCATCAAGGCTTATCAAGTTAGAGCCATCAATATGTCAGTGGCTTATCTGCAAAGATGCAACATGGCTGTCGGTACACACCTTTTGTATCCCATTACTGTTGTACAATCTCTCAAAGAGTGACAGTAAATTCAGACAAGCAGTCTTGCGTAGCCTGTTCACCCAGTTTTCTGCTCTCCATGGTGTGGGGTCTGTGTTGCTTATTCAGTAAATGCTCTGCTGCAACCCTCAGCTTCGGACTTTCTACATGTCATGGCTAATTCAGCCCTGTTTGTAAATGAAGAAAGCAAGTTTGCTTATCTTAAGCAGTGTTCTTTGTAGACAGGATGAATTAGCCATGCTAAATACCTGCTCACCTCCCTGGAGAGTCAACTACCTAGCTAGAATTAGCTCTAAAATCAACTGAGAGGGGCTCATGAGGCAGTGCCTGAGTGGGAATTCCCACACATGCTCAATAGGGCATACAAGCTAAGAGAGATAGAGGTCCGTTGGTGCCACCGGATGATGTTACCCACATGTCATAGCTAATTCATTCTACTGTCTATGGAGATCACAGATTACAATAAGCAAATTTGCTTTCACAGCTAATTGTTTAATGGAATGTGAGGATTTGCTTGTTATTATAGGAGACTGACTAAACTTCATTTTTAATTCTAGATAGGCAATCAAGATCTAAACCACTCATGAGTAAATCTGTGAACACTATTGAGGCTTTGCAAACAGAATGTGGATTATTAGATGTCTGGAGAATCTTTCATCCCATAGATAAAGACTTTACTTTTTTGTTTTCTTTTCCACATCATATGTATATGAGAAATTTTTTTTTAAAATATATATCTAAATCCCTAATGCCATTAATGCAGGAAATCAAGACACACCCAATCTTGATTTTGGATCATGAACTGTTTCCATTTCTCTGCAACGATCCAGTCTGGTTGGGAGGAAATCTATGTGGAGGATCAGTTCTGTACTGTTAGAGGATGGACTTTTTTTTTTTTTGAGTGTCTGGTCTTCATTCTTTTTAATGAAATAGGAGAGGTATCGCATACTGTATTTTGGGCTGCTTCTAAACAACTATAAGGAGAGATAACTAGTTTCACAGCTCAGAAGAATACAAAGTTGGGAAAGAGAATGAGCTATTTGAAAGAAGCCATATTAAAAATAGTGGTAATAGTTGATTAGTGCATCTGCAAAATCTGAAGTATAAGTATAATTATACTTAGGTAACAAGTTAGGAGATCTGCTTTCTTACAGAAAGGAAAATACTATTATGACATATCTCGGAGATTATTACTAAATTATCTCAAGGTGTAGAAAAGTAGATCCAGGATTCCAGCTATCAAGTCAGATGGAAATATCTGGGTATTCAAGAATGAATTGATTGCTGAATGGTTTAGGAGTTATTACTCATCGTTTATACTCTTCAGAGCCCTGTGATGCAGATCAGCTCATCAGTGATTTCTTGTTTAAGTTGATCCATCTGATGTCTCCCATAATTGAGAAAATCTAGAGTGTCTTATCACAGAAAAAGACATTGGAGTCAGGGGATGTTTAGGACTTTGCGATATCCTAGTATATTTCGCAGCATACCTGAGCCACTGAATATCCAGCACAAATTATCCGGCTGAATATTGACCTCCTTTGAATTAGTAATTAGATCTTTCCATATTTGTAAGTCTCCCAGGCCTGATGGTTTCACTGTAGAATTGTATTCAAGCTTTAGAGATTGATATTCAAAAGGATTTGTTTGGATAAATTTGGGACTTAGCTGGGCATACCCAGAGTTTTAAATATTCTGCCCCACTGATTGACTATGTTTTAGCTAGGTATAAAAAAGACAGGGCTTAAATTTACCTGGCTAATACTGAATATCTGCACTAGCCATGTCAAGTTATCTGGCTAACTGGTCAGAAAAATATCAGGACTAAAGTTAGCCATATAAAGTAAAAACAAAAAAAAACCAAACTAGCATGTTGAGCAGGTGCCAATTTCTTCTGCCTCCCCCTCCACCCCATCCACATTCCCCACCTAAGATAAAGGGCTGGCCAAATTCCCACCTCGCTAACCCCCAAAAGTGGCTTGCTGGACTGGATACTAAGTGGAACAGAGCTGAAAGCTCTTGCCACATTGGTATTAATTTATTCACTCCGGGTAAAAAGACCAATGATTGGTCCCTTCAGTGACAGCTATCAGTGAAGGGACCAATCCCCTTTCAGAACTGAATAAATTTATGTGCCTAAAGTTAGCCAGATATTTGTGGTCTGTGTCTTGAATGTACATCATAAATCAGCCTCAGGTAGTTTGATTTGGCCCTTTACTGTATGTGCATTTTTCATAAAGGGAAGAAGATTGTCTGGAGGCCTTTTCCCTCTTCAACGGCCGATGGTATGCATCGCGACAGCTTCAGTGTGAATTTTCTCCCGTAACCAAGTGGAAGACAGCTATATGTGGTAAGTAGCTAAACCTAAAAATGCCATGACAGGCAAAAGTTTTAGAAAAATGTTTTTGTTTTTTTTCCCACAAAATAGGTTAAGATTTTAAGGATAATAACGTGCTATGATTTGTGCTTCCATAAATTGTTCAAACCAAATTGGTGATGCTGACGTGAGTATGTATGCAACTCCAGCTACTGGTAGTATAGCACAACTAATATACTGGTCTAAAAAAAACCCCGCAAAACCTTCTATGCAAAAAAATTCTCATAATTTGCTTGCATGATAATTAAAGGTTAAGAATCAAAAATATATAAGATGATACTTTTTTATTGGTCTGACTTGCTACATTCCATCACTGCACTCCCTTCCTCAGGTCAGAACAGAATGAGCAAAAGATGACATTACCAGAAAGATAAGCCATACAGCTAGACGGTAGCAGAGAAATTCGGTTTAGTGGCAGACCTGTGAGGAAGAGGCTGCAGTAGGCCAAATGAGGTGATGAAAATGGATAAGAGCTTTGGTGACATTACACAGAAAGAAATGACTCATTTTAGCAATGTTTTGGATGTGCACACAGAAAGGTAGAGAAGATTCAAAGATGAAGTTGCAGGCCAAGACATAGGGAGGATGATAGTGCTATCCACTGAGAGAGAAAAAAACGATATGCACTATAAATACATTTTTGTATTGGAAGGTCTTTGTCTAAGGACTTAAAAAGGTTTCAGTATATATTTAAATTCTTGGTAATAATAATCTAAATCAAGTAACAGAAATAGATTTATTTTTGCAACAGTAGCAATTTATTTCATTATCTGGATTTTATTGTATGTTTGCAGGATTGTTTGAAAGGCAGAAGTGTCCAAGAGGGAAACACTGCAACTTCCTTCACGTGTTCCGAAATCCAAACAATGAATTCTGGGAGGCCAGCAGGGACATCCCCACGTCTCCCGACAGGACAGACTCCTACAGAAGGCGAGGCAGAGCAGGGCACTACAGTGATTATTATCGGCGGCCGAGGCGGCGATATAGCTCCAGCCCGGATCACTCCTACAAAAGAAACGGTGAATCAGAAAGGAAAAAGAGGAGCAGTCATAAGGACAGGAAAAGAAGGAGATCTTCCAGGTCCAGGAGTCGAGAGAGGCGGAGATCACGCAGCCGAGGACGCAAGAGAGACAGGGGCAGAAGCCGAAGCGGTTCACGGTCCAGGAGCCGGGGAAGAAAAAGGTCAATAAGCAGAGGCAGAAGTACAGAGAGTCCCAAAACCAACAGGTAACTCTACATCTGTTGCAGCAGCAAGAGGGCACAATGTTGACCCATCTGTACAAGCAGATGTTTCCTTAACATCCGTGCTCTCGAAAAGGTTGAGGACAGAGTGCATACACACACTTGCACAGTGTTTGTGTGTGCAGTAAAATATTATTATAAACAGTGACATAGTAACACAGTAAATGACCAGATAAAGACCCAAATGTCCCATTCAGTCTGCCCAGTAAGCTGTTATGGTTGCTTCGTGCAGGTTACCCCATGCTGTTGTCACAGAACCCACATGTACCCATGATTCATGTAAAGAGAGTGAGCGTAGAGCAACAGTACCAGCTTGATTCCTCAGAATCCCACTTTGTGTCTTTTGCTTTTATTCCCGAGTCTGTATTTATTTTTGCATTGTTATTATCTTAACATTTTTAAAATATTTTTTGGCGTAGGAACTTGTGCCTTTTCTTAAGGTCACATGCCCTTGTTTTAAAGACCTCCTTCCCTAATCCCACTTTTCAGCTGCTTGAGATGTTTTACTGCATCAGTGTGGTGATTGCCTGGGGCTCCTACAAGGAGCAGCACAGCAGCCCCTGATTTGCTTAAATTTCTAATTGCGGATGTGGCAGATATTGGGGAGCTTTCAAAAGATTTTAAGCAGTAAATGCCAAGCATTGAAATACAAATCAGAATGTAAAAAAGTATAATCAATGAATTTAGTTTGCTTTGTCTCTCATCTCACTTAAAAACAAATCTGTTTTATTAATAATGCTACTTACATTTTCTCTTCTGTTCAGTTTGCTGATTTTTAAAATAATTTAGTTGTTATCCAAGCAAAGATTTAAGTCAGACCCCTTTTGCGTGAGCATTTCCCTTTATGTAAGTAAAATGTGTTTGGAGTTTGTGAAAACTTATGTTTGGCCTCTCCAAGCCACCTGAATTGGAATGCTTATGTGCTGTTTATTACAAAAAACCTATGCAAACATCACACTGATTAGTTCAGAATGTATGAATGTGGCACGAACAACTGGAAAGTGAGAGAAATAAAATAGTTCTGCTATCAGAAATTAGTGAAAGGCATGGAAAAGGCCCAAGCTTTTGGAGATGTACAGCCAAGACAGAATGAATTTATTCCTGAGGAGAGAGCAACATTCCTGCATTTGAGCTCCTTGTAAAACATAGGCCTATGGTAACTTACCGGTAAATATAGTCAGGGTTTCAAAAATCCACTTGTTTGAAGTCTGTGGCTGGTGGGCAGATTTGTACTGGATGGAAAACAGGGCCTGGAGGAGGAGGCGGCCAGACTTTCAACCTATAGACTACAGTATGCAGCAGCAGGGCTGCAGAAAGGATAGTGAGAGGGCTGCAGGGGTTGGTGAAGGAGAGTGAGCGTGCTGTACAGGAGAAAAGGGAAGAGGAGTAATGGAAGAAGACAGCAAAAGTACTGGAGTACCTCTGCCTCCTAGGCACAGCAACCACTGCACTTAGGAGGTGGAGGTTAATGGTTGATGACTTGCTTCTGACATCCATCTGCTGACCAGACTTGTTGTCCCAGGAAGTATGCTGTTTGCCGAGTGCCAAAATCCAAGACATTAGAGAGAGATTGCTGAAAATCCTCAAACCTTCTGACCACTATCCAGTACTGCTCATCTATGTGGCACGAATGATACTGCAAGGTACCACACAGATCGTAGAAAAAATGACTTCATGGCTCTGGGAGAGAGGGTAAAGCAGATAGGGGCACAGGTGGTAATCTTCTCGATCCTCCCATTTAAGGATAAAGGCCCATTCAGGGAAGCTTGCATTCTGGAGATAAATGAATGGCTGCGGAGATAGTGAATGTTTTGGCTTCCTAGATCATGGGATGATATTTCAAGGACTGCTGAGCAGAGATGGGATCCACTTGTCGAAAAAGGGGTGCAGTGTCTTTCAACACAGAATGGCAAACCTACTGAGGGGAGCTTTAAACTAGAATCATCAGGGATGGGTGAACATAGAAACACAGAAATGATGGCAGAAGAAGACCAAACGGCCCATCCAGTCTGCCCAGCAAGCTATGCACTTCTTTTTTTTTTTTAATTTCTCTCATACTTCTGTTACTCTTGGCTCTTAGTAATCTTTTCGTTCTATTTCCCTTCCACCCGCACCATTAATGTAGAGAGCAGTGTTGGAACTGCATCCAAGTGAATATCTACCATAATTAGGGGTAGTAACTGCCGCAATAAGCAAGCTACACCCATGCCTTTGTTTACCCAGACTATGTAACTCTGTCCTTGTTGGTTATTGTCTGTATATAGATCCACCTTTCTATGTTCCCCCTGCCGTTGAAGCAGAGAGCTATGCTGGATGTGTGTTGAAAGTGAAGTATTAGACTTTCTCCCCTGCCGTAGAAGCAGAGAGCTATATTGGATATGCGTGAAGTATCAGACTTTCTCCCCTGCCGTAGAAGCAGCTATGTTGAATTTGCTTGAAGTATCAGACTTTCTCCCCTGCCGTTGAAGCAGAGAGCTATGCTGGATATGCATTGAAAGTAAAGTATCTGGCTTATTTAGTTTGGGGTAGTAACCGCCATAACAAGCAAGCTACTCCCCGTTTTTTGTGAATGCAAATCCTTTTTTCCACATTTCCTCTTGCCGTTGAAGCTAGAGCAATGTTGGAGTCTTAGAGCAATGTTGGAGTCACATTAACCGTGTGTATGTTTATTGAATAAGGGTATAATCTCTAGGCAGTAGCCATCATTCCCGTGAGCCACCCACTCTTCATTCACGTCCTCTAGACTTGATGGATTCACAGTGTTTATCCCATGCCCCTTTGAAGTCCTTCACAGTTCTGGTCTTCACCATTTCCTCCGGAAGGGCATTCAACGCATCCATCACCCTCTCCTGACATTGGTTCTGAGTCTTCCTCCTTGGAGCTTCAACTCGTGACCCCTAGTTCTGCTGATTTTTTTCCGACGGAAAAGGTTTGGCTTTGTCTTTAAAGTAAGTAAAACATTATGGGCCAGATTTTAAATCTTATGCGCGGGTGTAGATTTGTTAGCGCAATCCAGCACGAACAAATCTACCGCGCGCATGTTATAAAATCCAGGGTTGGCGCATGCAAGGTGCACACATGTGCACCTTGCATGCGCCGAGCCCGAAGGGAGCCCCGATGGCTTTCCCCGTTCCCTCCAAGGCCGCTCCGAAATCGGAGCGGCCTTGGAGGGAACTTTTTTTCCGGCCCCTACCTTTGCAGCAAAAGTTACGCCTGCTGGCCAGTTGCCGGCACACCATGCCCCAGCATGCCGGAGTACTCGACCCCGCCCCCGAGCCGCCTCTTTTTGCAAGCCCCGGACATACGCGCGTCCCGGGGCTTGCGCGCACAGGGTCAGATTTTCTCAGGTTACGTGCGTAGCCTTTGAAAATCTGCCCCTATATGCTCATATAGAAATGGGAAATATGGGAAAAAAAGGCAATATTTGGAAAGCTATGTACACTAATGCTCATAATATGGGGAATAAAGTCCCAAATCTAGAGGCAGTCATGAAAGAAGCTGATTTAGATATAGAGGCTGTCAGGGAGCCATGGTACACAGAAAGGTGTAGCAGATGGACTCTATACCCATTGGTCCTAAGTCCATCTGCGTGTAGCAGATGGACTTAGGACCAATGGGTATAGAGTACTTCTAATAGCAGTTGGGAGACGGAGTCAGATTTCAAGCTGACTTCAGCCTACATATACCCGTTCAGGAAACTTAGCTCTTCAGTATTTCTCTGTCTCCTAAGCAGTTAGGGACACTACACACACTTGCACAGTGTTTGAAAATCCAAACCAAAGAAGAAAGAAATCTTACCTCTACACGACAAACCCCACTCTCCTGCGGTGATACCTAAGGGTCCCTCCCCCATTCGAGAATTCCTGAGGTGATTTCCAAGATCCCTCAGAGGTAAGCCTCGGTCAGGTAGCTGGTTCCCGGTATGGACTTAGCCCCCAGAGTGGCTGAGAGGCAGTGGGTGCAATACCAAGCGCGGCGTTGAAGGTATTTTTCCCCTCCCCCTCACAGCCTGAGACCGCTCGGCGCGAGACCGGGAAGCACCTAAGTTAGAAAACTTTCTTAAAGTCTCCAGTCTCCGAGGCTCGGATAGCCTCACAGATCGTCCTTCCGGCATCTGTTTAATCGGGTTGAGCAGCCCCGTCTGGGCTAGAACCCGATCCGGTGCTAGGGTCCTCACACATGGAGACCCTCTAGGGGGGTCGCCATCTTGCCCGCATGGTCATCGGCGCCATTTCCCCCCCTTGGTCGCCGTATTGTCTGCACAACTGAGCCGTGCGCACAGTGGCAAGCCGGGCGCACAAACAACTTGTGCGCACAGCGGCGCACACATCTGTGCCGGGCGCACAGCGGAGCGCGCATCCCCGCTAAGTGCACAAATATCGGCCTGCACGCACATCTTCCGCATCCTGCACGCACATCGTCGGCACACCTGGAACGCACAATTAAGTCTCCCGGCGCATGCACAGACGAGTTTTGAGCCACTCCATGCGCATAAATCAAGGCACCGCCGGCCAAGAAAGCCAAGGGACAAGCCATCTGCCCAGTCTTCCATCTGAGAGCTGCGCAACCCGAAGTGGCCTCTGCCCTATGCCTGCAGTGTGAAGAGATTCAGGGGGAACTGAAGCAAGGCCCCCCCTCAGCCAGTAGAGGAATCCGGCTCCACCAATGATAGTACCCCAGACCTCTGTATCTCCGACTCGGCCCCTCCTCCGATGGGCACCTTGGGGAACTCCACTGGATTCAGTTTGGACCCAGGGACCTTTTCCTGGGTGGAATTCTTCAAAGGGCTGCAAACCTTTGTTCAGGCGCAATTGGTACCACCTGAGACACAGCCACAGTCTCCACCAGAAGCGCAGGACCTTCCAAGCCCCTCTTGGATCCCCCGAGACGTGCCCCAGCCGGGCAAAAGCCTCCCCCTAGGGGACACAGACACCTTGGGGGAAGAGCCTGACTCCCTGGAGGAAGGGGAAATCCCTCCAGGGATGGAACCATACCGAACCATGATGAGATTCTTTTCCAAAGATGAGTTACCAGATCTCGTGTCTCTGAGCCTGAAGACGCTGGCCATTCCTGGTGCAAGTACCACAGTGGAGCCAAAGACAAAACCCAGTTTTGGTCGGTCTCCGTCAGGCCTCATGCTATTTCCCAAAGCTGCAGGCCGTACAACAACTGATTGACCTGGAATGGAATGCCCCGGAGGCCAACTTCAAAGGAGGACGGGCCCTAGAAGCCCTATACCCCCTGGAACCCACGGCCAAAGAACTCCTAGGGTTCCCAAAAGTGAATGCCATGGTCTGTGGTATCTCAAAGCACACTACCATCCCAGTCGAAGGAGGAGCTGCACTCAAGGATGCCTAGGACAGACGTCAGGAATCCATCCTTAACAATCATTTGATGTCACAGCAATGATCCTGCAGATCGCTTCCTGCTGCACGGTTGTGACACGTGCCTGCTTGCTCCTCTCCAGGGACACACAACCACTTCCGCTGAAACATTAGAACCGGCGATATCTTTCCTCATGGATGCACCCTCTGACCTGGTGTGCACCTCAGCCAGGGGCGTCTCATCCATTGTGGCAGCCAGAAGGCAACTATGGCTCCGAAATTGGTCAGCCGACGCGACCTCCAAGACGAAACTCATGAGAGTGCCTTTTAAAGGATCCCTCCTGTTCGGAAGCGAACTGGAGAAGTTAGCCAACAAATGGGGCGAATCCCCAGTACCTCGCTTATCGGAGGACAGGAACAAAAGAAACCAGTGCTCCTCTCCCCAAAGAACCAAGGGCAGAGGAGCCCAGCGTTTTAGACCGTACAACCTCGCCCCACAGTCCTTTCAGAACAGACACAACAAGAGGGGAGCTGGCTCAGAATCAGGCCCCGGCCGCACCCCCACAATGAGAATCAAGAGACCCATCCACAAGAAGAAGCCATAGGGGGCAGACTTACCTTCTTCTACCAAAGATGGTTCAAGATAAGTCGGACAAGTGGGTCCTAACCATCATTCGAGAGGGATACTATCTGGACTTCCACAGCACCCCTCCAGACAAATTTGTGAGATCACCGTGCCACTCCCTCTCCAAGAGGACGGCAATGGAAACCACACTGACAAAAGTACTCACCCTAAAGGCGATAACCTCGGTGCCCCCGCACCAACAAAATACTGGTCACTATTCCATCTATTTTATCGTCCCCAAGAAGGAGGGAACGTTCCGGCCCATCCTGGACCTCGAGACCGTCAATCGCTCCCTGAGGGTACCGCACTTCTGCATGGAAAACCTACGCTCAGTCATAAGGGCAGTACAACCGGGAGAATTCCTGACTTCACTGGATCTATCTGAAGTCTATCTCAACATCCCGGTCCACCATGACCATCAGCGCTTCCTACGCTTCGCGATACTGGACCATCATTACCAGTTCCGGGCACTTCCCTTCAGACTAGCTACTGCTCCTCTGACATTCACCAAAATTATAGTGGTAGTGACGGCGACACTGAGGAAAGAATGAAGCCTCATACATCCGTGTCTGGACGATTGGCTGATCAGGGCTAAATCTCCAGAGGAAAGTTACCAGGTGACCACCAGAGTCAAGAATCTATTGCAGAATCTCGGGTGGGTTGTCAACACAGCCAAGAGCTGCCTGCAGCCCTCCCAATCACTAGAGTACCTGGGAGACCAGTTCGACACCAAACAAGACAGGATTGTTCTTCTCCCTACAACGAGAAGGAAACTGATGGACCAATTGCGAAAACTGTTGAACTATGCTCGCCCAAGATATGGGACTACCTTCAAGATTTCGGTCTCATGACATTAACCCTAGAAGTCGTCCCATGGGCAAGGGCCCACATGCGCCCACTACAACGTTCCCTACTGTCACGATGGAACCCGATGTCCCAAAACTACTCCATTCGCCTCCAGCTACCTGCAGAGGTTCGGACTCAGCTCCAATGGTGGCTACAGGAAGACCATCTGAGCAAGGGAGTAAGACTATCCCCACCGACCTGGATCTTGCTCACCATGGTGGGGAGCCCACTTCCAGGAACTGACGACCCAGGGGCAATGGGACAAGGAAGAGTCGGGATGGAACATAAACAGACTGGAAGCTCGAGCTGTCAGACTTGCCTACCTGCAATTCGGTCACAGACTCCGGGGCGAATCTCTCAGAGTCATGTCGGCCAACACCACAACAGTTGCCTACATCAACCGCCAGGGAGGAACCAGAAGCCAACAGGTGTCCCTGGAAATAGATCCCCTAATGACGTGGGTGGAAGCAAACCTGCAAGGGATCACAGCCACCCACATCGCGGGAAAAGACAACGTCACTGCGGACTACCTCAGCAGAGAGAGAGCCTAGATCCAGGGGAATGGACGCTGTCTACCACAGCCTTCCAGTTGATAGTAAACCGCTGAGGAATCTCTTGGCAACCCGGTCCAACGCCCAAGTTCCCAATTTCTTCAGCCGCAGACTAGAACCGCAATTCCGGGGAATTGATGCCCTCATCCAGACCTGGCCACAGGAAGTCCTGCTGTATGCCTTTCCTCCATGGCCACTACTGGGCGGGATCATCCGCAAGATAGAACACCACAGGGGGATAGTACTTCTAGTGGCCCCGGACTGGCCAAGAAGGCCATGGTACGCAGACATGCGAAGACTTCTTGCTGGGAACCCTCTGTGCCTACCTCCACACAGGGACCTTCTCCGGCAAGGACCGATCCTCCACGAAGACCCAACTCGATTCTCTCTTACGGTCTGACCATTGAGAGCTCACCTGAAGAGCAGATACTCTAAGGCAGTGATTGACACCTTCCTCCGAGCATGCAAGTTTTCCACTACTCTAGCTTACATACGAATATGGAGACTATTCGAAGCCTGGTGTGAGGACCGCGAGATACTTCCGCGGACGGTCAAAATCCCCATGATCCTGGAATTTCTGCAGGACGTCTTGAAGAAGGGGTTGTCTCTCAACTCCCTCAAGGTTCAGGTGGCCGCGCTGGCCTGCTTCAGAGCCAAAGTGGACAGCATCAGTCTATCCAACCCATCCAGATGTTTCCCGCTTCCTGAGAGAGGTCAAACAAATCTGACCACCCTTAAAGTGGCCGGTGCCCCTATGGATTTTCAATCTAGTACTAGACTTCTTAGCGGGAGCTTCCTTCAGACTTACTCGCGGTCTGTCACTACGGCTACTGTCCTTGAAGACTGCATTCCTTTTTTTTTTGTCAAAATCATTTTTATTAATGAGCAATGCAGGTACAACCAAAACTGTAGCAAGGGGAAAGGAAAGGTTCAGTATGAACCAAAGAATGATGCAACTTTGCAATACAGGATTATTCCCCTTAAGTATCAGAACCAACTGGAACACCACCTGACGTATACTCTGTTTTAGGTCCATCGGACCATAATAATTAAACCAAACTCAGACAGTACCACGTAACTCATTCATACCACATACATTCTCGAAGACTGCATTCCTAGTGGCAAAATGTTCAGCCCGTCACATCTCCGAGCTTCAAGCCCTATCCTGTCGAGAACCGTTCCTCAGGTTCACACCGGGATCCATACAACTATGCACGGTCCCCTCTTTTCTTCCGAAGGTGGTTTCTCAATTTCATCTAAACCAAACCGTATCTCTACCATCTCCAGTCGAACATAAGGACTCTGAAGACTCACGCTGTCTTCGCCACTAAATGTCGGCAGACTCCTAGTCCGATACCTGGAAAGATCGGAATCCGTACGAAAGATGGACCACCTATTCGTCCTTCACAACAGGAAGAAACAAGGGGCAGCAGCCTCGCGGGCAACCATAGCCCGCTGGATCAAAGAAGTAATCAAGGCGGCCTACATAGAGGCAGGGAAGCCTTAGCCTCTACAAGTCAAGGCCCATTCTACAAGGGCCCAGGCAGTGTCCTGGGCAGAAACCAAGATGCTGTCACCCGCCGAGATCTGTCTGGCGGCGATGTGGTCCTCCATACATACCTTCTCCAGGTTCTACTGCCTGGATATCCAGGCCGGGGAGGACACATCATTTGCAAGGGCAGTACTAAGTGGGCCACGGGCAGCCTCCCATCCGGTTCGGGAGTAGCTTTTGTACATCCCATTGGTCATGAGGCCATCTGCTACACACTAGGAAATGGAGAAATTACTTACCTGATAATTTCGTTTTCCTTAGTATAGACAGATGGACTCAGCATCCCGCCCATGGCTGGCCAAAAATCAGGAAACCTCGGGTGACAATCCCCGAGAGCAAGACAAGCACAGGTAAGCCAGGTATTTACCCCTAGTTCAAGACACCCATAGTTGCCGGGTGTCGGCGTTTTTCGGTTGAGTGCACTGGCGGTCTCCAATTTGGAAATCAGTTGAACCAGTCCTAGTTAATCAAGTTAGGCAAGCTAATAAAACACATATATCCACAATTGCTTTTCGAGGAGAATACTGAAGAGCTAAGCTTCCTGCACGGGTATATGTAGGCTGACGTCAGCTTGAAATCTGACTCCGTCTCCTAACTGCTATCAGGAGTACACTATACCCATTGGTCCTGAGTCCATCTGTCTACACTAAGGAAAACGAAATTATCAGGTAAGTAATTTCTCCATTGGGATCTAGTTATACCGGGCTACAATCTATTCAGGAAGGACCAGGTAGGAAGGAAAGGAGGAGGCGTGGCATTATATATAAAGAACAGTATTAAAGCAATAGCATTGCTGGGTTTATGAGGTAAGAAGGAGGAACTATGGGTTAATCTGGAAAGAGAGAATGGAACTTTTTTTATATTAATGTAATATACAGATCTCCATCATAGGCAGAAGAGCTGGATAGAGATTTAATGAAGGATATTCACAGGATTCCTGTGAAAGGGGAGATTCTGCTGCTAGGGGATTTTAGTCTTCCAGATGTTGATTGGGACATCCCAGCTGCAGGGTCTTCTAGAAGCAGGGAGATCCTGGATTCTCTGCAAGGAGAACTGTTCTGTTCTGTCAACGGAACTCACATGGGAGGGGGCAATACTGGACCATGTGCTTGCCAACAGGGATAGTATTTCTGATGATGTAATGAATGACCTGGGAACCAGTGACTACCAGATGGTGTGGTTCGATATTAGGACATGATATGAAGGTTCATTCTAAGGCAAGGATCCTAGACTTCAGGAAAACTAACTTTCTCAAAATGGGGAAGTACTTCAAGGAGTCGTTAGCTGGATGGAAAAATCTAGGGGAAGTAGGGCCGTGGGCAAAACTAAAAGGAAATGATATAAGGGCAACTAATCTTTTTCTTAGGAATGTAAATAAAGGGAAGAGGAAAAATAGATCATTATGGTTTTCTAAAGAAGTAGCTAAAAAGGTAAGGGAGAAAAGGTTAGCATTCATAAACTACAAGAGATTGCAGAAAGATGAAGACAGGTGACAGAATCTGGAAAAATTAAGAGAAGCTGGGAAAGTAGTCAGGAAAGCAAAAATTCAAAAAGAAGAAAAAATGGCAAATACAGTAAAATGAAGGGAATGATTTTTTTTTTTCCCAAATATGTTAGTGATAGAAGGAAGTGCAAAAGTAGCATTGTGAGACTTAAAGGTGAAGGGGGGATGATGTAGCGGCTGATGAGGAAAAAAGAAAAATTGCTTAACAAATATTTCTGTTTGGTATTCGCTGTGGAAGGGCCTGGAGCAGGACCACATAAAACAACCACAAATAAGTTTGGAAGTGAGGTAAACCTTAGTCGATTTTTAGAACAGTGTGTTTGTAAGGAGCCAACTATATAAAGAGATGGGGCCAAATGGGGGATACATGTAGGGGTATCTGACCTCTTCAATGCTTCTTTAGAGTGTGGAGTAGTTCCAGAGGACTGGAAAGGACAGATGTGGTTCCTATTCATAAAAGTGGAAGTAAGGAGGAGGCTGGGAACTACAGGCCAGTTAATCTGATCTCTGTGGTGAGCAAACTAATGGAATTACTGCTAAAACAGAGGATAGTGCAATTTTTGGAATCCAATGGACTGCAAGAGCCAAGGCAGCATGGTTTTAAGAGAGATAAATCTTGTCAGACGAATCTGATCATCTTTGATTGGGTGACCAGAGAGTTGGATCAAGGGAGAGCGCTAGATGTAATCAGGTTGATGTCAGGTTGATGTCTCCTAGAACCAAAATGCTCCAGAGATTGTCTTCCTTGTATTTTAAAACTTACATGCCCATACTCGGGCCCCACACCCCTACCCCTCTCCCTCCCCCCCCCCTCCCCCAAGGCACACACCAACTGCCTCCTTGAGGAATAACGACACCGTTACCTCCTAGCAGCCCTCGATCCTCCCCAGATCCTTTAGTAATCTGTAAGCTTCTCCCATGAGAAAAACAAACTGTATTCCTCCTAAATGTAAGATCAGTTAGCGTCCTTGCAGATATCCAAAGGCTAACAACAAGTCCAAGAAAAAGTCACAACTCTGGACTCTCAATATCCAGATGAGTAAAGACTTTTCAGCTCCAGCTCCAGACCACTGTTCAAGTTGCATTGTCCTGCGGAGATGCTGAGCCTCTGGATTGTCTGCACAGCCTTGTCCCGCCATGCTGTGAACTCACTGCTATTTTGGATTGGAGTCTTTACCAGAGGAAGCAGCAATGGGATGCAATTTGGGGCCCATACCCACTAGTAATCCTGCTGCTTGTAAAATCTTCAGTGACTCTTCCACAGTGTGGACCCGCGAGGACACTGCATTTATAGTAAATTGCAGTCCAAATGGAAACAGCCACTTATAGCAGTGACCTCCAGCTCGCAACGCTTGGACAACATCTCTAAAGTCCCTCCTCTTCCTAATTGTAAGCAAGGACAAACCTTGAAAAACAATTTTATGCCCATTCCATTGGATGTGTATCAGTTGTCTCGCTTGGGCCATCACCTTTTCTTTCAACGCAGACTCATGGAAACAAACCACTATATCCTGAGACGTGCTGTTTTGTGGTCTAGCCAGGGCTCTGTGCGCTCTTGCCAGTTTAATTCTTGCTGGTTCCTCTTCTCCCTCAGCAGAATGTAATATGAAGCCACAAATATCAGTAATTACCTTCAGGCAATCAATGTATGCAGACTTTTCAGGAATACCTCTGAAACATAGGTTACCCCTTTGGGATCTATTCTCCAGATCCTCTACCCAGTCCTTAAGCTTTAATATTATTCTCTTGAAGGAGTTGCAGCTCTTGCTGAATGCTTTCAATTGCACTTTCCTGCTCATCCTGCTGGTGTTCCACAGACTCCACGCAGTCAGCTAACTCAGCACACTCGCTCCTCAACTCAGAGACAAGAAATTTAAGTTCCTGTTTCAGCTGACACATATCTTCTCGCAGATCACTAAACCACTGCTGAAAATCCTCCTGGGAGAGAGGTATATCTGGCTGCTGTGCATGATCACAGCTCGCCCCGCTGCACCACCGCCATTTTCCCTTCCCTCACCAGGGCCGTCTGAGTTTTTTGCCGCGGCAGTCTCATACAAGAACTGTTTTAAATCAGGCAAGTTTTTGCACACTGACATCATTGATGTGCCAGTAATCAGAGGAGGAAGCTTCAGTGATGGTCACTCGGAGTGAGGGATTCTTAAAATTGGAATCTAGAGCACCTTGTCTAAGCCGCCATTCACTGAAGTGACGTCACTTCCTCCAAGACTCAAAATCTTGGCCGCTGTCTGCCGTTGTGCTCTGGGAGACATTCTCCCACAATCTCTGCAGGCCTTCTGGTCATGCACAGGACCAAGACACAAATAATAATTGTGTCCATCGGTTAACAACATTACCTTCCTGGTGATTCTGGCATAACACTTAAGTGTTTGGGTTTTGATTTTTTGTTTTTTTTAGGAGAAAAACATGAGAGAGTCTATGCGTCCAAGCTGAAGCGTGGAAGAAAAGGAACGGAGGAGACTCGCAGGAAGAGCCGCACAGCTGCATAAGCAGAAAGCACTGCGAGCTTGGAGAGACAGCTCTGTCCTGTGACACTGGATGATATCACCCAGGACAGCTTGGCTAAATAAGCCTGCTTATCGATGGACAAGGCTTTTTATTGGTTCAGATTGCCACCCAAAAATTTTAATATGAAGCTAGCCTGTCGCCACCTAAAACAGTTGTGCCTTAATGCTGGTTAATATTTCCTTTTTGGTTGAGGCAGCCTATACTATGGGAGTCCCCACATCTGAGGGCTGCCATCCTGCTTGACCGTGGAGAAAGTGAAGTTTCTTACCTGTAATTTTGGTTCTCCAATGGATAACAGGATGTCAGTCCTCACAAACCCTTCTGCCTGTCCTTAGAGTTGGTTTCTCACAGTCTTAGCTTTATTGTGGACTAAGGGGCCTCTCCTGGGAGGTGGTTAGGGCTGCACATGAACAGAGCAAGCTTTGAAATCAAAGTTCTTTTCCAGGCTCCATCGGAAGATGTAACCCACAGGCGAGGACCAACATCCTGCTGTCTAGCAGAGAACCAACGGGACAGGTAAGTAAATTCACTTTCCCTATCCTTTTTGTCATCGAGGAAAGTAGAATTGCTTACCTGAGTTCTCAGAGGACAGCAGTATGACTGTACCACCAAAACCCATCCACATCCCCTTTGTAGTCTGTTTCACCAAGTCTCAGCTAAATTATAGACTGAAGGGGATAGAGCATGGACATGAGGTAGTATAGCATGCACAATGTTTCTGGATACTTTGGGCTCGATATTCAAAACTGAACGGCTAAGTAAGCTAGCCCAATAAGACTTAAGTCTTAGCCGACTAACTTTAGACCCCCTATTGTTAGCCAGATAAGTAGCTCCTTCCCAGAACACGCATATGCCATCCAGGACCTAGCTGGATAAGTAATTATATAGATAAGTGATGGCCACTGCACTTATCAGGCTAAGTAGTGCTGAATATCGCCCTGTTTGAACTCAAATTTGCGGGCCGGGCTCTATCTGATGAATGCAGGAGGATGGATATCCTGCTATCTTCAGAGAATGCTTGTTACAAGTAAAGAACTCTTTCTGTGGCGAAAACCCAGCCTGCTGAAATGGTGCTTTGGCATTGCATAAAAGGCCTATTGCCTGCTGCTGGGCACAGCTGTGGTCACCTATGGAAACATTCTCTGCTGGCAGGAACCTTGCCACAAATTCAAGTGCCTTCTTTGTTCCCTTACTTCCTGTAATTTTCTTTGCTCTAAAAGAAAAAGAACAGGTCCCTGCAATAATAGCTTTTAATAGCTAAGAATGAGCAGGCAGACCATGCACCCAGTTTTTCTCAGGAGAATCATCTTGCAAACAGGACCTGGAATTAAATGTGCTATCTGCATTACTGGTTTTTGTTTTTTTTTTATTCTTTCATCTCCAGTTGTTAATGAGGAGATGCAGAATTGAACAAGAAAAAAGGTTTAAAGATTCTGAATTGCTTTTAGTTTATGGGATTTCCCATGGTACTGTAGCTAGTTCAATTAATTGTGGGAATCCGGTTGTTGGCATTTTGTTTTATTTAAATGTTTCTGTGCATACCACCTGAGCTCTGAAGAGAAGCCTTTCACAAAGGCGAGAGTATGAATGGGGGGTGATGGAGTGAGAGGATTTGTGGTCTTGTGTACAGGTTGGGCCTGCTCTTTATTCTGCAGAAACTGCCACCCTGCTGTTCAAGTCTGGTGTCAATTTCAGGAAATACTGATCTCAGGGAACTGGCAAGACATTTAATAAATAATGGCACGTTCCCCGAAGTGGAATACATTATTCATTTTCAGGAATTGGAGAAGAGTAGCAGAAGGAAAGCTAGGCTTGACATGATTTCCAGCAGTAGGGAAGGATACATAGAAAATGCAAAGATTCAGTCCTTCCAGCTTTGGCCAAAGACAAAAATATGAAACAGCTGGGTTGGGGGGCTAAGAATAAAGGATTGTTTGAGAAGAGATTTTCCTAGAGATGTCATTTGGGACTGATTTTTATGGATCCTACAGCACTTACAGCTTTCAACAAATTGAATAGGGCATTTATCTATAGCTCCGATACTGTGCTCAGTCTTGACCACCAGGATGATGCCAGCTCCTTGCAACCTGTCCATGTGAAATAGTCCTGTGATGTAACATCCTCTGTTGAAAGTGCAAATTTGGCTTATTTTTCATGGCTGAATAGGCATGGAGTCTGCCTTACTCTTTTACCCTTATAGGTGGTTCCTCCCTCCAGAATCGGGTTGAGCCATGATGGCAGGGCAATGTTGGGAAGCTTCTATGTCGCCTTACCTGTTCCATATATAAATGGAGGACTTTGGCTTCCACTAGTATCAAATGTTCATATATAGGATTTAAACATGAGTGGGCTTGGCTGTGTACCTGTACCAGAAATGAATCATTTTCACAGTTTGTTGGTAATCTCGCTCCAAAAAACAGTGGCCAGCATCTGCCACCTTTTCTTGAATCACATTGCAGAGTCTGAGATGCCAAATGGGAAATTCTGAAGCAATACCAATTGGTGCCCTGCTCTTGGCCAAGCTAAGAGGGAGGTGGGAGGCAGCATGGGGGGGGGGGGGGGGGGGGAGTATGGTTTTTGTCCTGTTCTATTTTTTTATTTTTATTTTTTTAACCATCAGCCTAGTTTTAGAAAACAGATTGAAGGCAATATTTATCATTACTCCTTGTGCTATTAACTAGATGCAAAGACAGATGGAAAAGCAGTTTTACTAGATTCACCCATGAATGATTAGTATTTTTTTTTGCTATTATGTATGTTTGCTTGCACATCACCCCACACCTCTATAGTAGGTGAGTCATAAAGCCATAATAAAGATAGAACAGGCCTATGGCATTGCATTTAGAGGAGACTGAAAATCTACCTTTATGTAATGGTATTGTTTAATGTTTTTTGCAGATAGATGCATGGTGAAAACAAGAAGGGTTTAAACAAAGTACAGACCATGGATACTTGGACATATCAAGAACTGATGCTTTGCTTGGTCAGCTGTTGTCAGTGTTGTGGAAATGATCTCATGTACTATACAATTTCCAGTTCATATTTTAAAAAAACTCACTAGATCAAATGTTAGTGGCTGTGTTTGTACTTTTATAAATAGCACATCATATAAATGGTTTCCCCTTTGCAACATGACAAACCAATGTACAAGACCTGAACTTAATTTATTTTGAAAGTATGTATATAAACTTTTGGATGATATTTCTGATGTATGGAAGTGTTTACTTTTCTTCAACAAGGTATTTTTACATAAATCCTTATCCTGTGATTTTTTTTCCCTTTTGCTTCAAGGTTTATTTTATATGATCCATTCATCAGTCTGGCTAAAGAAGTTTTACAATTTTAATGATATGCATTATAATTGTATCTTTCCTGCATCCCATCTTGCTACTTCAGCAACATGCATAGTATGATGGCTGGTTATAGGTTTTGATACCTGTTGTGTAACTTTAGGAAGAGGACTGACTTCAGCTGCTACTTAGATGACAGATGCAGTTGCATTGCACCTGCTTCCTGGTTTTTTATTTGGAAGAATATTTGATTTTCTTGATTGACTCCTTTTTATGACAGAGAAAAATTGGAAGATGTACAAACGATTCCTGAACCCAGAACTACAAACATACGTAGCGCCAGGAGGGGGATTTTAAGCCAGGCATTCTGGTACTGCAGAATACTTCAGGATTTCTGATAACCCTCAGCCTGATGTATTCTGGGGTAAGATTAGATTACTACTACCACACTGCATTGGGATGCAAGTTCAAAGTCAGGATTAGCCAAAAAAATCTCTTCTATACAGCTCTTAAATTGACAATCATAGAGAACAGGTTATTGCTCCAACCACTGTAGTGGTGAGAGCAGCATGTAGTTGAGCCTCCACTGAAATAAGTTCAAACATGTAGAGATGACAGGCCAATAAGGAATTTCATTTTCAGTTTTTCTGGGAATGTGTGTTTATTATAATAAAAAAATAAGAGAACAACAGTGGAAATGTCACTTCTGAGGTTTTCTCCAATTTGTCTTAGTTATAATAAACAGTGAAATATCCAGGAACAAATACAAACTGAAATCAAAGGTCACAAAGTACAATGTTTAACAGCTCAGGAATCTCTATTTGATTGCCAGATCTAAGATTAACAGTATGAAACATCTGCAGGGTGATGGCATAGATCCTTTTATTATTGCTTTAATCAGACTAACACTGATCAGCACATCCTGCATCTGATTTTTTTTTATCATCAAGTAGATTCTGTAATAGAAAACACACAGAACTGGATGTTAAGAACATAAGAAATTGCCATGCTCGGTCAGTGCCTGGTGGGCTTGTAACACCAATCCCTTACTAAGAGGAAGAAACATTTTCAAATGTCAGTTCTAGATAAGTAATTTCATGGTGAGCCAAGGAGTCTTCCATTAAAAAAGAAACAGGCTTGTTATATTCTCTTGCCCGCCCCCACATTGCCTGTGGGCATCTGTCTGCATGGTCTTCCAATATCCGCCTCTCTGATTGTTGACAAGCAGGTACAAAGTCTAAAATGCACTGAGAATGGAGTAAAAACTGATATTTATTACAAATGCATGGAGACTGTGGTCACAATTACAACAAAGCTTAATCTAGCCAAGTACACACAAGGCAAGGTGGAAACAGTGGGGAAAAATACATTTAAAAAAAAAAAAAAGGGTCTGAGAAAGTGGAGCTAATTTAATTACTTCAAGAAAAGAGCACTGTGTGTCACTGAACCAACAGCAGAATTAAAATCTTTGAAATGTAAAATCAGAGGGTTGTCCTACAAGAAAGGAACTGCATCCAACATGAATTTCAGATACTACTACTTTAACATTACAGTGGTGGTAAAGCAGCTGTAACAGGTGTTCTCACAGGACAGCAGGATGTTAGTCCTCTCATATGGGTGACATCATCAGGATGGAGGCCAATCACAGAACACTTGTCAAAGTTTCCAGAACTTTGACTGGCACCTACTGGGCATGCCCAGCATGGCACCAACCCTGCATCCAGCAGGGGTCCCCCTTCAGGCTCGTCTTATAGTAAAAAATACATGCAAAAATAAGATAAAACAAACTAACCCAACACTGCAGGGTGGCAGGCGAGTTTCGTTAGGACTAACATCCTGCTATCCTGTGAGAACACCTGTTACAGGTAAGCAACTCTGCTTTCTCACAGGACAAGCAGGATGGTAGTCCTCACATATGGGTGAGTACCGAGCCGAGGATGCCCGAGCAATGCACCAAATGTACCCAAAGACGTGCAACAGGCACAAGAACTGGGGTGGAATTTGGTAGAGGGCATCCTGAACCCTAACGGGTTGGCAGAAGGATGTTGGTACCTCAGTTCGCAAATAAGTTGCGTAGCACAGACTGGCCGAAGATGGAATCTTGTCTGCCAGCCTTGTCTAAACAATAATGGGCTGCGAAGGTGTGGAGAGAGCTCCAGGTAGCAGCCTTACAGATGTCAGCAAGCAGCACTGAGCGTAGGTGCGCTACTGATGTTGCCATGGCCCTGATAGTGTGCCTTGACACGGTCTTGAAGCAGAATACCTGCCTGCTGATAGCAAAAGGAAATACAGTCCGCTAACCAGGAGGAGAGAGTCTGCTTACCCACAGGTTTACCCAATTTGATGGAATCGAAGGAAACAAACAATTGAGTGGATTTTCTGCGGGCAGCTGTACAGTCTAGATAGAAAGCTAGAGCACGTTTACAGTCAAGGGTATGCAGAGCCTGTTCTCCTGGATTTGAATGGGGCCTAGAAAAGGTGCGTAGTATAATGGATGGATTGATATGAAACTCCGATACTACCTTAGGCAGAAACTTAGAGTGAGTGCGGAGTACTACCCTATCATGCAGAAGTTTAGTGTAAGGCGGGTAGGTGACTAAGGCCTGTAACTCACTAACTGCGAGTGGATGTGATCGCCAAAAGAAAAATCACTTTCCAAGTGAGATAGAGATCACAGGATTGGAAAGGCTCAAACAGCGGTTTCTTTAGCTGCCCCAAAACCATGTTGAGGTCCCACAAAGAGGGCGCAGTGAAGGTTTAAGATGGAGCAAGCCCTTCAAAAAGCATGTTACAAGGTACATCCCCGACACCTTTATGGAAGGCGGCTACTGCACTGCACTGAAGTTTTGAGGCCTGATTGACAGGTACCAGAGATAGTCCAGAAACTTTGGTGTGGAACAAGTGAAGGGATCGATGGACATAGAAGTACACCATATAGTAAACCTATTCCATTTACAACGATAAGACTGCCTTATATGTAAGGCTTTCATGAAGCTACCAGGACACAGGAAACCAGCTCTGAAAGGTTAAGAGGTTGAAGTATTAACCTTTCAACATCCAGGCAGTCAGGGAGAGGGCCTGGAGGTTGGGGTGACGAAGGCAGCCGTTGTTCTGAGTGATCAGAAGTGGGTCCTGTCCCAGAGGAATATGCCGGTGCACTGATAGGTCATGGAGAATTGGAAACCAGACCTGGCATGGTCAATGAGGGGCTATCACAATCATTAGTCCCTTGTTCCTTCGCAACTTCACAAGAGTCTTTGAAATGAGTGGAAGTGGAGGGTACGCATAAAGGAGACCGCTGGCCCACGAGAGGGAGAAAGCGTCTCTTGGCTGAAGGTGTTGGCTGCGAGTGAGAGAGCAGAAGTTCCCTAGTTTGCGGTTGCGAATTGATGCAACGAGGTCTATATGAGGGTAACCCCAATGTTGGAATATTGAGTCTGCTACAGTGGGGTTGAGGGACAACTCATGCGGTTGAAAAGTGCGACTCAGCTTGTCTGCCAACACATTGTCCACTCCCGGCAAGTAGGTGGCTCTGAAGTACATAGAGTAGGAAAGGGCCTCTGCCCATCTCTGTGCAGCTTCCTGACACAGAAGGGAGGACCCCGTTCCCCCTTGCTTGTTGATGTACCACATGGCCACGTGGTTGGCTGTTAGAAAGGTGATGCTGAAAAACCCTGAGAGCATATCTGATTGCACGAAGCTCCAGGAAATTTATTTGGTGTTTGGCTTCCTCTGGAGAACAAATGCCCTGAGTTTGCAGGTTTCCAACGTGCACCCAAGCCGAAGTTGGAGGCATCTGTTGTCACGGTTATTTGAGGTTCTGGAACCTGAAATGGAAAGCCTTGTAGCAGATTGGATTGGTTTGCCCACCAGGCCAGCGATAAGCGGAGCTGTTTGGTGATGTGAACATTGGCTGAGAAGACTGAATCCACTGCGCTTTTAGAGTCCACTGCATTACTTTCATGGCAAGGTGGGCCATGGGAGTGACATGCACCGAGGAGGCCATATGACCCAGTAAGATTAGAAAATGACATGCAGTTGATTGTTGTCTAGACTGCAGTCGATGGGCCAGAGAAGCAAGAGTGAGAGCTCGATCCAGAGGTAGGAAGGCTTTCGCTTTTGGAGTGCCCAAGTCAGCCCCTATGAACGACAGGGTCTGAGACAGAACTAGCCTGGATTTTGGATAGGTTGAGGAACCCTAGGGAGATCAGGGTATGCAAAGTGAGACTTAGGGACGTCAACGCAGTTTGCTGAGTGGGAGCCCTGATCAACAAATCGTCGAGATAGGGGTAGACGTGGACACTGACTTCTGAGAAAGGCAGCTACGACTACGAGGCACTTGGTGAAGACTCGTGGGGCAGATGCTAGGCCGAATGGTAACACTCGATATTGGAAGTGTTTTGGACCAACTAGGAATTTGAGGAAGCTGCACTGTGACTGAGTAATTGAAATGTGCGTGTAGGCGTCCTGGAGGTCTAGAGAGCAGAGCCAGTCTTCCCTTTAGAGAAGGGGAAGAAGAGAACCCAAGGTCACCATCTTGAACTTTTCTCTTTGTAGGTTTGTTTAAGGTGCGAAGATCCAGTATTGGGCTAGCACCTGAGGAAATCATGTCTATCCCTATTCATGAAATCCTTCTGGACCTTTTTTTTTTTGTCTAAGTAATTTGTCAGTCCAGCAAAATGCCAAACAGAATTAGAACATTAGCACCTGGAGCAGGAGGGAGACCTCCTGCTCCAGGAGTGGTCAGATGTTCCCCACGTCAGCCAAGGTGGGGAATCCGGTGGAACAGAGAAAGTTGGTAGCCTTGAGTTACTACAGCAAGTACCCAT
Organism: Rhinatrema bivittatum; assembly: GCF_901001135.1. Lineage (NCBI taxonomy): Eukaryota > Metazoa > Chordata > Amphibia > Gymnophiona > Rhinatrematidae > Rhinatrema > Rhinatrema bivittatum. The sequence goes on from NC_042619.1 coordinate 219,318,705, forward strand.
TGACCCATGGTGACTGTGTGCCATGGTCTGGAGAAGTGGCACAACCAGCCTCCAACAGGAATGGCCAGAAGTGGAGGCTGGGTACTGCTCTCCAGGAAGGAGTCAAAATCCAGACACTGGCCTTGGCTGTGACTTTTGTACTCGAGGTTGCCTGGATTGGCCTTTGTGGTAAGGCTTAGAAGGCCGACCCCTGGATGCTGGGGGATAGTATCTCCTTTGCCGGTAGACTTGTCTCTTGGAGTCTCTTCTAAAAGATCTTTTGGAAGAGTAAGAGAGATCAGAAGGCAGTAAGGAGAGCTGGCACAGAGTCTCTTGGTGGTCCTTGAGCTGCACCACTGCTTCTTGAATTTTTTCTCCAAAGAGATTATCCCCAGCGCAGGGCAAGTCAGCTAACCTGTCCTGCACCTCTGGTCTGAGGTCTGAAGACTTTAGCCAGGCCCATCTCCTCGCACTAATTCCTGCCGCCGAAACTCTGGAGGCAGTGTCAAAGATGTCATACGCCAACCGTACTTCATGTCTGCCAGCATCTAGGCCTTTTTGTGCTAGGGCATGAAGCTGGTCCTGGAATTGCAGAGGTAAGGCTTCAGCAAATTCCTGAATCGTTGAACAGGGCCCTGTTGTATTGGGACATGTACAATTTGTAGGAAGCAATATGAGAGATCGGCATTGAGCCATGGAATACACGTCTTCCAAACACATCCAGGAATGTTTGTTCCTTTCCTGGAGGAATGGAAGAATGAGGTTTGGAGCATCGTGCCCTCTTCTGGGCTGACTCCACAACCACTGAGTGATGATCTAATCGAGTTCTCTGGAAGCCAGGGGCTGACTGAACTAGGTTGAGAGGTGCCACACAGCCAGGGTGCTCCCAATTTCTCTTTAAAAGGTCCAGAAGTGTGGGTGTGGGTGGGTATAAGTATTAACAAATGGTCAATTGTTATAGATATATCATGGAACATGTTCTTAATGTACTTAAGCGCTTTTTTGATATGAGGTTGTAATTCCCATGTTCTAATTCTGTTTGGCATTTTGCTGGACTGACAATAAAAATTACTTAGACAAAAAAAAAAGGTCCAGAATGATTTCATGAATAGGGATAGACATGATTTCCTCAGGAGCATCAAGAAACTGGAGAAGCTCCAGCATCTGATGCCTAGAGTCCTCTTCAGTCTGAAGCTGGAATGGAACCGTTTCAGACATTCTTTACAAAGTTGATAAAGGACAAGTCCTCTGGAGGAGAACGCTTCCTTTCATCAGGAGGAGAGGGCTGTGAAGGTAGATCATTGGTATCCTGGGACGAATCATTGGTCCAGTGATCATAAGACTCATCATCAGCTCCCATATGTTCATCAGAAGGGAGTATGTGTTAATCCTGAAGGCCCGGGCCGCGACATCGATGGGTGTAACCGTGGCAGCACCTTGGAGGGCAGAATGGAGATCGGTGTTTCCTCTTCTTCTTCAGATGACAAGGGTATCGGTGAGGAAGGAATCTGGGCCATCGGTTCCCTTGGATCCACCGGTGGAAGGGCACCGATTAACGCATCCATTCTTGCCAATAGCGGTGCTAGCGCCAAGGGAATCGGATTGGTGGCTGGCTCAGGAACCGGCGTCGGAGGTTTGAACCCCTGGAGTGCTTTACCGATGGCCTCTTGGATCATCCGATCCAATTCCTCATGGAAACCTGGGGCATGGATACCCAGTTCCAGAGTAGGAGCCAGCACTGGCATAGCCGGAGGGTCCATCGGTGAAAGTGGTGTCGCGGCTCCCGACACCTGTCCAGGTGGGGGAACGCCTCGGTGACCTAGAGACAGAAGAGGATGGGGCCTTTTCTGTACGGGACTTCTTTGTCGGTGGCTCAGACGACGTTGATGCTAAGGGCTTGCCTGTATCGGAGGCCTGAGCTTTCCGATGGCGGTGTCAATGTTTTTCTCGATGTTCTCCTCTGTCTTTTTTGTGAGGAGGAACAGAGGGGGTTGACATCCACGGAGTCGAAGCCGGTTGGGCAGCAGTGGTTTCCCAGTGCTGGCACGAAGTCGACTGTACTGGTTTGAATGACGTTGAAGCTATCGATGGAGTCGGGGTTTTTGACCAAAAGAGAAGTTCCATCTTCTCCAGCCTAGCCTTGCGACCTTTTGGTGTCATTTGGGCACATTTGGTGCAAGTAAGGACATCATGGCCAGACCCCAAACACATCACACAGACCGTGTGAGGGTCAGTGATGGGCATTGTTAGAGTGCAGTCGGGGCATCGACGGAAACAGACACCATGGCCTCGACAAAATTTAGTCTCGGTGCGGTCGATGGCCAGAAGGCCGGAAGGCCGCAAGGGGAAAACTAGACAGGAATTGACCGCAAGCAGGTAAAAAACTTACCGTTCGACCGCGGAGCAAGATATTGATAAGGGGATCCCTATGGGGTAGAAATTTTTGATAAAGTTCCATGAGGAAAAATTCCTGTCAGGAATCTCTGAAGAGTTCCTTAACCCATGTGGCTATTGCTGCGCGAAAAAAAGAAGACTGAAGAGGGACCCCTGCTGGATGCAGGGTTGGTGCCATGCTGGGCATGCCCAGTAGGTGCCAGTCAAAGTTCTGGAAACTTTGACAAAAGTGTTCTGTGATTGGGCTCCATCCTGATATCACCCATATGTGAGGCGTACCATCCTGCTTGTCCTGTGAGAATTCTTTTAAATTTTATTAACAGATACATTTGCAGATCCAATAATCTGAGATGAGACTGCCACATCTGTTTAACACATATAGCGGTAACTCCTAAAGTAAAGTTTCTTTGGTATAATGAACAAAAAATTACATTTATTATCAGTAAACATGTAAAACCTTTAATCCCTTGTTCTCTGTAAAAAGCAAACTCCCAATTTTGTAAACAATAAAACAGTTGGACAAATACATCTTTGGTTGCATATAACCAGGTTGCAGTTTTTTTTTTGTTCAAATGTTCTTCAGCCAGGGTACTGTAGTTGGTGCACAACTCCAAACTGGATGCCACTCAGAACTGATAGTTGACAAAGCATAATCCACAACCCTTTGGAGTACTTGTCTGATCAGGTGAAATACATTTAGTGCAAAAACCCATATGGCGTGTATACCAAAACTACAATGGCAGTAAAAATAGTACTTGCACTGTATAGCCATTAAGTATCTATTGTGAAAGTGTTTCAAACGGAAAGATTGCTACTGCATTTTCTTGTTGATCTCCAGAACATTAATACACAGAAAAAAAAAATTGCCAACCCACCAAAAAATTACAAAAAGAATTTTGCCCTCATGTAATACTCATAGAAATATTCTGAAAATTATCAAGTTTAACCATAATTAAAGTTTGTCTTCTTTCCTTGACATTTCTTGTAATACTTTGTTCCCTTTTGTTAGCAACAAGTGTTACTTTGTGCAGAAGGCCTAACCCAAGCAGCTCAACAGAACAGTAATACTGACAACACAGCATCTTACACAAGTAGCTAAACACAGAAATGGAGGCAGTGGATATCTGATGTAGAGACAGCACAGGACATCACCGGCAGGAAAGAGGCTTTTATGTCAATCCAATTTCTTCAAGTACGCTCCGGGGGGTCTCTGCTTCCTGCCAGGGCAGAGGGGGGGAAAAAAAAAGCAAGATAGTGATAAACAGGGTCAAGCTGCTAATGAAGACAATATCTAGTTTCAAGGCCAACTGGAACTAAACATTTTCTCAAATCAATCAAAACAAAGATTTAGCAGGACTATAATCATAAAGCTATGAACAAGAGGAGAATTCAAGAAAACCCCATGAAGTCAGGGAGAATCAAATGAGAAAATCCATGGATATTGAAATCCATCAAAAGTAAATTCTGCAAAAGCCACAACTATAAAAAAATCCAACATGAAACAACAAAAATGAAATCAAAATGCATAATCATAGACCCAGACATTAGCTAACTAAAGATGAGAGACTCAAAAATTAGATTGCCAAGTGCTTCCCCTCGTGGCCATGCTTGGAGTGTGCACTCTGTATACATTATTAGCTGGGTCATTGCAGCCACCAGTTTGTGACAATTTTTTTTAGTGCATGTTAAAGCTAGGTTATATATCTATCCAGCTTGCTTTTAGCTTTAAATTTTGTTTCTAGAGTTTTTTTTTTTTTTAAATCACTACTCAATTTGTTTCACATTTGGATTTTGTTCTGGGCCTATGCACTTGCAGCATTTATTTGTAATATAATATAATACCCACACATTTATTTAAAATTAGAACACTAAATTAAGTTCTAGTTATTAAAAGAGGCTTAGTCCCTGAATATCACAAAAGATTGCAAACAGAACATATTTCAACACAGACTGAACAAGCAGGAACAAGCCACAAAACAAGACAGACTAATGGAGCCAAGTAATGCCACTGATTCTATTGGTCTTTAGCAAGGGCCAGATAGTCCTAAAGATGCTGCTAAAATGCTAATATGTAGCCTGTTGATACAGTATCCCTTCAAAATCTGCACTAAACTCATTTCTCTAGGATTACTGTGCCACTGATAGGTAATATCGGAAGCCGTGCATAAGAAAGGCGCAGAATGCTGCTGAGGATATAAGACCCATGACCAATCCAAACACATAGCACGGCTGGTTTAGAAAGAATCCCAAAACTGCAAAGCTGAAGTAGAATGGTTTAAATTGATAAAGGATTAAAACTAGTACTATAATATAAGGAAGTGTAAAGTTCAATGCCTGTTTAAAAAAAAAACCAAAAAAAACCCAACAAAAAACAAACTTGACTTATGTTGGGTTTTACTAGTTGCTAGTTTCAAAACTACCAGAAAGTCCCACTAACCAAGCAGCTTTCTCTTTTCCTGTTCATGTTACCCATGATAGGTATTGCACATTTTGGAACCCGTTTCTCATTTGATGTCACATCACAACCACCACAGATCAATTGTCCTCAGCTACATTTCATTGCAGTAGAACCTGAAAGTCAAACATTTTTCCTCTTTACCCCTTTCTTTACCCCCGCCCCCCCAGAAAGCATGCTTTAATGGCTCACGGGACCCTGCTCAGCCTGTGTGGCACACCCTCACACTCTGGAAGGAGTGGCCACCATCATGGCAGCTATCTTCCTGTCGTGCACCACCTCCGACACCCAGGTCCTGACTGGCGCTGATGAATGAGGCGGAGTGGGGTCTGAACTCAGATCCCCCTGCACTGCAATGTGCAGGGCTATGGCCTGACCCACATTTGCCCTGTAAGGAATGAGTTTATGCAATAACATGGGTCTAATTTTTATTCATTTATTATTTATTTGTTTTTTTTAAGGGTCATGTCAGCAAAAATGTATTGGAATGGTGGGTGAAAGTCCAGTATTAGATGCTTAATATAATTTGCCCATGGCACCTTACAGATGAGCCTGCTAGCATACATTTTGTGGAGGGAATTTATATTGAGGGGACAGAGAAGGAATTACATAGTTATTTTACATAAAGTTAAATAAGAGCAAGAAAAAAAATGCTTTCCACAATCCTCTTATGTAAATCAGATTAATCTTGGCCAAACTGCACAGTTTACCAGTAAAGATTTGCATTATTTGAAGTCTCATTTTTTTGTGAAAAGGGATACTGTATCTTCTCATGAAAGAATCATACTTTGCTCAGAGAGAATAAAAACTTACTTTAGCATCCTAAAACAAGGCATGGCACAAAGCAAGGAAAAGAAAAATTACATTAAGAAGCAAATCCTTTACAAAATTAACCTAAACATGTGGTGTATAAAAAGCTTTAGAGGGGTCAAAACATACTGCCAGAACCCATGATCAGACATTCAAAACGTTATATTGTGTTCTGCTTTATCAAGAAACCTACACTTCTGCTACAATTCAAACTGCAATGGTACTTCAATCAATGTCATTGATTTTAGGATTCTTATTTGGAAGGTACCTTTGAGCCTGATTTATAAAGGTCTTTCTGTCCATGGGAAAAACCTTTTACAAATCAAACTTAATGGACCGAGACAATGTGACCCTCAGGTTGCATGTTACTAAAGGTTCCTTGGTGACCACAGATTATGAAGATCAATTTGTGTTTCTCATGATATGACAGCTACAATCCAAGCATTTGGTAAATTAGTTTCACTGTATATAGCACCATATTGCTGTATAAATGAAAAATAAATTCTACCTGGAAGCTTAAATTAAAAAAAAAAAAAAGGCAAACATTTATAGAAAATAAAATCCCTAGGTTTGTTTTGTATACTTGTGTTTATGCAAAGAAGAGACTGCTGGGACTGAATCACGTAGTGAAGCCCCAGAGCTGATGGACACACAAACAAGCTGAAAGGCACAAAGGTGTGCTCACATATCATATAATCTAAAACCATCAGTACAGGCACCCTCTAAGGCAAGTGTGGCCAGCTCCTGACCAAGAGCCACAAACAGGCCTGGTTTTCAGGATCTCCACAATGAATATGCATATGAGAGATCTGCATAAACTGCCTCCACTGTATGCAAATCTCTCATATGCATATTCATTGTGGAGAGCCTGAAAACTTGACCTGTTTGTGGCTCTCAAGGACCAAAGTTGGCCACCCCTACTCTAAGGGACCGTGGAGCTACCTGGAGTGAGAAATCACTTATTGAGAACCAAACACATCAAGGAAACACTTTTTTTTTTTTTTTTGCAACATATTTGTTTTGTGTTTTACATTTCCAAGTGATGCTGAACTAACAGCTTTCAACAAAAGGGTCTGTTAGTGGTGTAGAGGAGTATGAAAAACACTTTACATAATATTTAAAAACTAGCCGTCTTTTTTTTGTACATGGGACCCTCATGGGACATTATTAGAGCTATTTTACTCCATGATTTCTGAGCAGCAGTTAGGTACATTTAAAGTGCATTTTATGCTTCAACTGCTGAAAGATGTAGCACTTTAGTAACCACCCAGCTCTGGGTTACTTGATATTCAAGATACAACCTGAATTACAAATCAAGAAACCCTGAACAGCTGGCAGAGTGCTACAGAAATTGTGCTTAGTGTAATAAAGGTTTTGTAGTGCCAGATAAATGATTCACTTTGGACTGATATGCAGATAGGCACTGGAAGAGCCTCTAATGTAAATCTGGCAGTCCTGTATGAGACAGGGGTATAAAAACAATGCTGTAGTTTGAGTGTAGTTCATATCCAGGCCTTTAAAGAGGTTCACCGCTGAAGAATCTGGATCTTTCTGCAAGCCCAGCTCACAGCAAGGAGACTAAAAGAAAGCAGCCCTATAAAAGAGGGGAAGCCATGTCTCCAGCAGGAGGTAGTGGTGTGGGGTTATGATGGGTCCTAAGTTTGGGAAAATGCACAAGAGACATTTATATTTACACAGCCACATATCCTTGATGATGCAGTGTATAGGGACTTAAAATTCTTGCCTGACTGCCCAAATAAGGAGCTCAGTTTAGTGCCCTGCTGCAGAAATGGCTTCAGCAGCAGTTCCCCTCCCCTTACGGACTAGGGACAGCCAATTATAAGAAGGTAGGACTGGTTGAGCTTTTGGCTTCCTGACCAACTCTTAAGTTCCATGAGAAGCTAGACATCTATTTCAACCAATTCTCCACAAAGATACATACAAAATACATTTTCTGTATAAAATGCGGTTGGGGAGGGATTTCTGGAAGTATAAAGCTGCGAGTACCTTATAGAAACACTTCCACCCAACCTTTAAACAGAATAAACTTTACATCACTGTAAGAGAGTCTGTGATTTCAATTACATCTGACAGACCTGGGATGGTCACGTTACTTAATTCTAAGTTAAGAATGTTAAGTGCCAAGCTTGGTCAGCCCAACAGTCCATGGAGCCCAGTATTCTGTCTCCCAAGGGACCTGGGCTGATCACAGTCAAAGCACTCAGCCCATATTAACAGGGGAAGTTCACTACTTCCAGATGCAAGAGATGACAATTCTCCCCATCTACCTCTCCTCCAGAAACTTAACCCTATTATACTATTAATCTTCACCACATCTTTCAGCAACAAATTCCACAACTTAATGGTGTGCTGGCTGAAAGAATACTCCCAAATTTGTTTTATATCTGCTACCACTTAGTTCTATTGTTAATTGAAAGAATAAATAATTACTCTGTTAAACTGTTACACACCACTCAGGATTTTATAAACCTCTCAGATATAGCTTAAACATAAATAATAAAATTTATAAGAACAAAAGAAGTTGCCATACTGGGTCAGACCGAGGGTCCATCAAGCCTAGCATCCATATCTATTTCTTTCTCTCTCTCTCTCTATATATATATGGGATGATTTTTTTATATAAATATATTTTTATATGTAAAAATATATAAAAAATATACATACACATTATATATAAAATCATGGCACCCTCTTTTCCCCCCCCTTTATAGTACTTTCACTGCTGCTTCTCTCCCATTTCCCTTGTCTCGATTCTCTCAGGTACTCTGTGGTATTCCTTCTGTTTCCTTCCAAGATGCCTCTTCCACTGCCTTCTCTCTCCAGCACCTGTTCCTCTTACTGGCAGCTGTCTGCCAAAGCCTGCCAGCTCCTCCTCCTCCCCCCCCTTTGTGCTACATATACAGTGTGCAGCCAGAAAGCTGCAGTCATTTTAATTCTTACCTCTTCTTTAGAAGCTTATTTTGGCCCTGCCTTCTCACATACTGCAACTCACTTTCTTGCCTTAAAGCAGAGGGTTTCAACCTTCTTAAAAAGCCTACCCCTTCTATCTCAGTTTCAGCCCATATACTCAATCAATATCATGCAGGGGTGGGTGGAGAGAACACCACCACACAACCAGCCCCCTGCATATTTAAATACTAACAAAAAAAAAGTTTTTCTGCCTCTGTTGTCCAAGGGTTTTATTCCATCATGAGGTTTAGCAATCTTTGCTCCTGCCTGTTTCTAAACCTTTTCCAGGTTTTCACTTTACCCTTCCTTATTCTCCATCTCTCTCCCCCTCCCACCAGCATTCTCTCATCTCACTTATTTTGCTCTTCTTTTTCTGCTGTCCAACTCCTCTTCACTTCTCCCCATCTTGTCCTCATAACTCCCTTCTACCTCTCCTCTCACTCTAACCATCTCCCAAGTCAAATCATCATTTATGACACTTGTCTAACAGTATCTCTAACCTCCATCTCCTACTCCTTCCCTCATTTTCTCTGTTTCACTTGCCTTTCCCATCTCTCCTCATCTTTTGCATGCATGAGGACAGGGAAGCACTCAAGTGGAGGGTTAGATGCACTTGAGAGCCAATCTCTTTCATCCATGCTGAAAACCTGGCCAGGTATAGCCTGAAGTATCTCCCCCTTTCGGTCCCTTTGCCTTCCCATTTCCCTTGTCTCTTCTTCTTCTTGCCCTTCCCTGCTGCCCAATCGCTCATTCTCCCCCCCCCCCCACTCACCTAATGTGGATCCTGGGCCCCCTTTCATTTCCTCAACCTGATTCCATAGTCCTTTCTTGCAGCAGGAACCAGTCCCATGGCCACTGTGATAGTGGCATTTATTGATCTTGAGGAAGTGTGGGCAGGAGCTGAGCCAGAGCACAAGGCAGACAGGCAGGCACACTGTGGCAGTTTGGGAAATGGGCAGAAGGAACGAATTGCTGGAGAGGCACTTTCACATGACTTCCCTATGGCTGTTCATGTACCAGCAGATGAAAATCCCTGCCTTAAAAGATGCCCTATATTTGTTTTTTCTTTATTGCAATGTTTAAAATTCAAACCTTGACTAATTTTACAAGAGCACTACTTTGTTGCAAGATGTTTGGTCATGCACGATATAGATGGATCAAGGCACCCAAATATTAAGCCTAAGTAGACATGCTGTCAGTTTAAACGGCTTTCTTTTTTTTTTTTTTATTAGGCATAAATTAACAAGTGACAATGTACACAGAATCTGAAGTAAAGACTGGTACACAGGTCAAGCAATGCAACTGCAGTACATCTCATCCAAAGAGGATAATGAAACAAAAGTAATTCACAGGAGACCAAAATGCATGCAATTCTTTTATTTAAGACATGCCAGGAAAGTCATTTTAGCAATTGGTTATTTAAAGCAAGCAGCTGTACAGAGATAAGTGAGTGTGTGTTGGGGGGGGGGGGGGGGGTGTGACATGAGGAAAGTATTTCTTTTAAGTCTGCTTACACTATCAAACCCACAGGTATGCAAGAATGCAAGCTAAAACATCTGTTTTGGTATTTATAATATTTTTTATCAAAGAAAATATGGAAGTTCACCTCATGCTCAAATGTTAATTATATTTTTTTCAAGCATACTGCAAATATTTTGAACATAAACCCTTTTATCTGGAGTGCAGCTGCAGAGATTTCTGTATTTTAAAAACTATGTCACAATATTTAAAGATTAGAAATCAATTAATTATTTTAAGTTGGGGAAATAACTAATCTGTAGCTGATTGTTTCATCTCTGCTTATTACACATACCTACTAAATTAAGCTGTATGAATATCTACAGCTATTAACTGTTACTTGTCTGGCCAGATTATTTTGTTTTCAGTCTGAGCTTTTTTCAGTAAGCATCCCCTTGAATAAAGTGATTTTATGTACTTGAAAAGATCCTCATTGAACTGGGCCTCTTCAAATATATACTTAACAAGGGCTGAAGAGTGAAAAAAAACAACCCTCCAAGACTGTCATATGCTGGAAGGCGTTTTGCCAGTGCATTCTTACTGGAAAATGAATTAGGATCAGCACAAAATTAGATTTCTTTAGGATATACTGGGAATTGACAGATACAGGAAATGTGTATGCACATCTACCCAGAATAGACAAATGTCAAGGAGTAGAGTGAATGGGCCAGTTTGATCTTTACCTACTATTTTCATTTGCACAGTTATAGCAGCTTAGTGATATGCATGTTGCCATGGATTTGTGGAAAGTCAGGGAATAATTTGCTTATACACATTGGGAAAAGAAAATGTAACAAGGGAAAAGCTATTTGTTTTATTATTAAACTGAAAAATCATGCAAAAGTTAAGTTTTCAGTGCAGTCACCTAGACAAGCACTACAATTTGCTTGAAAATGTAAAGAATTTTAACAATCCCCCTCTTCACAGGAGGTTGCTCTCACCATTTGCATGAGAGTCACCAGACAACTATCAGCAAGAAATAACATTCTCAATTGCACAAGGGTGTTATAAAATGCCAATTATTTGGCATTACCAGGCTGCTGCTAAGTAGGATTTCATTCATTTTCAAATAGCTAAGCAGCCAATGCACAGGTTGAAGTTTTGCTCAGTTTTTACAACTTACAAGAAAGAAAAGGGGTGTGTAAATACATTTTCTACTGAATGGAACCAGAAACTGAAGCAAGTTTGTTTACTCTAGTGTTTTCGCATAGGGAACAGGATGAATTAGCCATACTATGTGGGTGATATGTGGCAGCACAGAACAGCCTAGTCTCTTAGCATGTGCAGGAGCTCCCCTGTAGGTATTGCCTCATGAGCCACCTCAATCAACATCAGAGATAATTCTAGCTATGTAATCAACTCTCCAGGGAGGTGGGCAGGCATTCCATGGCTAATTCATCCTGCTATGGAAAACACAGTTTATGGTAAAGCAAACTTGCTTTTTCCTTCTATAAGGAGGCTGAATTAGCCATTACATATGGGGACTCCCAATCTGAGGGTTGCAGCAGAGAACATACTAAGTAAGCAACCTAGACCCCACCATGGAGAGTAGTAGACTTCTGCAACAGGTTATGCAAAACTGCCTGTCCAAATTTACTGCTACTCTGACTGACTGACCAGATGGTAATGGGATGTAAAGGTGTGAACCTATAACCAGGTGGTAGCTTTGCAGATGAACAACAAAGTTCCATAGCCCTCACTTGATGAGCTTTAATGAAGTCTTCAATCTATAAGCCTAAGATGTAGCAGTGTTGAATTCAATCCACCATTCAGATAGACAATGTACATTTGGCAACTGCTATATCAAGTCTATTAGGGGCGTATGGCCCTGTAACTGTGAAGCTTGGCGGTGTGGTTAGTCTTTTCTTATAGTGGCACATGGTTGTTTTACAATCCCAAGTGTAAAGGAGTTTTACTTCTTTACTTGCAAGGAAAGAAGCCAAGTAATGGATTGATGCGGAAAGCAGAGATAACCTTTGGCAGAAACATCAGGTGAGCATGAAGAATCACCCTGTTGCGGGAGAACTGCATGTAGTGGATAATGTATATGAGCTTGGACTCTTCTAAATGAGGTAGTGGCGATGAGGAACACTCCATTCCAAGAATGTTAGAGAAGCCATCTCTGGAAGTTCAAAAGGCAGCCTCAGCTGTTGAAAAAGGACCACATTCAAGTCCCTTGAAACCAGAAGTTTTTGTACCAGAGGTTTAAGATGTACTAACCCCTTCATAAATCTCAATACCAGTGGATAAGTAAATGTAGGTTCAGCACCCAGTACAACATGTTGCATTGCTAAAGAGCTGAGATGTATTCTTACCAAAGACATGGTGAGGCCTGAACCAGACAGGAGAAATACAATAGTAAATACTTAGGCTTGCATGAAAATGGTTTTAGAGTATTTTGTTGACACCACTTGGAATAGTTGTTCTGTCTGAAAGCATAGCCGTTCCCTAGCAGATGAAATGAGCCAAAACCATGTCTTCGGGTGCTGTAGGCAGAAACATCTGCGATTACAGAGCGTTATACCTTCAAGCTGTTAAATTGAGGGATGGAAGGTTTAGATAAAGCATACCTTCGCCCTGACATAAGAACATAGAATCACTTCACAGATGTATGGGAGGAGGCTACTGGACAGTTGTATTAGATATGGAAATCACATCTGTCTAGGGCATGCTGGAGCTATTGAGGATCAAGCATGCACAATCTTGCAACAGGTTTTGCATTATTGTGGCAATCAATGATACATGCATGACGTTTTCTTCCCCCATAGAGAAGAAAAACATCTTGAGCCAGGCTTTTGCTGGAAAGTACTGAGCAGAACAGATCTAGCTTTTTGTTTAGCACTGATAGAAATATGTTGACTGTCAGTAAACGTCAGAAGTGTCTGCTGTTAATTGTCTGCTGTTAATTGTCACAGAGAACATTCATGAAGGCAGAATAATCTGCTGAGGTGACCTTTCAGTATATTGGACATTCCTGTAAGATGGGCAGCCTGATTCAATTCCAAATAATTGAATTTTCCTAGCAGAGAAGTTATGATCCTGTGCTTCTTTGCTTGTTGACAAAAAATATGGCAACTTGATTTAAATCAGGATGATAACCTGCAGAAGGCACTGTAGTAATGTCAAAAAAGCTTATCTACTCATCCTCAGTTCCAGGAATGTTAATCCAAAAGTGCCCTGGATTCAGAAAGATCTTGAGTGAGCACTCATACTTTCATCAAGGGATCCATTGCTAGTATTAGTTGTTGAGGGAACAAGTGGAGCAGAACCACCAGTTCAACTCCCACTTCATGTCATCAGAAATCTGTACTGATAAGTGCAAATAGTTGTTACTTGATCTCACTGAGAAAGCAGACTACATTGCAGGTGACAAAGATAAAGGGAGGTTAGTGGGACCACATGGATGGCTGCCAACATAACACCTAATATAAGGAATATTCTACCTGTAGACTGGTGATAGGCCAGAAGTTTGAGAACAATAGCTGTCACTAGAAGAGTCTATTCATGTCCCGATGGATTTTATTCTCCTGAATGGCACTAGGCTTGACTTTTTGAAGTTGATCAAAAAGCATAACTGTTGTAGCAGGCAACCAATAAAGGAACACTTCACGTGCCATCCCTCAAGGAGGCACACCTCACCTCCACGAGGGATCGAGCCCTCTCCATTGCTGGTCCCACCCGATGGAACACTCTACCCACAAACCTCCGACTTGAGCCTTGTACCATCAAATTCAAAAATAAATTAAAAACTTGGCTCTTCAAACAGGCTTACCCAGAATAGATCCCCTGCTTTCAACCCTTTGTTGCATCAGCACTTGATCTGAACCCATGTATAACGTTATGCTCCATCTTTTACTTGTTAGTTTTACATAGGATGTTGCTCTTGCTTGCCAGTTTCAGCTACTTCCCCTTTTGTTTCTGTAGTCCCATCCCTTGTACCTGTTTGATGTAATTTCCACCTTCAGTTCCAATGTAAACTGGTACGATGTACTACTAATACTGGTATAGCATTAAATAAAATAAATAAACATGCTGTGGTTAGCTAGTTGTCCAGGTACAGGAAACTTGAATCCTTTAACAGATGTGTGTTGCTATCACTACAAGGCATTGGTAAAGGCTTTCAGGGCTGCCAAAAGGCCAAACAGAAGTAGCCTGTACTAGTAATGGAGGGGGGGGGGGGGGGGGGGGGGGGGGGGGGAGAAGAACATCACTCTTGGAACAAAGGTAGCCCCAGTGGGAAGGATGGATGGGTATATGATCATATGTACACATTCATATCTCCTTCTGGATGGAAGGTAGATTCATGCGGAGGGAATTTTGAATTTCTCTCATAGATGTTCATTCAAGAGCCTCAGATCCAGAATGGGCCTCAATCCTTTGGGATAAGGGATTAGTGGGAGTAGAAGCTTAGTCCATGTTGAGATGCAGGGATTGGCTTTATCGCTTACTTTTTAAGAAATCAGTGCACCCCTAGATGAAGCTGTGTCAAGCAAAACTGATATGGATTGAGAGTCAAGCAATGTAGAAGAAATGGCAATGGGGTAAAAACATGCAAATTCCACAATTTTGAAGAACCAGAAGTCCTTGGTTATCTGGCACCATGCATCCAAAGCAGGCTTGGATTCTATTCCCCACTAGAACGGAGGGATGACTTGTTCACAAGAATCAAGATTTGAGCACAAGCTTCGCTAGGTCTGCTGCATGGCTTTAGGCTGACTGCTAAAACTGTGGCATTTTAGAAGGATAGAAGGTGCATCGAAGTAGGGGTTTTATTTGGGACCCACTAAAAATGACTGACCACTAGATTTTGCTTCTTTATTAGAGCAACAGTTTCTCAGTTTTTCTCCAAAGGGGATACCTCCCAGCCAAGGGAGGTTAGCCCAGATTCCATGGTACAAGAAACAGAGTGGAACAGCTCAAGACAGGTTGAAAGTGGTGACATATACTCTTCAACATCCAAAAGAGGTAATGGGTAGCAACTCCCACATTCCATCATTTGGAAAAAAGAGTTTTAGTTTTTGCATACAAGTATGAAGATGTTGCACTATACAGAATTGGAGAATAGCGATACAAATAGTAAGCATAAGCTTTGAACATCTTTCCTGTCAAAATTGTCCAATAGTTTATGGTCTTTCCTTGGAGGTGAACTGGAATGCACCTTCTATAAAGCAGAGAAGCAGCTGCACGATGCAAACTCCAAAGCTTTCCAGATTCTGTATTTCAGATCAGTTTCCTAGCAAGTGGAACACCAGAACTCAGCATTTCCAACACTCTCTTCTACAACAGACTCAAAAAACTGTACTGGAAGAGCTGTTGGTTCTGATGGTGTGTCCAGTATGAGGAGCAGCTTGAAAACTCTGGCATGGTGATGTTCATATTTACATGTGTTTGCACCCAATGTTGTTCCCATCTTTACCACCAATTCAGAATAGGTAAGGTGGGGTTGGGAGGTTCTAGAATGAGTTAAGATATACATGTAGATCCTATTTCTGAAATGAATGGCAAAGGCAAATCTGAAGGATCGCACGGTTAGCTCAGAGGAGAAATACTTTGGTCAATCACATCTGTCCAACTTGAATAGGTTGAATAAGAACCCTGTACCAAGAGTTTGATGGGTTCAGCCCTATAAGCGAAACTGGTATTCCAGTTCAAGGTATCACTGCAACAATTGTAAAGCATGGTTTGATTGCCCACTCCAACTCTCTAGTCAAATAGGAAAAGCAATTTTACACCAAACCCACAATCTGGTCGAGTGACAGATATGTTCTAGGACCTGGTGAGAGTTCTGGTAATTGGAGGGGGTAGAGGTAAACTGACCCCTTTCACCACTGACTTAGGATGCCCTGCATAAAGCTGTTTAGGTAATGCAGCTCGACTGTGATTGGATCGCTTCAATGAAGTCAAATTCCTGGAAGCTACAGAAGACTGTGCGTGCATCAATTGCAGAGTTATCTTACAGGGAAATCATGATGCCATGTGTTCTGGCACTGTGCATAGGTGGATCAAGCAGAAATTGCATCTATGCACAGAGATGTGTCACAGGCAAATGGGTTCCATAGAGTGTGGGTCATAAAGCATCCTGCAGTGAAAGTGTGCAAGTGCTCCATGCACAGACAATGGAAGTGTGCCTTGCTTTGAGGTATTTTGCTTCTTCAGAACAGGTTCCATCATGGAATGATGCTATTTTTTCTTTGAAGCAGGGCAGCATGCAATACTCAACTTCATTGCTTTGGAAGGGCTAATGGGGGAGTTTTAGAGGAGCTCCTGCTCAACTCTTTTCCTGGAGAGGCAGACTACGCTGGGTGCAGGCATAGAATTTTTGCCTGGTCGAGAACCAGCCCGAGGCATCGACAGTACAAGCTCATGGCTCTCCATGAGGGACTTAAGCTGTGAGGAGGCAAAGCTTTTGTTTTATTTTTAGTATAAAAGTGTTGCTGCAGTGGCAGCAAGGCAAATATAAAGAACAAAAATTGGAGAGATATTGAGAAAATCTGAATTTTAAAGATTTAGAGAAAAAGTTATCTGGAGAAAGTACACACATTTGTACTTGTGCTTGGACAAACAAATGACTGAGAAAGCTCATGAAAGCAATACTCATGCAGGAACTCCCACACATGCTCAGTAAGGCTCAAAGCTCTACTAGCCAGGAGAGACAAGTCTATTCAGTGCTACTGGATGTTACCCACATGCAATGGCTAATTCAATCTGTTTGACAGAAAATGGATTGAACTTTTTAACAGGCTACATAAAGATAATAAACTATTTCTTCCACAAAATTTAAAGCATATGCCTAATCTTTTAAGATAGTCTGAGAAATATCCTTTCAGGAGATGTGTACATAAAACCACAATGAGTTGCTTATATGGATTCATTGTATGGATTGCAGACTCATTTAACCAGTCAAAATAAAGCTTTAAATCATTCACTAAAATAGTACTTCCTAGTGACTTAGCTTTCTGTTCAAAATCAATTATATTCTATTTCTTCTTAATCTTATAGTGTTTGGCTTCTTTACTCCTATAGTAGTAGCATCATCTTATTACTAGAATTTTCTACTACTATATATTTACTTCCATAGTTTTATAGCAGCCAGGATCCCAGAGCACTAACTCATTGTACCAAACAGCCCCAGTTTACTAGGACTAGTTCTTAGAATCCATTTACTCTAAGATACCTTTCTAAAATTTCAGAAGTTTATGCAGCAAGGTAGGAGGGCTACAGGGTATCATTTTGAGATTAGCTCTCCATTAAGACTTTTATAAAACCTCACATTACAAATGTCAGACCAGAAATGAGAGCTAGAGTTTTGATCTTATGGCTGAATGACATCAATAAGAGTAGAAGCAATGTCTACATCCCTCACAGCTGATCTTATCATTCCTAGGCACACAGCCTTTAGAACAGAAAAACACTTAAAGCAACTATTTACACATTGTTTTGGCAGGTGAAAACTAAACAGTAGTAACAGATAATTTGATTTTGAGCCTCCTCGGCCTCCCTCTCACCAAAATAGAAACCCACCAGTAAACAAGGGAAGCTGAAAAAGTTAATACATACTCAAAATGTGATAAAGTTATTTCAGCAAGTGAGAAGTCTTATTTCCACTCACTGTGATCTCCACCAGTTGTAACAGATAGGCATAACTAATAAAAGCAAATCTTATGGATAACACTAAGTGATGAATTGCCATGGTACATACACTTTGACATGACACATGAGCAAAACAGACCACATACAAAACTGTGTATATATACATTTGTAAAATACTTTTTACATTTAAAAAAAAACCCTAAGCGTTACTATTATATTTTTTCCTCTAAAAACAGCTTTTATATTACAAGCTCTCAAAACTACAATGTTTATTCTTAAAATGTAGATAACATTAAATTTAAATTAATATTTTAAATAGATCTATACATGCAGTGGTTTTTTGTTTTTCTTTAAGATAATTAGGGAAGAACATTTCACAAAAATGGTTAAACACAGGACTATTTCTGATGCAAACAACATGTTATACCACAATGAAAGATGTTACAAAAACAAGAGACACTAAGCAGAGAATAGCAGTGAAGACAATGGCTGTGATAAGTTCTATTCTGCACGAAATAGATGGATTCAGCAAGCCCAGGACAATGCTCTGCCATAAGTCAGCTCTCTATTGCCTCTCTGAAAGTCTGCATGCGTCATTTAGTACACAGGGACATTAAAGTATTCATGACGTGGCTAAAAAAGAAATGTATAACGTCTTAACATAATAAACAAAATTAATATAGTCACAATAAATACATCCACTAACAGGACTTTTCAGTGGAATTGCTACTATAAATAGGTTAAAATAATTGCAGGCATCAGAATCAAACAGTCTTAGTTTAATAAGAAAGGAACAGTTACCCATCTTATCCAAGCAAGCAGAAGAAACTCAGGGATCCCCAGTTTCCACCCACTCCTCTGGGTTTCTAGGTCAGTTGGAACTGGCCCCCTACTGGAGTTATGTTGCCATAAGCAGCTATCTGAGGAGGTTTTCCTGTCGTTTTTACCTTTATAACTCAGCGATCATAGTAAAAGTCCAATGACTGGCAGATACACGCCATATTTTTTTTTTTTTTTTTTTTAGTTTAGAATGCAAATGCAAGCAGTCTAATAATTGGACCTGCAAGAGCAGAAATGAACATATCTAAAGATTCTTTGCCACCTGGGTAAGACAATCTATCAGACTAGCACAAGCAAAATATAGGAATACTATAAAAAGGATTATACAGAGAATACAGCACTCAGTGATTTGCAAAAGTATTCAACTCCCTAAAAAGTCAGCAGATGTGTGGATTACAAATGACACACAGATTGTTCCAGACAGTATGTTTATTGCAAACCAGTATGATCTTAAAGTAAAATTTTGAGGTCAAAATTCATTATCTCTGCATTTTTTGTAAAATAAAATTAACAAAAAAAAATGCTGCTTGCATAGGTATTCAACCCCCTTCAGACTAGTGCTTAGTAGAAACACCTTTTGCTGCAACAGCAGCTTTGTCTGTTGGAGTAAGTTTCTACCAGTGTGCAAAACTTACTCCATTCTTCCTGGCAGATTTGCTCTAGTTTGTACAGTTTGGTTGGATGACACTTATGGACTGCAATTTTCAAATAGTGCCACATTCTCGATTGGAATGAGATCTGGACGTTGACTTGGCCATTGTAGAACATTCCTTTTTGTTGTTCAAACAATCCTGTGGTGTTTGGCCTTGTGCTTGGGATCATTGTCCTGCTGAAAGGTGAACTTTCTCCCAAGTTTTAGTTGTTTTTTTTTAGGAGACTGAAGCAGGTTGTCTTATAGTATCTCCCTGTATGTTGCTCCATCTATCAGTCCTCAATTTTAACAAGATGCCTAGTCCCTGCTGAGGAAAAACATGCCTACAACATGATGCTGCCACCCCCATATTTTACTGCTGAGATGGTATTTGCTGAGGAATGGGCAGTATTAGGTTTGGACTACACATAGGGGCGGATTTTAAAAGGCGCGCGAATAGCCTACTTTTGTTTGCGCTCCAGGCGCAAATAAAAGTACGCTGGATTTTAGTAGATACGCGCGGAGCCGCGCGTATCTGCTAAAATCCTGGATCGGCGCGCGCAAGGCTATGGATTTCGTATAGCCGGCGCGCGCCGAGCCGCGCAGCCTACCCCCGTTCCCTCCAAGGCCGCTCCGAAATCGGAGCGGCCTCGGAGGGAACGTTCCTTTGCCCTCCCCTCACCTTCCCCTCCCTTCCCCTACCTAACCCACCCGCCTGGCCCTGTCTAAACCCCCCCCTTACCTTTGTCGGGGGATTTACGCCTCCCAGAGGGAGGCGTAAATCCCCGCGCGCCAGCGGGCCTCCTGCGCGCCGGGCCGCGACCTGGGGGCGGGTACGGAGGGTGCGGCCACGCCCCCGGACCGCCCCGGGCCGTAGCCACGCCCCCAAAACGCCCCCGACACGCCCTCCTCGGAGAACCCCGGGACTTACGCGAGTCCCGGGGCTCTGCGCGCGCCGGGAGGCCTATGTAAAATAGGCTTCCCGGCGCGCAGGGCCCTGCTCGCGTAAATCCGCCCGGTTTTGGGCGGATTTACGCGAGCAGGGCTCTGAAAATCCGCCCCATAGTATTTTAAATTTTGGCCAAAAAGCTCCACTTTTGTCTCATCTGACCATAAAACCTTTCCCCACATTTTAGCTGGGTCACTCATATGCTTTCTGGCAAACTCCGATGTGCTTTGATGTGTTTTTCCTTCAGTAATAGCTCCTTTATAGCCACTCTGCCATGTAGGCCAGTTGTATGCAGAGCTCTTGATATGGTTGACTGATGCACCTTCACTCCAGTCTCAGCCACTGAACTGTGTAGCTCCTTCAAAGTGATTGTGGGCCTCTGTGGCTTCCCTCACAAATCTGCTCCTTGCTCCTATGCTGAGTTTTGAAGGACATCCTTGCCAAGGCAGTGTCTGGGGTGGTATGATACAGCTTCCATATTTTCACAATTGATCCAACAATGCTCACTGGGATAGCCAAGCACTTGGATATTATTTTGTAGCCTTTTTCTATTTGTGCAAGCCTATAACTATTTTCTTTAGAATGCTCTTTGGTCTTCATTTTCACAGCTTTTCTTCAGATTCATAGTCTGACCAATGGTACTGGAATTAGGGGGTCTTTTATCCAGAAAAACAGCAGAGTTGCTTACCTGTAACAGGTGTTCTCTGAGGACAGCAGGATTTTAGTCCTCACACATGGGAGACATCATCAGATGGAGCCCCAATGCAGAAAACTTATGTCAAAGTTCTTAGAACTTTGACTAGGCACACTAAACATGCCCAGCATGCCTATCACGTGTCCAGTGGGGTCCCTCTTCAGTCTTGTAACACAGAACTATGATTAAAATAAAAAATAGGAGAAACCCAACTCCGCGGGGAGGTGGGCAGGTTTCCGAGGACTAACATCCTGCGGTTCTCTGAGAACAACTGTTACAGGTAAGTAACTTTGCTTTCTCTGATGACAAGCAGGATGGTTAGTCCTCATACATGGGTTAATCCCTAGCTACAAGCTGCTCCAACACAAAAGGGTCTAACAGACACCTAATCCAAGAGCCAACAGGCACAACACCACTGGTGCTGTTGGTAACAGAGGGGAAGACAGTCTGAACCCAAACAATGGGCCTTAGATTGGGAGAGAGTGGGTTCTACACCTCAAACAGGTTCCAAAGAACAGACAGGCTGAACCTACTGTCACATCAGCCATTCCAATGCAGACAGTAATGTGATGTGAATGTGTGGAGAGAACGCCACATCCCAGCTTTGCAGATCTCCTCCATGGGAACTGCTTGCAAGTGGGCCACTGATGCTGCCATGGCTCTGACAGAATAAGTCTTGTCATGACACCCAAGATGCAATCCTGCCTGGGCATAACAGAAGGAGATGAAAATCTGCTAGCCAGTAGGATAGTGTTTGTTTGGCAATGCCCAAATTATTCTTATCAAAAGAAACAAAAAGTTGGGTGAACTGTCTATGGGCTTCTGCCCGCTCCAGACGGAAGGCTAGGGCTTGCTTGCTGTCCAACCTGTGTAGGGCTCATTCGCCTTGATGTGTATGGGCCTGGGAAAGAATACTATTGACTAGTTAAGATGGAAATCCATCATCACCTTATGCAGGAACTTAGGCCAGATAAACAAGACCACCCTGTTATGATAAAACTTGGTGGGAGGTAGATAAGTCACTAATGCCTGGAGCTTGCTAATCCTGCATGCTGAAGTGACTGCCACCAAAAATATACCTTTCAGATCAGGTACGTCAGGTCACAGTTGCGCAGTGGCTCAAAAGGAGCTTTCAACAGCTGAGCTATCATCACGTTCAGGTCCCAAGACACAGCGGGAGGCTTCAAATGAAGCAGGCCCCGCATGAAATATTCAGCTATAGGCTGTACAGAAATGGGTGCACCATCTACACTGTGGTGGTAGGTGCCAATTGCACTTAGATGAACTAAGAGTTGGTTTTTAAGCTAGCCCCCGATAGGTGTAGAAGGTAGTTTTGTATGTGAGGCAGGAGAATGGATCTAGGGCCTTCTGCTCACACCATACAGAAAACCTTCTCCACTTCAGTCCACAGGACTTTCTAGTGAAAGGCTTTCTAGAAGCCACCAGGACCCGAGGCACATCCTCAAAGATCAAGTGGCTGCAGGATTAACCTCTCAATATCCAGGCTGTGACCAACAGGGCCTGGAGGTTGGGATGCAGCAGCTTGCCTTGATCTTGCATGATGAGATCTGGGGAAGTCCCCAGACTGATCGGTCTCCGGATGGACAACTCCTGAAGGAGTGGAAATCAGACCTGTCTCAGCCAATGAGGGGTATGAGAATCCTAGTCCCTTTGTCCTCATAAAACTTCAAGAGAGTCTTTGCCACTAAGGGAATCTGAGGATACACATACAGAAGACCCTTGCCCCAATGACAGGAAGGAGGCGTCCAAGGCTAATCTGCCATCTGTCCTGTGCAGGGAACAGAACCGAGGCACCTTTCCTGTTGCAGGGGGGATGCGAACAGATCTATGTTCGGGCTCCTGCAGAGGTGGAATATCCCATCTGCTACTCCCTAGTCCAGGGGCCACTCATAGAGCCTGTCCACTACCACGTTCTCCATCCCAGCCAGGTACATGGCCCTGAGCACCATCCCATGGGACAGGGCCCACAACCAGATCTAGACCACTTCCTGACACAAGAGGTAGGATCCCATGCCTCCCTGCTTGTTGACATACCACATGGCTACCTGTTGTCAGTCTGGATGAGAACTTTCTTGGACAGCCGATCTCTGAATGTCCATAACGCGTACCTGATCGCCCGAAGCTCCAGGAAGTTGATTTGACAAGAACATTCCTGAGTGGACCACAGGCCCTGAGTGCTGAGCCCATCACATGAACTCTCCACCCCAGGGTAGATGTATGTGTGGTTAGCACAATTTGAGTGGGGAGACTCCAAAATGAAATCCCCTGTTCCAGATTGGAGAGTACCTGCCGCCAGGACAAAGAGTCCCTGAGAGACAGGGTGACTTGGAGGCTCTGAGTGGCCTGGTACCACTGTAACTCAGGGTCCATTGGGCTCTGCACATGTGTAAATGTACCAAGGGAGTGACATGGACAGTTGCGGCCATATGGCCCAACAACCTCAATATGTGCCAGGCTGACACCTGCTGGCTGTTGAACCTCTGCTGCAATGGCCGCCAAGGCGACAGTCCTCTGGCGAGGCAGAAAGGCCCTGGCCTGAGCCTTGTCTAGCATGGCTCTTATGAAGTGACAGGCTGAGATGGAACTTTGGGTAGTTGAGAACGAACCCTAGTGACTCCAACACCCGAATGGCCAAGCTCATGGACCTGATGGCCTCTGCCTGAGATGTGCTCTTGATCAGCCAATTGTCTAGGTGTGGGAAAACATGCACTTCCAGTCTGCAGAGGTGACCGCCATCAAGGCCAGGCATTTTGTGAGGACCCATGGGGTGGAAATGAGCCCTTACAGCAACACCCAGTAAAGGAAGTGCTGATTTAAGATAAGAACATAAGAAATTGCCATGCTGAGTCAGACCATGGGTCCATCAAGCCCAGCATCCCGTTTCCAACAGAGGCCAAACCAGGCCACAAGAACCCTGGAAAGTACCCAAACACCAAGATCATCCCATGCTACTGATGCCAGTAATAGAGGCCATTCTCTAAGTCAACTTGATTAATAGCAGTTAATGGACTTCTCCTCCAAGAACTTTTCCAAACCTTTTTTTAAACCCA
The DNA here is from genome assembly GCF_901001135.1 of Rhinatrema bivittatum. NCBI lineage: Eukaryota > Metazoa > Chordata > Amphibia > Gymnophiona > Rhinatrematidae > Rhinatrema > Rhinatrema bivittatum. Next base: position 219,342,606 of record NC_042619.1, read on the forward strand.
ACTACACTAACCACAACCTCTGGCAACACATTCCAGAGCTTAATTGTGCATTGAGTGAAAAAGAATTTTCTACAATTAGTCTTAAATGTGCTACTTGCTAACTTCATGGGGGTGCCCCCTAGTCCTCCTATTATCCGAAAGTGTAAATAACCAATTCACATCTACTCGTTCAAGACCTCTCATGATGTTTAAAGACCCTCTATCATATCCACCTCAGCCATCTCTTCTCCAATCTGAACAGCCCTAACCTCTTCAGCCTTTCCTCATAGGGGAGCTGTTCCATCCCCTTTATCATTTTGATCACCCTTCTCTGTACCTTCTCCATCGCAACTATATCTTTTTTGAGATGTGGTGACCAGAATTGTACACAGTATTCAAGGAGCGGTCTCACCATGGAGCGATACAGAGGCATTATGACATTTTCTGTTTTATTCACCATTCCCTTCCTAATTCCTAACATTGTTTGCTTTTTTTGACTGCTGCAGCACACTGAGCTGACGATTTCAAAATATTATCCACTATGATGCCTAGTTCTTTTTCCTGGGTGGTAGCTCCTAATATGGAACCTAACATTTCCCTCCACGAATCGGAGATCCTGTGACCGGGGAAGATCTCGATATGGGTGTATGCAACCTTTAGGTCCAGGGAGCGTAGCCAGACCCCTTTTTGCAAAAAGGGGGATCAAGGTGCTCAAGGAAACCATCTTGAACTTTTCTTTTTTTTTTTTTTTTTAGAAACTTGTTCAAGGCCATTAGATCTAGGATGAGAGAAAGTCCTGTTCTCTTTGGAATCATAAGTACCTACAGTAAAATCCCTGCCCTCTTTCCCTTGGTGGAACAAGCTTGACTGCTCTGGCCATTAAGGAGGAGGAGAGCTCTGCTAGAAGTACCTCCTGATGTGCTACCGGCACCCTATATGGGCAGTATGGCAGGACACTCAATATATTCAATTGGTATCCCTGACAGATGATGGACAGAACCCACTAGTCTGAGGTTACACTAAGCCACTGGCTCACAAAGAACAATAGCCTGTCCCAGATCAGAGGGTCCATCACCTTGATATGGACAACTGGCCTATGCTCCTTGCAGCCCAGTCAAAACCCTGTCCCCAGAGTTGAGCGAGAAGTTGACTGGGGCTTGGGAGCTCTGATGGTGTTGATGGGAGTGAGGAGGCGGAGGATAGTACTTCCTTTGACGAAAGAAGGACTTCCTTGGCCCTAGTCTTGGGCTCTTGGATGAGAACGGGTCCAGATTACTGGCAGAGTTGTTGTTGATTGGTTTCATGGTGGTCCAGGAGTTGAACAACATTCCTCACTCTCTCTCTCTGAAGAGATTCTCTCCAGTACATGAAAAATCAGTGAGTCGTCCTGAACTTATGGAAAGAGATCAGAGGCCCATAGCCATGCCATTCTGTGAGTGCTGATTCCTGCTGCAAAGACTCTCGATTCCACCTCTAAAACATCATAGGTTGCACGGACCTCTCGTTTCCTGCACTCCAGACCCTTGTGCATGAAGGTGTCTTACTGCTGTTGAGACAGCTGCTCAGCCACCTCCTTCCACATATCCTGCAAGTACTGGCTCATGTGGAGGCACAGAGGAATGGGTCAAAGCGCTTGGCCCTCTTGAGAGCAGATTTGACCACCAATAACCGGTGGGGCAGCAAACACTTATCAAATCCGGCAGCCTTCTGGACGAGGTAGACCCTGTCCGCCTTATTAATGGGAGGCACTGTGGGGGGGTGTTCCCATATCCTCAGTAGCACTTCCTTAAGGATCTCGTGTACCGGGACAGGCACGATCTACTTAGGTCTGATGGGAGACCAGAGTCCTCGGAGGAGGACCCCCATCAGATCATCTCCCCAGGAGTCATAGGGACCCCATCCTTGATGTAGCTACATGGGATAGGGCCCCAGTTGCTCGGCCTACATCCAGAGGTGCAGGCACCGGTAGAACTGGACGGGATGATACAGACCTCTGCATCTCTGCTGAGCTCTGTGGAGCTTCCTCCTCCTCGGAGCTGTAACAACCATCATATCGGTAGGGGGAGGCCTTGGTGCTCCGTTGGGCACCGGTGCCAGCTTGGTCAGTAAAGCACCAATGAGCACATTGAGCTTCTCCAGCAGCAGTAGGATAACTGGCAGCATAGGCTCTGGTGCCTTCGGTGCCACAGGCCTGATGCCCTGCAGTGCCAAATCTACACTATCTGGACTCAACCTGCCAGCTCCTCAAAAACTGCCAATGCCAACACTGACTGAGAAGGAGGAGGGGTGGCCAGATCTTCTTTGTACCCACGAAGTGGATCGGCCACTGGAATGGTGGAGTCCATCGCGGACCCCTGGCACCAAAAGAGGATGGGCTGTCGTTGCCACAGAATTTCTTCAGGGACATTGTGGCAAAAGCCGGTGCATCCCTGTGCATCGATGGGAACCGGTGCCGATGCTTCTTAGGCTTCCATTGATGCTTAGCCCAGTTTATTCCCCGGTATTGAAGTCAGACCACGAACCCAGTGTCTTCAGCCCAGATATAAACAATGGTCGGTCTCTGGTACCCCTATCTACCAGTGGCAATGGAACCACTCCAAGGTCCATTGATGCCAATGACCCGGACTTCAACCCCAAGAGCTGATCCATCTTGTCAAGTCAAAGCAGAATTCCCTTCAGGCTCATCTGGGCACATAAGCAGCAACACCAGATATCATGTGATGCCACCAGGCAGAGGATACATACCTCATGAGAGGTTGGTGATGGACATGTTTCTTGGGCACCGGCGAAAACTGGACATGGCCATGACAGGGCAAAACAAAAAGGCTGTGAAGTCAAAAGCAATGGCGGAGGGTGTCAATAGCCAGTAGGCACTGCCACCATAGGGGTAATTGACCGCAAAAAGGAAACTTACCCAACACGCCAAAAACTGACTAGAGAAACTTTGGGAAGGCACCAAGAGAGACCTGGCAACAGATTAGAGAGGAAAGACCTTGAAAAATGCAAAGAGCAAAAAAGTTTTCCACAAGGCTAAATACAGCCAGTGAGCTCAATCACACCACGAGGCTTACAGCTCTGTGGAAAAGAAGAAACTGAAGAGGGACCCTGTGTTGGACGCGAGGTATAGGGCATGCTTGCTGTGCCTAGTCAAAGTTTTAGAACTTTGATATAAATGTTTTGCATTGGGGCTCCATCTGTTGATGTTACCCACGTGTGAGGGCTACCATTTTGCTTGTCCTCTGAGAATGACTTTTTTTTTTTGTTAATGATTCACAGGTAGAGGCCAATTTTAGGGCAACATCTTTCATCTGTGTAAACTTGGAGCTTCCATAGTACAGGGGTTGAATACTTATGCAAGCATGTTTTCCAGTTTTTACAAAAAATGCAGAGAAATAATGAATTGTGACTTTGAAAATGTACTTTAACAGTATACTGCTTTGCAATAAACATACTGTCTGGAACAATTTGTCTAAGTGTCATTTGTAATCCACACAAATCTGATGACTTTTTTTTTAGGGGGTTGAATACTTTTGCAAGCCACTGTATTACCAATGCTTCTCAGTATATATATATGCTTCTACTGCTAGCGGAAAATGAGTCACTCAGACATGCTGCCTCAAGCCCTGATGTGAGAAGGTGTGCTTGGCTGTGCACACATTTCTGTGTTATCACTTTATTCATGATGGAGAAAGGAGTTTAGTGCACAAAAAACATGTACAAAAATGTGAGTAAAACCCTGAGCACAAATTAGCGCTCCTTGATGCAAATTCCATGTTAATCAAGACATTAACTCTTATTCCAATGCAGAGAGGTATGTAAGCTTAACACTGGCAATTTAAATTCCTGATCAGAGGTAGAATAAAGTTTCTAGGGCTAGGGCTAGTCTATGGGGTTGAACCCAGAGTCAGTGTGGGGGAGTTTTCTACTTGGCATTTATATGCATAAAATGTTTTATACACAAATCATATTTTATGCATATAAAACAGTTTGTACCTGTTTTATGCACACAACTTTATGAGCACAACTGATGTTTTTTTTGTACAAAATGCACACGTGCCCGAATTGTGTTTTCTGTGCACATATGCAAAAGCATATTTTATATATGCTAAATGTGTCTGTGTACAGATTTCTGGTTAGTACTTTTCTTTGTAAACTCCCAATGCACTAGCATACTATTAGACACTATCATATGTTAACTTTTTTTCCCTCTTAGCACAAGGTTAAAAAAAAAAAAAAGAAGTGTTGAAGTTGTGCACTTTTTTTTTTTTTTAATAAAAATTAGGGACTTGGCAAATCCATACTCCATCCTCCCCCTCTCCCCACCCCACTGCAGCCCTCTTCTCCCTTCCTCTCTCAGCTGTCTCCCTTCTCCTCCCAAACTCTGATGCTGCTTCCCAACTGTTCCCAGGCACCACATCCTAAAGGACATTTCTGCTGCTACCTGCTCATCTCATCCCAGGCAAGTACATCTTTGAAACCCTATTTCTCAGAGACTCATCTAGAACGGACACTTATCAATGTTGATCTTTCTACAGACAGAATTTTCCCTAGTCAAATTTGCATCACAAAGATTTCCTTCTTTGTTTCATATGAAGAAATTCTTGCATTTTGTTAATTAAGCAACATTGGCTTCTATTTTTTATTATTTTACTATTCTGTTTCAGCTTGTAGTTGATTTGAGTATTCAATGTTATTTGTATGCATTTTGCTTTTTTTTTTATTTTTTACTGCTATTTAACACTGCTTTGGGCAGTCTAGTTGGTCTAGAAAGCAATATTAAAAACCTATAAATATAAAAAACATTTAATGCCTCTCTCAAAACTGTCTATAAAAGGCTCTTAAGTTGCAATTAGGTCACTGGAAAATCTTATTTTATAGTCTCTCTGGGGGGAATCAGTTAAGAAAATATGGAATTTTGAGGACAGTGATATATACAAGCTGTAATATACGGTGTAGTTTGGTAAATGCGTTTATCCAGATTATTAGGATTAGAGGCTGTGCAGAGTAAAAAGCTAGAATTAGCCTGTCAGATGTTTGCCTTCATGTTTGTTCAGCTTTAATTCTAAAATTAGATGGCCTAGCTGTAAGAAAATAGCAACAAAACTATGCAATAAAATTATGATTATGGGAAATAACAAGTCAGACTTGCTTTCATTCTATAAATTAGATGGTATATCTGGTACAATTAAATAAAAACATGAAAAAAGAGTGAAAGCAGTAAATAAAGCAATGCTATATTTATATTAGACAGCGCAGAGCAACCAAAGAGGCATTAAAAAGGCAATACTAGGAACAATATAAAATCCACTTTATTGGTGCACACAAATATGGGAATCCATACAAGAATTACAGGAATAGTTTCTTTCCATGCAGTACATTTAGAAAAGTATTCAGACCCCTTCATTTTTCTACATTGTTATGTTACAGCCTTATTCTAAAATAAATATGCCCCCCCCCCCCCCAATCTATACACAGTACCCCACAACGGCAAAGCGAAAATTAGGGTTGTAGAAATTTGTGCAAATTGAAAACAGAAAAACCTGAAATATCACATTACATAAGTATTCAGACCCTTTGCTGTGACAGTCAGAGTTGAGCTCAGGTGCAGCCTGCTTCCAGTGACATTCCTTAAAATGTTTCTCCAAATTGATTGGAGTCCACCTGTGGTAAATTCAATCGATTGGAGATGATTTGGAAGGCAACAAATCTGGCTATATAAGGTCCACAGTTGACAATGCATGTCAGAGCAAAATCAAAGCCCTGAAGTCAAAGGAATTATCTGTAGATCTCTGGACAGAATTGTGTCGAGGCACAGATCTGGGGAAGGATAGAAAAAAAACCCCAAAAAGCTGTTGCACAGCACTGGAGGTTCCCAAGGACACAGTGGCCTCCATCATTCTTATGACGTTTGGAACCACCAGAACTCTTACTAAAGCTGCCACCCACCCAAACTGAGGCAATCCAAGGAGAAGGCCTTGGTCAGGGAGGGTGACCAAGAACCTGAAGGTCACTGACAGAGCTCCAAGAGTTCTGCTGTGCAGATGGGAGAACCTTCCAGAAGTTCAAGCATCTCTGCAGCATTCCGCCAATCAGGCCTTTATGGTAAAGTGGCCAAATGGAACCCACTCCTCAGAAAAAGGCACATGACAGCTCGCTTGGCATTTACCAAAAGGCACTTAAAGGATTCTTAAGAGCATGAAAAACAAGTTTCTCTAGTCTGATGAATCCAAGACCGAACTCTGTTCTGAATGCCAAGCATCATGTCCTGGAGGAAACCAGGCACTGCTTCATCACCTAGCAATACCTTCCCTACAATGAAGCATGGTGGTGGCAGCATCATGCTGTGGGGATGTTTTTCAGTTGCAGGAACCGGGAGACTAGTCAAGATCCAGGGAAATATGAATGGAGAAGAGCAAAGAGTTCCTTGATGAAAACCTGCTCCAGAGTGCTCTGGACCTCAGACTGGGGCAGGACAACGACCCTAAGCACACAGCCATGACAACGCAGCAGTGGCTTCGTCCGAAGTCTGTGAACGTCCTAGAGGGACCCAGCCAGAGTCCAAACTTGAACCAGAACATCTCTGGAGAGATCTAAAAATAGCCTGTGCATCAACACACCCCAACCAACCTGATATAGCTTGAGAGGATCTGCAGAGAATGGGAGAAAAGTCCCCCAAATCTAGGTGTGCCAAAACTGCAGCGTCATACCCAAGACAGCTTGAGGCTGTAATCACTGCAAAAGGTCTGTCAAGAAAGTAGAGTAAAGGATCTGAATACTTATGTAATGTGATATTTCAAGGTTTTTTTTGTTTTAATTAATTTGTACAAATTTCTACAAGAAGAAAATTACTAATTACCTGATAATTTCCTTTTCTTTAATGAAGATAGGTGGATCCACGAACAGTGGGTTATGCACTTCTGCTGGTAGAGGTGCATAATCCTCTTCTGGTAGAGGTACGTAACCCACTGGTTGGATTCACCTATCTGAATGCTAAGAAAACCTGATTTTGCTTTGTCATTATAGATGTAGACTGGGGAGGGGGGGGGGGGGGGGGGGGGGGGGGGGGGGGGAGAAGGGAATGTACCGGTATATTATCCATTTTAGAATAAGGTTGTAACATAATATAAAATGTGGAAAAAGTGAAGGTCTGAATACTTTCTGAATGCACTATTACACAGACTAGTGAGATTTTCCAGTACATGCCATCTAGGATAGAAACCTGAATTATCTGTACTATTTTCTTAACATATTTCAGGTAGAGTAAACCCACCCCCCCAGCTCCACCTTCTAAAATCCTGGTTTGGATGTCAGAAATTCTCCTAGGTAAAGCAGATTATCGTTTGGATGATTTTGTAGACATCTGGATTAACTGTGAATACCAATTGCTCTATAGTGAAGAAGGGAGCTGTCAGACTTGTCAAATTCTTTGTCTGGTTTTGTGATATATCCTAGAAATCAATGAATAGATTTGTCCAGGTGGTGATTTACCATTGATGTAAAAAAATAAATAAATAAATAATAAAATGGAGAACTCATCAGCTACTGGAGATCTGAAGTAGGGTCGGTCTGAATTTTGAAACAGCAGAGAGCTCCTAACCAGAGTGTGGGCATTGTGCTCTTTGTATTTTCATTTCTTTGCCGCAGTAATATGGTTTCTGATACAGATTTGAGCAAAAGTATTTTCTGCACTTAGTTTTAAACATTTTATTCTTCAATGACTTGTGATTGAAACAAATTGAGAGAAGAAATATTTTCTGTATTCTAATGTCTCTTTCATGGTACCAAAGGGGTTCTCTGAACAGCTTCTTTCCTTTAAAGGGCAAGCTGACTAGCTGGAGAAGCACAGTCTAAGACTAGTGTCTTCTGCTTACTAATTTATAGCTATAACAGGAATCTTCAGATAGAACACTGTCTGATCAAACAATTTTCTGGAATCCCTTCAGTTCTTTAAATGGTGGTGGTCACTTGAAAGAATCTCTGAATACTGGAGAAGAAATTTTAAAATATATAGCTCATGTAAGGACGCTCGCCTATGACTGCTGCACAAATATAATTTATTTTTAGATCTAATTCTATTTTCTTGTTTGAGGGGATTTGAGGCACTTTACCTTGCTTAAGTAACTACTAAGTCTCCTCTGAAGATATTCTAGGAAATCTAAGAGGCAACGTGGTGCTGGACATATCTTCCTCATTACCAACAATGGGTCAGGGTAGTGCTCCATGTGGAGGGACCTGGCTCAGGTTTTCCACTTTCCAGATTGGCTGGAGATGTTGGAAAGGCAGTAATACAATGGTGACAGTGGCTAGATTTAAGGATATGACTGCAGAGTTCAGAAACTAAAGTTGGGTAGAGATATAAAATGGGAGGAAAGTCCCAGGGAAGTTGTGAAAGGTAGCTCATAGTGCCAGATCTCAGCTCTAGTTCTAACTGACCTAGATCCTCAAAGCAGCAGAATTTAAGCTCCCTCACACACACAGGAATTCTTATGCTTTACTGGCTTTTCAATTCCTTCAACAATAGGGATTTAATTGATTTCTGCAGGACTACACCATGATACATAATTACCGTACTTCACTCCTTCAAGAGCAGATAAGAAGAAAAGGCATGGATAGAGGAAGCACAAGTTAATGATACTGCTGGCCACAAACAAGCTACAATTCCCCAGAAAACAAGGTCAGTAGTGGCTGGTTACCATCAAGGAGATCAGTGGCCAGACATTAAGACAACAGCCTCACTAATTTTGGTAGCCATTTAGATTAAGAAGACTGGGGAGAGGTGGGAGAATCTGGATGTAGGATCTGTTTTATGTATTACCTGGGTGTAGTAGCTGTTTTATGTATTTTCCACCTTTAGTTCAGATGAAAACCGGTTTGATGTAACCACGAATGCCGGTATAGAAAAAGTATTAAATTAAAAAAAAAGTATTAAATAAATAAATATGGAAATCTGTATGCTCATCTACCCAGGATGGTAGAGACCTAAAGAGGAAGATAACAAGAACCAGTTTAGATGAGCAGCAACATACTACAAGGGGCCAAGCTTCTACAACAGGAAAAAAAACAAAACAAAAAACTGGGCAGACTAGAGGGGCTAATTGGTCTTTATCTACCGTTATCTACTTGTTATGTATATTACTATGAAGCAAGGAAAAATGTGCGATTAACAAGTAAAGGTGTTCAAAGTTGACTTACAAGAATATGTGGGGAACTTGTACTCTGTATGAATTGACTGCTAAAACTTTAAAAATAAATGCCTTCTTTGAAGACTTAGAAGAGTATGTCTCCAACTCTGAAAGCTCCACTTGCTAATCATATATTTTTCCTTGCTCCGTATGATTACCTGTGTGATTTTACTACTCTGCATTTACTGCGTGTGAATTACTATGTTGCTTTCATCCTGAAGAATCATTTTTTTCCCCTGGACTGAAGTAGTTTATAATCTTCTGTTTCTTTTGAAGCACAAGAAAATGTACAAGTTTCTTCTACCATATGTTTGGAATGAGCCCTTCTGACCAAGAAAAACAGAGGAGGAAAAAGAAAGATATCCTAATATAAAATGCCTATTACTAGAGAAACAATAACCCAGAAATCAAGCAGCAAAGAGTAGAAACAAAAATGAAAAGATTCCCTAGAGCATGTGCTTGCCAATCTTCACATGAAGTAGAGAGAGCCGACTCCAGAGCCCAGTTTAAATGTCCCAGAAGTGCCTACAATAGCTAATGGAAGCCTCATCTGAGGGCAGCAATAGAGCTAGACTGTTGGATCTTTTCATTAACCCCAAAATCTTCATACTAAGCTTCTGGACTAGTACTTGACTGGACTTTGTCTGCAAGTAGGTAGATCATTTTTTCCTGCCAGGACTAGACAACCTGCATTTGGTAGTGTCATGTCTTTCTCCAAGGCACCCTTTAGCAGATGTCCATCGTTTGAGAGGGAAACTGATCAGCAGAGGAAGCTGTTTCAGAGGTGGTTAGATTTAATGCCACCCTGCTAGATTACCAGAAGAAAGCACATTTTCATTAAAATAAGAAATGTTAAAGAGTAAGCACCCCAGTATATCTGTTAAACAGCTGTAGCCAAAGCAAAGTCTAAATACATTTTTTGCACTAAGTTGATATTCTTAATTAAACCTAGTGCAAGGCTTAATTAGAAGTGTTCTGTAGAATCTAATGTGCAGATTCCTATATAATATATAGGATATTCAAAATCTTTAAATAGTTTAGAGGAAGGACACATCAAAAGTTCCACTTTAGACTGATGTGTTTATTGCCAGAAAACAGTTTTCAGATACTACAAGCCTGAATATTACATTAGGACACAGGCTCTTGGTTTGGCTCCAATGTAAATAGATTTTGTGGGCTTAGATAAAGGGGGTATAAAATAAATATATTTAGATTTGGCTATATACTTTGAAGATTTTATTCTGAAAACATTTAAGATATTTTCTTCATGGGAAGCCAATACAAACAAAAGCTAATGTGACATCAAGGCTTAAATACAGATTTTGATGATGCAGATTTTGAAGAAACAGTTGCTTACCTTTTTTCTTCCTTGTCTGCAGCAGTACCATAAAGTTTTCGCATCATATATGACTTTTGCCAAACACATGGCATTTGAATACAAATAGATTCCATTCTGTCATGCAAAATCCACTATCGTAAAGTCCAACTATGGCAGTTAATACATGAAGTAGTAACAGTAGATGCACCAACTTATTTTCAGTATCATACTTCTTTGTAAGTGGAACCTCCATAAAGAAAAAAAAAAAAAGCAAAATAAAAGTCAGCAAATGTTGCTTACCTGTAACAGGTGTTCTCACAGGACAGCAGGATGTTAGTCCTCACATATGGGCGACATCACAGGATGGAGCCCAATCACAGAACACTTGTCAAAGTTTCTAGAACTTTGACTGGCACCTACTGGGCATGCCCAGCATGGCACTAAACCTGAAGCTAGCAGGGGTCCCCCTTCAGTCTTGTTTAAAGCTACAGGAAATGCCAAAAATAAAATAGAGAAACTAACCCAACACCATGGGATGGCGAGCGGGTTTCGTGAGGACTAACATCCTGCTGTCTTGTGAGATCACCTGTTACAGGTAAGCAACATTTGCTTTCTCACATGACAAGCAGGATGGTAGTCCTCACATATGGGTGAGCACCGAGCTGAGGATGTCTGAGAAATGCACCAAATGTACCCAAGATGTGCAAGAGGCACAAGGATTGGTGAGAAATTTAGTAGAGCGCATCCTGAACCCTAATGGGCAGGTGGAAGGGTGTTGGTATGTCAAGTTGTAAAAAGGTTGCGCAAGACAGATTGGCTGAAGATGGAATCTGGTCTTCCGGCCTTGTCTAAGCAATAATGGGCTGTAAAGGTATGGAGAGAACTCCAGATAGCAGCCCTGCAAATGTCAGGAAGCGGCACCGAGCGTAGGTGTGCTACTGAAGTCGCCATGGCCCTCACAGAGTGTGTTTAACACAGTTTTGAAGCGGAATGCCTGCTTGCTGATAGCAAAAGGATATGCAGTCCGCTAACCAGGAGGAGAGAGAGTCTGCTTACCCACAGGCTGCCCCAATTTGGTGGAATGGAAACAGACAAACAATTGAGTGCTTTTCTTGTGGGCAGCTGTATGGTCTAGATAGAATGCTAGAGCACGTTTACAATCAAAGGTATGCAGAGCCTGTTCTCCTGGATTGGAGTGGGGCCTGGGAAGAAGGTAGGTATATAATGGATTGATTATGTGAAAACTCCGATACTACCTTAGGTAAGAACTTGGGGTGAGTGTGGAGTACTCGCACGGTCCTGCAGAAGTTTAGTGTAAGGCGGATGGTAACTAGGGCCTGTTAACTCACTAAACTCTGCGAGCAGATGTTATTGCCAAAAGAAAAATCACTTTCCATGTGAGATAGCGAAGATCACAGGATTGGAGAGGCTCAAATGGTGGTTTCATGAGCCTTCCCAAACCAGGACTGAGGAACCCAAGGAGGGGGCCGTGGAGGGCGTAGTGGAGGCTTGGAGGTGAAGCCAAGCCCTTCAGAAAACGTGTTACGGAGGTTGTAACTGAAAGAGGAACATCCCCGATAACCTCTATGGAAGGCGCTACGCACTGACATTGTATTCTGATGGAGGAGGTTTAAGACCTGTTTCTGACAAGTGCTAGAGATAGTCTAGAAACTTTGTGGGTGGAACAGGTAAAGGGATCAAGGATTGAGGCGAACACCAAGATGTAAACCTGTTCCATTGTAAAGATAAGATTTTCTCGTGGAAGGCTTCCGTGAAGCAACCAGGACACGGGAAATGGCTCCGAAGGTTAAGAAGCTGAAGAATTAACCTTTCAACATCCAGGCCGTCAGAGACAAGGCTGAAGATTGGGGTGGCTTAGGCACCCGTCATTCTGAGTGATCAGAGAACGGGTCCTTCCCAGGAATTGTGCCTGCAAATGGACAGGTCCTGAAGAATTGGAACCCACACCTGGCGAGCCAGTGAGGTGCTAACCAGGATCATGCGTCCTTGTCCTGACGTTAACTTCACGTGAGTCTTCGAGAGAAGTGGAAGTGGAGGGAATGCATATAGGAACCGGTTTTGCCCATGAGAGGGAGAATGCATCTCTTGGTTGAGAGTGTTGGCTGCGAGTGAGAGAGCAACGTTCTCTACTTTGCGGGTTCTGAGGTGACGCAAAGAGATCTATGTGGGGGTAACCCCAACGTGGAATAGTGAATCCGCTACAGTGGGATCAAGGGACCAATCGTGTGGTTGAAAGGCGCGACTCAGCTGTCCGCCAACACATTGTCCACTCCCGGCAAGTAGGTGGCCCTGAGGTACATTGAGTGGGAGAAGGCCTCTGCCCATAGCTGCGCAGCCTCCCGACACAGTAGGTAGGAGCCCGTCCCTCCCTGTTTTGTTGAAGTACCACATGGCCACCTGGTTGTCCATCTGAATGAGGATGACCTGGCTGGAAAGGTGATCCTGAAATACCTGAGAGAATATCTGATTGCTCGCAGCTCCGGGAAATTGATTTGGTGCTTGGCTTCCTCTGAAGACCATGTCCCTTTGCGTCTGCAATCAGCGACATGTGCTCCTCAACAGAGGTTGGAAGCATCGGTGGTGTGAGAATTATTTAAGGGTCTGGAGGCTGGAAGGGCAGGCCTCGGAGGAGATTGGTCTAAATTTTGCCACCAGGCTAGAGACTGACGAAGCAGTTGGTGATACGGACAGTGGTCGACAGAGGTTGGACGGACTGGGTCCATTGTGATCTTAGAGTCCACTGCATGACTCTCATGGCCAAGCAGGCCATTGGGGTAACCTGTACTGAGGACGCCATGTGTCCTAGCAGAATGAGGAAGTGGCGTGCAGTCGTGCGGTGCCGAGACGGTAGCTAGTGTGCGAGAGAGCATGAGAGTGAGAGCTCGCTGTCAAGGCAGAAAATGCCTTTGCCTGCAAGGTGTCCAAGTCTCCCCCACTGAATGATGAGGTTTGAGATGGGACTAAGCAGGATTTTGCGTAGTTGACGAGAAATCCTAGCGAAGTCAGAGTGTGTAAAGTAAGACATAGGAATGACAGAGCAGCCTACTGAGTGGGAGCCCTGATCAGCCAATCGTCTAGATAGGGGTAGACGTGAACTCCTGAGGAAGGCTGCTACTACTACGAGGCACTTTGTGAAGACTCGTGGTGCAGATGCCAGGCCGAATGGTAGCACTCAGTACTGATAGTGCTTGGGGCCTACCAGAAATCTGAGGAACCTGCGATGAGATGGAGTTATCGCAATGTGTGTGTACACGTCTTGGAGATCGAGAGAGCAGAGCCAGTCTCCTTTTTGCAGAGGAGGGAGGGGGGAACCCAAGGTTACCATCTTGAACTTTTCTCGGTGGAGGTACTTGTTGAGGGCACGTAGGTCCAGAATTGCACAAATGCCGCCTGATTTTTGCTACAGGAGTAGTGAGTGGTCGGATGTTCTCCACACCGGTAGAGGTGGGGAGTCCGGTGGAATGGAGAGAAAGTTCAGGCGATAATCTTGAGATATTAGGGCAAGGACCCACTAGTCTGAGGTGATTGTGTGCCACCTGTTGTTGAAAATGGCACAATTGACCTCCCAGTGGTATCTGAGACAGTGGGCATCAGAGAGAGCTGGCAAAGGGTCTCATGATGGTCCTTGAGTTCCACCACCGTCCGCTGAATCTGAATCTGTTGCCAACAGATTGTCACCTATGCAGGGCAGATCAGATAATCTGTCTTGTACTTCAGGGCGCAAATCCAACGACTTAAGCCAGGCCCATCTTCTTGCCGAAATAGCAGTTGCAGATACCCTGGAAGCAGTGTCTAAGATATCATAAGAGGATCTGATTTCATGCTTCCCTGCCTCGAAGCCCTTGTATACCAGGGCTTGAAGCTGTTCCTAGAATTGCTCAGGCAGGGACTTTGCAAAGTCCTGTATCTGCTTGAATAAGACCCTGTTGTACTGGGTCATATACAGCTAGTAAGAGGCGATCCGGGAGATAAACATTGATCCCTGGAAGACACGCCGGCCAATGGCATCCAGGAATTTCTGTTCCTTACCTGGGGGAAAGGAAGAGTGGGGTTTTGATCTTTTTGCCCTCTTTTGGGCCAATTCTACAACCACAGATTGGTGATCCAGTTGAGGTTTCTGGAATCCTGGGGCTGACTGGACTAAATAAGTGGTATCAGCTTTCCTATTGACTGGAGCAACAGAACCAGGGTGTTCCCAGTTCTTTTTGAGGAGATCCAAAAGAACCTGGTGAATAGGGATGGAGGTTATTTCCTTGGGAGCATCCAGGAATTCTAATAACTCCATCATTTGATGCCTATCATCTTGCTCAGTCTGTAATTGGAAGGGAACCAATTCAGACATTTCCTTCACAAAATTTATGAAGGACAAGTCCTCTGGAGGAGAACGTTTCCTACTTTCAGTAGAAGGTGGCAATGGTAAGTCATCTGTGTCTTGAGATGAATCGTCAGTCCAGGTGTCATAGGGATCAGCACCTGTCCCTGCAGGAACCTGAGAAGGACGGGACATTGGTATTCCTGAAGGTCCTGGTCTAGGATCTGAATGCATCAAGGGAAGTACTGGAGGCACCAGTGCAGGCATTGAGGGCATACTGGATGGATCGGTGGCGCCGATGGGTGCACCAGCATCGATGGTTGAGGCATCGGCAGGACTCCCGAGGGAGGAATGCAGAATGGTGTTTCCCCTCCTGATGACAGGGTAAGCGGGGAAGGCACCAGAACCATCGGTGACCCAGGATCCATCGGTGGAAAAGCGGCTATGAGCGCTTCCATCTTCGAGAGCAGCGGTGCCAACACTGCTGGAATGGGATCGATGGTCGGTTCTGTGACCAGCACAGATTTCGGCATTGGGGGACCTTGGAGTCTGTGCATCGCCTTATCGATGGCCTCTTGAACCATCCGGTCCAGTTCTTCATGGAGACATGGAGCAAGCAGCCCTGGCTCCAGAAGGGAAGAAGGAGGCAGAGGCATAGCCGGAGGGACCACCGTTAAAAGCGGAGTCGCGGCTCCAGATATCCGTCCGGGTGAGGGTTGCCTCAGTGACCCGGTCACAGAAAGGGTCAGTGCCTTTTCTGAACGGGGTTTCTTTGATGGCGGCTCGGACGATGGCGAAGTCGATGATTTGAAGTGGACGGTGCCGGTTCAGACGACATTGATGCAATGAACGGTGTCTGAGTCTGAGAACGGAAGAGAAGTTCCATTTTCTCCATTCTGGCCTTGCGACCTTTTGCTGTCATTAAGGCATATTTGGTGCAAGTTAGGACATCATGTTCGCACTCGAGACACATTACACAGACTTTATGTGGGTCTGTTATGGACATGGTGCGAGTACAGTCCGGGCACTGATGGAACCCCGACGCCATGGCCTTTGAAAAATTTAGCCACGATGCGGTCGACAGTCAGTAGGCCGCGAGGGCCAAACTCGACGGGAACCGACCGAAAATGGGTAAAAACTTACCGGAGTACCGCGGAGTCAAAAATTGAAGGAGGGACCCCCTGTGGGTATGAAAGTTTTGAATAATTCCTTAAGGAAAATTCCTGTCAGGAATCTCTGTGGCGCTCCTTAACCCGCGTGGCTACTGCTGCACGGAAAAAAGAAGACTGAAGGGGGACCCCTGCTGGCTGCAGGTTTAGTGCCATGCTGGGCATGCCCAGTAGGTGCTAATCAAAGTTCTAGAATCTTTGACAAAAGTGTTCCGTGATTGGGCTCCATCCTGTGATGTCACCCATATGTGAGGACTACCATCCTGCTTGTCCTGAGAGAAATCTATATACACTGTAGCAAACCATGTTACCCTGATTTCCAAAGGGCAACTTTAGTAAAATACCAACCACCACAAAGTAACTAACCCATCCAAATATCAACTGATGCTGTTAGTAAGAAAAGGAAAGGAAAGCTTGAAAGCACACTATATACCATCATGCAATGTTGCAGGTGGTTATGCCCAACACCTTGCACTTTCCTTTTTTTTTTTTTTTTTTTTTTTAACTGAACAAGCAAGGGATTTCACGTGCAACAATCTCCGCATAGCACCCAATTTTATTCATGCCACCAAAATGGTAAATTTAGTAGTTACTGTACCAATTGTTTAGAAGGAAGTCAAAAAGGCTAATGCCTTAAGATTGCTCTTAATCATAAGATATCCTCAGACAAACCTCCCCAGTCTTCATTCTGGCTCTACAAATACAAAATTAAGTAATAAAGTGAAAAAGTAAATTCTAAACTTTGGTCAGATTTCTCTCAAGATGCTTAAGAAATTAAGAAAACTGTTTCATATACTTCAAGAAAACTATTATAATTTTCCATCATCTAGATTATGAACACAAAAATCTAGCAAAAGGAACTGCTATTGGACAGATACTAACCAACCAAAATTATACATGTTATAATTATTTATTTGAACTGGCAATATCCCAATTCTTCGGACTTCCAGCTCATTCAGAGCTGGACTCTCAGGCTCCAGCACTAGAAGTCTATTTACAATTACCAGAGGATCCCCCTCCCCCCATTTCTTCCCATCCAGTGCAGTTATCGCCGATACAATCTTTAGTCAGGAGCAAATGACCATATTTTCATCCAGAACCCAGTACATGTGCAGAGTCCCGCCACTAGATATTGCTGTTGTGCTATGGCTGAGACTACCTTCCCTCTCTTTTCTCTCCCCAGGGCTTGAATAAAGAGTGACCTATCAATTTTTTTTTTTACCTTGAACAATCTAACACAAACTGATTTCTGTAACATTTTCAAGTCAGAGATATTGTACATCAGTATAAAAAGGTGTTACGTATTTCTTTTTCCAAATATCTTCCACCACTACTACTATAGAAAAATAAGTTTAATAAGATTTACAAACAAACTCCAGGGTATCAGGAGTTCCCTTGGCTACACCATTTACCCCTCACTGCCTGCAACTGAAGGAGTCTGAACGCTTCAACCTGACAAAGGACTTCATGTACCAGAATTCCCTGCTTCATGACGGGTTTACTTACAGTCTGCAATACAGCTGTAATTAGGACATTGAGAAACTCTCTGTCAGCACATTGCACATTTTCATTTTTTGGCTTCGCTGTTCTTATTCTCTGATAAGCTTTCACTGCTGTAACCTAGATTAGAACAATGGATGTATTATGTGATGGGCTGTATTACTGCAGACTCGCGAATTCCTTTCCAGAACTGCAAGTCCCAGCAGCCTCTCCTGCAGAACATGGGAGAAGTTTCACGAAAGTTCCAGGGTGTCTAGGGAGGGGGTCAGTAGCCCCTTCAGCCGGAATATGCTCGCTCAGCAGTGCTTAGAACGCATGTGTAAAAGATAAGAACTGTAAAGTGCATAAGAGTCTGCTCTGAAGGGGAGGGGCATGCAGTTGTACTGAGCCTTTGTCTTAGCTGCATCTTGCTGGCAATAAAAGTCTATCTTTACGGATCAGGTGTCTGGGCCTCCTTACTGACTAAAACGAGACGGTTACATTTTGGCGAGCCAGCCAGGAGGTACCGGGGACGCTATTTTAGCCCCCCAGTTGGTCCAGGAGATTTTGTGGCGGAGTGATCCCCCAGACTTGCCTGGTGAGTGGCCACCGCTGAGTTCAGTGATCAGGTATCTGAGGGGGTCATTCCACGGAGATCCTCTGAGACCTTTGGGCTGGTGATCCGGGAAGAAGGCTTTCATGACGATCGGAAGAACCCTGCAGGCGAGTATTATGGGAACATGGAAATAAGTAAAGAATAGATAAGGAAATAACCGGTCCATCATCGGCGGACCGAGGGGGCCTTGATCACACCCCACGCAGTGTGCTAGTAGGAATTACGTTCCGAAGACCACGCGCATGTACAAGTAATAAGTAAAGCATATGCTAGTGGGAATAGGTTTCTTGTTGTGTGAAAGAGAGTGAATGGCCTCGCAGTTCTAGGCCGGGCTGACCGCGTCCTAGTCGGGGCGATTGTGACCCTTTGTGTCTGACGGATACGGACCCCTTACCTATCCGTCTTCCCTTCCCTCCTTTGTCTGTGATTCTATCCTAATGGGAGGGGGCGGTTCTACTCCATTAAAAATCATGACGGAGCACTATAGCGAAGTGTTCGATAGACATAAATGTACTAAACCCGGAATGATTCAACAATGTACCCATAGGTGGCCCAGTTTGTGTGTAAATTGGCCTCCGGCAGGAACTTTCAATTTCCAAACGGCCACAAGGGTCCAGAATATAGTTATACAAAGAAGGGAATCCGGGTTGCCCTGAGGATATACCGTACATAACCGCTTGGATTGCAGTTATTGAAAATCCTCTGTCGTGGGCAAAGAAGCTAGTAGAGGGAGCCGCCCTCGTAATGGTAACTCAAGTATGCAAAATGGGGAACCGGAAGTCCCCAGTGTCTGTCTGTCTGTAAGGTACGTGTAAAAAAAAAAAAAAAAAAAAATTCTACTGTGGTAGATCGGTTAGACAAATTTCTTTTTGTGATCAAATGCATTATTTCTTTTGATCTACTCTGGTGATGCAGACTATTTTTACTTAAGGAAAACTTATTAAAAGTGATTGTGAATTATTTATCTGTATATGTGTGCTGAACAGCGGCAGTTAGCTGTGCTGGGAGCTTGAGAGTTAATTAATTTGGCTGGGCAGAGACTGCTTCTCAGCGGGACAGTTTAACCCCTATAACATTTCTCTGGTACGTTTGGGTTTTCAAATTATTAATTAAGGATTGTAATGTATGTAACTGCTATCTGTGAATTGCAAGCACATGTACCAGGGATTTTTAATTGTTTTAAACCCTAATAAGAAGAGATTTTGGTTTACAGATGCTGCACAAGACTACTATACAACAAATTAATTTACAGTGTTAAGTTAAAATACTGATTTGATTACTGAGAATGCATTTACTGGTGTTGAAGTTTAGAACTTGATGGCAGTTAAGGGTTAACGGCAGAGATAATTACAGGAGAGAGGAGGGGATCGAGCCAGAGAGAGAAGAGGAAAAAAAAAAAAAAAAAGGGGACATTGGGCTAGCCTGGGTGAATGAAAATTGTTTCGTTTGTTTTAACAGAACATTATTGAAAGTTAGTTGATGGTGTGCGTATGTGAATAAAGATAGAATTGTGGTATGTTAATTAAAAGAAAGGAAGATTGTAGCTCCGAGTTTCTGCTGATTAAATTTATTCTCCAAGGTTCTGGCTAAAACTGTCTGTAATCTGACAAAGGATTGCTACTTGCAAAGAAATACCAGAACCAAGGGTCCCTTACAAATCATTTAGTGCCTTATGATGCGGGCTATTTTTAAGACATTTTATAGCAGCAAATTAATTGTTACAGTACAAAGTGGAATGGTGGTGCGTCCCACTGCGTGTCAGTACATAGTGCGTAGGCATTCAATATGGCTGTGCTTTTCAATGCTGGCGTTGCTAATCAGAAGTTTTTAGTTTCCTCATATCTTCTATCCCAGTGTCCTCCCTATGCTTATCTTTCTATTCTCTAATACCATGTTAATTATTGTTCTTACTTGTCTCCTATATATTATCTGTTATTTAAAAGTTACATTGGAACGCATGATAAAGTATGAACTCTCTTTTGCTGACGCAGTTTATTTTGAAGCTGTCTCTGGGAAAATTAGAGGAGAAATGATTAAGAATGGGACCTTTGTTAAAGCTTTGTTAAATATACAGAGCATAGCAAGCGGCAAGATAAGACAGCTGCAGTTCTGACTGTGGGAATTACAGGATGCCGTTTGTAAAAAAAAACAAAAACAAAAAAAACAAAAAAAACCACAGAGAAAACAAAGACTTAATATTACAAATTTTGATTCAGTGGCAGGTGCAAGATAAGGATTATTGGAAGTTGTGGGCAAGAGAAGGGGCCACTATGCAAGATTAGGAACAAGAGCAAATATGAGTCGGCCCAAATGATAAAGTAGTAGCACACACACACACATATATATATATATATATTGCAATTATGTTCTTTTACCTCTGGTGGGGGCTGGGCTCTGGCTATTACCATATGTTCTTAGTGTTTGCAATGTAATTGGTACAAGGCTTCCAAGGGTTTGATCATCACTCCTGCACACCTAAAGCGCCCCCCCTGGATCCTTGCCTGCAGATCCAGGTTGACTTTATTGAATTAACCCAATGCCAACTTACAAGTATGAAGGAAGCAATGTTTTGCAGCTTCTCAGCCTCGTCAGAATTGATTGCCTCCAGGCGCAGGTCACCTATTCAATTTCCAGATGGACTGTGATCTTTCATCGTATTTTGAGATGTATGGGAACAGGGATCAGGAAGAGAAGAAAAGGGGCCCGTCCCTGCAACCAGGAACTTAATAATAGACCTGACATCCGAAAGAACCTGCAGAAGGCCGAGGGCTTTGAGGGCATGAGCCTCAGCCAGTTAAAAGCTATAGCAGACCAGGTATGTGGAAATAGAGAAGTGGAAGAGAAAAGAGAGAAGCAAGTAGACATATGAAGGAGAAAGTGACTGTTAGCCGCCGCTCTCGAGGACACTCGGGACGGGAAGGAGCCAAGACAATGGCAGACCGCGAAGAGGAGGGGGAACAAGACCCCCCCTTTGGAAAGAATCAGTGTGCGTACTGCAAAAATGAAGGCCATTGGAAGAGAGACTGTGAAGAATGGCAAAAGAAATACGGGAGCCCTGCAGTGAATACTAACGACAAAAATGGACCTGCACCGACACAAAGGGGCCGAGGAGGAAGGAGATTGGACAACCCCCACTGGCAGATGGCGGGGGAGGCGACAAGGAGCATACAGCCTGAAGAGACCGGGAGGGAAGAATCCCCACTGACCCTCTGGTGGAGATCCACGAGGTAACAACAAAAATCAGGGGCCTGTTGGACTCAGAGGCCAACGATCTGTCATGACTGCACCAATCGGCCCCCCCGACGAAAGAGACTGTTTCTATAGTGGGTGCCTCAGGTCAGGTACTCACTGCCCCTCTGCAGAAAGAATGAACTATACAAGTAGGCGGGACCATGGTATCCCTTATCGGACGAGACCTGCTGTGTAAGCTACAGACCACATTGAGATTTCAACCAACAGGGGAAGTTAAAGCCTCCTTCGGGGACCATCCAGTGATACTCATCTATCCCCTCCAAGAAGAATGGAGACTACATCTTCCCATAGTCGAACGAACCATCGAACATCGATATGAAAACAACACCCCCCTCAACGAAAAACGAAGACAACTGATGGATAGTGTATCCCAAGTATGGTCCGAACAGAACCCGGGAGGAATAGCTATCGACGCTACCCCCATATGGATAGAGATGAAACAGAATGCACAGGTGATCAATCAACCTCAATACCAAATTCCATATATGGCCAGGCAAGGAATCCAGATACATCTGCAAAGACTGTATGATTTGGGTATTCTCAGGCGAATCCGATCTGCTTGGAACACCCCTCTGCTGCCCGTAAAGAAACCCGGTTCTTCTGACTACCGACCTGTACAAGATTTACGGAAAGTGAACAATCAAGTAGCAGATCTAGTAGCCCTCGTACCCAATCCATACTCAATCTTGGCTCAAGTTTCCCCTACATCCAAGTGGTACAGTGTCATTGACCTCAAAGATGCTTTCTTCTCCGTTCCAGTAGCAGAAGAATGCCAGAAGATCTTTGCCTTCACATGGGAAAATGCACAAACTGGAATAAAGCAGCAGTACACATGGACTCGCTTGCCGCAAGGGTTCAAGCACTCACCTACGCTGTTCGGTGAGCAACTGGCAAAAGACTTGAAGATGTACCAAGTCATGTATGGGCCAGTCATACAATATGTTGATGACCTTCTGTTGTTTTGTGAAACGTATCACGAATGTGAAGTAGCCACTCTTCACCTGCTAAAGACGTTGTACTCAAAAGGATACCGTGCAAGTAAAAAGAAGGCGCAAATTTGTGAATTGGAAGTAGAATACCTGGGATTCCAGATCCGGGAAGGTACCCGTTGTCTTGGAATATCCCGTACCAGTTCGATACGAGGTCAACCTGTACCCACTTGCAAAAAAGAGCTCCGAGCGTTCCTTGGAGCTGCTGGATATTGCAGGCTGTGGATTGCTAACTATGCTGTTATTGCTCAGTCCCTATACGACAAATTGCGGGGAAAGGAGGCAGAATCCCAGCCTTTTCAGTGGGAAACCCATGAACTGACAAGTTTACAACAACTGAAAGATGCCTTGAGTGAATCCCCTGCTCTAGGGTTACCAGATGTAATGAAACCATTTCATCTATACGTCGATGAAAAGAAAGGAATGGCCATTGGGGTATTGACTCAAACTTTTGAATCATAGGAACGACCTGTTGCATATCTGTCAAAAGGAATGGACAATGTTGCAAAAGGATGGCCTGGTTGCCTTCAAAGCATTGCTGCTGCATGCTTACTGATACCCGAAGCTGTTAAGCTAACATTTGGACAGACTTTACAAGTAACAACTCCTCTTACTATTCAAGGACTACCAGAGACCCATGGACCAAAATGGATGACTAATTCACGTCTCGTCAAGTATTAAGCCTTACTGTGTGAAACACCTGAACTTCAAATACAGGACAGCAAAAACTTGAAACCGGCCACTCTTATGCCGGCACCTGAACCAGTTGCCCATGATTGTGAAGAAGTCATGACTACAATACATTCCAGTAGACCAGACCTGAGGGATCAACCCTGGCAGGGAGCTTGGACTTTATTCACTGATGGGAACAGCCAAATCATTCATGAGATACGTTCTGCTGGATATGCTGTTGTATCCGAAGATGAAATCATTGAGGCTCAACCTTTTCCCCCAGGAACGTCTGCACAAAAAGCTTAACTAATTGCTCTTACTCGAGCTCTGCAGTTGGCAGAAGGAAAACTGTAAATATCTAAACAGACTCTAAATATGCCTTTCTTACAATTCAAGTGCATGGAGCATTATAGAGGGAAAACAACTGAACAATCAGGCTTCAGGCAGTCCTGGAGCTCATCACCAACGACTGCTCTCGCTCTTAAACTCTGGGCAAAAGAAAATACCAAAATTATGACTGCAGTGTACTAGAATAGATTGGTTTTAGATTACCCTCTGGCCCAGGAAGGAGGGTTTGTGGAACATTTAACCTCTCCAATTGTTGTTTACAGGTAGATGACCAAAGCAAGGTTATCCAAGATATCACTGATCGCATGGTCAAGATGGCACACGTCCCTGTCCAGCAGTGGAATAGTGCATGGGACTGGACCAATGGATTCCGTGGTTGGTTTTCCATGATCGATGGATTTAAGAGCTTGTTTGTTATCCCAGCCAGTTTAATTCTGTTTTGTCTTTTAGGACCCTGAATTATTCCTTTCTTGCTCAAACCGCCTTCGTCGGGTGATGAAGGACATTGCTGAACACAAAACAGCCACGCAGCTCCTGTTACTGTACATGTATTCCTCTGAGCCTATAGAACCTGTTTAACCATCCTCATGTTTTATCCTGGGCCATCTTCCCATACATGACAAGTTCGGGCTACAAAGGGGGGTGGAGCCATTAGGGCCCATCCGTCTCAAACCCGTGAAGAAACCATTGGACTGTTTGGGAAATTAGGGCCCCCTGAGAACTCAAATTGCTAATTTTTCTTGTTTCTGTTTCTTTCAGCTCCACAGTTGCGTTGTGATGGTGTGATACTTTTCATAGAGAATGATAAGTATCAAAGGGGGGAATGAAGGAGTCTGAACGCTTCAACCTGACAAAGGACTCATGTACCAGAATTCCCTGCTTCATGACGGGTTTACTTACAGTCTGCAATACAGCTGTAATTAGGACATTGAGAAACTCTCTGTCAGCACATTGCACATTTTCATTTTTTTGGCTTCGCTGTTCTTATTCTCTGATAAGCTTTCACTGCTGTAACCTAGATTAGAACAATGGATGTATTATGTGATGGGCTGTATTACTGCAGACTCGCGAATTCCTTTCCAGAACTGCAAGTCCCAGCAGCCTCTCCTGCAGAACATGGGAGAAGTTTCACGAAAGTTCCAGGGTGTCTAGGGAGGGGGTCAGTAGCCCCTTCAGCCGGAATATGCTCGCTCAGCAGTGCTTAGAACGCATGTGTAAAAGATAAGAACTGTAAAGTGCATAAGAGTCTGCTCCTGAAAGGGAGGGGCATGCAGTTGTACTGAGCCTTTGTCTTAGCTGCATCTTGCTGGCAATAAAAGTCTATCTTTACGGATCAGTTGTCTGGGCCTCCTTACTGACTAAAGAGAGACGGTTACACAACAAAAATAGCACTTTTTGGGTAGTAGTATTCACTGGGTGACAAATTCCCATGTGCACATTTACCCTTTGAAGAGGGAATTCATTACCATCAAGTTCAAAGTTTATCTGCCTTCTATGGCAGGTTGGGTTTTGCATTGCACAAAAGAAAAGAAATCAAGGGATCCACACCAAACTGATAAATGAAAGGAACCATTAAAACATGAGGGCCCAACAGAGGGTGCAAGTAGGCCTAGCTATTTTAAACATATTCATTCTAATCTCATAAAAGCATCACAACAATCACTCAGGGATGTAAATAACAGTTGCCTGCATCCTTGAGTGCCTTAAGGCTATTATGAAATAGCTTAATAGCATCAGACAAATACAAGAGAGCTAGCAGGAGAAGAGATATAGGTTTAAGTAGCAAAAAGCATAAACTGTCTTCCAAGCTTGGGTTATAGCACTAATACAGAACATTAAGTACAGCAGATATTCACATACTCAAACATCCAATTGGGGGATGTTAATGTCCATGTCATATTATGAGTGGTCTAGAATATTAGAATGTGAAGCCCACCTGACAACACTTAAGGACAGGTAAAGTAAAAAAAGCTCAACATATCAGTTATTTCACTATGTTTAATTCAAAAATTTCTAGTTGGACAGCTATAATAATTGTGAGCCCCAGGGTTGGGAGTTTCTTAATTCTCTATAGGACCTCAAATTCTACAATCTCCCACTGACTGAAAATATCCCTGCAATGGGATCCAACCTCCTGCACTGGGATCCAACCTGCCTCCAAATAGACCCCCCTCCACTGCTCCGCCCTGATCTAACCCTCCCCTTAATTATTTATATATCTACCTCCCCTCTCCCCACCACCCTCCCTCCCCCGCATCCCTATTCAGGGATCCCTAACAGGTTATTAACTACAACGCTTCCTCCCAATCTCCTTTCTAAACATTATTCTCTATAGCTCACGTATCCTTTCAAGTTTAAATGTTATGCTTTTTTCAATATTAATCAGTTAACATATTTTCCGCTTTAACTATTATGTAAGTTACTATGTTACAATGTAAAATAAGCAGTCCCTGCCTTATTGGTTTCTTGTTTCATGTAAACCGATGTGATATCTCGATCGAATGTTGGTATATAAAAGTTTTAAATAAATAAATAAATAAATAAATAAATAAATAAATCTGTCAGTCATTATGTTGTTTCTGGTAGCAAATTAAGCCAAAAAGCTTAAACTATCATTTAATCTTCAAAAGACAGGTTCTATGGGTTAAACAACCAATGATGGAATTATCACCATCCTCTGTGTTGGGAAGGTCATCCCTTACAATTAAAATCAGAGGTAAGACTTCTTGAGGTGACCTTAGATTGTATTTAACAATACAAGGTCAGATGAATACATTTAGCAAAACTGGGTATTTGGTAGCTGCATTAATCCACAATCTTTAATCTTATTTGGCTAAAAAGGACTTGTAGTCTTAAGTTCTCATTTTAGGATGCTTAAATTACTGAAGGCTCTTTTGGCTAGGTTGGAAAAACAAACAGGTATTGATGCTTCAATATATACAAAACATGGCAGCATGCATAATTACAGGGCGAATACTGTTTCTCGTGCTTTAGAACCATTGCACTGGATACCTATGACTACAAGGATAACACAGTGGGTGATCTATGGCTCAGGCCCATAACATTTATGAGACTTAGCTTATCAGTCTCATAGAGCTTTGTGTTCATCTCACAAGATGTGATTAATAGCTCCTTCCTTAGCAGAAGTGAGATTAGTTCTTATGCACAACACAGCATTTTTTTCAGTTGGCCCTAGTTTGTGAACTCTTTGAAGGAAATAGTTTTGTTGAAGAATATTTAAACTTCTATAAACTTTTAAAGACCTTTTTATTAAAAAAGTTTAGGTGATAATCTGTACTTAATCTTAGACTAGCAGCTATTGGGAGACAGTATGGATAACTGTTGGAAGAAATGAGGAAGTCCATTAATTTATCATGTAATATTGTTTGTGAAGTCTGTTTTATATGTTTATAATTGTATTTTATCTATCTTGCAAGTCACAGTTTCTATGAAAATTATAAGAGCAGCTATACTGGGTCACACTAATGGTCCATAAAGCCCAGCATCCTGTCTCTGACAGTGGCCAATCAAATTCACAAGTACCCCATAGGATCTAAGAACATAAGAAAATGCCATACTGGGTCAGACCAAGGGTCCATCAAGCCCAGCATCCTGTTTCCAACAGTGGCCAATCCAGGCCATAAGAACCTGGCAAGTACCCAAAAGAATAGGTTCAATCCTTCTTGCTCATAACCAAGATAAGTAGTGGCTTTCCCAAGTCTATATGGCCAATAGAGGTTTATGGACTTTTCCTACAGGAACTTGTCCAAATTCTTTTATAATAACTTTTTTCACCAAAATTGTGCACAGAGTGAAAATCACACTTTTTCTGACCTGTTTTAAAGGAGCTAGCTATCATCTTCATGGTGTGTCTCCTAGTCCTAAGTACTACTGGAAAGGGTAAATAACGGTTCCTTCCCAACTCATGATTTTATAGACTTCTAGCATATCTCCTTCTCAGCAATGAAAAGTATGCTTTTGCAGAAAAGTGATTTTTGTATTTGGCTATAGTACTAGGTAAGAAAGTGGTCTTAACGCACTGGGCAAAAGACTTTCCTCCACGTTTATCATTGTGAGCACCTAATGGTAAATTACTTTTAATTATTCAAATCTTTTTCTTAAATTATTTGCTAAACAAAAACATTTGCAGCACCATAGCACTGGGCAACAATTATATCTTTGCCTTGCCCAGAACCTTCTGTAGACATTAAATGTTAAACTATAACAATAGCTTGAATAGTCCCCTCCAAGTGTCCAACCAATCACATAAGAAAAAGGGGACAACTTGCTCCCCCTTCTCAGTGTCATTTTCTCATAGAAAAGCAAGGTCGTTCAGTATAAATGTGTCCCAGATTTTCATAAAATTGTCTTAAAACTGTCCATCTTTTCCACATTTTTTCATAATACACAAGTGACATACTGCCTCTCAGGTGCTTAATTGATGGTGGGTCCGGTATCAGCCAATGTTGCAAAATAATTTGACAGCAACATAACTTTCCTACTCCATATCATAATGTATCTATTTGAAAAGGGATATTCACACAAGTCAAATAAAAAGGAACCACCTCCAAGGGTAGTAAGACACTGGTTATGTCTTGAAGGTAGCTATGTACCTTTTCCCACAATTACATCACACACTGGCAAGACCAAAAGTGATGATGCAATGTGCCGTCTACCCCAATACATTTAACACATGCAGGGGGATTACGCTCTTTAGTAGCAGCAGTAAGTTTGATAAGGATCAAATTCTACCAAAACATGCAACTAAATAACTGTCATCCAATGTAGTTCCCAATTCCCTCTTCCAAGCCCTTATGACTTTCCCCAACAAAAGGGGATTTTGTTTCTTAAACATCTTTAAAAAAAAAAAAAATCCTATGACAGCTGGGGGTCTTCAGGATCAAACATCCAGCATCAATTCACAATCTTTCCCTTGTAACACTGGAAGCTCCAAGGAGCAAACAGTGTCTTGCCTGCAAGCATGCATAAAAATTATTCATTTGTGATGTGATATATTACTGTTTAGTGCTACAAAAGATTTTAAAGTGCTCCCCTCATCTAACAAGGCATAAATAGTCAAGAGCCCCTTTCTAGCCCACTGTGTAAACAAGCCCATTATGAAATTTCTGTTGCCTACCAATGGCAAATAGTGAGAAATTTTGTAGTTCAGGTGGAGCAATGTATTTAACCATCTCCAAACTCCGATTACTAGCACAAATAAAATGCTCCCCTGAACATGGGCTGGTAGATTTGTCTGAGTTACATACAAAATAAAATGCAGGTCCGGAGGAGTTATCAATTCTCTTTCCATTGCCACCGGAGTGCAGTTTGCTCCCAATAACCAATCTCCTACGTGAGATGCATCAAGCATGCCAGTGAATAAAATTTTATATTAGGAAGACCCAACTCCCCTTTACCCCAGAACCTCATAAGCACTGAAAAAGCTATCCACGGTTTGGATGATTGCCAATAATTGAAGAATTAAGCACCCTAAAGACCTCAGCTGAAGTTTGGTAAAGTAGATAGGGACCATCTGAAATATATACAACCATTTTGGTAGTAATATTTTATAAAGGTTAATGCGACCCATTAAAGACAGTGGATATCCTTTCCATTTCAGCAAAATCTTTTCTGTTTCTGTAAGTGAAAATGTACCACCTGCAATTGGGCTGGTAGGGAATGTAAGAGAATCCTCAAATAGAAAAAGGAACCCTTTTGCTCATAACATTGGAAAATCTGGTCTACAGTTTGCTATCACTGTGTCAACCTATAGGCACAGCTTCTGATTTATCCAAATTGAGGCACAATCCTGCCACGGCCCCATATCTGGACAACTAGTCTGTTTAGGATCTACCAAATGTATTAAAATGTTATCTGCAAAAGCCATCATCTTGAACATTTGAGTGCCCCGAGGGCCAGTAGGTACCACCAATATCCATTCATTATCTCAAATTTTTTGTAGCAAAGATTCTAATGTCAGCAGGAAAAGAAGAGGGGATAGTGGGCAACTCTGGTGCCTCTTTGCAGCTCAAAGTATTCTGATTGAGTCCCATTTATCAAGATGGTTGCACTAGGATTCTTGTACAATAGCCTTATTACACATAGGAAGAGTCCCTCAAATCCCATTTTTTCTAACATCGCAAACATAAATGGCCAGTCTACTCTATCAAATGCTTTTTCTGCATCTAAAACAAAGAATCTAAACAATTTCCACCATCTACTAGTTTCCAGGGA
This sequence comes from Rhinatrema bivittatum, assembly GCF_901001135.1. Lineage (NCBI taxonomy): Eukaryota > Metazoa > Chordata > Amphibia > Gymnophiona > Rhinatrematidae > Rhinatrema > Rhinatrema bivittatum. The sequence goes on from NC_042619.1 coordinate 219,372,177, forward strand.
GGTGGTGATTTTCTGCACATTAACCATGGAACTCCTCCCCTTCACAAATCCAACTTGGTCCTCTCTTACAAATGTTGGTAGCACCCCTGCCTGCCTGTCGGCCATTATTTTTGCCAAACATTTGTAGCAAAATTCAGGGCAGAAATTGGTCGGTATGAACTCACAGACTCTGGGGTCCCTGCCTATCTTAGGTAACACCAATATATGGGTCAGAATGGTCACATAGGAAAACTGTCCCCCGTCCCCCCCCATCAGTTGCTCAAACATCCCACCAAGTGGCAAAAGCAGCCTGTGCAGCAGAATTTTGTAAAATTCTGCAGAAAAGCCATCAAGTCCTGGTGCCTTAAACAAGTTAGCCTCCTGGATTCCCTGCTCAATTTCTTGCATCTGTATGGGTGCATTCAATTTCTCTATTTAGACCTCTCCAAATATGTCAATCTTACTATGGTCAAATATTCCTGTGCTGCTTCTGGGGCACTGTATAATTCTTGATAGTACATGCAAAATGTGTTATTCGTCACCTTAGTAAAGTTAACTAAGACGCCAGCTTTGTGTCTCATGGTGGTAATATATCTCGAGCCCTGCCAAGTTTGTTAAATTTGCTAAAAGTCTCCCAAGATTTATTTCCCAAATGAAATAAGCTACATCTACCATATAAATGGGATGGGACCGACGTGCCACAAATGCACAGTAGAGAGCAGCTCTACCGCGCATGCGAGCACGTCGGCCAGAGTTGGCCTATTTAAAAGAATGGCGCTGGGAGAACCTGTAGCAGCAGCGGCGGCGGCGAGGACCCGGACCGGCGGCGAGGACCAGGATTCGTAGCGGCGGTGGCGCGCGCACCATCAGAAGGGGTTGTGAATGAGCTGGGAGAGGAGGGGAGTGACTGAGGGGAGGGGGAGGGAAGAGAGAGTGAGGTGAGAATAGAAGTGGAAGGGAGAGGTGGGAGGGAGAATGGGGGAGGTGGGAGTGGAGAAATGGGAAGGGAGAATGAGGGGGAGGTGGAAGGGGAGGGGGAGGTGGAAGGGAGAATGAGGTGGAGGTGGAAGGGAGAGGAGGGAGAATGAGGTGGAAGGGAGAATGAGGGAGGAGGTGGAAGGGAGAATGAAGGGGAGGTGGAAGGGAGAATGAGGGGGGAGGTGGGAGGGAGAATGAGGGGGAAGGAAATGGACCGAAAAAAAATGTTTTTAATGTAGCCCTTTATTACGGGCTTAACGGCTAGTTTATAATAAAGTAAGCTTTTTTTGGCTCTTTTAATATAATAGGGTATTTAACAATTTAAATCTCACATCTTTATGTTCACTGTAGTGGGCTGTGTTGCAAATTTCTGCTTAGCCATTTGTAAGGAGTTTTCCCCGATTGCAGTATTTTAAACATTGCTTTCTTTTGTGCTATAGTATAGGAAATATCTCCTTTTAACACTGTCTTTGCGGTTTCCCAGAATAATACTGGTGTTTCTTTATGAATTCCATTATGAATAGAGAACTCCCCCCACTGCTTCTCTAAAAACTCTCAAAATATTTTATCCCTATATAAATATTTGGGGAATCTCCAAAAAATCTGATTACCTGGGGGTTGTAGCCCCTCTATGTCCAACCATATTGTGGCATGGTCCGATATTTCTAAAGGCCTAATTTCAGCTTTCAACACCCGCAAGAACCCCTCTCACTTAATTAACCAGTAGTTGATTCTAGGTTGAATAGAATGCATTCTGGAGATGTGAGTGAATTCTTTGTCTAAGGGGTGCAGCACATGCCATGTGTCCACCAAATTTAAACTGCAACATAAGATATTCAATGCCTTTATCAGCCCTAAGTCAGTGGGTTATCCTGATCTTATCTAGCGTCAGATCATGAATATTGAAGTCCCCTCCCACCAATAACTGAGTATAACTGAACTAGCTTTATAAAAAAAACAAAAACCTAGGATTAGATTGGTTTGGTATATACACATTGCATAATACCACATTTTGCCCATATAATGTTCCAGCTATCACCAAATATTGACCTTCGGGATCTGCAGTCACTTTTGAAGGCTGAATTGGAATCCGTTTCCCTATTCGGATAGCCACTCCAGCTTTATGAGTGACTGACTGTGCTGAAATACTTCCTCCACTCACTGCCTTTTCAGTTTCATATGCTCTGCATGATTAATTTCTTGAAGCATAGCAATTTGCGCTCTATTGCCTACAGAATTTTATATCTTTTAATGACAAGAGTCAAGTCCACAAACGTTCTACAAAGAGCAACGCAAGATAGGCGTTTTCAACATATCTTCTCCCCATTATCCCTTTTCACCCTTAACGACATCATAGCAATTCTAAAGTTAGGATCCCCCCCAGCCCAGGTTTGAACCCCGAGTCAGAAGCTACTCTAAATGGAACAATGAACAGAATTTTAAAATATCTCCCGGAGCAATAACAGAAATGTCCCCTTCCATTCTCACCACATTTCCCCCCACCCCCATATCCCCTCCTCCTCAGTAAATTACTTTTAAAATGATTTTCTGCTCCTTAAGCATAAGAAAGCTATAAGGGCAAAACAAGCTCTACAACTTTGCGACAGATTTTGTGAAACTTTGCCAGCAGAAATTCAATCTTCTGTTGCTAGTTTTGTAGCATTAAATCAACAATTAACAAGTCTGTAATCAAGAATGTGGGCAAGTATGAGGGTGGGCATGCATGGGCTTGAGTGGAGAATTTGAATGCCTAATTATGGGGGAAGAGTTTTTTTGTAGGCTTTAAGGGTAATTAAGGTAGTTTGGTTATTCTTATTAAAATAAAAAGACAAAGGGGCATGTTTGCTATACAACTGTTCAAAAATTTTTTTTGCACAATTTTATCATGACTTGGCATATGTATAATCTATCTCTTGAATAAAAATTAAAAAAAAAAAAACCTGCACACAATACTTAAGATGCAATTGCACTATGAATTGAAACAAAGGCATTATATCTTCCATTTTAATTTCCTTTCTAATACCTAACATTCTATTAGCTTTTTTTTTTTTTTTTGACTGCCACTGCTCACTGAGCTAAGGATGTCAAAGTATTGCCCACCATGACTCCTAGATCCTTCCTTCTGGATGGTAACACTTAAAACAGAATCCAGCATCATGCATGTATAGCTTGGATTATTCTTCCCTTTATGCATCACTTTGCACTTATCCACAATAAATTTCATCTGACATTTACCCCAGTTTTGCAAGATCTTCTTCCAATTCCTCACAATCTGTTTGTGATTTAAATAATTTGAATAATGTTGAGATTACTTACCTGATAATCTCCTTTTCCTTAGTGTAGACAGATGGACTCAGAACGAATGGGTATAGTATGCTCGTGCTAGCAGTTGGAGACGGATCTGACGTCAGCTCGGGTGTATATATACCCCCACAGGAAGCGTAGCAACTTAGTAATCTTCCTTGCAAAAGCTGTTATGGATGTGTGTACTGACACTCAGTGAAAAGTGAAACAGGATTCCCCTGACCGATTGATAGTAGCTGGAGACCGCCAGCATTCCCAACCGGAAGGCGTTGACACCTGGTAGAGTGTACGCTCTTATGGAAACAGATGACATGGCTTACCTTGAATCGGTGAAACCCATGTACACAGGCAGCTGGGCGGGATGCTGAGTCCATCTGTCTACACTAAGGAAACGGAGATTATCAGGTAAGTAATCTCAACATTTCCTGGCGTGTAGCCAGATGGACTCAGAAAGAATGGGATGTACAAAAGCTTTACTCCCAGCCTGGGTGGGAGGCTGCCTGAGGACCATGTAGTACCACCCTCGCAAATGCTGAGTCCTCCCTGGCCTGGACATCCAGACGGTAGAACCTGGAAAAGGTATGGAGGGAGGACCACGTCGCCGCTTTACAGATTTCTGCAGGCGACAGCATCCTGGATTCTGCCCAAGATGCCGCTTGTGCTCTGGTAGAATGAGCCTTGACTTGTAGAGGCGGAGATTTCCCAGCCTCCACGTAAGCTGCTCTGATAATTTCTTTAATCCAGCGGGCGATGGTGGGCCGAGAGGCCGCTTCCCCTTGGCGTTTCCCGCTGTGCAGGACGAACAGATGGTCCGTCTTTCGTACTTCTTGTGTCATTTCCAGATATCTGGGCAGTAGTCTGCCTATGTCGAGATGGCGTAGCAAACGCCCTTCTTCAGATTTCTTCAAAACCGCCGTGGTAGGCAAGGATATAGTTTGGTTAAGGTGAAACTGTGAGACCACTTTAGGTAGAAAGGAGGGAACCATGCGAAGATGGATAGCCTCTGGAGTGATTCTCAGAAAGGGATCCCAGCAGGACAGTGCTTGTAGCTCTGAGATGCGGCGTGCTGAACATACAGCCAGCAAGAACACCATCTTCAAGGTTAGAGAACGGAGAGACAGGCCCCGAAGGGGTCTGAAGGTGGATCCCGCGAGGAAATTCAAAACAAGGTTGAGGTTCCATAAGGGCACAGGCCACTGCAGTGGCGGACGGATATGCTTGACTCCTTTCAGGAAGCGAGAAACATCTGGGTGTTTGGCAATGGTCTTGCCAACCCTCCTGGGGCCGTAGCAAGACAGCGCAGCCACCTGAACCTTGATGGAGCTGAGGGAGAGACCCTTCTGAAGTCCATCTTGCAGGAAATCCAACACAATAGGGATTGTGGTCGCATGTGGATTGGTGCCATGAGTGTCGCACCATGCTTCGAATACTCTCCAGATCCTTATGTAGGTGAGGGATGTGGAAAACTTGCGAGCTCGGAGGAGTGTATCTATCACGGGCTCAGAGTAACCTCTTTTCTTCAGTCTAGCCCTCTCAATGGCCAGAGAGAATTGAGCTGGATCCTCGTGGAGGATGGGACCTTGACGTAGAAGGTCCCGGAGAGGAGGCAGGGGAAGAGGCTCCCCTGCCAGTAGTCTTCTCATGTCCGCGTACCAGGGTCTTCTTGGCCAGTCTGGTGCCACTAGAAGAACTAGGCCCCGGTGTTTCTGAATCTTGTGGATGATGGCGCCCAGCAGAGGCCACGGAGGAAAGGCGTATAGCAGAGTCCCTGGAGGCCATGGCTGAACCAGGGCATCGATTCCGTGTGCGAATGGGTCGCACTTGCGGCTGAAGTATCTGGGTACTTGAGCATTGGACTTGTCCGCCAGTAAATCCATGTCCGGAATCCCCCAGTGATCCACAATCATCTGGAAGGCTGTGGGTGACAGCTGCCACTCTCCCGGATTTAGGCTTTCTCTGCTGAGGAAGTCTGCCGTGATGTTGTCCTTCCCGGCAATGTGGACGGCGGAGATGTCCTGAAGATTCGCCTCTGCCCAAGCCATCAGTAGGGCGATCTCCAGCGATACCTGTCGGCTTCTGGTTCCGCTCTGACGATTGTTGTATGCCACCGTGGTGGCGTTGTCAGACATCACTCTGACTGCTCTGTTCTTCAGTCTGTGAGCAAATCGAAGGCATGCCAATCGGACTGCCCGGGCCTCTAGACGGTTGATGTTCCACGCTGACTCTTCTCTGTTCCACCGCCCTTGTGCGGCGAGTTCTTCGCAGTGTGCTCCCCAGCCGCTCAGGCTGGCATCTGTGGTGAGCAGAGTCCACGTGGGGGAGGACATCTTCGACCCCCTGCTCATGTGGTTGGACTGCAACCACCACCGTAACTGGGTCTGTACTCTGGCCGGCAGAGGTAGGTGCGTGGAATAGTTCCGTAGCCGGGGGCTCCAGCGAGAGAGCAGGGAGTGCTGTAGAGGTCTCATATGGGCCCTTGCCCAAGTTACCACTTCCAGGGTGGATGCCATGAGACCGAGAACCTGCAGATAATCCCAAGCTATGGGCCGACTGGCTCCCATCAAGTACTGGATACGCTACTGAAGATTCAACTTCCTCTTGGCAGTGAGACTGACTGTGTCTGCCAGGGGTGTCGAACTGTACTCCCAGGTATTCCAGTGACTGGGAAGGCTGTAGGCAACTCTTGCCGAGGTTGATTACCCAGCCCAAGCTTTCCAGAAGGGCGATCACTCTGTCGGTTGTCCGATGGCTCTCCTCTCGAGATTTCGCCCTGATCAGCCAGTCGTCTAGATAGGGATGGACCAGAATTCCTTCCCGCCTGAGTGCTGCTGCTACCACTACGACCACCTTGGTGAAGGTCCGCGGTGACGTGGCCAACCCGAAGGGCAGAGCCCGGAACTGGAAGTGGCATCCCAGAACATTGAAGCGTAGGTAGCGCTGATGATCCGGATGGATCGGGATATGCAGGTAGGCTTCTGACAGGCCTAACGCCGTGAGGAATTCTTCTGGCTGAACTGCGGTCTTGACGGACCGCAGAGTTTCCATGCGAACCCTCGGGACCTGTAAGTATCGATTGACCGACTTGAGGTCCAGTACAGGCCGAAAGGTGCCCCCCTTTCTTGGGTACCATGAAATAAATGGATAGTGTCCAGAATTCACTTCCCAGGCAGGTACTGGGATGATGGCTTTCAAGGACAGGAGTCTCGCCAGGGGTAGCTTCCAATGCTGCCTTCTTGTGTGTGGGACAGGAAGATTCCACAAACTTGTCCGGAGGGAGATGATGAAAGTCCAGATAATACCTCTCTCGGATGATGGTGAGGACCCACTGGTCCGACGTAATCTCGACCCACATGGGGTAGAAGAGGGTTAACCTGCCCCCTATGGCTCCGTCCCCCAGATGGATCGGCGGATTCTCATTGTGAGGCGCGGCCGGGACCGGAGCCCGGGCCTGCTCCCCTCTTGCGCTGCTTGGTCCAAAAGGACTGGTTCCTGGCCTGAGGACGAGGTGCCTGGTATCGACTCCTGTAGGGAATGAAGCGCTGGGAGCTTCTACCCCTGGAGGGCCTTGGAAAGGCGCGCTGATTCCTCCTAAACCGATCTTCCGGCAGTCGAGGTACTGGAGAAGCGCCCCATGTGCTGGCCAGTTTATCAAGGTCGCTGCCAAAAAGGAAAGAGCCCTTAAAGGGCAATCTGGTGAGGCGTGTCTTTGAAGGTGCATCGGCTGACCATTTCCGGATCCAGAGCTGTCTCCTGGCAGCTACGGAGGATGAGATCCCCTTGGCTGTTGTTCGGACTAGGTCTGATGCAGCATCCGTGAGGAACGAGAGAGCAGACTCCATGTCTGCTGCTGGAGCATTGTTCCTGACCTGTGACAAACAGGCACGCGTCACTACTGTGCAGCAGGTTGCGATCCGCAAAGATAGAGCTGCCACCTCAAAAGTCTGTTTCAGAATGGTGTCCAGTCGCCGGTCATGAGGCTCCTTGAGGGCCGCCCCCCCTTCAACTGGAATGGTAGTGCGCTTGACCACAGCGCTAATCAAGGCGTCCACCTGAGGGCACACCAGCAGCTCCTGGATAGCCGGCGCCAATGGGTACATGCCCGTCGGGGCCCGACCCCCTTTGAATGCAGCTGCTGGTGCAGCCCATTCTAAATCTATCAGTTGTTGTGCTGCTTGCAAGAATGGAAAATGGCGGGCTGTAGGACGAAGACCTTCCAGCAGGGGGTTCTGCGCAGAGGGCACCGTAGCGCTGGGACATGTAATATCCAACTCCGCCAGGCACTGGGACACCAGGTCCGAGAGATCCTCCTTAGGGAAGAACCGCCTCATGGTTCTATATGGCTCAATCCCTGGGGGAAGTTCCCCTCGTCCGGGAGTTCAGACTCGTCCAGTGAAACCTCCTGGTCTGACTGATCTGGACTGTCCAGCGGCGGGAGGTCCCGCTCACGATAAGGGCGTGAGGGTCCAGGAACAGGATCCACGGGAGCCGCCACCGCAGCCGCAGCAGTCACCGCAGAAACAGCAGGAACAACAGGAACAACTGGAACCGCAGGGCCTGCACGGGACGCCGTTTGCATCTGTACAAAGGCATGAATCCCCTTAAAGAGATCCACCCAGGGGTGACGTGAACACCTTGAGTCCTGAGGAAGGCAGCAACCACGACGAGGCATTTTGTAAAGACTCGTGGTGCAGATGCAAGGCCGAATGGAAGCACGCGATACTGACAGTGCTTGGGGCCTACGAGAAACCTCAGGTATTTGCGATGAGATGGAGTTATGGCAATATGAGTGTATGTGTCCTGGAGGTTGAGGGTGTTGGGGAAAGGCTTGTTTGAATAGCCAGGTTTTGAGCTGGGCTCTGAATTTGGTGATGCAAGGTTCAAGTCTGAGGTGGGTTGGGAGTGAGTTCCAGTGCATAGGTCCAGCAATGGAGAGCGCCCGATCCCTTGTAGCTGTGAGGTGCGCTTTCTTTAGGGATGGCACATGGAGGGACCCTTTGTTAGTGGTCCTTATCGGCCGATTCGAGCAGGCAAATTGGAGGGGATCTGCCAGCCAGTTGGAGTGATGGGAATATAAGGCTTTATGTATAATGGTCAGGGATTTAAAGAGGATGCGGGAGGGAATAGGGAGCCAGTGTAGGTCCTTCAGTATAGTGGAAATGTGGTCGTATTTGTGAGCGTTGGAGAGGGTTCTGGCTACAGTGTTCTGTAGCATTTGGAGGGGCTTTAAGGAGGAGTAGGGTAGGCCAAGAAAGAGGGAGTTACAGTAATCCATCTTGGATGCCAGTGTAGTCTGGACGACAGTGCGGAAGTCACTAGCGTGAAGGAGAGGTTTCAGGTTTTTTAAGACTTTAAGTTTGAAGAAACCCTCTGAGTATTGCACTGATATGTTTTTTGAAGTTCAGTTGTTGGTCGATTAGGACCCCCAGGTTCCTTGCGCAGGGCTGTGCATGAGGAATCTTGATAGCAGAGTCAATTGAGGGTGCGGGATTAGTAGGGGGGTGATGGGATATGAGGAGGAGTTCAGTTTTGGCAATGTTTAGAGCGAGGTGGAGGTTGGTAAGTAAGGAGTTGATGGCAGCGAGATGGTATCCCCAGGATTCAAGGGTGTCAGATAGGGAGCCTTGAATGGGTATGATGATTTGCACATCATCAGCGTAGAGAAAGAATTTGAGGCCAAGTTCTGATAAGAGTTTGCACAAGGGGGTGAGGTAAATGTTAAAGAGGGTAGAAGAGAGGGAGGAGCCTTGGGGGACTCCTTGGGCGAGGGCGTAGTGAGAGAACTCAGCATTGCCTATTTTCACGGTGAATTTCCTATTGTCGAGGTAGGATGAGAACCACTTAAGGGTTGTGCCAGAAAGGCCAATGTCGGTTAGGCGGGCAAGGAGGTGGGTGTGATTTATGGTGTCAAAAGCTGCTGAGATGTCCAGTAGAGCAAGAAGGTAGATGTGACCTTGATCCATTCCCCTGAGTAAGTAGTCAGTCAAGGAAAGTAAGAGGGTCTCAGTGTTGAGGTATTTACGGAAGCCAAATTGAGAGGGGTGGAGAAGGTTGTGAGTTTCAAGGAATTCTGTAAGTTGCGAGTTGACGACCTTTTCCATGATTTTTGAGATGAAAGGGAGATTGGAGATAGGGCGAAAGTTGGCAGGGTCCTTGGGGTCAAGTGCAGGTTTTTTGAGCAGTGGTTTGACCACAGCATGCTTGAGTGGGTCAGGGACAATGCCTGAGGAGAGGGAGCAATTGATAACATCTGCAATGGGTTTGGAAATGATGTCAGGGTGTCATAACATGATCTGATCTCATGTTTTCCTGCCTCCAAACCCTTGTTAATTAGGGTGTGGAGTTGTTCTTGAAGTGACTGAGGCATGGAGGTTGTTAACTCCTGCATCTTCTTAAAACTGACCCTGTTATATTGGGTCATATAGAGTTGGTAAGCGGAAATTCGGAGGATCAACATTGATCCTTGAAAGACTCTGCGACCAATGGTATCTAAAAACTTCTGTTCCTTGCCAGGGGGAAAGGAAGTATGAGGATTCGACCTTTTTGTTCTCTTTTGCGCAGATTCAACTGAGGCTTCTGAAAGCCTGGAGCTGACTGTACCAAATAGGTAGAATCAGTTTTCCTATGGACTGGTACAATGGAGCCAGGATGTTCCCAGTTCTTCTTGAGGAGATGTAGAAGAACTTGGTGGATAGGGATGGAGGTGATTTCCTTGGGTGCATCCAGGAATTGAAGTGACTCCATCATTTGATGTCTGCTGTCCTGTTCCATTAATAATTGGAAGGGGACCAATTCAGACAATTCCTTCACAAAATTTATGAAAGTAAGGTCCGCTGGAGGAGAACGCTTTCTACTCTCAGTGGCTGAAGGAGGTGATGGCAAGTCATCAGTGTCTGGTGAGGAATCATTAGTCCAGGTATCATAAGGATCAGCACCTGTCCCTCTAGGAACTGGAGAGGGACGGGGGGAGTTGGATACCTGAAGGTCCCGGTCTAGGCTCCGAAGGCATCAAAGGAATAACCGGAGGCACCGATGAAAGCAATGAAGGCCCTGGCGCAGGCATCGGTGGATGACTAAGGCGCCAATGGAGATATCGGCACCGACCTCGATGGCTGAGGCAGAACTCCTGATGGAGGAATGCGGAACGGTATTTCTCCTCCCAATGATAAAGTAAGCGGGGAGGGTACTGGAGCCATCGGTGACCCGGGGTCTATCGGTGGAAAAGCGGCTATAAGCGCTTCCATTCTCGATAGCAGCGGTGCCAAGGCTGCTGGAATCTGGTCAGTATCCGGTTCCACTATCTGTACCGATGTCTGTGCCGGGGGAACCTGGAGTCTATGCATCACCTTGTCGATGGCCTCCTGAACCATCCGGTCCAGTTCCTCTCGGAGACTTGGAGCAAGCAGCCCCAGCTCCGGAACAGAAGAAGGAGGCAGAGGCATAGCCGGAGGGACCACTGTTAAAAGGCGGAGTCGCGGCTCCCTATGCCCTGTTGGGCGAGAAGTGCCTCGGTGACCCGGTCGCCGAAAAGGTTGGTGCCTTTTCTGGATGGGGTTTCTTCGATGGTGGCTCGGACAATGGTGAGGTCGATGGTTTCGCTCCCTCAATGGTCAGACTTTCAATGCCGGTGGCGATGTTTCTCTTTACAATCCCCTCGGTCCTGAGGGGGAGAAGGGGTGTCGAAGGCCGAGAAGTTATTGATGCCGGACGGTCACCGATCGATGCTGGCATGACATTGACTGTTCAGATGACATCGATGCAATGGACGGAGTCGGGGTTGGAGCATGGAAGAGAAGTCCCATCTTCTCCATTCTGGCCTTGCGACCTTTTGGTGTCATTAGGGTACATTTGGTGCAGGTCAAGACATCTTGCTCTCGTCCAAGACACATTACACAGACTTTATGAGGGTCTGTAATGGACATGGTACGAGTACAATCCGGGCACCGACGGAACCCCAACGCCATAGAAAAAAATCGAGCTGCGGTACGGTCGACGGCCAGTAGGCCGCGAGGGCCAAACTTGACGGAAATAGACGGAAAACGGGTAAAAACTTACCGGAGTACCATGGACTGAAAAAGATAACGGAGGGACCCCTGTGGGGCAATTTATTGTTACTGAGTTACTCCTTCCGCTTCTAACGTCTTCTACTCCTTAGCCCCATTACCCCTGTTTTATTGTAACTTTCCTGCAACTTGTTTATGTTAAGGTTTTATCACACTGTTCCTTGTAAACCGATTTGATATGATATTTTTCATGAAGGTCGGTATAAAAAAGTATAAATAAATAATAAATAAAATAATTCCGTGAGGAAAATTCCTGTCAGGAATCCTTGCAGAGCTCCTTAACCGCATGGCTACTGCTGCGCGGAAAAAAGAAGACTGAAGAGGGAACCCTGCTGGCTGCAGGGTTAGTGCCATGCTGGGCATGCCCAGTAGAAGCCAGTCAAAGTTCTAGAAACTGAAAAAAGTGTTCCGTGATTGGGCTCCATTCTGTGATGTCACCCATATGTGAAGACTACCATCCTGCTTGTCCTGTGAGAAAAACAAATACGATATTCAAGGGAATCTGAACATTTACCAAGAATAACCAACAACTCTAATTTTAATAGCCAAGGGCTCCACTGTAAGTAAATATAAAAGCGGCGACAGTTGACACCCCTGATGTGTACCACTAAATAAAGGGAAATAGAACCATTTACTCGTATTTCTGGCTGGAGGAAAAGTGTATAAAGGCAGTATCCAGGAGAAGAAAGAGCCAGTAATATCATCTCTCTCCAAAATCCGAAACATATAAACCGACTGGAACTTGTCAACTGCTTTCTCCACATCTACACTTATTACTAAGCCTGGGCAGAATTTGAATAAAGAGCATCAAACAACTTCCTAATATTACTAACTCCATGTCTAACTTTCACAAATCCTGTTTGATCTTTTGTCATCAAATTAGGGAGTACGATACTCATACTCTTGGCTAGAATAGACACCAATATTTTAATATCAACATTGACTAATGAGATAGGTCTAAGAGATCCAGGTTCCAATAGATCCTTCCCTGGTTTAGGAAGGACTGATGAGAGAATGATTAACACCATCAGAGAAAGTCCCATGAACCATGCAAGCCAAAAGCTTACTGGCTTTATTACCATAACAAAAAAGGTGACTACAGAATCTATAATTGGATCTAAGTGCCCTCTGGTGTAGCAATTGATTCAAAGTGTGTAACATTTAACTGGGAGAAAACCACAGCATGCATAGTAGTAAGATGCAAAGATTTTAACAGCGTCAATTCTCCCTTTAGCCTCACGATCTCAGCATCCAAACATTTATGCTTACGAGTGGTTTGTGCCATAATTTCACCTCTGACTGCCTTTCCAAACTCCCACAATATTTCAGGGGTGACCCCCATAGTAGAATTAAAACCCATATACCCTTGCCATTTTTGAACCAGAAATGTTTTAAATTCCTTACCATAAAATAGTGGGTTTAGATGCCGTTTAAAAGCTCTCTTGGGATAGTCTCCCAATTGAAGTTTGAATGAATTGGTGCATGATCGGACAAAGAAAAATTCCTATTATCAGCTTTCACAACAGAGGTAAACATAACACTGGATATCAGAAAATAATCTAGGTGCGAGTAGCATAGGTGAGAATAAAAATAATCATGTTCTCCTGGGTGTAGTACCCTCCAAATGTCCAAGAGCTAAAGTTCTTTCAGGAGAAATGATATTCCAGTAGTTTCAGGAAACCTCCCAGGCAGTCAAGGTGGCAGCGCATCAACAGATGGATCAGCTGGAATATTAAAATCACCCTTTAGGATTTTCAAATGATCTGGGTATTTGCTCAATATGGTCACTAGCCAAATGTAAAAACCATGTGCACAGACATTAGGTGCGTAAACATCACAAAAAACATTTTTTTATGGTCTGTAACTCCAGTGACTATTACAAATCACCCCTCCAGGTCTGTTTCAACCTGTTTATACTGTAATTCCTTATGTAAAAGAATAGCAACACCCCTCTGTCTACTAGTAAAAGAGGAAAAGACTACTTGTCCAACCCAGTCAGAATTTTTTTTTTATATTCTATTCCATTTAAATGAGTTTCCTGAAGAAACACATGAAAATTAGCCTTTGAAGGATAACTTTTTTCCTCTTAATAGGGGAATGTATGCCATTGACATTTAGAGAAAAAATATTGAGAACAGCCATAGCAAGAACAGCAATTTAAAAAGAAAAATGAATAGACAGATTCCACGAACCTGAGCACCCCACAGCAATAGGTGTCCCAACCAAAACCAAAGTGCCATATAGAAAAAACATTGGTTCCAAAGCCACAAGAGACCCATCAAGTTTCCACATGCACAACCAAATACATTCGCACAACAGACAGACTATTCCCTTCAACATCCCACTATAAACCTCTAAGGGACTGTACTTTCTATATATACATGTACGAAGTACATCCTAAGGCCCTGAAAAAATTTGTCTCCCTTGTTTATCAAAGACAATTAAAAATAAGTAAAATAAAGTATATAAAAATAGCTCTCACCCACAATACAACTGAGAAGAGATAGATATCCAATACAAACATTAGGCATAACTCGAACTCTCAAAGGCTTGCTTGCTCTCCACTTGCCTGCTGCTGCCTCCGGACCATTGAGGCTTCTCTTTTGTTGGATTTAGCAGCTGTCTCACCACCCGCTCCGGTTCCCCTCCCTGCGCATCGCACCATTCCCCCCTCGCGAGCTGACTCCGCCCCCATGACATCAGCAAAGGGCGTCAAGGGGGTCATAAGTGCGGCCCAGGGAACCACAGGCGAAGTGCGCCAAGGGAGCGCGACAAAGGGGCCTGCCCCTTCGTGAAGCACCTGAGCGTAGTATTTGAAAATAATGGATCACTCACTTGTGAAGACTAAAATGGATCAATCGATTTCACCTAAAAAAAATTCCTGTTATGATGAACCGTGGAAATTAAACTGCCTTTAGTAATGGTGACAGAAATCGCTCCACTTCAAAGCGAACAGAAGAAAGAAAAAAGATCTTAACACAAATTTAATTATCAATACTAAAAGCCTGCATTTTATGAGTAATTTGTTTAGCCTTGTCATTCATACTGATTAATATTCAAGCCATAACTAAGAAAAAGATGATAAGTTACGAGACTATTCACCTAATTTTATAGCAATAACATACTTGGCTTAAAAAGACTGACATTGTAGTGCTGAATCAAATAGCTAATGAAAAATACAAGGTAGACTCCGTCCCTAGACCACTATGAAAAGGTGGAGGACTAATGCTTAGTAAAAAAAATGTTTGAAGTTAAATAGAATTTCGATAGAAGTGCCAGAAAAACATGAAATTAGTGTATTTGAGGCACATAATTTACAAATTTGTTTGGTTTATTGCCCTCCGGGACTGTTAAGAATTTAATATTTCCCCAATGATTGAAAGCCTGATTACAATTTTGAATCCTGATAAAATCTCCCAGTAAAATCGAAGGTTTAACTTACACATGAATGTTTTACCACTCTCTTTAGCCTGCCGCACAGTAGTTGAAGCATTCCAAGCAATAGGTTTTGATTTATTACCGAATGTAACTCAAAGGTGTACATACATTAGATTTGATAGTTAATACTAAATTAATTGAATCCGCTAATATTTGTATTAAGCCAGTCCCATGGTTAGATCATTTTTTAGTTCAATCTAAGATCACTTTTATAAATCATACAAGGAAGGAACCAAACAAGAAACTGTTTTCAATATAGAAAACCATTTAATATAGAAGCACTTCAGAAAGAATTATCTGAGCATTTAACAGAGATAAAAATTACTTCCAACGAAGAGGCAACCGAAGAATGGTATAAAATAACTCAGGAAATAGCAGATAAAATAAACCCATTAAAAGTGAAATATATAAAGGAGTCAAAAAAGCTAAATCCTTGGTACAACAACAAATTGAGGCAAACAAAATTAATTTTAAGAAGGAAGGAAAGAGAATGGCAAAGAAATAAATTGGTATTAGCATTAACCAGCTAATTAACTAGCGCTCATCCAGCCTCTCTAGTGCTCATCCAGCAACCCCAGCATCCATTCCTGCCTGCCCCAATATCATATCATCGGCAGTCCATCCTCTCACCTCTACCTTCCCCAACCTACCCACCGCTGGCTCTAACTATCATCCCAACTCTTACAACAATCAACATGATACAAACCTTCCCTATCCCTATTATCCCACACTCATCCCTCAACAGAGTTAATTCACCCTTATTCAAGCTACAATGCTCTAAGAGATCTCTGATCCCCATCATGATTTCCCCTCTAACCCAATTCCTAGGCCTATCTTTAATCACACTAATCCTCCTCAACTCCCAATCCCTGTCAAAAAATCTCACTTGCTCAATGACTACCTACTGGACACCCAACCGGACCTGTGTGCTATCACTGAAACATGGTTGAAAAACACGAACACACCCCTAATCAACCAATTACCAACACAACTATATGACTTTTTCTCTATCCCCAGAACTAAAAAAAGAGGGGGAGGATTACTGCTAGCCGAAAAAAAAGAACTAAGACTAGCCCAGGACGCAATTAAAACTTCAACCAAACTTGAAAGCGGACTATTCAAATCCACCCAGCTCCAAATCTGTCTCATCTACGCCCCGCCTGGGCTCCTAGACTCAGACCCATCGCCTCTCATAGAACTTGTAGCTAAACACATCAATACCAACTCCCCAGCGATCCTGCTAGGAGACTTCAACATTCATGTTGACTCCCCATCTCCCTCCGCCAACTGCGAAGCCCTCCCCTCTTCCTTCCTGGCCATGGGCTTCAAATTATTAACAAACCCACGCACAAAGCAGGACACACGCTAGACTTAATATTCACAAATGATCCGATCTCGCCCACGTCTCTTCCTTCCTGTACCTCCATCCCCTGGTCAGATCACTCGATGATAGATACTGAACTATCCATAAAGAAAAAACTGACCACCAACATCCCTAAATCCTCGATCGAATTCAGAAAACCATGCTCCATGGAAGCCCTCAGCAACACCCTCACCAAGGACCTAACTAACCTGGACCTCACAAATGCGGACACCGCCATGAACTCTTGGGTAATTATCACCTGCTCAGCAGCTGATAAAATATGCCCCTTGACATCCAAAAATATCAATCCCGCCCGTACTAACAAAAAACCCTGGTTCTCATCAGAATTAAGAAAACTCAAACAAGACCTACAACATAAAGAACAACACTGGTGGAAGGATCCCACCTCCACCGCACTGGCCTCCTACAAAACCGCAATGAGCTACTATAGGGCCACCATTCTTCGTACCAAAAGGGATTTCTATGCCAAAAAAATACACGGCTTCCTATACGACCCAAAAACACTATTCTCATATGCTGCAGCACTCACCACCCCTATTCCACCAATCATCCCAGAAGAAGCAGCACAAAACAAATCCTCTGAGCTGGCAGTTTTCTTAGACAACAAAATCAAAAATTTACTTATTCCGCTGACATCTTCCAACCCCACTCCAAGCTCCCAGCCTCCACCTGACCAAAACCACGCCCCATCGATACACAAACGGTCACTAGAATCTTTTGATCCTACATCATCCTTGGAAATCGAATCTATCATCAAGAAAATGAAGCCCTCATCGCACCCAATAGACCAAATCCCGACAAAATTCCTTCTCACAATCCCAAACATCATTGCCAAATCTCTGGCCGACATCATAAACTGTTCCCTCACTCACGGAACAGTCCCGGAAACCATTACTCTCTGAAACCATTACTAAAGAAACCTAACTTGGACCCATCCAACACTACAAATTTCCGCCCCATTGCCAACCTACCTTTCATAGCCAAGCTAATGGAAAAACTGGTCAATACTTGACTCACAGACTACCTCGACTCCCACGACATTCTATACCCATCACAATTTGGTTTCAGGAAACGCATAAACACAGAATCTCTCCTACTCTCATTAACGGACAACATCCTGATGGGCCTAGACAAAGGTCAATCATACTTGCTAGCTCTGCTAGACATCTCGGCAGCGTTCAACACAGTTAACCACACAATCCTCATCAACCGTCTGATGGAAATAGGCACCATCAAACCGCTACAAATCTTGCAGAATGCTATGGCAAGAATAATAACCAATACCCGCAAGTCTGAACACATAACTCCCATTCTAAAGGACTTGCACTGGCTCCCGATCCTTTTCCGTATTCAATATAAAACCCTCACCATCCTGCATAATACACTGCACAAAAATAACACCACATGGATCAAGGACATGCCTCGCTTCCGAATCTCAAACCGCCCCACTTTTAGAACCACCCTTGCCGGCACCCTGCTCATTCCACCCCTCAGAACCGCCCACCTTACCAATACCAGGGAGAGAGCTTTCACTATCGCCGGCCCCACACTCTGGAACTCTCTCCCTCCCCACCTACAACTTGAACCCTCCTTACACACTTTCAAAAAAGGCATCAAGACATGGCTCTTCAGACAAGCCTACCCAGACATCAATCAAACATAGCCCATCCTCCCCTTCTCATCCACCTCCCCCCCCCCCATCCCCCCCCTTCCCTCGGTTTCGTTTCTTGTGTTTTTCTTCCTCCCCCCCCCCCCCCCCCACCGTACGCTGCCTGCCTTGGACATGCTCCAAGGAAATTATGTAAAATAGTTAAATATCTATTGTTTTTTACTGTTCATCATTGTTAACTCCTGTCTTTTTCGCTCGGCTGCCTCTATATTTC
This sequence comes from Rhinatrema bivittatum, assembly GCF_901001135.1. Classification (NCBI taxonomy): domain Eukaryota; kingdom Metazoa; phylum Chordata; class Amphibia; order Gymnophiona; family Rhinatrematidae; genus Rhinatrema; species Rhinatrema bivittatum. The sequence goes on from NC_042619.1 coordinate 219,390,203, forward strand.
CAGCTGTCTTTACCCCCTACCCCTCTTCCCCCCTTCTCGCCTGCTCCCCTTACCCTCCTCCCTTTGTTCAATGTATTTTCTACCTGCTTCAGTTATTTGTAAACCGGCGTGATGTGCCCTACGAACGTCGGTATAGTAAAAGCTCTTAAATAAATCTCAGGTTCTGCACTCCTTTAGTTAAAATCCTAAGCGACAGGTATTATAAAGGAAAAATAATCAAAGAGTCTCACCCTGTAGCGGCCAAGCAAGGCGTTCCCCAGGGTTCCTCGCTCTCGCCAACCCTATTCAACATATATCTTCTCCCCCTCTGCCAACTACTCAATAACCTCCACCTCACCTACTTCGTTTATGCGGACGATGTGCAGATCCTAATCCCCATCAAGGATCCCGTTTCCGACACTCTAAACTATTGGAATAGCTGCCCTCACGCCATCAACCTCCTTCTCACAAGCCTCAGCCTTGTTCTCAATACGTCCAAGACTGAACTGCTGGTCATTTCCCCCTATGATAATAACACACTAGCCAACACTACTAATACACCATTAGTAACTCAAGTGAGAGACCTTGGAGCCATCCTAGACTCCAGAATGAACCTTAAAAAATTCATTAACACCACCACTAAAGAAGTGTTTAATCTTTCCAAGACATGTTTAATCAAGAGAAGGCTTTTACAAACTACAGGTCCTAAAACAGTTAAGACCTCTCCTACACTTCCATGACTACCGCTCGGTCCTTCAAGCCATACTATTCTCAAAGATTGATTATTGTAATGCGCTGCTGCTTGGTCTCCCGGCCTCTTCTACCAAACTTCTCCAAATGCTGCAAAACGCTGTAGCCAGGATCCTCACAAACTCTCGCCGTATGGACCACATCACAAAGATTCTAAAAATACTTCACTGGCTACCCATCCGCTACAGAATTCTCTTCAAGACACTGACCATCATTCACAAAACCATATTTCAGCAATCCTCTCTCCAACTCACCATACCCCTCAAACCACACTCCTCAGCAAGACCTACCAGATCTGCATACAGAGACTCCCTCCAGGTTCCCCCGAACAAATCCGCTATACACGTCATTGAAAAACGAGCGCTATCAACTGCCGGTCCGCATCACTGGAATTCTCTCCCGCCAGATCTCCGCCAGGAACATTGTCGTATCACATTCAGAAAAAAATTAAAAACATGGCTGTTCGCCCAAGCATATCCTTGAAGAAGCCTTATGGTAACCCACACGGACCAACACCCCACGGTTGCGTCCTCTTTCCGCCGCACAAAGGAACTGTTTTTCTGCTAACTGCGCTCTCATAACTTGCCTAATCGACTCCACTATGTAAATTGTATATTATTCTTACCATGTAAGCAATTACTCTCTGCTTACATGCACTGCTCTCCAGTTAGAAAAAAAGGGATAGATTAACAATTTCTAACAGCCTTGTTCCACATTCCCTGTTGTAATGTAACTTTCGCTTTCAGTGTTAACTGGTTTACCCCCTAGTTTATTGTAAACCGGTACGATAAGACCTGGTCTTGAGCATCAGTATATTAAAAGAATTTAAATAATAATAACCAATTATCGCATACACCTAGCCTACTATAGAAAATTGATAAACACCACAAAAAAAGATTATGACGCTAAAATTCAGAGATTCACACATAATCCTAAAGTTTTATTTGATATAGTACATAAACTAACGAATGACTCCTCCTTTATGAAACACTGCCAGAATCCCGATGCAATGAAGTAGCTATATTCTTTAAGAAAAGTTGACACCCTAATAGGAACCCTAGAGCATATCCCTAAACAAAAAATAAACATGACCAAGAGAGATTTACCATCATGGTCAGAATTAGAAAATACTTCTAAGTAAGAAATTGAAAGCTTGGTAAGTAAGCTAAAACCAGCTAACCATCCGCTAGACGTGATTAACACAGCAGCTCTTAAACAATGTTTAGAGATTATCAGCCCATTCCTGAAAATAGCAGTAAATCAATCTCTTGCAGAAGGAAATTTACACCCTATTTTAAAAAATACCATTGTAAAGCCAATTTTGAAACAAAAAGAGCTAGACACCACTGATTTAAAAAACGTTAGACCTATTTCAAGTTTGCCATTTTTAGCGAAATTAATTGAAAAAGTAGTTAACAGACAATTAAGTGAGCATCTGGAAATAAATGAGATTTTATACCCGTCGCAACATGGTTTTAGAAAATTATACAGCACAGAAACGCTTTTAATATCTTTATCAGATATCATCCTTAGAGGGTTTGATAGGGGACCATTTATCAAAAATGCGATAAGGCGTTTTCGCATGCGAAAACGTGTTTAACGATGCAAATTCAGAAAATAGCAGGAGTTAGGGGAGTGTGAGAGGGGGAGGGAGAGGGGGAGGGGGAGGGAGAGGGACCATCAAGCTAGGTTGAGAGAACATTGCCCAAATCTCATCTTGGAGGGAGTTTCCTCATTCCGAAGGCCAGCAAAATCTTCACAAGAGACCACTGTTCTGTTCGTAGGTGTCACGTAGAATGTCAAAGTGGCCCCTAACCCCCTACACTCTTACATAAACCCCACCTCGAGTTACTAGGTGGGCCTACCATAGGGAAACATATACCTACCTATGGGCCATGATATTATGGCCAGTCGGTCGGTCAGTCAGTCTCTCTCGTGTGTCTAGGACCATTAACAATGGTCCCCTGGTGGTTGAATGACGGAAATACAATAGGTCTGGCACTTATCGCAGAATCTGAAATGGTATAGCTCTTCGCACAGGTAATTAGCACAAATTGGGATAAATGCAATTTTAGCATAAAACACGCCCCTTTTGCTATCACATGTGGTACTTACCGCATTTTGATAAATCCACATAAAGAAGACCAGCTTGATCTTAGCTTAGCAAGAAGCCAATGATCACAACAACAAAAAAAAACAGTATCATGCCCTCTGGTAAATAAAGCAGAGATAATATCTCATTTCCTTCCCTTCGTGGAAAAGTACAGTGCCCACACCTAATAAGGCGATCAAATCTATATAAATAAAAATGTTAAATAGTTTGTACCAAATCGCTAATCTCAGCAACCACTTAACAGATTGCTTTCAAATTTGGACACAAAAGTTTCACCTCACATACGGCAAGGATCTTCTACACTTACATTACATATATGTCACACCGGGGGCTTGTAAAAAAGTTTTAAAATTTGGTTCCACAAAACAGCGACATCTGGTGGACGTAAGCGGCTCTTACACCTTGCACAAACGCTCACACCCCACACACACGTGACCAATGTTTGCGATTCACACACCCTCCGAGCAGACACAAATCCACCCTCCTCACACCCCCTCGCACACATGCCAATTGTACTTATTTCACACACCCTCAAAAAACATACAAAAACCCACTAAATACCAGCATGCTACACCGGGAGGCCACTCACATGCCACATGTTTGCAATTTCCACACCCTACGAACTCACACACAAACACCCTCCTCACACACATGACTTTTCTACTTACTGCCCTCAACCTCCGAACGCACGGAAAACTGCAGAATAGTTCGGGCTGCTCCAGCGAGGGGGGGGGGGGCAACACCGCTCCGGGACACATCGCATACACTACTGCTGTCGGCTGCCAGCAATCAAATTGGCGCCGACGGCTCTTTCCCTTACTAGGACACTCGAGAACGCCAATAGCGGCAGTAGCCCATGTGACATAGTAAGGGCGAGGGCCCGTCGACGCCATTTTCTGAACTGGCAACCGGCGCACCTTCGCCCTTACTATCTGAGTGAGATGACCGCTCCCATTGCTCCACCTTGAGGGCCTGGCGCCAATACTTCCATTACTTTGGGGTGCAAAGGGGGAGGGCACACACAAACACATATACAAAATGTGCACCATCTCCGAAAGGTTACAAAACAGCCCTCACCAGGTGGGGAGTCACTGAGGTGACAGTGAGGTGAGGGAGAATGAGGAGGGAGGTAACTGTCAGGGGAGGAAGAATGAGGGGAGAGGTGAGTGTGAGGGGACAGAGTTGGAGTGGGGACAGGGGAGGGAAGGGGGGGGGAGTGACCAAGGGGGAAGAGGATGACTGACTGAGCTAAATGAGCAAGGGGAAGGGGCAGGGAGGGCAAAGAATCTGACTCAGCCACTGCAACGCGTGGCAGGGGTCCGCTAGTATGAAATAGAAAGGAGGGGAAAACCCCCCCCCCCAATCCCCTAAGAATTATAAGACACTGGTGGGATAAAATGAGAAGCACTAAAAAGGAGATTACACAAGTCAAAGATCCAGATTCCTCTCTGCATCATTAACAGTATACATAATTGTTAAACCAGCCATGGTGCAGAAATACCACCACTCAGAATTAAGTCTAAAGAAATAGGGCACCGAGAGTCAGAGGCCAAAATAGATTTAAAAAAAAAAAAAAAATGACAAGACAACCCACCCCAAACTATTCAAATTGGTTCAGTGTATCCACATGGCTAAATACAGAATAATGCAGAACTATATTCCTCATCCCAAGCCAGATTAAGGAACCTCGCATTGTGTAAGGAAGATGCTGTTTAAAAAAGATCCATTACGCAGTACAAATATTACTCAATAGAAAAGTAAAAAAGCAATAGCGCCAAAATCAGAAACCAAAAATATCAATGTGAGGCAAAAATAAAAATAAATTTTCCATATAAGTAGTCACAATTCCAGTCAATCCTCACAGACACCAGCAAGACAATTCAAATCACAAACCTCAGCTCCAAGTCAGATTGGAGAATTCTTGAGGAAAAGAAAAAAAAAATAAAAATTAGCTCGCCAGGGTCTACAGAAAATGATCAATTTCCTCTTTGGAAGTAAGCGCTATAGGACCTCCAGAGCAAAATACTTTAAGTCTGGCCAGGAAAAGAACTGCAAATTTGATGCCTTTTTGTATAAACTTGCACACCAGATTTAAGACTTTGCAACTTGCAGAGACCTTAGCCAAATATCAGTGAATAAGAAATTTTTTTCCCCCTTAATATTCCAAGCTGCCATTCTTCTTGCAGGCTTGCATTATTTGTCCTTTAATGGCATAATTCAGAATTCTAGCCATCACTGGTCTCAGGCGCAAGTCTGATTCAATGGCTGGACCTACATGATGTCTCAGCTAGCACTGGCTCCGTTTCCAGAGAGAAATCTAAAGTTTCCAGCAGCCATATTTAAATGAAATTCATGAGTTCAGAGTCCTTAAGTTTTTCTGGGAAACCAATAATCCTGATATTGTTCCGGCAACCTCTATTCTCCTGGCCTTCAATATGGGCAGTAAGAAGTACATTCTCCTGCTGTAAAGCTGTAATCTGGGCAGTAAGTTGCTCTGTGTTCATTTCTTGCATCAGTCTATGGTCCATATCGTAGATTTTTGTAGCGTGTCTTTTGACACTAATATCTTCGAGAGCCGCCTGAAATTTAGTCAGTCATCCATGATAGCCGAGACAGACTCATCTTTAAACACATGCAGGGAGATTTCACCTTCTGACACCATTTTGTGATCACCGGATTTCAGTTTGTCTCTAAGCCCGCGAGCAGATATCACAGACATAATAACTGCACCACGGATTAGTTGAACATTCTTTCCCAGATAATAAAAAAAAAAAAGGGGGGGGGGGGGGCGGCGGCGGCAAGAAGTTAAGAAAAAAAAAAAATAGTATGGGGAGGCAGAAAAGTCTCAAAGATAACAGAGGATCCCAAGAGCAATATGATACTGCGACTCCTCAGGCAGCTATCTTGCCGGAAGTTGAACATTCACAATTTTTGTTTAACCACTCCTGTGTTGCTTTGGCCTTGTGCTTGGGATCATTGTCCCTTTGAAAAATGAACTTTGACCCAAGTTTTAGTTTTTTATTTTTTAGCAGACAAGCAGGTTGTCTTGCAGTATTTCCCTGTATGATGCACCATTCATCTGTCCTTCAGTTTTAACAAGATACCCAGTCCCTCTGAGGAACATCTCCACAACATGATGCCACCCCCAAACTTTACTCGAGATAGAGTTTGCTGAGGAATGGGCAGTATTAGGTTTGAACTACACATAACATTTTGAATTTTGGCCAAAAAGCTCAATTTTTGTCTTATCTGACCACAAAACTTTATCCCATATTTTAACTGGGTCACACTGATGCTTTCTGGCAAATTTCAGATGTGCTTTGATGTGGATTTTTTTTTCCTCAGTAATTGTTTCTTTCTAGCCACCCTCCCAAGCATGTTAGTTGTATGCAGAGTTCTTGATATGGTTGACTGATGTACACCCACTCTAGTCTCAGCCACTGAACTGTGTAGCTCCTTCAAAGTGATTGTTTGCTTCTGTAGCTTCCCCCAAGCCTCCTCCTTGATCTGACACTAAGTTTTGAGGGACTGCTTTGTCTAGGCAGTATGATGCAGCTTAGATTTTCTCACAATTGATCAAACAGCGCTCACTAGGTTATCTAAGCACTTGATATTTTGTAGCCTTTTCCTATCTTGTGCATGTCTATAACTTTCTTTATTTTTTTTTGAATGCTCTTTGGTCTTCATTTTCATAGCCTGACCAATGGTACTGGAATTAGGGGGTCTTATCCAGAAAATTGACCTTTAATGATTCACGGGTAGAGGCCAATTGTAAGACAATATCTTTCATCTGTGTAAACTTGGAACTTCCATAGCACAGGGGCTGAATACCTACACAAGCAGCATTTTCAGTTTTGTTATTTTACAAAAAAATGCAGAGAATGAATTGTGACTTTGAAAATTTCCTTTAAGAGCGTACTGGTTTGCAACATACATATTGTCTTGGACAATCTTTGTAAGTGCCATTTGTAATCCATAAAAAAATCAGCTGATTTTTTAGGGGGTCAAATACTTTTGCAAGCCACAGAATACTGAAAAGCACTGGTCTCAAGTACAGATCTCTGAGGCACGCCACTATTTACCTTCAAACTGACCATTTAATCTTACTCTGCTTCCTGTCTTTTAACCAGTTTGCAGACAGGTTTAAATGGTCGCTTTTCTCAGTAGAAAGGTGATGGAATACAGCCAGCATGGATTTACCTAAGGGAAGTCTACATACAGTCTACATCAATGATCATCCTTAACAACAATCCATCTACAAACAATTCAACCATTCAAACCCAAACAAGCAAAAAACAGTAACTACAACTGGCATCAACCTTAAGTATTACAATTTCAGAAATTTAATATGAAGCCCTCATTTAAGATGAATTAATACTATTTGTTACTTTCCTTTTTACATCTTTCCCTTCTCCCCCTCCTCCTCTACCTATCATTTCACTATTGTTATTGTTTTCTTCTTTTGCAACTATGTATAATTATCTGATTGTTGTTTTGATTCTGTAAACCGTTGTGATGGCTAAACCTAATGACGGTATATAAAAACGAATAAATAAATAAAAATAAATAAAGTCTTGTCTCACAAATCTGCTACATTTTTTTTTGTTTTAAGGACATCTCCTCCTATCCCATGACTTTTTAGTTCTCTTAAAAGCCTCTGATGAGAGACTTTGTCAAACGCCTTCTGAAAATCCAAATACACTACATCTACCGGTTCACCTTTATCCACGTTTATTAACCCCTTCAAAAAAGTGTAGCAGATTTGTGAGACAAGACTCTCCTTGGATAAATCCATGCTGGCAGTGTTCCATCAAACCATGTTTTTCTATATGTTCTGTGATTTGGTTCTTTAGAATAGTTTCCACAATTTTTTCCCAGCACTGAAGTTAGGTTCACCAGTCTATAATTTCCTGGATCATCCCTAGAACCCTTTTTAAATATTGGGGGGGGAGTGTTTACATTGTACAGTCTAAAATACAAACTTTTACTATTAACTGAAATTTCATTTGAGTTTTCAGAATCCTTCCAGTCCAGGTGATCTGCTACTCTTCAGTTTGTCAATCTGGCCTACTACATCTTCCAGGTTCACAGTGATATAGTTCAGTTCATCCAATCGCCCTTGAAAACAGTTCCTGGAACCAGTATCTCCCCATCTTCATTAGTAATCACGGAAGCAAAGAATTTAGTCTTTCCACGATGGACTTATATTCCTTAAGAGCCCCTTTAACCTTTCGATTATCCAATAGTCCAACCAACTCTCTCGCAGGTTTCCTGCTTCAGATATATTTTTAAAGTTTTTACTATGAGTTTTTCCCTCTACAGCCAACTTCATTTCAAATTCTCTTCTTTATTAAATTTCTATACTGTCACTCTGTATTTAATTGTAATGGTTCACAGCATAAAAACAGCCATATCATAAAATTATAAATACAATAAAAATTAGAATTAAAAGAACTTAAAAAAAATCTAAAAAAATAAAAACAATTATAGAACTTCAATCTCATGTTTTGGTTTTTTTTGTCATTGCCATAATACATAAGTCTTAGTTCATTTTCATTATATAACTCTCATAAGCATGTTCAAATAGCCAAGTCTAAGTTCTTTTTAAAAATACGAAAGTCTTGTTGCAGTCTTAAGTTGGAGGGAAGTGAATTCCAGAGTTTAGGGCTAGTAATCAAGATAGCTTTTTCTCACTTCAGTCAAATGTGCATATTGAACAGAAGGAATAGTTAAAAGGCCTTTATTTCGCCGATCTCAGGTTCCTTTGCGGGATGTGCAAGTGTAATGAAGCATTTAGCCATTCTATTTTATCACTGTAAATTGATTTATGTAAAAGACAAAATTTTATAGTCAATTCTAAATTTAACCAGGAGCCTGTTTGTCAGCAAGATCCAATAATATTCTGGCTCAAGCAGAATTAGCCAGAATTAGAAAATATACACTTAGGGCCTTTTGTTTTAAAGGCTTTTCACAAAGGCTCAAAACCTTTTATAAATCAGTTACGTAATTTTTTTTAGGATGCAGTGTGGAAAAAAAAAAAGACTAGCAAGTAAACTAGGAAGTCAATTGTACTATGTGACAAGGCTGAATATTTTATATCACCAAGTAGAGGAAGGATGATGAGATGGTTCTAGCTACTATGAAGATCAGAGAAAAACTTCGGAATGAGGTTAACAAGTCTGGTACATGGCTGTACATGATGCAATCTTTGAAAAATTTTGAGTTCTGTACTTTACTGCCCACATAATTCTAAACTCTCCCTTCCCAATGTTTCAATGACAGGTCTTTCCTAAATTGTAATGATTCATGATTCTTATAATCAGAAAGTAAACTTTTTTGGATCTGTAAATTACTGCTCAATGTAGTTTATGATGAAGCATCTATATATAGAAGAGATTTTCTTGTCAGAAAATCTTAGACAGTATGTACATGGTGGCATAAACAGCTGATCATGCCATTTTTCTCCAAGTGCTTAGCAAGAAGTCATCTCAATTTAAGACTCAAGATTAAAGTATGTGAGGCAGTTTGACCAGCTGGCTCCTAACTAGGTCTGGAATAGAAGCAGTACAAAAAGATGGGCATGAGGACCCTTAAAATAACTGTTTTCCAAAGATTAAATCCTCTGCACTGGGTATCAACCAATCTGAAAGATGAAGCCAGCAAGTCTGCACTTTTCAATGGCAAAGATCACCATGAGCAGACGTTTAAACAATATAAAAGAAAAAAAAACTGCAAAGAGAAAGCAATTCATATTATAAATAAAAATTCAGGTTTATTCAAGGGCAGGATAAATGATCAATGAAATCCCATCAGAAGAGTGCTGATATTTTAGGATCACACAAATCATCATGGGTCTTGCAGGATCTAGATGCAGACCAATTCAAGAGCTGCGATACTAGATTGCAGAAGTAGTAATTGGGCAATACATAAACATTCTATTAACTTTTTTCGTTCTCAAATGTCAGAGCATGCAGGGAATGTTAAACAGTTCAACAATTGAATGTTTCTACTGCTTAATTTATAAATAGCAGAGGAAAATTAACATCCAAGTGTTAAATAAATGAAATGTTAAAATTTCATTTATTCCTAATGCTTGTGTTCCTCGTGCTGGTATAAACGTTAGTCTGTGCCATCTGGGTACCCAGAACTACTAAGTCACTTAGAAGCTATAAGCTGTGCACAGTTAATGCTCCATTAACATTTTGCTAACTTGTTCTAGGGATTTGATTAAATGTAGTCATCCCTGATTTCTGGATGAGTGGCTGCATTTCAGAATACAGAGCTCTTTTTGGAAAATTATGGGAGGCCCTATTTTCTAGTGAATTCCCCAAAGATGAGAACTGTTCTGGTTTAAAATTCTTAACTACATTTTGTAAATTGTTTCAGTTTTACAGTTTGTTTTAAATATGACCCACTGTAGCTTCAGCTGGATTATGGAATGAGTGCCATTGCCTCTAAGTACTACAGACATTTACCTCTTCATAAACTGGAATGATAAGGTGGCAGTTATTAAAAAAATAAATAAAAAAAACTATATACTTCCAAAATTCTATATAGGGCACACCTGGTACAATTTTCTGAAAAGAATAATGGAAAAACAAATTAAGGGGCTTAATTTAACTGCATTTCTAAAACTAAAGGACATGGTGGCAACCTTGATGATGAAGGAACAGGTAAGAGAATCCTAAAACTTCATAGAGAGTAGACCAGTTAAAAGTCCACAAGTCTGATTAAAAAAAAATAATAATAAGACAAAACATTCCATAATGGAGATAGATTCATGGACAACTAGCTCTAGAAATGTTAGGAAAAAGTTTTTCTATGACTGAAAAAGCAAGTTTGCTTACCATAGTGTTTTCTGTAGATAGCAGGATAAATTAGCCAGGCTGTCTGGGTATGTCCTTCCAGGACGGCTGGGCGGAGCTTAGCCAAGCTGACAGAGCTTTGTTCTATGTGAGGTTGCGCATCCTTTCCCGCGTGGCACCATCTTCACCTCAAAGTCTGTTCCCAAAGCGTATCTGTGAAGCATAAAGTGGAGACTATCCGGGGAGGTGGGCGGGTCAGCATGGGTAATTCATCCTATCTATGGAAAATACCATTTACGGTAAACTTGCTTTTATCCCCGCAGATAAGCAGGCTGAATTAGCCATGCTGTCTGGCAGTTCCCAGCTGAAGGTTGTGAGAACAGCATGAAGAAGTCCTTGGGGAGACATGGCAGTTTTCCAGAAAGGCTGAGTGACAGGCTGTGCTCAACCTGGTCCACGTCAGCAAACAGTTTATGTAGACCCTGATTGGAGTATGGATCTACCCATCACTGCATCCGCAGCGGCTTGCTAATCTAGGCAGTAATACGCAGTGAACGTATGTAGGGATGACCAAGTAGCTGCTTTGCATATGTCCAGGATTGGAACTTCATGTATATGGGCTACCGATGCTGCCAATGCTCTTACTTAATGTGCTTTTGATAAACTGGCTAGAGTCGCTGATCTTCTACTATAATAGTATTTAATGCTTTGAGAGATCCATGTTGAGAGGATTCTCTTAGAAACCGGCAGACATGGAGCATTTGGGTTCAAGGAAACGAACAGTTCTCTGTTTATAGTACGTCAAGGCTAGATTGTAGTCCAGCATGTGGAGCCACCTCTCCCCTTCAATTTTGTGTGGCTTCGAGAAGAAGATCAGCAGGGTGATTGTTTGGTTTAAGTGAAAAACGGAGACCACCTTGGGCAAGAATGACGGGTGGGTCCGTAAGGTCACAGACGTGAGGAAAGCCCAGGTATGGTGAGTAGTGAACCAGAGCCTGTAGTTCACAGACTCTTCTTGCGGAGGTCAGGGCAACTAAGAATAGCACCTTCCAGGAGAGATCTCTCAGGTGAGCAGACTCCAAGGGTTCAAAGGGCAGAAGCATCAGCTGCTCTAGAACGAGACTGAGATCCCACGCTACTGGTGGCTTGTGCATTGGTGGTCAGAGACGCAGAATGCCTTTCATGAAGCGGGAGACTAGATGATGATTGGATATCGATAGACCATGGTGGGGGTGATAAGCCGCAATCGTGCTGACATGAACCCTCACCAAAGCAGTCGCTAGTCCTGCCTGATATAGGGAATGGACGTACTCAAATTTGTTCCGAGGAGCAAGAGAAGGGGTCTATGCCTTTGGCGTCACACCAAGCTGTTTATCTCAGCCATTTCCCTTGATAGTTACGTCTAGTGGAGAACTTCCAGGATGATATCAGTACGCCCTGGACTCCTGAGGGCAGCTGCAGGTGATTCAATAGTGCCCTTTCAACCTCCACGCTCTGAGGTGCAAGGAGGAGTGTAATGGGTGAAGCAGGATGCCTCTGTCCTGCGACAGTAGACTTGCACTGTGGCCCAGTAGAATGGGTGGTTCGGTGGAGAGACACAAGATGGGCGTACCATGGGTGTCTGGGCCACGCTGGAGCGATCAGAATGAGGTCGGCAATGTCCACTATACACTTCTGTACAGTTCTCGTAAAGAGTGGTATCGGGGGGTTAAGCGTAGAGAAATCCCGGCAGCTGAGGTAGCATGATTGGAAGCAAAAAGTTCAACTGCTCGGAAAAAAAAAAATCAACGATATCTGAGGAGAGAGCGAGCTCTGCATGCAGCCTACAGCGCGGAAGAAGATTAAGGAGAAGATGGTGCCGCACTGGAAAGGACGCGCAGCCTCACACAGAGCAAAGCTCTGTCAGCTTGGTTAAGCTCCGCCCAGCCGTCCCGGAAGGACATCCCCAGTCAGCATAGCTAATTCAGCCTACTTATCTCCAGAAAAACACATCACAGGGGTTTGGATTCTCTTTAAAAGGAAATACATTTTGTTAAATCATAACACATACACAGTATACAGAACTACCAAATTGTGGACCATTTTCTGTATCACTGAAAAACTCCTCAAGCTTTTGGGTTGATTTGGTGATAAAACTTTAATACATTGAGGACAAAGAATATTTCAATTTTATGTTTCACCTTGGGGAATTTTTTCTTGTTTCATACTACGTTTCTATGGACTAAATAAGTTATAACACTAGCCATTAACTACTTTAGTACACTAGCTGCAATACTAGACAAACAGCCTTTAGAGTAGTTAATGTTAATTAACTATACCTGGAAAAAGCCTCAAAGAAGAGAGTCTAGCTTCTGGATTTCGGCAAAGAAACAGTAAAGAAGCACACACACATCAGGTATATGAGAGAGGAAAAGAAAAACTGACGACAATTATCAACTTGACCAGAGATCAAGACATAAGATCATTCAATGAGGTGAACAAAAAAGGAAATGGCCAATGACAAAACAGCAAACTATACAAAAAGAACAGTAATATTCTAACATTAAAAACGCAGACAACATAAGGCAGGTTTAAGCACACACTGAAAAAATGACAATCACACCAAATTACCATGTATTGCACATTACGTGTAAAAAAGCAATCATTGTACATATTACAAGTAAACAAAGCTAGAAGGTGAAGATGTCATGCCATGCACACTAAAAGCAGTTTATCCATCTACTCTGCATAAGGGTTAAGAAGAGATGACTGAGCTTTCTGAATCCAAAGCACAGCATGCTGGTGCTTAGGCTGCGATGCTAGTGTCTGCTTACCTCCTGTAACAGATCTGCCTGCTCAATGGCTTTCAGAACATTTTTCTTGGAAGTTTCTTGAACTTCCCCTCCTAGCAGAAACTCATCCAGAATAAAATATGCTTTCTCAAAATTAAAGATGATATCGAGCTCACACACCTAAAAGAAAAAGCAAATGTAAACAGCATAGAATGCATAAGTAGCAGCAATATCCAGGCACAGGGAAGCAGGAAGTCTACTGAAAGCACAGATGTTATCAGCTTAACACAGCAGATCCCATGGCAAACCTCTTCTTTCCATAAGACTGCACCTGCTGAAATAATCACTTTAAGTGCATTTTTCATTTTATGAGACAAAAGTAACTTCACTTGACTGTATACAGAAACCAGCTAAGTAGTTCTGCAAAAACCCCACCCCCAAATATTCCAAAGTCAGGCATTAAAAGGAAAACACGGATGGTAGCACCATACTTTTTTCTGTCCTTCCCCCATTGCTGAGTTTGATTCTTCATCTAAGTTTTGAGTTACTGAAATATTTTAAGTAAAATACTGATCACCATAAGAAACTGGGCCATTAAAGGCTTCTCCCATTTTTAATTTGTAGTACAAGTCCTTGATAAAAGGAGACATCTCAACTTTGAAAACATCATGCTCGCACTAAATGAACTGGTTCAATTTGTCAGCAAGGGGCATTACAAAGGGCCATAAAGTTTCAGCAATCCAATTCAATGATTTCTAGCAGAAGTAACTTTTTAGCATTTGAGCTAGCCCTTTCACCTGTTTCTTCTCTAGAATATAAACCTCAGGATTTCATTTAATGCACTTGATGCTTCTTCCCTTCCTCAGCATGTTCTGGGCTACATGATGAGCTTGGTTATTTATTTATTTATTTATTTTTAGATTTTTATATACCGGTGTTCCTGTATTAAAATACAGATCACATCGGTTTACATTGAAACATAAAAATTACGCCAAGAGGCGGTACATATAACAAGGTTATAGAACTTGGAAAACATGGAAAACAGGTTCGAAAAATAACATTGAGAAAATTGTATAGTCTCTTTGAGAAACCAAATCATAAAATAAGGCGTAATTGTCTAAGATAAATGTGATCTGCAGAAGGGATTGCGATGGTGAGAAAAACTTGATAGCTGGAGGTAAAAAATAATCAAAGTTCTGGAAAAGCTTGGCTAAAGAGCCAGGTTTTAATTTTCTTTTTGAAGGAAGCGAAGCAGATCTCAAGACGGATGTCTGGCGGGAGCATGTTCCATTGGACGGGTCCTGCTAAAGAGATGGTACGTTTCTGATGTAAGGATATTGTTGAAGGAACAAAGAGTGTGCCTTTATAAGCTCCTCTGATAGGTCTAGATGAAGAGTGAAAACGAAGTTGGGTACTTAAGTGGAGTGGGGATATGTTGTAAATAGATTTATGAATTGCTGTGTATACTTTATAGAGAATCCTTTGCTTAATAGGCAGCCAGTGGAGGAGTTTTAGTATGGGGGTTATATGGTCTCTTTTATTTGTATTGGTAAGGATTCTAGCTGCAGAGTTTTGAATCATCTGGAGGGGTTTGATGGATGAGGTAGGGAGACCAAAAAGGAGCGAGTTGCAATAATCGATTTTTGTTAGAATAATGGCTTGTAGAACCATCCGAAAATCATTGAAGTGGAGAAGTGGTTTCAATTTTCTCAGGACAAGAAGTTTATAGAAGCAGTCTTTAGTGGTGGTGCTTATAAATTTTTTGAAGTTAAGCTGATTATCTATCATGACGCCTAGATCACGTACATATGGTGAGTGATTAATTATAGGAGTGGTAGAAATGAGTGGGACAGCTGGGTATATTAGATTGTTATTAACGTCATGATTGATAATTAAGATCTCGGTATGCAAGAAGAAAGGGCATGTTCCGGGTCACTGACATTTTAGTTAGAAATGTGCATGGTAGCTGGAAACTGCCAAAATAATTAAGCATCTAAAAACTGCATAACTTCCTGAGTGTAAACTAGTCAAGTAAAAACAAAAGTACAAAGTTAAATGGCAAACAGTGAGAAAAATCATATACTATGATTCAAGGATCATGGGACTAAAGGACAAGCAGATGTGATGTAAGGTAAAATCTTCATTTAGTGAAAATACTTAGTACCGTATATTCACTTTATCATGGAAAAAAAATTGATGTTTCAAAATTATTTTTTTTTTAATTTATATTCCACTTTTTCAGGCTTCACAGCAGATTAAATTGACTCTGTAGGTGTTTCTCTATCCCCACAGGGCTCAGAATCTAAGTTTGTACCTGAGGCAATGGGCTTGCCCAAGATCACAAGGAGTGGCAGCAGGATTTGAACCCTGGTTTCCCCGGTTCTCAGCCTGTTCTAACCACTAGGCTGCTACTCTACTCCTATAATGCTAGCACAGCGATTCCCATTTTTTGTCATGGCACATTACTGAGCATGTATGAGAGTCGCTGTGCATGTGCTGCCTTACAAGATCCTCAGTTGATTGTAGAACTTCATTTTAGCTAGGTAGTGGACTCTCTGGGGAGGTGGGCAGGTATTAAGCACGGCTAAGTCATCCTGCTGTCTACAGAGAACGTCATTTCTGATAAGCAAACTTGCTTTCTCCATTGACAAGAAGGGCTGAATTAATTATGGCACCTGGGGAGTCCTAAGCTGAGAGCTGTGAGAAGAGAACTTACTGAATAAGTAACCCATAGACAGAGTAGGACTATTTAGTGAACAGGCAGTACAAAACTGCTTGTCCAAGTTAATGGGATGTGAAGTGTGAACAGATGATCAAGTTGCAGCTTTGCAGATTTTTCCAGTGGGCATGGTTCTTAGGTGAGCAACTGAAGTAGCTATAGCTCTTACTTGATGAGCCTTGACAGGGTCTATGATCTGAAGGCCTGCCAATGCATAACAATGTATGATGCACTCTGCCAGCCAAATTAGACAAAATATGCTTGGCAATAGCCATGCCCAGTCTGTTGGGATAATATGATATGAAAAGTTGAGAAAAAGAAAATTATTCCTTACCTGCTAATTTTCATTCCTGTAGTACCATGGACCAGTCCAGACGGTGGGTTATGTCCCCCGTCCAGCAGATGGAGTCAGAACAGAGCTCGAGAGTGGCACCTCATAGGCTAGCGCACCCTCTGCTGGAGCTCAGTATCATGAATAACAAAGCTGAAAATAGCCAGGTAAAGAAACAAGTTGGATCAAGAACCTGAAGTGAAACATCAAGAACAATAACAGGTGCGACCAGCAACCCAGGTCGCAACAGGCAAACTTGTGAGGAGCTGCAACCTCGAACAAAACAAGGTAGACGAGGAAAAAATAGACAATAAGACAGTTATACAGTCAAAACCCGAGCAGGAGCTTAAAATCCCAGAGTGGTGGGCGTCTGGACTGGTCCATGGTACTACAGGAACGAAAATTAGCAGGTAAGGAATAATTTTCTTTTCCCTGTACGTACCAGGACCAGTCCAGACGGTGGGATGTACCAAAGCTTCCCTAAACCGGGTGGGCCCCCGAAAGCCCTGCTCGGAGGACCTGATCGCCAAAGTGGCCAGATCCCGAAGGAGCCAGGTGCAACCGATAGTGCCTGGCAAACGTATGCAGCGACTTCCATGTCGCCGCCCGGCAGATCTCCTGTGGCGAGACGGAACGAGACTCAGCCCAGGAAGTTGCCTGCGAGCGAGTAGAGTGAGCACGGACGCCCCTGGGTGGATCCCGACCAGAACCAATGTAGGCCGCCGAGATGGCATCCTTGAGCCAGCGGGCAATGGTCGTCTTTGATGCGGCGGCACCCTTCTTAGGTCCCGACCAGAGGACAAACAGATGATCGGAGACCCGGAAGTCATTGGTAACCTCCAAGTAGTGGAGGAGCACTCGCTTCACGTCCAGGTGTCGGAGAGCCCGAGACTCCTCTGGAGAGAATGCCGGGAGTTCAATTGTCTGGTTCAAATGAAACGGAGAAACCACCTTCGGCAGGAAGGCAGGCACTGTACGAAGCGAGATCCCGGCATCCGAAATACGTAGGTAGGGCTCCCTGCAGGATAGCGCTTGCAGTTCCGAGATACGACGGGCGGAGCATATCGCTAAGAGTAAGACCGTCTTCATGGTGAGATCCTTGAGAGTAGAACCTTGGAGAGGTTCGAAGGGAGCACCCGCCAGGGCCCGGAGCACTAGATTAAGATTCCACGACGGGCAGGGATCCCTGACCGGAGGCCGGACATGCTGAACTCCTTTCAGAAATCGGGCGATGTCCGGATGTTGAAGGAGAGAAGTCGTGGTCCGTACCAGGACATTCAAGGCCGCCACTTGCACTCTGAGAGAATTATACGCGAGGCCCTTATCCAAACCATCCTGTAAGAACTGAAGGATTAGAGAAACCGTCGCCTCCGTGGGCCGGGCCTCATGAGTGGAACACCAGGACTCGAAGACTTTCCACACTCGAACATAGGCAACCGAAGTGGAAGCCTTGCGGGCCTTAAGCATCGTCGAGATCACCGCCTCCGGATAGCCCCTGCGGCGGAGGCGGCGCCGCTCAAAAGCCATGCCGCAAGACAAAAGAGTTCTGCCTGGTCGAAAAATACCGGACCCTGGTGCAGGAGCCGGGGAAGGTGACCCAGACGAATCGGTCCGTCCACCGCCAGGAGTAGCAGGTCCGCGAACCAGGGACGTCGCGCCCATTCCGGAGCCACGAGAATCACGAGGCCCGTGTGGTTCTCTATCCTGCGAATGACCTTGCCCACTAAGGGCCAGGGAGGAAAGACATAGAGCAACTGGTCCGCTGGCCACGGCAGCACGAGAGCATCTACTCCCTCCGCGCCGCGCTCCCGTCTGCGACTGAAGAAGCGCGGGGCCTTGGTGTTGGCAGCCGTCGCCATTAAATCCAGTCGCGGCGTCCCCCAGCGGTGAACAAGGAGTTCCATCGCGTCGTCGGAGAGAGACCACTCGCCGGGGTCCAGCCGCTGCCGACTGAGGTAATCCGCTTGGATATTGTCCACCCCGGCAATGTGCGAGGCCGCGAGCCGGGCGAGATGGAGTTCCGCCCATGCCATCAGGAGAGTGGTTTCGGCGGAGACGTGCTCGCTCCTCGTTCCGCCCTGACGATTGATGTAAGCCACGGTGGTCGCGTTGTCGGAAAGAATTCGCACCTCCCTGTTCCGAATCAAAGGGAGAAAACGCTGGAGCGCTAGACGTACCGCCCTGGTCTCCAATCGATTGATCGGCCACCGAGACTCCTCCGAGGTCCACAGTCCCTGTGTGGCGCTGCGGTCGCAGATGGCACCCCAGCCCATGAGGCTGGCATCCGTGGTCACCACCACCCAAGTGGGAATTTCGAGCGAAACGCCGCGAGCCAGGTGGGCCGGCACCAACCACCACTTGAGGCTGTCCCGAGCCGCCTGAGGAAGAGGCAGAATCACTTGATACTCCTGTGAGACCGGTTTCCAACGGGAAAGCAGAGACGCCTGCAGGGGACGCAGGTGTGCAAATGCCCAGGGCACCATGTCGATCGTGGAAGCCATCACACCCAGGAGCTGCAAATAATTCCAAGCGGTGGGGTCCCCCAAGGACGCGAACTGACGTATGTGCTCCCTTAAGGAGAGGGCCTTGTCTGACCGCAGGAACACCATGCCCTGTTGCGTGTCGAAGGTCGCGCCCAGGAAGTCCAAGCGTTGAGACGGCACGAGGGAACTCTTGTGGAGGTTCACGACCCAACCCAGGGAGCGCAGGACGTCTAAGACCCTGGCCACCGAGGCCTGTCCATGCGAGAAGGACTTTGCCCTCACCAGCCAGTCGTCCAGGTAGGGATGCACTAAGATCCCCTCCTTTCGAAGGGCCGCCGCCACTACCACCATGATCTTGGTGAAGGTCCGAGGAGCCGTCGCAAGTCCGAAGGGTAGGGCCCGAAACTGGAAATGCTGTCCGAGAATCTTGAAGCGAAGGTAACGCCGGTGGTCCGGACGTATGGGAATGTGTAGATACGCCTCCGTCAGATCCAAGGAAGCCAGGAACTCCCCCCGATGCACTGCGGCAATTACCGACCGCAGTGTCTCCATGCGAAAACGGCTGACCCGCAGGGACCGGTTGACCTCCTTCAAATCCAATATGGGCCGGAACGATCCGTCCTTTTTGGGAACTACGAAGTAGATGGAATAATGTCCCGAGCCCACCTCGGCGAAGGGGACGGGCACAATAGCCTCTATATCCTGGAGTCGGTCTAGAGTTTGCTGGACCGCCATTCTCTTGAGCTCGGAGCCGCATGGGGAGAAGAGGAACTTGTCCCGTGGCGGACGGACAAACTCCAAGGCGTAGCCGTGCTGGATGGTGTCCAGGACCCACTGATCTGCGGTAATATTTGCCCACTCCTCGAAGAATTCCGTGAGTCGACCCCCGATGGGCGGACCGGAGGAGTGGGCCGCTCTGGCATCATTGGGTGGATTTGGCGGGGGATTCCCTGCCCCGAGCCCTCTCTCGCGGGCCTCCGCCCGCGAAAGGACCGCGACCAAGGCTGTGGCCTGCTGGGGGCTGCGCGAGGGCCCGGCTGCCGGTACGACCTGTAACGTCGCTGTGCCCTAGCTCTGGTTCTGGTGGAGGCAAACGCCCGATAGGGTCGCTGTCTATCCTCGGGTAAACGATGCACTGAGTTTTCTCCCAGCGATTTGATGATTTCATCCAGATCATTGCCAAAGAGAAACTTCCCCCGAAAAGGCAGGGATCCTAAACTCGACTTAGAAGAGGCGTCCGCCGACCAATTTCGAAGCCATAACAACCTCCGAGCGGCCACCACCGAGACCATGGACCGGGCCAGCACACGGAAGAGGTCATACAGAGCATCCGCCCCGTATGCAATGGCAGATTCTAGACTGTCGGCCTGAGCGGCCTCATCCGGAGGCAACTGCTGAGACGTCAGGAGCTGCTGAACCCAGAGTAGACTAGCCCTCTGAGTCAACGAAGTACACATGACGGCACACATGCCTAGGGCCGAGACTTCAAACACTCGTTTGAGGAACGTTTCCAGCTTGCGGTCTTGCGTGTCCCGCAGGGCCGTCCCGCCAGTGACCGGGATCGTCGTCCTCTTCGTCACCACTGATACCGCCGAGTCCACCTTAGGAAACCGGACGAGATCCAAGAAATCCTCCGGCAGCGGATACAATTTTTCCATGGCACGGGAGACCCTCAATGACGCTTCGGGGGCGTCCCATTCCCCCGTAAGTAGCTGCAGGAAGGATTCATGTACCGGGAAAGCCTTCGCCCGAGGCCTGAGGGCGGCTAGAACTGGATCTCCTTTCTTGGAACACGTCGCAACTGCCGGAGCCACCGGTGCCGGAGGGTCCGGCGGCGGATCCAAATCCAGCTCTTGCAGAGTCTGTTGGAGCAGATCCTGCAGCTCTTCCCTGTGGAAGATTCGTAGGGCGCGCGGGTCGTCGCCTTCCGCTTGGCCCTCCAGTTGCGCCGGATCCGGAGGGTCCGAGGGGTCACATGCCGTCGAGGGAGCCGCTCCCACAGCACGAGGCGGGGATGGCAGAGCAGAGGTCCCTGGAACCGCCCCAGCCGGACTCCGAGGCCCGGAGGGTGGTAAAGCTAGCTTAGGGATCTTGGGAGGAGCCGGTCCTGCTGCAGCGCCCCCCGGATCAGACAGGCCCTGTAAATATGCCATGTGCATTTTTAAAATAAAATCTGGTGAGAAAAACGGCAGACCGGGGGGCGCGCCCGAAGTAGATGACTCTTGAGGCAGACGCGCCAGCAGGCCCTCCTCGGAGCTACGAGGGAGGCGAGGTACGCCCCGAGCTGCAGAATTCTCCTCCTGGCCGTTTGCCGCGCCAGGGTCCCCCTCCAAAATGGCCGCCATTCCCGCCCTCGGCGGGGAAATGGCCGGCCCACGCTTCCCAGGCTGCGGGGAGGGGGGCATCGGGAGAGACCCCGAGCCGTGCGCGGCGTCTTCCTCTCCTGGAAGGCAGCGCGGGCAAACCCCCTCCCTCGAGAGACGCGACCCCTGCTCTCCGCAGGACTCGCAACGAGCGAAGCGCGGCATCGGAACGCCGCGACGAGAAGGACGCCTCGGGGGGGGGCCGAAAAAGGATCGCACCGCGGGGGGGCCGAAATGGCCTGCACAACCCGCCCAAACAGTCCTCAGGCACCGGCGGGAAAAACCCCCTGCCGGCGTGCCCAGGCCCGAGAGAGATGTGCCGGGCCGCGGGACTGACAGCAAAAGAATGCCGAAGCCGGCTCCACCGGCTGAAGAGCGCTGAAAGGCAAAAGTACAAAAATTCAACCCTTACCCAAAACGTGAGTAGAGAACAGCAGGAGGAGGCAGAATAGAAATCGGAAGGCACGCCTCCTCAAAAATTTGCAGTGAAAACTTATTTTTTTTTTTTTTTTAAACTTGATCCAACCTGTTACCAGAATAAAGAAATGACAGGAAGAGAACTCAAAGAAGAGCAAAAACAAGTACGAAAACCTGTCACTCTGGGGAAGCTCTGGTTTCCCCAACTCACATCTGCTGGAGTCAGAAAGATACTGAGCTCCAGCAGAGGGTGCGCTAGCCTATGAGGTGCCACTCTCGAGCTCTGTTCTGACTCCATCTGCTGGACGGGGGACATAACCCACCGTCTGGACTGGTCCTGGTACGTACAGGGAACATGACAATATAATTGAGTTCACCTCATAACAGACCAAGGCACTTTTTACAGTTCAGTGAATATAGACTTGGAAAGCATGTAGGCAAAACAGCTAGATTCAGATGAAACACAAGCCCCTTTAGTTAGAAACACAAGATGGGTACAGAGCCCCTTTCTATTGTGAGAGTATGAAACTAATGCTTGTAGTTTGTTAACTCTTCTGGCGGAAGTGATAGCAACTAAGAGCACCACCTTCCATACAAGAAACTTCAAGGAAGCAGACTAGTGGCTCATAGGAAAGTTTCATAAATCACGCCAAGCCTATGTTGAGATCCCAAGGCTCAAGTAGTTTTGCAAGTGGAGGCTTTGTATGTCCCAGCCCTTCATGAATTTGGATAAAGGATGGATGGAGATCGGTTTTCCATCTACATGAGAGTGCTAAGCAGTGATGGCACGGAGATGCACTTTGATGTACTAAAACCTGACAAGGAAAGGGAGAACAAATACTAAGATCTTTTGTACTACAGGTAAATGGGTTCAGAGATCCTGCTGGATATTAAGATGAGAAATGCTTCCATTTAAGGCTGTATGCCTTTCTGGGTGGACCAGATTCCTAAATGAAATCGCAATGTCCTTAAGTTACTTGAGTAGTGATAACAGACTATTAAGCACTCAACTTTCATGCTGTCAAGTTGAGAGAGGGGAGGCTCAGACAACTGCCCTCCTGCATTAGCAGGGTAGGGTCAGATCCCAGAGAAATTGACAGGCGGACTGACAACCTGACGAGGTAGAACTACACCTGTCTAATCCAAGTCAGGGCAACAAGAATGAAGCATGCCTTGAATACCTTCAAAACTGTGCTCATCACCAACAGAAGTGGAGGAAACGCATATAGATCTGCATCCTCTTCAGCAGACAAGCATCCAGAGTGGATCTGAATTTGCTTTGAAGAATGGAGCAAAATTTGCCAGCTTTCCTATTGCTCTACATTGCGAATAAGTCGACTGACAATTGACCCCAGAGCTCGAATAGCCTGTTTGCCACACTTTGGTTTAGATACCACTTGTGGGGTTGAAAACCTCTGCTGAGATGATCCATCATATTGGAGACTCTGAAGGTAAGCTGCCTGAAGGGAAAGTGACTGAGCCCACTCCCAAAATTCTTTGAGATTCCTGGCAGAAGGTCCAGGATCCCATGCCCCCTTGCTTGTTGCCAAGAAAAAAAATACCCATCCATAACTTGCAAATGAAAACCACAAAAGGTACATGAGTGAATTTTTTTTTAAATTTTAATGAGCAATAAGACGTCAGAAACCAAGTGGGTCAAAAACTTGCCACTGTGATTGGGGGTTTCTTAATCAGTCTAAAAAAAAACCTCCAACTATCAAGACCACATGTGTCCTCAAAAAGTGTGAAAATTAACTGTTGTGAAAACTTCTTATATGAAAGCACTGAAGATAGTCAATGCACTGAAACTGATTTTGCAATTCTCAGATGATGGCCAGTGTTTCGAACAGGCTACATCAGCGTGTTCTTATGCTCACATCATATAATCAATTGTTTTATTCACTTCATTGTAAGAATCCGAACTCAGCTCTCCGTTCTTGGAACATTACAGAATCTATAGCTAACAAGCTATGTCCACTAGTAACAAAAAAAACCCCACCCCAACTCCTCCAAAAGACAGCCATGGTTCACTTCAGAATTAAGAAAGTTAAAACTAATGCTAAGACAAAAAGAGGGCAAATGGCGTAAAAACCCATGCGCCAACACTCTATCCGTCTACAAATTTACCCTTCATCAATATAAATCCACTACTTTAAGATCTAAAAGGGACTTTTATGCGTCCAAGATCCACGACCTAGTCTTTGACGCTAAAGCCCTCTTTAGCTATGTATCTAATCTCACACAAATAAACCCCCCGGAGATTGCTCATAACCAAGCTAAATCTAAAACTGAAGAACTAGCGCTATTTTTCAGCAACAAAATCAGCAGCCTTCTAACTCAGCTACCTTCTAACGCCACTTCTTTTTTGACCCCACATCAGATCTCCATCAAAAACACTCACTTAGAAGCATTCGAACTCATTTCTACCATGGAGATTCAAGGTATTCTAAGGAGAATGAAATCGTCCTCTCATCCCTCGGATCATATCCCCACCAAACTTCTCTTGACAATTCCTGACTCCATCTCCAAAACCCTGGCAGACATCATAAATTGCTCTTTATCCCAAGGATCCTACCCAGACGACCTCAAACTGGCCTCCCCCTCAAACCACTCCTCAAGAAACCAAATTTAGATCCTAAAGACCCTAACAACTACCGACCGATCGCCAACCTCCCCTTCATAGCTAAGATTATGGAGAAATTGGTGAACACACAACTCTCGGACTACATTGAAGACAATAACCTCCTATTCCCATCACAATACGGGTTCCGCAAAGCATTAAGCACCGAATCCCTCCTCATTTCCCTGACAGACTACCTTATCATGGGTCTCGACAAAGGGCAATCCTTCCTACTGATCCTACTGGACCTTTCGTCAGCCTTTGACACTGTCAATCACTCCTTCCTCATAAACCAGTTGGCTTCCATAGGTATTTCAGGCACCGCACTCACATGGTTCAAAACCTTCCTCAGCAATAGAGGGTACAAGGTCAAGATCCAGAACAAAGAATCTTCACACTACGCCTTGTCAGTAGGAGTCCCACAGGGTTCCTCCCTGTCTCCTACGCTCTTTAACATCTACCTTTTACCGTTATGCCAGCTTCTCACCGACCTCAATCTTAAAACATTTCCTATACGCGGATGATATCCAGATCTTGATCCCCATCAAAGATACCTACGCGAAAACACTCGCTCATTGGGAAAACTGCCTCCAAAACATCAAACGCCTTCTCACCAGCCTCAACCTAGTATTAAATTCCTCCAAGATCGAAATCCTGCTCATCTCTCCAGAGAATAGTACCATCACCTCTACACATCCAGCCACACCAACAACCACACAAGTGAGAGACCTAGGAGTTTTAATTGACAATCGCCTGAACTTGAAAGCTACTATCAACAAGACCACCAAAGACTGCTTCTACAAACTCCAAGTGCTGAAAAGAATAAGACCTCTTTTCCACGCTCAAGACTTCAGAACGATTCTACAAGCAATCATTTTCTCGAAGCTAGATTATTATAACTCCATCTTACTAGGTCTCCTCTCCTCCTGCACCAAACCGCTTCAGATGGTACAAAATGCGGCTGCTCGAATACTGACAAACACCAGGAGAAGAGACCACATCACTCCAATCCTAAAAAACCTCCATTGGTTGCCAATCCACTTCAGAATAATCTACAAGTCCATTTTCACCATATACAAAACCATCCATCAACTGACTCCAATTGACCTACATAACCCTCTCCAATTACATAACTCTTCAAGACCGACAAGAGACGCATACAAAGGATCATTACAGGTACCTCCTACCAAAACCACCAGACACATCACCTTAAGAGATCGGGCCTTCTCTACAGCCGGTCCACCTCTATGGAACTCCATCCCCCCCGATCTTAGATTGGAACCCTGCCTCTCAATTTTCAAAAAAAGACTCAAGACTTGGCTGTTCAAACAAGCATTTCCGGACCCCAATTAATTTAACATCTCACCATCAATACATAAATATCAGTTACTTCAATGTTAACTATCTGTAACTATCGTTAGCCAATATTAACCTGTCCTTTCTTTTCTCTCCTCGCCCAGTTCTATCCACCCTTGTAATATGTAACTGCTTTTTTTCCCGCACCATAGTTCTAGTTTGAAGTTTATTATGCACTCCTGTTTTCCTGTGAACCAGCATGATGTGACTGCTGTCTTGAATGCCGGTATATAAAAAACTTAAATAAATAAATAAAATAAATATGGACTCACACTGCCAAAATATTTGTCCAGAAGTTCCACATAACGATGAATTATCTCCAGGGTTATTAACTCATTGTCCTGATCTTCAATAGCACAGCAGAAGTATAGGCTGGCATATCTGAAACAATGAAGCATGTTATTAATATCTGATCATTCCAGTACTTCAAATTCAAACATTATTTTAATGCTTTAGATTAACAGGGAAGAGAGCAATGAAACCAGTATTGGATATGTACCCATTTATTCCTCAAATTTTCAGGAAAATGAAAGATGATCATAATCTATGCTTACTTTGCAGTATTAATTATGCATAACAGTAATACTCATCCTATTCCAATTATAAAGTTTCCATTGAGTCACTATTTTTTAAATTCTTTAATTCACTTCATGGAAATTCTTTGGAAACCATAGAACATAGAAATGACGACAGAAGACGACCAAATGGCCCATCCAGTCTGCCCAGCAAGCTTTCACACTTATTTTTCTCATACTTAGCTGTTACTCTTGGCCCTTATTGGTAATTTTTGGTTCCAATTTTCTTACCCCCTGCCACTGATGCAGAGAGCAGTGCTGGAGCCACATCAAAGTAAAGTATCTAACTTAATTGGTTAGGGGTAGTAACCGCTGCAATAAGCAAGCTACTCCCCTGCTTATTTGTGAATGCAAATCCTTCTTTCCACATTTTCTCTTGCCGTTGAGGCATAGAGTAATGTTGGAGTCCCATTAACCATGTGTCTGTGTTTATTGAATAAGGGTATTAATCACCAGGTAGTAGCCGTCATTCCCGCAAGCCACCCCCCATGCCTCTTCTCCTCATTGACATCCTCTAAATTTTATGGATCCACAATGTTTATCCCACGCCCCTTTGAAATCCTTCACAGTTTTGGTGTTCACCACTTCCTCCGGAAGGGCGTTCC
This sequence comes from Rhinatrema bivittatum, assembly GCF_901001135.1. Taxonomy (NCBI): domain Eukaryota; kingdom Metazoa; phylum Chordata; class Amphibia; order Gymnophiona; family Rhinatrematidae; genus Rhinatrema; species Rhinatrema bivittatum. The sequence goes on from NC_042619.1 coordinate 219,417,090, forward strand.
AGGCGTCTATCACCCTCTCCGTGAAGAAATACTTCCTGACATTGGTCCTGAGTCTTCCTCTCTGGAGTTTTAAATCGTGACCCCGGGTTCTGCTGATTTTTTTCTGATGGAAAAGGTTTGTCGTTAACTTTGGATCATTAAAATCTTTCAAGTATCTGAAAGTCTGTATCATATCACCCCTGCTCCTCCTTTTCTCCAGGGTATACATGGTTAGGTTATTCAATCTCTCCTCATAACTCATTCGCTGAAGACCATCCACCTTTTGGTCACCCTCCATCCTGTCTCTGTCCCTTCGGAGATACGGTCTCCAGAACTGAGCACAGAACTCCAGGTGAGGCCTCACCAAGGACCTGTACAAGGGGATAATCACTTCCCTTTTCTTACTCGATATTCCTCTCTATGCAGCCCTGCATTCTTCTGGCTTTAGCTATCGCCTTGTCACATTGTTTCGACGACTTCAGATCGTTAGACACTATCACCCCAAGGTCTCTCTCCTGCTCCGTGCACATCAGCCCTTCACACCCCATCAGATTTCCACACCCCATATGCATGACTCTGCACTTCTTGGCATTGAATCTCAGCTGCCATATCTTCGACCACTCTTCCAGCTTCCTTAAAATTCCGTCTCATTCTCATCCACAAAAAGACAAACCTTACCTTCTATCCCTTCCGCGATATCACTCACAAAGATATTGAACAGGACCGGTCCCAACACCAAGCCTTGTGGCACTCTGCTCATCACCGCTCTCTCTTCCGAGTAAGTTCCATTTACCATCACACATTGTCTTCTGTCCTTCAACGTTTGCTATCCAGGCCACCACCTTGGCACTTACTCCCCAAGCTTCTCATTTTATTCAAAAGCCTCCTGTGCGGGACCGTATCAAAAGCTTTGCTAAAATCCAAGTAGATGACCGAGTGCTCTTCCTCGATTCAATTCCATCCCGACTGAGGTTCCAATAATAAGAAAAGTAGTCCAAGTGCCTGTAACTAAAAACTCACCTGAGCTAAAAAATTCTAACTTATCCCTATCAATTAAAAAGCAGAATGAAAATACAAACAAAAAACAAACTTTGAAATGTTTGTATGCTAATGCAGAAGTCTAAGAAGTAAGATGGGAGAATTAGAATGTATAGCAGTGAATGATGACAGACTTAATTGGCATCTCAGAGACATGGTGGAAGGAGGACAACCAATGGGACAGTGCTATACCGGGGTACAAATTATATCGCAATGACAGAGAGGAGCACCCGGGAGGCGGTGTGGTGCTTTATGTCCAGGATAGCATAGAGTTCAACAGGATAAACATCCTGCACGAGACTAAATGCACAATTGAATCTTTATGAGTAGAAATCCCTTGTGTGTCGGGGAAGACTAAAGTGATAGGAGTATACTACAGTCCACCTGGTCAAGATGGTGAGGCTGACAGTGAAATGCTAAGAGAAATTAGGGACGCTAACCAAATTGGTAGTGCGGTAATAATGGGAGACTTCAATTACCCCAATATTGACTGGGTAAATGTATCATCGGGACAAGATAGAGAGATAAAGTTCCTGGATGGATTAAAATGATAGCTTTGTGGAGCAATTGGTTCAGGAACCGACGAGAGAGGGAGCAATTTTAGATCTAATTCTCAGTGGAGAACAGGATTTGGTGAGAGAGGTAACGGTGGTGGGGCCCCTTGGCAATAGTGATATGATCCAATTTGATTTAATGACTGGAAGGGGACAGTAAGCAAATCCACGGCTCTCGTGCTAAACTTTCAAAAGGGAAACTTTGATAAAATGAGAAAAAATAGTTAGAAAAAAAAAACTGAAAGGAGCAGCTACAAAAGTAAAAAGTGTGCAAGAGGCGTGGTCATTGTTAAAACATACCATCTTAGAAGCACAATCCAGATGTATTCCACATATTAAGAAAGGTGGAAAGAAGGCAAAACGATTACCGGCATGGTTAAAAGGGGAGGTGAAAGAAGCTATTTTAGCCAAAAGATCTTCATTCAAAAATTGAAAGAAGGATCCAACAGAAGAAAATAGGATAATGCATAAACGTTGGCAAGTTAAATGTAAGGCACTGATAAGGCAGGCTAAGAGAAAATTTGAAAAGAAGTTGGCCGTAGAGGCAAAACCTCACAGTAAAAACTTTTAAAAATATATCCGAAGCAGAAAGCCTGTGAGGGAGTCCGTTGGACCGTTAGATGAGTGAAGGGTTAAAGGGGCACTTAGAGAAGATAAAGCCATCGTGGAAAGATTAAATGATTTCTTTACTGAAAAGGATGTTGGGGAGGTACCCGTACTGGAGAAGGTTTTCATGGGTAATGATTCAGATGGACTGAACCAAATCATGGTGAACCTAGAAGATGTGGTAGACCTGATTGACAAACTGAAGAGTAGTAAATCACCTGGACCGGATGGTATACACCCCAGAGTTCTGAAGGAACTAAAAAATGAAATTTCAGACCTAGTAGTAAAAATTAAAATCATTAAAATCATCCATTGTACCTGAAGACTGGAGGATAGCAAATGTAACCCCAATATTTAAAAAGGGCTCCAGGGGCGATCCGGGAAACTACAGACCGGTTAAGCCTGACTTCAGTGCCAGGAAAAATAGTGGAAAGTATTTTAAACATATAGAAAGACATGGTTTAATGGAACAAAGTCAGCATGGCTTTACCCAAGGCAAGTCTTGCCTCATAAATCTGCTTCACTTTTTTGAAGGAGTTAATAAACATGTGGATAAAGGTGAACCTGTAGATGTAGTGCACTTGGATTTTCAGAAGGCATTTGACAAAGTTCCTCATGAGAGGCTTCTAGGAAAAATAAAAAGTCATGGGATAGGTGGCGATGTCATTTCGTGGATTACAAACTGGCTAAAAGACAGGAAACAGAGAGTAGGATTAAATGGACAATTTTCTCAGTGGAAGGGAGTGGGCAGTGGAGTGCCTCAGGAATCTGTATTGGGACCCTTACTTTTCAATATATTTATAAATGATCTGGAAAGAAATAAGACAAGTGAGGTAATCAAATTTGCAGATGATACAAAATTGTTCAGAGTAGTTAAATCACAAGCAGATTGTGATAAATTGCAGGAAGACCTTGTGAGGCTGGAAAATTGGGCATCAAAATGGCAGATGAAATTTAATGTGGATAAGTGCAAGGTGATGCATATAGGGAAAAATAACCATGCTATAGTTACACAATGCTAGATTCCATATTAGGTGCTACTACCCAAGAAAGATCTAGGCGTCATAGTAGATAACACATTGAAACAGTCGGTTCAGTGTGCTGCGGCAGTCAAAAAAGCAAAACAATGTTGGGAATTATTAGAAAAGGAATGGTGAATAAAACGGAAAAATGTCATAATGCCTCTGTATCGCTCCATGGTGAGACCGCACCTTGAATACTATGTACAATTCTGGTTGCCGTATCTAAAAAAAAAAAAAAAAGATAATTGCAATGGAGAAGGTACAGAGAAGGGCGACCAAAATGATAAAGGGAATGGAACAGCTCCCCTATGAGGAAAGACTAAAGAGGTTAGGACTTTTCAGCTTGGAGAAGAGATGACTGAGGGGGAATATGATAGAGGTCTTTAAAATCCTGAGAGGTCTTGAGTAGATGTGAATCGGTTTTTTTCGGATAATAGAAAGACTAGGGGGCACTCCATGAAGTTAGCATGTGGCACATTTAAAATTAATCTGAGAAAGTTCTTTTTCCACTCAACGCACAAACTCTGGAATTTGTTGCCAGAAGATGTGGTTAGTGCAGTTAGTATAGCTGTGTTTAAAAAAGGATTGGATAAGTTCTTGGAGGAGAAGTCCATTACCTGATATTAATTAAGTTGACTTAGATAATAACCACCGCTATTACTAGCAACGGTAACATAGAATAGACTTAGTTTTTGGGTACTTGCCAGGTTCTTATGGCCTGGATTGGCCACTGTTGAAAACAGGATGCTGGGCTCGATGGACTCTTGGTCTGACCCAGTATGGCATGTTCTTATGTTCTTGTTAATCGCATGGTTCTGTTGTCTCAAGACTCCACAATCTGTAGAACATCCTTTGTGTGATAGCTTTTTCTGCTGGTAGCATATCAAAGAAAAAAACACTATGCCTGACTATATGAAGTAGGCCAGCTTATCTTATTGATTTGTGCATTCATACAATCCATCTGCATATATTCTGTCATTTTTCCACATTGTTATAGCACGGCCAAGAGATTAAATCCATCAAGTCAGGTGGCATTTGTATGCCACCAGTGCAAGACAAAAATCTGTCCATGCCATCCAAGTTATATGGCTTTTGAACAAAGCCCCATAGCATCATTCTCTCTGCATTTAGCAATAGTTGCTTTCCAGTGCATTCCTGTAACATTGAAACTATCTGTCCAAAAGAAATTGTACTCAGCTACAATGGAGCAGTTTATGCAGAAGGGTCCTGTGCTCTTTTTGGCATTTGCCACACATTGGGGTATCAGCCAACTTATGATACCATTTTACATCATAAACATACAAATTTTGTAGAAGCTGATATGCTGTCTCCCAGAGTTTTGTCTCTGTGAGGCTGGTGTATACAACATCTCCGTATGCTGGGAAGTGGAATAGCTACTTGTAGTATTGACCTTCAAAGCTACTGAGGGACTCAAGACTGGCAGTGGACTTTTTTGCTTATGCAATTGCCCTTGCGCTATTGAGTTCATTTCTTCAACATCCAACATTGTTTCACCAATGTCCATTCATTCAACAAGTCATCAGCATTCCTGTAAATGAAGCTTATGTAGTGTTGAGCCTGCAGATAAAGCAAAGAATTGACAACCCTGAAGTTTATGGAGTGCTTGGAGCTGGGCAAGACCTCAAGATCTTTGTTTTCTCAAATAGATGGATAATACATTTTAAGCCAAAGGCCTCCCACCTTTGAAAGAGTTAAGGATTTTCATAGCCAGAGACAAAATCATTACCTTGCAAGGTAGTAGTAGCGACCGGTTACCTTTAGCCCCCAACCAAGCTTTCATCCATCTCCAAGCATCCATGCAAGCTTTCATCAGTAAATCACCTCTAGCCAATTTCTTAGTCCTCTCCTCTCTTCCATGAATGAGAAAAAGTGGAGACCAAGGGCTGAGCATGTTATCAACGAGTCCCTGTTCAAAGTGTTTATATTTCCCACCATTAACCACTCACCAATAAACCTCAATTGGCATGCTACATTATAAAATCTTACATTTGGTCAATTTAGACCATCCTCCTCCATACTGTAGTACAATTTTTCTAGATATTTTAGACCTTCTGCATATTCAAATAAAGGCAACAAACATGGCTTTTAACCATGCTACATCTTTCCTCCTCAGCCAACACAGTAACATATGTAGTCTAAAGAAATTTTGGGAGTATGATCATTTTTAAACAAATCACAGTGACCTGTAAATGACAATGGAAGTGTTTTCCAGGTTCTTTAACTGTGATTGAATAGCTTTAAGCGGCTCTCCTATATTAAGGTCATAAAGTTTGTCCTCCAATTTCGGAATTCACTCCAATATTTTATTTTTTTTTTTTCCCCCGTCACCCATTTAAACAGAAAATTACCCAGCTAAGTGCTCATCATTCTGTCCTCAAACAGCACAGCTTCTGACTTATCAACATTGATTTTCAATCTGGCAAAAAACTAGAAATCAGCAAATAGCTCTTGAATCACAGGCACACTCTCCCTAAGGTTCCCCAAAAATAGCAGGATTTCATGCACAAATGGAGAAATTTTTAAGTGCATCCTAACAATCTGTATCCCCCATAATTCCCACAAGATCTTAATTTGACTGCCAAGGGCTCAATAGTTAATAAAAACAGTGTGGCATGCACAGGTCAGAGGGTCCCCTGGATCTTTTGCCCAATTCTGTACTTGTGCTGAAGGGTTCCAGTGTGAGCACTTCAAGAACCTGATTCATCAAGAAATGTTCCCATAGATACAGAATGAGAGAAATGCCTTAGTGAATCACGCACCAAGTCATTAATGTGTCTGCTTATAAGAACCAATCATACATTCATCTACCCGCTCTTTTCCTCTCCTATTGTAGTATATTCCTATATAAACAGCAATAATACTCAGAGTAATGATATAGAAAAGGTGATTATATTTTCTCTTAGCAGTAAAAGATTACAAAAAGGCATGGTATGAATACAAGTAGTGAAGCATATAAAAAGCCAAGCTATATACATATATATTCAAATCTGTGGCAGTGTACTTCCTTGAGCTGACTGTCCTGTCAAGCAAGGGTGGGGATCGTGGGCAGCGCATCAAGCACAAGTCTGTAGTCAAGTTGATAACTTGCCAGCTCTCCGTCTTCCTGGTCTTTGTTACTGTCTTTTAAGCTTACTGAGTGTGTCACCTTGCCCCTATCACTGCCCCCTTGGCGCATCACAAATCTCTTCCTTTCATTAGTGGTGACAGACTGACATGCCCTTTTCCTGACTTTGCCTTGCTTCCCTGTCTGTTTTTCTGTCTTACTTCCTGGCTTCGCCATTTTACCCTTTCCGGTACAATCAGTTGTCTACTGTTTTTCAGCAATATTTAATTTACTATATTAGGATTATGCAAACTTGCCCATTTGCTCACAGCATGAGAAATTTAAATGCAGCACAGTGCCTGTACTGTTTACCTATGCCTTTCTTCACCACGCCTTTACAAAGAAAGTTACAAAGCAAACAGAACATCAGTATTAATCACTGTACCAGCTGGAGACTAGCGGAAAGATTTCACAGCTTCTGACAGATAGGCTTTTTCCAGTCATTGCATTAACCCTAAGCAATGTATTTGTTCTACCCTGTCATGATAAAACTTAGTATAAGGTGGATAAGTCACTAAGGCCTGGAGCACTGAGAGGAGAGGATCATCTTGCTGGAGGCTGAAAGGAATCAGTAAGTTCTGTTGGGAAAATGCTTTTTAAAGTACTGGGGAGAAGTAAACTATTGGGGTATATTATTTAGGGTTTGTTTTTTAAATAGTCGGTAAGACCGCTAACAAACAAGTTAGTGTGTTTGTTTTCCAAACCCTCCCACCCCTAGCTCATCCTTTATTTTATAGGCAGGTGCCACTTTCACACACACAACCAAAAAAAAAAAAAAAAAAAAAGTCAGCCCTAACTTCACGAATTCCCCACACCTTAGAGAGTTTGATCATTCCCTTATAGGCCACTACCAGATATATAGTGAATGCACTAATACATTTAAAGGACGCTAATAAGTCACAATTTTTTTTTTTTTTTTTTTTTAGAAATTTGTTCAAGGCCCTTCGGTCTAGGATGGGATGGAGTCTCCCTGTTCTCTTTGGAATTGGGCAGTACCTACAGTAGAATCCCTGCCCTCTTTGCCCTGGTGGGATAGGATCGACTGCTCTGGCCATTGAGAGAGGAGAGCTCCCTTAGTAGTACCGGCTGATGTGCTACTGGCCCCCCAAAATGGGCTCGGAGGGCAATTTGGCGGGACACCCGACAGATTCAATTTGTACCCTTGACAGACGATGGACAGAACCCACTGGTCCAAGGTTTGCGAAGAATCGCAGCCACCCATAGAGGGTCCAACATCTCAGGTACGAGCGACTGGTGCACACTTCCTTCAGCCTAGTCAAAACCTTGTCCCTGGAGTTGACTGAGGTGCCGGCTGGGGCTTGAAGGCCGCAGGAGTCCTGATTGTGTTGATAGGAGGCTAGCAGTAGGCAAAAAAATCCTGTCCCTTTCTCAGCCTCCTAGAAGACGACAGGTCTGAAGTGCTAATGGAGGGTTTCATGGTGGTCTCTGAGCTGGGCCACTGTATCTCTGAAGAGATTCTCCCCAGTACATGGCACTTTGGCGAGTTGTTCTTGTACCTCTGGTCAGAGATTCGAGGCCCATGGCCATGCCATTTTGTGGGAACCGATTCCCGCTGCAGAGACCCTCAATACCATCTCGAAAACATGGTAGGTCGCTCAGATCTTGTGTTTAACACTCCAGGTCCTTATGCACCAGTGACATAAGGGTGTCAAGCTGCTGTTGAGGCAGCTGCTTGGCTACTTCTTGCACCTGCTTCCAGATTTCCCACGAGTACTGGCTCATGTAGAGCTGGTAAGAAGAAATGCAGGCAATAAGCATGGCCCCTTGAAAGAGACTTTCCTCCCAAGAGCATCCACTCTGTGGACCTTCCCCAGGGGCACCAAGGAATAAGTTTAGCTGTCTTGAAAGCGAATTCGACCACTGAATCAGACTGGTGGAGCAACTGTCGCTTATCAAATCTGGGAGCCTCCTGGAAGAGGTAAACCCCTGCTCCTTATTCAGGGAAGGCACTGTAAGGGGATGTGCCCATATCCTCAGCAGCAGCTCATTAAGGATATCATGGTCTGGGTCAGCCACGATCTCCTTAGGAGGTTCCACAAACTGGAGGATCTCAAGTATTTTGTGCCTAGCATCCACCTCCTTCAGTAACAAACAGGATGGCTTCTGCCATTACTCTCACAAATTCTGAGAAGGTTAAGTCTTCAGGCAGGGACTTCCTTCGCTCTTCTGGAGAAGAAGGGTCTGAGGGAGGACTCAGAGGTATCCTGCCCCAGGGGTCAAAAGAGACCCTCATCCTCACTGTAAGCCACAAGAGATGGGGCCCTAGGCACTCTGCATTTGTCCATAGGTGCAGGCACCAGGAAAGCTGGAATGGGGTGGGGGCAGGGCTACAAGCCTCTGTCTCTGCTGGCCTAGGTGGAGCTTCCTCGGAGGAGGAACCAGCAGTAACCACTGTATCAGCAGGGGGAGGATCAGACACCAGCTGTCAGTAATGCAGGACAGACTGTGCCTGCTCCAGTGCAGTCAGTGCCACAGGACCAATGCCCTGCAGCGCCGTTCTACTGCAAGCTGGACTCAGCACGCCAGCTTCTCCTTGAACGCTGCCAATGCCAACGACTGGGAGGAAGGAAGGGTGGTCTTTAAACACCCTCCCCCCCCAATAGCCCTTAACCACTTTATGGAATATACAACCAAACATTCCTAGCACCAGCCCCTTGCGAAAGATCTTTGCCTTACCACTTCCTCTTAGATACTTTAACTAAAAAAACCAAAAAAACCTCATTTCAAAGTCAGTGCAGTTTGCATTAGTCTTCCAAGTTGAAGTTTACAAAAAATCAACCCTACATGTCGAAAGCTGAACCTTTGCTCAATGTACCATGGACACTGCACACACACCTCCCTTCACTCAGTCAGGAAGGCTCGACAATGCTACCACAAGTTCTTCAGCCTCTTTTCGGTAAGGAATTTTGTGTTTTCCCCCGATGTTGCACATTTATTTTCATGGGAAACAGCAGCTTGCATGGGAATCTTCTTGCATAGCTCCAAGCAAAATGGCACGATTTCCTGCCTTTGCACCGCTACTTGCACCAACTAGTCCGTTTTGATAAAATTTCCATTTGTAAAAACGGTATATAAATACTTTTAAATAAAATAGTCATTAAATAGCAAAATTCTGTGACCTTCATAGCTCAGTTTTTTTCCATATTACAATATGCTCGCAGGATTTTTGTTTTATGGTTCCAGTTTAATGTTCTGGCCATTATGGGCTGTGGCAGACTATCAATTCCATGACCCATTCTGTGTACCCGTTCGCACAACATCCCAGTTCAGACTTCATTTATCCCAAGCTGCTCTGGGAGCCAGTTTTCAATGATCTTATATAGGTCGGCATCCTTAACAGATTCGGGTAAGCCAGTTATTCAAAGGTTATTTCTCTGTCTATTTTCTTGATCTTCAACCTTTTCCACTAATTTCGTGGCTTGGGCCTGTAGCTCAGATATTTGCCTCAAGCTGCAGCAGTATCCTCTTGAGAGGAAATGGGCATTTCTGCCACCTAACTTGGCCCTTCAGCTCTTCTTTAATATCTTTCAGTCACCTGCAGCTTGACCAATTTTTCAATCAATCATGGCAGTTACATTCTTAGAAATCTGTGTAACGATTCCTTCGGGTAAGGCTAGTAAACTGGTCTCACCTTCACTTGCCATTCCAGCCATGTTGCTCATGCTACTGTGAACTTTGTCATTAGTAACATATGATTCCTTCACACTCATATCCCATTGCTCGTATCTGTGGCTCCTGTCTAACCACTTTTTGCTTTGATTTTTGTTGGAAGGAACAGGAGAGCTTTCTCAGTGAAACAATGTGTCACGGAACACTGCAGGAGCTCTCTGCCCTGCACCTACTCAGCATCCTGCCGTTACAGAAAGTCAAGATTTCATTTGTACAACTTGATTAGCATATGTAAAAGCTTGCATCCACGTTTGATTTATGCATTTAATCTGCTTATACGATACGCAATATACACATAACTTTCCAACCTCACCCTGAAATGCCCTCGTAATGGCTTTTTCTATGCATACTTTCTACGCAGCACACACAAACTTGCAGCCTCTTGAAAATGCACTTAGCTAATACAAAGGTTATTTACACACACATGCCAATTTTACGTACACAAGCACCTTAACTTTTCACTACTCACCAGAACTATAAAATGCTGAAAAAAAAAAAATCAGTTTTTCATCTAGAATTCCATTTTTGTGTTACTATTTAATACTTTTACCCTTGCATCTTAAATTTCTTTTTTTTTTAATTATCCAGTAGCTTGCTGCTCACTTTACACTAACAAATGTTACAAGATCAAAAGGTGATTCTATTTTCATAAGTTCCATGCAATTCTAGACAATTTCAATTTTGGTATTATGACTTCCAAAATAAGAAAATAATTGCATATTTTGGTTCATGTAATCCGATTTCAAAATCACTTAATTTGCCTCATTTGTTTACTACTACTTCCTAGCAGCTATCTGTGGTGTGTTGGTGCTGCTCTAATTTCTCTTATAGTTAAATATACATTTGATGGGGATTACATGATGCAGTGAACCTAGGAAGATGCTTCTAACCGGGCTCCAGGTGCCATCCCCTGAAATCTGTGATAATCCGCTGCATCCATGACATTAAAAGCGTTCAGCAACTTGTGCCGGGAAGTTCTTATAAATATCAACAAATATGTATAAATCTCCTACTGGTATGCCCACTAAGCCGGTGAAAAAGGAGAAAGAAAGACCAGCACGGAGAAAGTGGTGGCCACAACGAACAACATTCAATCGGGCCCAATCGATGAGTATGTGGTGAGTGCGGCAGTAGAAGAGGCCCTTGTTCAAAAGCTTAAGGCCATATCAGCTGAAATTGCAGAATTAAGAGAATCTGTCAGTGATACTGGCCAGAGATTAGAGTGTAGAAGGCCACATATCAGAGGATGGTGCACTAGAAGAGGCCCGGAAACTGCAAAAACTTGAGAAATTGGTGGAGGCCCAAGATGAAAACTGGAGAAATTAGAAAATTGCTCACGATGCAGTAACCTGAGTTTTAATGGATTTGTGGAAATGACTGAGGAGAAAAACTCAGATATGCTTACTCAGAGGATCCTGGATGTGTTGGGTTTACCAGAATTAAGAGACACCTTAATTACAGAGCGTGCACAGGATGGGACAGAGGAAATTGAGTGACCCAAGGTCTCGTGTTGAAATCACCAGATTTTTTTTTTTTAACTTTCTCCACAAGCAATTTGGCAGGCCTCAAGTAAAATATCCTTGCTTAACTATGAGAATGCCCAGATTTAAGTCTTTCAAGAGTTTTCTTGCAAAGTGGCATCAAAACGGCAGGAATTCAATCCATTATGTTCACAGCTAACAGCGAAGAAACAGGTCTGCTTTGCATTAGTTCCCCACAAAGCTGCATATGTGGAATGGTGGCACAACTCATTTTTGAAAACCCGGAAGTGAAAAAGTTTGCCGATAAATTGCTGCAGCAAATAACTCTTCAAGCAACTCAACGAAGTGTCGCATGATGCTTTCGATTGGAAGCGATTTCAATTGAGTTCTGGCAGTTAAAAAAAAAAAAAAAAAAGTTTCTTGGGTTACACTGAGATTTGAATACACGGAGCAGCACAGTATCCCAGCAACTAGGAGCTTCCCTGGATGCGTGTTGGGCATTTATTTTCGTTGCCACAGTTAACCTGACACTTTATTCGGGGCTTACTGGGAGTCAGGGGAGCTATACATTTAGGGCAATCAACAAGACAGTTTAAGGAGCTTGTGCAACGACGCCAAAATAACAGGCAGCCCAGCTGTGCCTTGCTTTGCAGACAGAATATTACATTTCATTTTTGACAGTTGCAACTTGGAGAAGTTGTATGTTTAGTTCAGCAATTTTCCAGAGGCGACTATTGTTTTACCCAGTGGTGGCTGATCAGCAGACTTGAGTCTGTTGGAGAGCACTTATGATTGGGCTACAATACTGGAAAGTAGGCTGTTTTGCCTGGAAAAGACACATCTAAGTTGTTCTGCGCTATACTGGGTTATATTGAATGATGGTTATGTGGTAGCTGATTTGTAATGTGGAATGGTACCTGGCTTGGTGGGATCCAGAGTAGAGAGGGGAATTTCCCATTGGAGGTAAATTTCACCGAGATGAATCTGTTTACAATGTGTGTCTGGGATGAAAGGGGCATTAAACTATTTGCTCTTTATTTAGAGGGGTGTGTATCACTGGCTTTTAGTTTGTTTCATGATATGGGGGTGGAGATCCAGGTTAAAGACTTGGGAGTTACTCAATGGGATCTAAAGTAGAATACTCAATGTGGAATGTGGCAGGGTTGAGGACTCCTATCAAAAGAGAAAAGGTGTTTATATTCACAGATCAAAGTTTTTTTTACAAGAAACTCATATGATGGCGGTTGAGCATAAAAAATTGAATGGCAAGATGAGGTATCATCAGATTTTTTGTCTGGAACTTCTAAGCACAATGATGTAGCTATTTTAATACACAAATGGATTACTTTTACTTTTGATAAAGAATGGTCTGAAACAGAAGGGCATATAATTATGGTTGAGGGACAAGTGTTTGGGAGGGATGTGATTTTAGCGGCAATTTATTCACCACACCAGTTACTGATCTGATAGAATTGGGAACTGCTCCAATTGTTTTGGGTGGAGATCTTAATTGTATTAATGACCCTTGTCTAGATAAAATGTTCTAATTCATGTGTGCATGCAACAGGGATAAGGAAGGGTATTCAGTTTTTAAGTCACTAGAGTTATTGGATATTTGTATCTCTCTACACCCTGAAGAACAGGATTATACACATTACTCTAGAGCAGTGATTCTCAGTGTGTCGCCGAGCACCGGCTGGTGTGTCGCGGCTCCCAGTGGCCCACTGCCCCACTTGTGCTTCCCTCTTCCCAGGGGTGGACTGGCCGATGCAGTTGGTAGGGAGTGCCATCGCTGGAGGCCAGGCTGGCGGCAGCTGAAGTGTAGAGATCCTGCATTCGCCGCTGGAGGCCAGGTCGGCGGGGCCAAAGAGCAGAGGCCAGGCTTATTGGGCCAAACGATGAGAAGAGGCTCCACGTGAGCTTGTTTGTGAGGAAGAGAGGCCGTTCAGGGCGGTGACTGGTGTGTGTGTGAGTGTGTGTGTGTAAGACAGAGACTGTGTGTGAGTGACTGGTTGTGGGCCCTAAGGAAGATAACTGTGAGAACAAAGCTTCAGCAGCCACTGCTGCTTCTGGTGTGTGCTATTAGCCTACAAGGGAAAGAAGTTGGAGAGTTGCTGAAGAGGGTTAGTAAAGGTGGTTTAAGTTTATTTTTCTTGATTGACTGCCATTTTAATTATTGGGTATTATGGGATGTGTCTGCTGTTTTGAAATAGTTTATTGATATTTGGACAATTTTTAATAATTTTATGAGTTTAATTGTTGGATGTTGTTCTGTTTATCAGCTGTTTTGTAACATTTATTAGTACAGTTTTACAATTATTTCTGTGTGGGGATCTATAGCAGCTAGGCTTTTTGTGTTTTCCTAATAGGAAGTATATTAGTGGTTAGGGCCTGGTTTAATATTTGTAGTACTACCATTTCATAAGTTGGGATGTTATTGTTTGAGTGTGTTCCATAATGCAGGTGTAACTTTGTGCAGATTAGTTTGTGTGCATTATTGCAGATCTTGGAACTATGGTTGGTGCTATATTTCTCTTTCCGTTTCTCCAGGTTTACACTGCAGAGTGGCTGTTTTGGTTTTCCATTCCAGTTTGTCTCCATATTTATAATTTGTGGTCTTTCTGTACTTGGCGAAGATCAGTTCTGGGTGTGTGACTGAGGTGAGGTATTTTACTAGCACATAGATATTTGTATCAATCTTATTTGTTGTGTTTTCTCCATAGGACATGCATTAGTGGTAAATTACTGTCTTTTCATAAGGAGGGGTATTGTGCCTGCCAGTAAAGGGAGTTTGTTTTGCTTTTACTGAGATGTCATTAGAATATCTTTTTTATATGGCGAGTTGGATGGGTAATGCCCTAGTTCTGCTCTGCACCCATTGCTGGGGGTTGAGGGGGTTCCTGAGGATTCAGAATGTATATACATTTAGCCCCGTGACGGTCACATGTTCAGTGTGTCACACATGCGAGAACCATCTGTCAGGTGTGTCCCGGCCAAAAAAAAGGTTGAGAACCACTGATTTAGTCCATCAAAAAGCTTTAGGGATGATGTTCCTTCTTCGGCATAGATTATTTTTACATGGTAATAAATCTGGACAAATGCTGGACAAATTAGTTAAAGCCCAAACACATTCCAAGTTTATTGGTAATATAAAACATCCAACAGAGGCTATGGTTACTTCTATTAAACAAATAGGAGAAATTTTTTTTTTTAAGTTTTTATCAGTTGCCTATAGTAGAGTTAGAATCCTTAATACTAAAAAAGAATACTATTCCAATAAAATAGAAAAGTTTGCCAATAACCCAAGAACATTATTCTCCATAGTAACGAATCTCACAAATGACAAACAAGAATCACCTCAAAGTCTTCCTGAATCAAAATGCAATGAATTAGCTAAATTTTTTAGTGACAAAATATTAAACCTAAGAAACAAACTCCCAAAAAACAGCAAACAAGCAATCGTAATGCAAAAAAGAGATGTTAACATATGGTCCTCATTTATAGAAATATCAGAACAAGAAGTTGAATCAATGATAAAAAATATAAACCCTGCTCCACACAAAATTGATACAATACCAACAACTGAGATAAAAAAAGATTACCAATGTAATAACCCCAACACTAACTAATATCATAAACCTATCCCTAACTGAAGGATTAATGCCAGATACACTAAAAGGGGCAATCATTAAGCCAATCATCAAAAAGAAAAACAGTGACCCATTAATCCTCATTAACTACCGCCCAGTCTCAAACCTCCCATTATTAGCTAAAATAGAGAAAACAGTACAGAAACAGCTAGCTGAACACCTAGACAACATACTGTACCCTTCACAACACTGCTTCCGAAAACACTACAGCACTGAGACATTACTTCTCTCACTAACAGACAACATACTAAGAGGTTTTGATAACAGTAAACATTACATCCTTATAATGCTCGACTTATCTGCAGTCTTTGATACAGTAAACCACAAAATACTACTAAAAAGACTTTGAAGAAATTGGATTATGTGACAAAACAATAAACTGGTTCAGATCCTACCTAAACAGGTTCTTTCAAGTCCAGATAAAAAACACATTATCAGAAAAATTTAAACTTGAAACAGGAGTACCTCAGGGTTCAGCGCTGTCTGCTACCCTCTTTAACATATATATGCTACCCTTATGTCATCTGCTGGCAGTACTAGGGATAATACATTACATTTACGCAGACGACATTCAATTAATTCTACCAATAGATGACAATTGAAAAAATATTAAGTCTGGCTAACATGTATCTAGACATAAACAACTACTAAACCAGAACTGGTTATCAACATTGACAAAACTGAATTCCTTCACCTTGAGAGAAAACATACTAAAATAATTCAAACACCGATAATCCTAAGAAATAACCAAAAAACTGAGCTAGCCGAAAAAGTAAGGAATCTGGGAGTAATAATGGACCCAGAAATCAACCTGAAGCAACACATATCTATAAAAGTAAGAGAAGGCTACGCAAAACTTATGGTCCTCAGAAGATTGAAACCATTACTCAAACCTGCCCACTTCAGAACAGTATTGCAAACACTTATCTTTTCTAGTACTGACTACTGCAACGCACTCTTACTAGGACTCCCAAGCACATCGATAAGACCACTCCAGATACTTCAAATACTGCAGCCAGAATACTAACGGGAAAAAAGAGGAGGGACCATATAACCGAAACTCTAGCAGACTTACATTGGTTACCCATCGAATACAGGATAAAATACAAAGCCTTATGCACCATACACAAACTAATATATGATAAAGAAGCAGACTGGCTAAACACAGCCTTACGAGTACACGTTCCACAAAGAAACCTCCGCTCAGCAAACAAAGCACTACTAACAATCCCTTCAGTAAAGTCAGCAAAATTAACCCAAGTGAGAGAAAGGGCTTTATCATTGGCTGGGCCCATACTATGGAACACGATGCCCCCCTAACTCAGATTACAGAATAATCTCAAAACTTTTAAGAAAAATTTAAAAACATGGCTCTTTAAAAAAGCCTTCACTAAAGAGTGTGGAGGGTAGAGAATGAAAGTACAGGGTAATGCAGATGAGAATGAATTTACTCAATCCTACATTTAAGAAGTAATATTTCAAAGCGATAGTAACTCAATAATATACCTGGACTTGACCAACATTACTCAAATAATGATTTTATTTATGAAATTGTAACCAAACTTTACTGGCACCTGTTAGAATGTCCGATATCCTACATTTACTTACCTTAGTCTATGTGCCTATTTGTAAACCGTTGCGATGGTATATAACTTAGCGACGGTATAGAAAAGTTTTTAAATAAAATAAATATGCAAAATCAGGAGTAATTTATTCAAAATATATATTGGCTGAAGCTGACTGACCAGCAGACGGAGATTAAATGGTCAGTTTTCTGCAAAAGAAGTATTACAGGTGATTAATGAGTTAAAACCCCATAGGCTATCTGGTCCTGGTGCTTTAACAGGCTTGTTTTACAGGACCCTAAAGGATTTGATAGCACTGTTGAGAGGGTTAATCAATCATACAGTGCAAAATCAAGAACTTCCTGAAACCATGAAGCAGGGGGCCATAACAGTTTTACTTATACCAAGTAAAGATCTAATGGACCCAGGGTCCTATAGACCCATTTCGTTACTAAATTTGGATGTTAAGCTATACACCAAAATCTGGACTAATAGACTTAAGCCAGTCTTGCCTAAACTCTTAAGATCAGGTTTTGTTTCTGGTAGACATTCAACCGCTAACAGACATTGTTAGCTGCTCTGGAGAGTTGTAAAAAAACAAAACAAACAAAAAAAAAAAAGTTTCCACAGCTAACCCTGTTGGTAAGCTTTGATGCTGTAAAAGCTTTTGACAGTGTGTCTTGGCAATTCCTGTTTGCAGCATTACAGTAATTTGGCTTTAAGAGTCCAATACTAATGGCCATCTAAATTCTATACACACAGCCTAAGGCATTTATATGCATTAATGGCTCCACTTCCTCTGTCTTTCAATCGGGCATAGGTACCAGGCAAGGTTGCCCACTGTCTCCGCTTTCGTATAACTTGTCTTTGGAGCCTCTAATTCACAAACTTAAGAAAAACGCCAATAATCAGAGGTGTTAAGATAGACAAACACATTTTTAAAATGATGCTATTTGCAGATGACATGATGATACAGATGCCCGTAAATCTCTTCCGCTAATAACAGATCTCTAATTTTGGTAGTTTCTCTGGTCTAAAACTGAATCTGTCAGTCAAAATCCAAGGCTATTGATGTAATGGGACATTTGCAAAGTAAATGGCAAAGATTTCCATTAAAGTGGGCTGGTGAGACTATAAAATATCTGGAAATAAGAGTGCATAAATAGGTGGTATAATTACAACATTATTCCCGTTATACAAGATTTTCAAAAGAAACTAAATAGCTGGAGGTACTCTCTGGGTGTTTAGCTCTAGTAAAAATGATTTTTTAGTTTAAAATGGTTTTTATTATTTTGTAGTAATAACATAACAGAAGGAGAGTGGTGTGGTTCTGAGCCACTCCCCAATAAGAAAAATTGCAATTAATACAAAAAAAGACTCTCTCCCCCCCCCCCCCATAGTCTCCCAAGCAACTTGCAAGGTCCAGTGTCCACTTATGAAAGCATAGTCAACCATCAGGCAAAATGGATAAATAACCTCAGTCCGGAGAAATCCACATGAAATCACTCATTTAGAATAGAACTGCGGGCACTCTGTGGAAGAGATTTTAGATAGACGTCCCACACATCCAGAAAACGCTTCTTGTGGCGTGGAGAGAGCCGCATCGCTGCCGCATCCAGAAGCATCATACAATGAAAGCAGTTGCGCCAGGTCCAATAGGATGGAGGTGACTGGTCTCGCCAGTGCATTAAAATAACCTTCTTCCCCACCAAACAAGCTTTGCAAATAAGTAATCGAGATCCCAAACCACAAATTCGTAGTGGAGAAATGCAACCAAAAAGTAACCACAGGGGTGAAACAGGAATAGGGATCCCTAGCAAGGTCTCAAGATATCGAACCATCTTAGCCCAGAGATTATGGCTAGTAGGGCATTCCCAAAAGGCACGAGATAATGTGCCACGGGCGTTCCCACAACGCACACATGCTGGGGACAGTGAAATTTTAAGATGAAAGGCCTCGTGCCGAAATATAACTCCGACACAAAAATTTGTATTGCATTTCTCTAAAATAAGCATTCACAGAGATTTGGGAAACTCGTTTGAAACAAGCTTTAATTACATATGCAGTGACTGTGAAGACCCCATCCCCATTCCATCTATCAACCAGAATGGAACAACAGTCCATGACAGTCAACTGTTTAAGGTGCTTATAATACTGTGATAGCAAAGGCACTTGCTCCTTTTCAAAGGAGAAAATGGAATCAAGAGAATGAAATTGAGAGGCTTGTCTAATGGGGGGGGGGGGGGGGGGGGGGGGAGAGAGAGCCCACATAATGTTGCAGCTGTAAATAAGGAAAAACCTCTGCAGCAGGAAGGGCATAGTGCTCCCGAAGTTCAGCGAAGGCCAAGATTGTGCCGCCAGGAGTCAGGACATGTCCTAAGAGCTGAATACCCTTAGTACGCCATCGCTGATATACCGCTGTTTGGGAACCAGGGGTAAAATCAGGGTTCCTCTGGATGGGGAGAAAATAGGCACAGATACGCGGGACCTGCAACAGTTGTGTGAGCCTAACCCAAGAGGTCCGAATGGGTCTGGTAAGAGCATTCTGCACTAAGAACGTAGGCAGTGCAGCAGCCGGGGCCTGCAAAACAAATTTGAGAGAAAAGGAAGTGGTCAACTCCCCATCCGCAGATAGATTGATAGCAGTGGACCTATCCAACAGCCAATCTCTCATCACATGGAGGTTACTAGCCAAGTTATAAAGAGCTAAATCAGGAACTCCCAATTCCCCCCCTACCCCAGAGTTCTCGCATCCACACCAGAGGAACGCAAGACTTCCCCCCCCCCCCCCCCCCCAGTAGAATTGATGCTGAGCTTTATCCAGCTGTCTTAATTGTACAGTGCGTAGCTGCAAAGGCAAATTCTGAAAAAGGTATAACCATTTTGGCAGAATAGTCATTTTGAAAAGATGAACTCTGTCTCCTAGGGATAGGGGTAAATGAGCCCAAGTGAGCAATTTATCCTGAGTGTGCTGCAATAGGGGAGTCACATTAAGTTTGTATAAGTGAGAAAGCGCACGGGGTATAATGATTCCAAGGTATGTAAACGAGGGCCCCGCATCTCCCCAGGTGTTTTCCAAAGAATCTGGGAATGCTAAGGCCACAGATTTAATCGAAGGCCTGAAAAAATCCCAAAAGATCTGGAAGAGAGAGGGAAGAGACTTCCGGGGGTCCATGAGAAATACTAAAATATCATTCACAAAGGCGGCGTACTTCAAAGTGGACGATTGGAAGCGCATACCATTAACTGGTTTTGCCATTTGTAATTTTTGCAACAAAGGCTCGAGCTGAAGGACAAACAGAAGAGGAGAGAGAGGGCAGCCCTGCCTAGTACCCCTAGTGATCGAAAAGGCCTCAGAGTTTGAACCATTCGCTTTGACAGTAGCTTCAGGAGCCTGGTAGAGAAGGCGGACCACATTTAGAAACAGGCCTTCAAAGCTCATCTGCTGCAAAACTGACAGCAAGGAAGGGGGCATCCATCTGCTGACACAATGTCATAGCTGCCAGCACCTTACGTATGTTAGTCAGGGCATATCTCTTCCGGATAAAACCCACCTGGTCCGTGCCAACAAGGGATGGAAGTATAGCAGACAGATGATCTGCCATGATTTTGGCCAATATCTTTTGATCAAAATTTAGCAAGGAAATAGGTCGGTAGGATTCAGGTGCTAACGGATCCTTTCCCTGCTTATGAATAAGAGTAATATTAGCTGTGTTAATGTGGTCTGGGAAGGATCCAGTTGTGGATAGGGCAGTAATGACCTGAACCAAGGGGGGGGCCCCACCAGGTCAGAGATACACATAAAATTCTGCACCATACCCGTCCGGCCCAGGCGCCTTAAGGGCTTTAGCACTCCTAATAACCGAAGTCACTTCGGGTAATGTAACCGGCAGATTTAGGAAGGTTTGCTGGTCTTCGGTCAAGTGGGAGAAACGCAGCTGTTCACAGAAATGGGCACATGCCGCAGAATCCCAGCCTTCGGAAGTATAAAGAGTACTGTAAAAATCTCGAAATCGGCGCAAAATGTCAGCTGTAGCAGTAAGGATCTGACCCGTCGGGGAGCGAATAGCTGGGACATATCAAGATCCGCAGGCTGTGCAAACTAGATTAGCAAGCATCCTACTCACTTTATTACTATGCTGGTAAAGCTTGTACTGACAGTACAAAAAACTCTTCCGAGCCCGCTGGTGTAGCAGAGTGTTAAGCTCCCCCTGAATTGTCAAATACTGTACCCTGGCACCATGAGAATTGTTACTATTCAACAAGTCTTTAGCCCTATTCAATTTAATAGTTAACATCAAAATTCTATGATCAATAGCCTTTTTCCGGTGAGCCATATAGGAGATAATATCGCCCCTTAATAAGTCTTGGCAGTATACCAAAACAAAACCGGGGTCTCCACATGTTGGGCATTTAAAGTGGTATAATCCAACCAGCGGGCCCGTAAGTATTCTTGGAGTTTAACATCATTAGCTAAATAAAATGGAAAGCACCACCGAAAAGTGGTAGGGTGACGATTCTCAATTAGCAAATCCAAAACATACCAGAGCATGGTCGGAGATTATAATTTCCTCAAGTCACTGCCCCTGTCTGAGACAGGCTACGCGCGCTGATGAGAAAGTAATCAAGGCAAGATAGAGTACCATGGGCACGAGAGATATGAGTAAAATCTCTCTCACCTGGATGCAGGATATACCAAACATCCACCAAGTGCAGGGACCGTTCCAAAAAGGAGGGGCCCTTCCCAAAGCCAGTCCTTGATCCCGAGGGGGAAGATCTGTCAAGTTGATCATCCCAGATTGTATTAAAGTCCCCTCCCAACAGCAAACAGTCCTCCTCATATGGTAAAAGCAATTGGTGTATCTCCTGGTAGAAGTTAGGGCTGTAATTATTGGGGGCATATATATTACACAGAATCACCCTAGTTTGGTGTAGTTCAGCCACCAAAATAATATAGCACCCTAGGGGATCCTTAATTGTGGAATGGACCCAGAAAGGTACGTGTTTATTAATCCATATGACTACTCCCACAGATTTGGAGGACCCAGAAGCATAATAGACCTCCCCACCCCAGGATCTACTTACTGATCTTGAGCATGATAAGTTAAGGTGGGTTTCTTGTAAAAACGCGATATTCGCTCGCTTGCGTTTAAGAAGAGAGTGTATCTTGGACCTTTTAATAGGTGAGTTTATCCCACAGACATTCCAAGTAATTAAACCAGTGACATTACTAGAGAGATATAAAATGTACGCTTCCCAAAAAAAGAACCAAACAAATTCTTTGGCAGCTGAGGCTCTCCCAGCCAGGACCTCCAGCCACATAGTACTAGATGACTGAGTAAGATACATAGAAACACAGAAATGACGGCAGAAGACGACCAAACGGCCCATCCAGTCTGCCCAGCAAGCTTTTGCACTCTCTCTCACATACTTATGTTTCTCTTGGCTCTTAGTAACTTTTTTTATTCTATTTCCCTTCCACCCCCGCCATTAATGTAGAGAGCAGTGTTGGAACTGCATCTAAGTGAAATAGCTTAATTAGTTAGGGGTATTAACCACTGCAAAAAGCAAGCTACACCCATGCTTATCTGTTTATCCAGACTATAATAGAACATACCTGATGAAAAATGACAGAGTGGACCAGACCCCCCCCAAGACCCCAAAAATACCCCTCCCCATAGCTTCGCAAGCCCTTTTGCGATAGCATATTCCTGATATAACCTGGAGAACACTGCCATGCTGGCATATCCCACCCCCACCCCACCCCCATCTGCATCAGTATTAAATAATTAACAATAAACTAGTTATAAAGAGACATGGCAAAAAATAGACATCATATCAACAAGATTACCCAGAATGACATATGAACAGCCATGAGAAGATAATAAAAAACCATTGTCCACTGGAGGAATATGAACAATCATAATTCCATGAACTATGAGGGATATAAACAATTATAAACCCACAAAACCTCCTAGATGGTGCACATAGAACTCCTCAAAGAGGCTGAAAAAACATTGGACACGCTATAGACATAGCAGAACAGAGCTGAATATAAACAAAATAAGAAAGGAGCATTAGGCCTATAAGCAGCCACCACAGTGTATTGGGGGGGGGGGGGGGGGGGGGGGGGAACAGTGACAAAAAAAAAAAGGAACAAATAAGGGAAAAGATAACAGTCCAGATAGTCCTTCGGCAGCTGATAACCTGTCCCTTCAGAGGCTACACACTGGAGCAAAGAAAGGAAAACAAGGAAAAACCAAAATAGTGTCCCAGAAAAAACAATGTTGTTGCTTAAGCTAGACCGTGCCCATGTGATGGGGGAAAAAAACCCTAACTCGGCATTAGTGAGCCACAGCTAGCAAAAATAGAGGAAAAACGAAAAATTATGCAGCCTCCAATCCAAGAGCACAAAAACCAGAAACAAGGAAAAGGCTGCAGACCGCCTGGGCTGTGAAGAAAGGGGTCTGGATGAAAATAAAAGACAGCCAGGCCTGGATTCCATGCGAGCCCAGGAACACACACTGCTGAGACAAATGTCCTATCTGCAGATCTAAGCAGATTTAGATCCGGGTGTGGCAGACCCTGGCTCCTTCAAGAGAGATTTGGCTTCCTGGGGCGAAGTGTATGACACGACACCCCGGCATCAGTCGCCACCCATATAGCAGAGAGGCGCGAACACCTTGCACCAGTAGCTGGGAGCAAATCGGAGCCATGGCTCTTCTCTAAGCCGCAACTGTGGTAGAGAAATCTTGGAAAATAAGCACCCTGTGATTTTCATAATGTTGTGCTCGGCAATCATAATTTCCTGCTTGTGTGCCAAGTTAAAGATTTTTGCCACCACGACTCGCGGCCTAGGGGCATCAGGTTTCCAGAAACCTAGCCGGTGTGCACGTTCAATGCGCAGGCGGCCATGTGCTGGGGAGAGAGCTCTTTAGGATTCAAGCAGGGCAGGGAGGGTGCGATCATCAAGCGATTCAGGCAGACCCACGAACCGTAAATTAGATCTCCTGGATCGGTTCTCCAGGTCTTCAAGTTTAGCTGAATTTTTCTCCACCTCTGCCCTCAATGCAGCAATATCGAGCTGCGCTGTCTGGAGGCCATCTTGCACCTCTGACATATGGCTCTCGTGATCAGCGAAACAGCCCTCAAACTTGTTTAAGTTTGCCGAGATTTTAGCGACCGCCATTGAAATTGTTTTTAAATCGGGTCCCAGTGCCTCTATTACTGCGGTTTTAATTTCAGCAAGCGCCGGCGTGGCAAGCAGTTCGTCGGGGCCAGCGGTGGCCATGACAGGGTCTGGAGATGTAATGTAGGGAGGCAGAACTTCTTTCCCCTTTTCCTTGGCTGGTTTCGCAGGGTGAGCTGGCATGCCAGGCAAAGCAATGGCAATAAGAAAAGCTATTTCCCCAATTGAATTAAGTCCACTTATCTGGGTATTGTGATGCAGATGGGGTGATGCCGGAGGCTGGACGCCGAGAGGGAAGGAATCACATCCTCCTCCCTCAGTGCATCACGTGATCTACCTAGTAAAAATGATTTTAATTCCCAAGCTATTATACATTCTACTAAATGGTTCCCTTCTTTGTGGAGAAAGCAGATGCTTCTATTGCAGAAAAGTTGCTTTCAGTTTTTTGGAATCATAAGAGATTGAAATTTGCTACTGTAATGGCTCCTAGAGGACAATGAGCAGAGCTTTTTAATTTTACGCTATTATAATGAACTATGTTTATTATGGATCCTTAAAAAGATTGGTTGGGAAGACAGGTACTCTAGCAGACTTAGAAGGGGAACTTGCGAAACCTCAGTCTGGCCTATGTATTGCATGCTACAAGAGAGGATCTACCTTCCTACCTGGTGGAATTGTTAATAGTGGGGGCAGCAAGGAATAACTGTTTTATCAGGGGGCATTTGGAATTAACTTGTCAGAGATCTTATTGCCTTCCTTTGATTGAGAACCTTTTATTCCCCGCCCCCCGGGTCTATCACATTTCAACAAGCTACACTCGCAGGGGTTTAGTAACTTACAGCCATTTATTAACCTGCAGTTGGGTGAAATGAACATAAGAACATGCCATACTGGGTCAGACCAAGGGTCCATCAAGCCCAGAATCCTGTTTCCAACAGTGGCCAATTCATTTGATTACTGATGCCAACATTTATTCACAGCAGTGGATTTTCTTTCCTATCTGCAATTACATAGTTACATACGATCAATATTGGGATTTGGCAGTGAGAATTTATCAAAATGGTCCATTTCAATGATTGCGATGTTTTATACATTTTTACATACCACTTCGAATTATACAATTTATAAAATTTTGGCTGTTTGGTCACAAGAATTATCCTGTACGTTATGTGATGAGGATGTTAGTGACTGTAACAGGCTAATTAGAAAGACAATGTGTGTGTCATTTTTGGAAAACAATTTCAAAATATTGCATAGAACTCTTTTCTGGTCACATAAAGCTTTTAGAGCTAAACTGACTGCTTCAGATTCCTCTCTTAAATGTGCTCAGGAGGGATATTCTTTCATGCATTGTCTTTGGGAATATGTGGAGGTACAGGGGTTTTGAGAAAGTATTTCAATATTTCACAGATGTAAAAGTTTCTATAAAATCATGGTTAATAGCCTTTTGCGTCACATAGCTCCAACATTACATGTCAATGTGTATGAGAAACGATTATTGGTAAAAGGTTGTCTTGTGGCCCTTCTTCCGATACTTGTGAAGTGGCTGGAAGACTCTGGTCTACTGTTGGAAGTGGTCTATGTTTGATCTATTCTTAATGGAGCAAGACCGTGCCTGAGCAAATTGAAATTCAACAACAGCTGCAATAGATTATGGACATTTTTTGTAAATACTCTACCTTCTGATTTAAGAAGCAAAGTGAATAAAGTTGGGTGAATGTGATCCCTTAATATCTTAGCTTTTATCTTTCATAGGTTTCTAAACAGAGCTAAGCAGAGCACTAAAAAGGGGAGGGATAATCATGGTTGAGAAATGAGAAATGACTACTTACCTGAATTTCCTTTATCTAGACAAATGGATTCAGGACCAGTGGGCTATGCTCCTCTAGCAGCAGATGGAGGCTGAGGAAACTAACGTCACAGTATATACATTCCTGCAGTGACATGAGCCTGCCAGTATTAGTCCTGGGGAAATTCTGCGCTAGTGTGGAGCGCTGAATTCCCCCCACCTCCCCAAAAGAAATGTCAAATTCTGCACAGAAAGTGGTAGAGGGGACCCTGGCATGCCGCGAACAGAGTGCGCGAAGATGAAGGCCCCTGTGTGCCGTGAACGGAGTGTGCTCCGCTCGCAGCGAAGATGAAGGCCCCCAATGAGAATGAATGTGTGTGTGTGTGAGAGGAGAGAGAGAAGGGATGCGATGCTTGAGTGTGGGAGCCAGAGAGAGGGAGCCTATGAGGAGATTGTGAAGGAGTGTGTATACGTGTGAGAGAGAAAGGGAGAATGTGTGGGTGTGTATGCAAGAGAGAGTGACCCTGTATGAGGGGATGTGTGTGTGCGCACGAGTGTATGAGGGAGCCTGTATGAGGGTGTGTGTATGTATACTAGAGAGAGGGAGCATGTGTGTGAGGGGCAGTACTGAGAATGGGGTCAAACTCTGGGACTGGCGATAGAGTGGAAGGGTAGGTGGAGGAGTTGGGGCCTGAGAGGGCAAAGTTGCCAGGGCAGTAGGGAGAGCAAGTGGAAGGGACACTTTTACAGTGAATTTCTAGGGAAATTCTGCTCAACATATTTAAAATTCTGCATCTCTAAGTAATAACTTTTTTCTGTATTAGTTAAAAATGTAATTACTTAAAGACTGTCATGTAAATTGTGTTATTTTGACCAATATAAAGTTTGCAGAATTTTAAGTTTTTGTGCGCAGAATTCTCCCAGGAGTACAGTATTCTCTTCAAAAGTCAACTGTGGACAGACTAGCAAAAACTTGGTTAATAACAGATAACCATTTCTGTACTCAACCAACAGGAAACACTGAACTCAGGCAAAGAATGTATGAATACTAATCTAGGGACTAGATGAACACTTACTAGTAACCCCTGGAACACGTAGCCACACAGGTGGACCATAACACAATCATTCAGAAACCAAGGGTGGGAAGCTAAATCCATCTGTCTAGATTAAGGAAAAGGAAATTATCAGGTAAGTAGTAATTTCTCATTTCCTAGCATCTAGACAAAAGGATTCAGGACCAGTGGGATTCAGGACCAAGCTACTCCCAAATAGTTAGGAGGCTGCCCGTGGCCCAGTCAAAACTGCAAGTGCAAAGGCTGCGTCTTCCCGATCCTTCACATCCAGACGATAATACCCGGAAAAAGGTATATAAGAAGGACCACGTTATAGCTCAGAAAATGACAAGAAACAAACTAACCTTCGCCCATAACACTGCCTGAGCCCTTGTGGAATGAGCTCTAACCTGAGTAGGCAACAGCTTTTCAGCAGCCACATATGCGGTTGTGACTCTCTCTTTAATTCAGCGAACTACTGTAGACTGTAAACCGGCTCGCCCTATTTACCTCCACAATGAAGGACAATCCGTCTTTCAGAAAGGTTTAGAAACCTCCAGATACCTCACGACATGTCTTTTGACATCCAAGAGACTACAGACAATATTCCTTCACATCTCTTTCCTTATCCAGAGATGGTAAGGAAATGGACTGATTCAAGTGAAATTCTGAGATAACTTTAGGCAAGAAGAAGGAACTTTGCAGCTGTATTGCTCCTGGAGTCACCCGAAGGAAGGGTTCCCAATAAGACAAGGCCTGCAGCTCAGAAATGCGACATGTAGAACATACTGCCACCAGAAACACCGTTTTTCAAGGTCAGTAACCGTAACGAAAGGCTATGCAACAGTCAAGCATAGGGCTCACCAAGAAATCCAACACCAGATTAAGACTCCACAAGCGTACTGGTAACCGCAAGGGAGGCCAAAGTTTCACTTCTCTCAAGAAAACAGGCCACATCAAGATGAGACAATAAGGGTTTGCCATTCACCTGGCCTCTGAAACATGCAAGAGCCACTACCTGTACCTTCAAACCCATCCTGCAAAAATTTCAACATGAGCGGGATCCTAACTGAATGAGGGAAGCACTCTGATCTTCATACCAAGCCTCAAACACTCGCCAAACCTGCACATAAGCTAAGGAAGTGGAGAACTTTCATGCTCATAGCAACATGGCAATCATCACAGTAGAAAATTCATGCTTCAAGTGAGCCCTGTCAAGGGCCATATCGTAAGACAAAATGGTGTCTGATCTTCGTGAAGGACAGGTCCCTGCTGCAACAAATTATTGTGCACCAGAAGACACCGGGGGGGGGGGGGGGGGGGGGGTGTCTACCAGGAGCCTTCGCAGGTCTGCATACCATGGTCTCCTGGGCCAATCCGATGCCACCAAAAAGCACCATCCCTTTTTGGCCTTTGACCCTCCAAACTATTCTGCCCAACATGGGCCATGAAGGAAAGGCATACAGCAGCTTGTCCTCCGACCAGACCTGCACAAAAGCAATCGCTACACAAGGACTTCAGATCTCTCCTGTGACTGAAGAATCAAGGAACCTTCGAATTGTGAGAAGTCACCAGCAAGTTTAGAAACAGAAGGTCCCAGCAATCCACTATCAGCTGAAACGCCTCATCCGACAATACCCATTCTCCAGGGTCCAGTCTCTCCCTGCTGAGAAAGTCTGCTCTTCCATTGTCTTTTCCTGCAATGTGCAAAGCAGATATCTCCTGAAGATGCACTTCTGCCCATTCCATAAGTTGATCTATCTCCTGCGACGCTTGCTGGCTCTTGGCTCCTCCCTGATGATTGATGTAAGCTACCATTGTTGCATTGTCTGATATTACTCAAACCACTCGACTCTGCAGCCTGCCGCTGAACTGCAAGCACACCAACTGGACCACCTGGGCTTCCAGCGAGACTGTTTTGTATTCCAGCACCCTTTGCCATTAGTTCCTAACAGTGAGCTCCCCAACCCTGAAGACTTGCATCTGTAGCGAGTACCAGTCTGGCGATGTCAGGGAAACTCCCTTTCTCAGATGATCCGCTTACAACTACCACTGGAGGCGAGAGCAGACTTTCATTGGCAGGTGGTGCCGAATCAGATAGCCCTGAGACTGCAGATTCCAATGAGGCAGCAGGGAGCGCTGAAAAGGACATATATATGCCTTTGCCCAAGGCACCACTTCCAGGGTTGCCGCCAGAGTACCTCTAGATAGGACCACACTGTCGTGTGTATAGTGTTCACCAAGAGACGCACCTGTGTCATGAACTTCTGAATACGAGCTTCTGGCAGGAAAAAAAAAAAAACAAACTTTGTCCTGCCTCGTGTCAAGCCGAACACCCAGATACTCCGACTGAGATGGCTGAAAACTGCTCTTAGCTAGGTTCACCCCCCCAACCAAGCTACTGCAACAGGAAGATCACCTTGTAAGTCACCAGGTAGCTCTCTTCCACAGACTTGGCCCGAATCAGCCAGACCAAAAGACAGTACCCGAAACTGATAATGGCACCCCCAACCCCACAAAATGCAGAAAATGTCGGTGCTACAATCTGATGGTAATATGGAGGTATGCTTCTAACAAATACAAGGAGACAGAAATTCCCCTGACTGCACGGCCATTATCACTGAGCACAAAGTTTTCATGTGAAAATGATTTACCTGCAAATGATGGCTGACTCCTTTGAGATCCAGGATGGGACGAAAGAAGCCCTCCTTCTTGGGCACATCAAAATAAACAGAATATCAACCCATATTTTCTTGAGAGGTGGGTACTGGAACCACAGCCCTCAGACTGAGAAGCCTTGACAGTATACACTCCACTGCCTGCTTCTTCTGCGGGGAGTGGTAGGGAGACACCATGAACATGTCCTGATGAACATTGTGAAACTCCAGCACATATCATTCTCGTATCACTTCCAGGACTCACTGATCTAATGTAATCTCAACCTACCTCTGATAAAAGAGAGATAGGTGCCCCCCCCCCCCCCCCATCTCCTGTTCCTGGGGGTGGGTCAGCAAACCTTCAATTAGGCAGCTTGGGAGATACACCACTATCGGAGCCCGTGCCTCGCTTGGGGTGTCTAGGAAGAAAGGACAGAGACCTGCCAAAAGGCCGAATCCTCAAAGCTCATTCCTCTGAAGAGACAAAACAGCTTGCAACCTCCGAGATGACCCCTCATACCAAAGGGGCGCAGCAACTGCTTCTTATCCTACGGCAACCAAGGAATCGGGGATTCACCCCACTTACTGGCAGTTTCTCCAACTCACTCCCAAGCAAGCATGAGCCTTTAAAAGGCAGTTTCCTAAGATTAGCTTTGGAGGTTGCATTGGCCGACCAATTTCACAGCCATAACAGATGCCTAGCCACTATTAACAAAGCCACTCCTCTGGCCAAGGTATGAACCAAATCACAGCCTGTATCTGCTAAAAATGCGGCGGCAGGTCCATATCTGCCCTGGGATTCACTCCAGAGTCAATCTCCTGGGAGAGAAACAAACAAGAGCGAACCACCAGGGAACAACAGGAATGTCATTGCCACTGCTTCAAATGCTTAAGGATGGCCTCAATCCTCCTATCATGCACTTCCTTCAAGGCCGCTCCTCCCTCCACGGGGATAGTCGTCCGTTTAGAGAGGACACCGACAAGCATATCCAATTTCATAAAATAGGGATGCTCTCTCATCACTGGATCCAGGGGGTACAGGCCTTCCAAAGTCCAACCCCCTTTGAAATATGACTCCAGGGCGTCCTGCTCAAGATCAATCAATTCTTGAACGACCTACATAACAGGGAAAAAAACAAGAGACTTTACGGAAAGAAACCAAAATGGGATTTTTTTTGGCTCAGACATGGAAACTGTCCCAGGAACTCCCGGCATCTTCAATGACTGGGAAATCAGGGCCGGCAGTTCATCTCTACAAAAGAACCTCAACATAGTCTTATATGCTTCCAGTCCTGGAGGAATTTCCCCATCCTCCAGAGATTCAGGATCTGCCTCGTCAGTGCCATCCAGATTCCTGTGGGGAATAACTGCAGCTAATCAAGGTGTACTTAGGCGCTTAAAATGTAATACAGAGAGAGGGAGAGGCCACCGCCTGAGGATCTGACCTGATAGGATTGGACGGGGCTGAGGACTGCACCTGAAGAAAGGATTGCAATCCTTGAAAAAATTTCTACCCAAGAAAAGGCAAAGGGATCAATGCCAAAACCAGAGGGCACTTATGTGGAACCCACTGAGCTGCTGTCCCTTGCTGAAGAACCAGTCAAGGGAGTTCCAAGGTCAGGCGCCCCTCCTGACATGCCCTTAACCGGGTCATCATCAGGCTGGGAAGAACCAGGCTTAGTAAAATCAGAGTAAGATAGTTCTCCCTGAGCCTCTAAGCAATGCTGGCACAAGTCAGAGGGCACTCCAGGCTGAGATGCTCTAATATGACAAGGCAGCACAGAGGGAAAGGTGCTTAGGTTTCTTAGCCACCGGTGCCATTAGTCTGTCAGTATACTTAACAGGCGACTGAAGATGTGCATCCAGACGGTGTTCACACTAAAAAAATGTAGGCGCACAAAATTTAGGCATCCCAAGCCTTTTCCACTGCAAACCTAAGCGCCCTGTCACCTCACCTAACTGATATATGCCAGGTTGTGTGCATATGCCATGCACCTAAAAGAAACTTGGCGCACAATTCAGACGCACAGCCAGATGCACTTGAGTGCACCAATGGTCCTGTAGAGCAGTGGTTCTCAACCGGTGTGTCGCGACACACCAGTGTGTCGCCAAGCACCGGCAGGTGTGTCGCGGCTCCTGGTGTTCCACTGCCCCGCTTGTGCTTCCCTTCTCCCCAGGCGCGGGGCTGAAGAATGGAGAGACGCTGCGCGCCACCGCTGGAGGCCAGGCCGGCGGGGCTGAAGAAAGAAGAGACGCTGCGCGCCGCTGCTGGCGGCTGAAGGGCGGAGAGACGTGTGCCCCGACGCCAGCGGGGCCGAAGAATGAAGAGACCTGCACGCCGCCGGCGGCGGCTGAAGAATGAAGAGACGCTGCGTGCCGACGCCAGCGGGGCCGAAGAACGAAGAGACCTGCGCACTGACGCCAGCGGGGCCGAAGAATGTAGAGACGCTGTGCGCCGCTGCCGACAGCTGAAGAGCTGAGAGACCCTGTGCACCACAGGAGGCGACTGGAGAGACGTTGTGCACGCGGGAGGTCAAGCCAGAGGCAGCTGAGAAGTGGAGGCCAGGCTTATTGGGCCAAACAATGAGAAGAGGCTCCATGTGAGCTTGTGTGTCTGTGGTAGAATGGGTGCATGAGTGAGAGCTTGTGTGTGTGTGTGGTGGAATGGGTGCGTGAGTGAGAGCTTGTGTGCCTGTGGTAGAATAGGTGCCTGAGTGCGTGAGTGAGAGCTGGTGTGTGCCTGTGGTAGAATAGGTGCCTGAGTGCGTGAGTGAGAGCTGGTGTGTGTGTGTGGTAGAATGGGTGCCTGGGTGCATGAGTGGGAGCTTTGTGTGTGTGTGGTAAAATGGGTGCCTGGGTGCGTGAGTGGCAACTTTGTGTGTGTGTGCGCGTGTGTTAGAATGGGTGCCTGGGTGCGTGAGTGGCAGCTTTGTGTGTGTGTGTGTGTATTGGAATGCATGCCTGGTTGCATGAGTGAGAGCTTGTGTGCCTGTGATAGAATGGGTGCCTGGGTGGTGAGTGGCAGCATGGGTGCCTGGGTGCATGAGTGAGAGCTTGTGTGTGTGTGGTACAATGGGTGCATGAGTGGCAGTGTGTGTGGTTGTAAGTGACAGAGTATGTGTGAGATTGTATGTAAGTGAGAGAGCATGTGTGTGATTGAGAGAGACTGGTCAGGGAGGTGACTGGTGTGTGTGTGAGACAAAGACTGGTCAGGGAGGTGACTGGTGTGTGTGAGAGACAGAGACTGGTCAGGGAGGTGACGTGTATGTGTGTGTGTGTGTGTGTGTGTGTGTATATGTGTGTGAGAGAGAGACAGAGACTGGTCAGGGAGGTGACGTGTATGTGTGTGTGTGTGTGTGTGTGTGTGTATATGTGTGTGAGAGAGAGACAGAGACTGGTCAGGGAGGTGACTGGTGTGTGTGTGTGAGAGGAAGAGATACTAGTTAGGGAAGTTACTAGTCTGTATGAGACAGAGGCTGGTTGTGACTGGTTGTGGGCCTTAAGGAAGAGGACTGTGAGGACATAGCTTTAGCAGCCACTGCTGCTTCTGGTGAGTGCTATTGATCTGCAAGGGAAAGGAGTAGGAGAGTTGCTGGAGAGGGTAAGTAAAGGCAGCTTTTTAAGTTTATTTTTCTTGATTGACTGCCATTTTAATTATTGCGTATTATGTGATGTGTCTGCTGTTTTGAAATATTTTGATATTTAGACAATTTTTATTAATTTTTATAAGTTTTTAATTGTTGAATGTTATTCTGTTCATCAGCTGTTTTGTAACATTTATTAGTATAGTTTTACAATTATTTCTAAGTGGGTATCTATAAAAGCTTGGCTTGCTCTGTTTTCCCAATAGGAGGCGTATTAGTGTTTAGGGCCTGGTTAAATATTTGTAGTGGTAAATTACTGTCTTTTCATAAGGAGGGATATTGTGCCTGCCAGTACAAAGAGTTTGTTTTGCTTTTACTGAGATGTCATCAGATCCAGAATATCTTTTTTTGTATGGTGAGCTGTACGGATAATGCCCTAGTTCTGCTCTGCACCCATTTTTGGGGGTCGACGTGGTTCCTGAGGATGCAGAATGTATATTTACATTTTGTCCCGTGATGGTCACATGTTCAGCGTGTCACGCACTTGAGAACCATCTGTCAGGTGTGTCCCGGCCGAAAAAAGGTTGAGAACCACTGCTGTAGAGGGTAGCCGAACGCACAGAAAACAAAATCGCACGGAAACCCTACCGCAGCCTACCACGTGGTTCACAGAAAGAAGCCTAACAGCTGGGTCTAGACCATCCTGGCTGCTCAACCGGCCAGGCTGCTCAGTTCCCTTAACCACCACAGGAACGAACGTCAAAATGGCGTGCTGAGCACAGAGACCGGAGAAACTCCTACAAAAACCTCTCTATACTGATTTGTTTTAAACGTACCTGAGCTCAGCCTTCCTGGCTGAGTACAGAGATGGTCTCCGGTTGCGGGGGGGAGAGGGCATATACCATCATTGCCACGCTCTGCTTCCTGCACCCGCTGCAGAACCAGCTACGGACCAAGGTACTCATCTGAGGGATCACGGAAATCACCTCAGGAATTCTCAACTGGGGGGAGACAGACTATTATGTATCACCACAGGACAGTGGCACAACTCAAATCTCCAATTAATTCTCCTCTAAATTTTGAAGCAATCCCCAGTAGGGAAATGCACTTTATATATATATGGATGGAAATTGAGCAAACGGACGTCACTCAATTTCCATCTGCTGGTAGAGGCGCATAACCCACTGGTCCTGAATCCATCTGTCTAGATGCGAGGAAAATGGAGATTGATGTTCAGGTCTATAGATGGTATCAGCTTTGATATGTCTATATATATTATCTTGACTTCATATCCTATGCTTATTATCTCTAATGTTATATTGTTTATAATGTTTAATTGGAAATTCAATAAACAGATTTTAAATATATACATTTGATAACATTTAGAAAAAAGTAAATTAGAACAGATGCTTTTTTTTTTTTTTTTTTAAATAAAAACACAAAGGAATAAAGATGTCAAGCCTGACATCAGACAGAGGATTAGTTCATAGTTATTAGCAGTCAAATACAAATTCATCTAAAAGCTACTCTTTCCTTACATTCAGTTCTAAGACGTGACTTCACGTCAATTCAGCTGAATATCAGCAGACATCTGTAGTTCAGCTGTTTTTCCTCCCAACCAGCAATTTAAGCCTCAGGGATTCACACTAAACATCAAGTTCATACTAAAAGACAAATAAAATTATTTTCTCTAAGAACTCATTACATCAGGAAGGCATCTATCTTAATAACTAAACATCAAAAGACAAACTTTTTAAAATATATTTCCAGACAATCCAAATGCGCCAATGAGCCTGTCTACACAGAAGATGCAGCATTACAGACAGTGGTCCTATCACATATCTAATTGTCTGCTCTGTTAGAATGCAGCATTAGCAGTCAGTTTCACGACTATCTCAAACTTCCAGACTCTTCTAAAATAATTTTAATACCCTTTGTTTCTTGTTTAAAGAACACTACTTAACAGTTTGCTAGTATTCTGCCGATAGCTAATTTCATACAAGAGAATTTGATGCAGCTAAGAGAAAGTATGGTTTTTAGCATCTGCTGCACATCCAGCACAACATTAGCTCCTTAATTTCTTCTTGTTTAATATTTGGAAAGGTGTGTTTGTAAGAAAAAAAATATATATTTGACACCCCAACCAGAAGCCATCAGAGAACTACTGTACATCAGACTTCCAGTTAGCATCCCTAGAATATAGCATATAGGCAATACGGAAAAAAAATTTAAAAAAAAAAAAAAACACGACAGGTTTTCCTTAGTGAACCATGAATCCAAATAGCTGTTAAATTAAAAGCCAAAAGCTAGCTGGAGCTTTAGCTTCATTTTGCTGGCCAACTTTAGTACTAATTCTGTGCAGTATTTTGGGGTTGGGTTTCCTGGAAAGGTATAATATTCTGTTTTTATGCTATTGATTTTAGTATTTTTATACATCTCACCGTACTTTTTAAATCTAAAAGGTGAATATTTAAAGTGATTTTCTACATATGAAGCTGTAAGAGCACATTTCCCATCGATAGCAGGGCTGAATTAGCCATGCTGTCATGGGAACTGTCCATCAGTACCCGGGAGGCAGAGCTTATGTAGCAGAGTGTAGATTTTTTGTTCCCTCTGCGGCTGCGCGTGGGTTCCCGCGCATGAAGTAACAGATTCTCCTCAGTCTGTTTTTTCTGTGTGAGGGAGCGCACTCTGAGCTCTATTTCTCCTCAGCAGACATCGTTATTTTTCGAAGAAATGTCCAAAAAACCTTCCGGATTTAAGCCGTGTCCCTGCGGTAAGATCATGTCCGTCACCGACAGACATCATCGATGCTACCACTGCCTGGGACTGAATCATAGGCAATCCGACTGTCAATTTTGCGCTCGCATGTCCCCGCGAGCTAGGCGGCACCGAGCCTACTGGATGATGGAGCTCACATTAACAAACAGGCCTTCCACTACTCATTCCTCCCCAGGACAGGAGTCAAGACCGCCAATGCAAAAAAAGAAGAGCCTCATCATGTGACCAACAACCCTCCGGGACTGGAGGTAAGGCTCCACCGGTATTGGTACATAGAGGCCCACGTGAACCCTCACCACTGGGCCGCAAACGACGCCACCACAGATCCCTCAAGCGCACTTGGACGACACACAGAGCAGACGTGCGTGCCGAGCGAAAGACCAGGCCGGAGCCAGGGGTTTCAAAAATGAAACATCGCTCGACAGGCCTGAGGAGTCCGGAGCAACTGATACCCACGTTGCAATCGGCGCCAACAGTTCCGGCTCTGGTTCATACACCGTCGGCGCCAACTCGACAGACACGGGAGCCGGCGCCGGAGGGAAGATCAGTGCTGAAAGGATCGGGTCGAGCGCAGGAACACTGAGCGCTGGGACCGGTGCCGAAAGACTGGGAACGGGACTCGGTTTCGAGAGACTCGGTGCCGAGAGGCTGGGGGCGGACGCTAACCCGGCACCCGACAAGCCATGTAACACAGAGACCGGCGCCAAACACACACCGCAGGATAAGGTGCGCGCTCAGAGCACTTCAAGGCAGGAATCCGACCACAGGCATCGACGTACTCACATTGGTGGGCAACGCAAGCATCAAGGAGAGCCCAGTTCGAGTCATAGGGCGCAGCACTCGACGGATAGGGCTCGCAAGTCTGACATGCTGGCCACATCCAACTCCGCGTCGAGTAGCCTACACTCCCACACCAGGAAGCGATCCAGGCATCATAAAGAAAGCCCTTCCTATGATAGACATGAACGGAGACATAAACGACACTTTCCACATCCTCTAGTCAGGATATAGACTCTGATCAATCAGGAATACGAGTAATTCCGATCTCCTCCTTTATGTCGTCGAGTTCCTGTTCAAAAGCCTCGACAGGGAGCCCGACAGGACACGCAAAATCTATACCTGACGAAGCAAGGCCTGGGCGGTCACCACTCAACTCAGGACCCGGGGGCACTTCCCAGGACCGCCCATCAATGCTGCCACAAACACAAAAAGTTTTTTGGGATCTCTCCCAATCACTGGCGGGATTCTTCGAGACATTGCAGTCGTCTTTTACTTTGCCGCCAGAGGCCAAATCGGACCCTCCACAACCAATGGAACAACCGCCATCGTTGCCGGGAGAACCAGCACTGACTCCTACCCGACTGCGACCACCCTCACCAGCACCATCCCACCGGTCAAGGAGTGAATCGCTGGAGTCACGATCTTCTCATTCCTCATCCACAGGATACCCTTCAGACCTGCCGGAACAACCTGTGGAGCCATACTCTCCCCCGGAAGACCTCTCTTACCCGAAATTCGTAGAACAGATGGGAGCCATTTTGAAGATAGAGGTGCAAAAATTGCCGGAGCCCAGGGCTGAAACCTTCGGCCTCCTAAAAATTTTTGATACACCGGGGGAACCGACGTCGCTTCCTCTACACAATGTATTACATGGAGTTCTGCAAAAATCGTGGGGAAACACCTTTCGCAGTGTCAGCAGTGACTAGGAAAACAGACCTAAAGTTTAAACTACAGAAACCTTCTACATACTCCATGCCGCAGTTACCGCACGAATCCGTCGTAGTGGAATCAGCGTTACAGAAGTCAAAGAGGTCAAAAACGCATGCCTCCAACCCACTGGGTAAGGACAATAAATGCTTGGATGATTTCACCAAGCGAGTCTACCAGAATGCTATGCTGGCCGCTCGTATTCACCATCATCAGTTCTACATGGTGCAATACATGTATGGGTGCATTCAAGCAACAAAGGGCATGTTTACCTCGACGGGGGACAACATTCCGACGCCCATCTTAGACATGGAGGAATGTTCGCGCCATCTTCTGCGAGCGGTATACGAAGGATTTGAGAACTCCTCTCTGGCATCAGCCACAGCTATAGCAGCACGCAGAATAGCATGGTTGAAAGCCAGTGCCATTCGTGATGACTTACATGAAAAGTTGGCTAATCTCCCATGTCTGGGAGATTATTTATTTGGAGACCGATTCCACGATACCGTCAGTAAACTGAAGGATTAAGCCCTGGCAGTGCAGTCCTTAACCACACCAACATCAGCCAAATGCTACTATCCGTCAAATCGGCGACAACCATTCGCTAGACGTCCATACCGGAATTATCAGCCCTTTCGACAACCGTCTTATCTGGCATTCCAAAGACAACAGACCCAACCTCTTCCACAACACCAGCAGTGGAGAGGGAAACCACGAGGGCAGAGACAGCAACAAACAGCGACTACAGGGAAGACTGCACAGTCTTAAGGATCAGGCCACCACCATGGTTAATGGACGCACCTCCGGGCAGAATCACAGCTCGCTTCTCAGCCTGGAAGTCCATAACCTCAGATCAGTGGGTATTGGAAATAGTGCATAATGGTTACCAAATTCAGTTTGTCCACCAGCCCCAGATTCCCCATCTCACGCTGTGGAACCCCAAGACCCTACACCCTCAGCTGGCCAAGGAGATAGCCCTACTCCGCCATCATGGGGCTATCCAGCTTCACTGACATTTTTAGTCTAAAGCTAAAATGCCACTGTATAAAAATACTGATGTTTTGGATTGTTCAGAAATGTTAAAAGTACCAACTTTACCAGGAAGTTCAAAGTTTGCAGCTTTCCCTTATAAGTAACCAACTCCGGGATTTGATCAGTAACCTTGCCATTACTCAACTGTCATGGTTCAGTACACATCTTGCAACAGAACAGTCCAAACTAAAATTTCTTTCCCTTCCTATATTGCTTTCAATTACAATGCTGCACTCCACAATCCTGTAATATTTTAAGCTAGTATCATGACTAAGTGGCCTATAATTTGTGTTGATTATATACTATAGCAAAATAGGAGGATATTCAATACATCAACCATTGTGTCTACTTTTGACCTTTAAGTTACCATAAGTAATGTGCTAGAGATCTTTGTTACATTCATACTATGGAAGAGAAGCAAGTGAAGGTGAAAAGACAGGGATTCACCACATACATTGAGTACAGCAGATTTGAAGTAATCATGACATTTTCTACAGAGATTCACACTTTTTCCAACACAGCCGAAGAAAACAGTCGGCAAAGTGCTTCTGTGAACACTCGATCGAAACCGGTATGATTAAAATGTAACTCGGTGGCAAAAAATGCTTAAGACATCAGGATCAAACCGTTTCATTATGTCAACAGATACATGTGAAAACAGGATATAAAACGCGTCAGATGTTATAGTAGCAGACATTTAAAAATACAGTATCAACCAATTTATCAAACATTTAAAAAAAACCAATATAACTAAATCCGCCCCACATGAATGCAGGGTAACAAGCGACCAGAGAATAAAAACCCAGGAAGGTACCAACCCAGAGTTCATTTAATTTTGTACATGCCAACCTTTTGTAGACGATTTTGAGATCCCTCCACTCGAGGAAGCTGCACATTTTGGGCTTGCGAGCTAACACCGTTTGGACCAGCTCCCGGGTGATCTTCTTCTTCTCCTTGTCCGACAAGGGCACGTACCACTTCTGAAGCCGCAGCTTCCCCTGGCGACTGAAGAGCAGCATGAACTGCATCTGCAAGAGGGGCAAGTGGGGGGGGGGGGGGGGGGGGGGACACGTCAGGAGGGAAAAAAAAAAAAAACAAGAGGCGGGGGTCTCAAGCCCAAAATAAGTGGCTTCAATAATGCAGTAAATCTTTTTTCTTTTGCTCGATATGGCATGGATGTATTTATCTGACTCCTACAGATCCTCTCTCCCCGGTCTGTGAGGACGAGGGGAAGGGCCGGGAGATCACACCGATCCGCCTCGGGAAGGTGGTGTTCTGGAGGTCAGAGACAGCACCAACCATTCTCCCCCTCCCCTCCCCTCTTTCCCTGCACTGCACAGCACATCACCGAATCCATGAACTCGGCCTCTGCTCACACAGCACCTCCGATCCTTCACCATCCCCCGTGACCTGAGCTCGCACAGGGAGAAACAAGGAGCAAGGGAACGAGTTCCCGGCGAGACCACAGACACGAGTCCTAACTGGAGGTTGGAGAGGAGCCATGAAATGGCAAGATCCCCAAGAAGGAGCACCGAGCCGCGGGAACTCACCGTCCCGGCGGTTGTGACGAAGAGGTAAGATATCGTCGACCGCACGCGACTTATCCGTTACTTCAGCTGCAGCGGCCCTACCAAATTCCCTCCTCCTCTCAGGCGCCTGCTTCTCGGCGTATTACGGCGTGCCGCGTCACGTCGTCGTGATGTCACCGCGTAAAGGCACGCTGGCGAACCGTGTCTCTTTGATGAAGCGCTGAGTTGAAGAGAGGAGAGTGGAGGATTAGTTCGGTGGGGGCAAGGACCGAAAAAAGGCGGGAAGAAGGTGTGAGGTGAAAAAGGAGTAACACCACCAACGCCAAATGTCTCTTCCCGCTCTCAACCACATCGCTTGGGTCTGCTTCTAAACGTTTCTTCCATCTTAAAATTTAAGTCCAGCTGATGTCTGGCAGGGGAATAGCTTTTGATTCTTTATATCTGGTGAAAGAATGTGCAAGGGACAGCCGCTTGAGCTGGTCACAGTGAGCTCAAATATGCAAATACATGGCTGTTAATTGTCTTTTGTGCCATTCGAAAGATGTCAAATTAACAGCACGGAAAACTGAAGTTTGCGCTTTTTCAAACAGGTAATTGCAAAAAAGATGGGGGCGGCTGCTTAGGAAATGTTTCAATAATATTATTTATGAGATCTAGAGAACTAGATACAAGATTCAGCTCAGAAAGTCATTTTACTTACAAAAATGATAACCTATCTGGACAAATAAAAATCAGAATAGCAATGTACTAA
This sequence comes from Rhinatrema bivittatum, assembly GCF_901001135.1. Classification (NCBI taxonomy): domain Eukaryota; kingdom Metazoa; phylum Chordata; class Amphibia; order Gymnophiona; family Rhinatrematidae; genus Rhinatrema; species Rhinatrema bivittatum. The sequence goes on from NC_042619.1 coordinate 219,457,870, forward strand.
AGTACAATCAAGTTAAAATATTCCTCCTCCAAGAAAAAGACATTGCAAAATTCTGACTTTGAAGGACTACAGTTTTTTCTAATAATAAAATTACCTTCAAAATTGTCAGGAAAATGATAAGAGCAGAAGTGCCAAGTACATTTTTCTACTCACCTAGACTCTGTCCAGCAAGTCTCTCTGGACTGTCAGGCACTTTATGCAGTCTCTACAGGAGAGGTCTCAATCTGATAACTTCCAACCCACAATAGGCCCAACCCATCTCTCCCTATTTTCCAAGACTCATCATCCAATCTTTCAGCATCGTCTCTCCACCACTCATCCTCAACTCCATTCTGAAGACGTCAGTGGATAGAAAGCAGAGAAAGGTAACTGCATCCTGCACAAACACTCCCAACAGGCAGCATCAGGGCAGCCAGATGAAAGAAACTTAGGCCAGTGCCAGAGGATATGAGAAGATGATAACACCTGACTGACACAACCCTGTTTCCACTACTGAAGAAAGCACAAATGAGTCTATAAGAACCACAACAGCCATCACATCTGGTGAAGTATCAGAAGAAAGGTAAGTTCTGAATGAAAGATAAAATGGAAATGAGAACCAAAAAAGGAGTCAGGAGAAGAAGTAAAGACCACCTGAGTTAAAAAAAATTCTAAATTACTCCATCAACTGATAAGCATAGTGTTAATATCAACAAAAAACATACTTTGAAATGTCTGTATACTAGTGCCAGAAAACAGGAGAACAGGATCGGTGTATGTAAACGAGCCGTTATTCTGACAAAATGCAAGCCCGACTCTGGCCAAGTTTCTCTCTATATGAAGAGCTGCCTCAGGGGCTATTAAAATTAAAATAAATATTGAAATTAAAGCACACATAGAAAACAATGTAACACATATATGTAGGTTTAAAGATTACATATAACAGAAAACATAAAGGGGCGGATTTTAAGAGCCCTGCTCGCCTAAATCCGCCCAAATCCGGGCGGATTTAGGCGAGCAGGGCCCTGCGCGCCGGTGAGCCTATTTTACATAGGCCTACCGGCGCGCGCAGAGCCCCGGGACTCGCGTAAGTCCCGGGGTTTACGGAGGGGGGCGTGTTGGGGGCGGGACCGAGCGCAGCGCCGTTTTGGGGGCGGGTCCGGGGGCGTGGCCGCGCCCTCCGGACCCGCCCCCAGGTCGCGTCCCGGCGCGCTAGCGACCCGCTGGCGCGCGGGGATTTACGCCTCCCGGGCGGGTGGGTTAGGTAGGGGAAGGGAGGGGAAGGTGAGGGGAGGGCAAAAGAAAGTTCCCTCCGAGGCCGCTCCGATTTCGGAGCGGCCTCGGAGGGAACGGAGGTAGGCTGCGCGGCTCGGCGCGCGCCGGCTATACAGAATCCATAGCCTTGCGTGCGCCGATCCCGGATTTTAGCGGATACGCGCGGCTCCGCGCGTATCTACTAAAATCCCGCGTACTTTTGCTGGCGCCTGATGCGCCAGCAAAAGTACGCCTATTCGCGCGGTCTGAAAATCTACCCCAAAAGGTATAAATCAACACATGAATAGAAAGGAGCTATTATGTGAATACATAAAAATAAGAATAAATATATGTGTGTGGGCATCATAATGGAAACAAAAGAAGCAACAAAAGACAAGAATGGTTTGCGCACGGGTAGGGTGTTGTAATTTGGTAGCAAATTACCCACGATCTCATAAATAATTTGGGTAGCAAATTTGGTAGCAAATTACCCACATTAGTCACCGTGTGGGTAATGTTACGTTCCTTTTACCTTTCTCGGCTGCTATCCTCTCCTCCTTTTCCTTTCCCCCCTCTCTCTCCCCCCCCCCTTTTTTCGCTCCTGCTCCAGCCCCCACACCCTGTTTTTTTGTAATTTCTCATCCTTTCTCGTTTTATTGTAAACCGGCGCGATGTGCTCGCACGAACACCGGTATATTAAAAGCTGTTAAATAAATAAATAAATAAATACAAATGAGGTGGTATTTGATACTTGTCAAACAAAACAAATCTTAGTGTGACTTAAAAGGAAACACTTAAAAGAAGTCACTTTAATTGCTATGCTGCAGTGGTATACAGAACTCTTGTTAGAGAAACACAGGACAACTTGATGTCAATGTAAAGCATGTCTATATACTCATGGAGGTGATAAAAAACTATAAAAAGACATGTTCTGAATCAGGTAAACATCTGTGTGTTTTCCTATTCAGGCAGCTAAACTTTCTTTCCAATCAGTCCTCAAGACAAAGATTCTTTAAGTTTGAAATTATTTATTGTACAGGTAAATTCTACCTATTTATTTATTATTTTTTTATATACTGACATTTGATCTCAATTGAGATATCACACCAGTTTACATTCAGGGACTGTAGGTATTTCTCTATCCCCAGAGGGCTTACAATCTAAGTTTGTAGCTGAGGCAATGGAGAGTAAAGTGACTTGCCCAAGGTCACAAGGAGTGACAGCAAGACTTGAACCATGGTTTCCTGGTTCATAGTCCACTGCTCTAACCACTAGGCTATTCCTCCTCCCTACAACTTACAATTGTTGCATTTCAAACATGAGCTCCTAGGCAAATATCTTTGGTAACTGGAGACAGGGTAGCAGGAGAGAGAAGGAGGTCTCTTGTGTTGCAGGAGTTGGTTTATGGTAGAGGTAGGAAGCATGAGGGATATGAGGCTGATTTAGTCTTCAGAAGAAGGCAGTAAGAAAGAAGGTAAAAAACCTGATCGTTTCACAGGGTGTTACGGAGCGCTGCTGGCTCAGAAGCAAGCATGGGCAAGACTGAACTCTCGTCGAGAGCTGCTGAAGGAAATGCCTCCACAAGCTGGGGGCAGGGGGGCAAGGTCCAATGGCAGCGAGCCTAAGAACCATGCATGAAGGGGGAGCATGAAGGGCAGTCCCTTGAGCCTATAAGGCACCTAGGAAGACTCAAGTTAGATTGAGGGGCATTCAAGCTCTTCCGACAGTGAGAGAAAGTGGAGGGGAGAGGGAGCTTCTCTTAAGGGCAAAGGCTCCTCTTAAAGGCAAAGGCTCACAGACCTTTATCATGGGTTACAAAAAGTGTTTCAGTATTAAGAATCCTCAGAAGGGAGGACTGCACTAAACAAGGTTAAACTACAAAATGTACAGATACAAACATGTACCCACTGCTGGGGACAGAACAAGATGCTTACTGTGTATATGCGAAACAGCTGTAAGAAGGTATTACTCCCGCTCTGCCTATCAAGGTGTATGGATAGAGCATTTACAGTATAGTTAGACCTTTAAAGGATTAAATGACAAATGAAACTGTACAGATATTTGATTAATCTCCACTCCCGCCCCTTCCCCAACCCCACCGCCATCCCCTTTCTGTTATGCTTCCCGGCCGCGTTGGTGCCGCGACCGGCCTGCTCACCTGGCGCGACCGTCCACCAGCTCTTCTCTCAGTCCCTGTGCTGCTCAGCCGTGGCCTCCAAGAGCGTCCCCAGGCCCATTGGGGTCGTCTCCCTCGCAGTGCTTCTCACGCTGGGGCTCGGCATCCTCCTTGGTGTCGGCCCCGCCCCCTAGCGCGCACACAGAGAGCTCTTCTAACTTTTAAAGGCCAAGCACGGGAAACTCACAGGTGGCACCCGATTCTGACGTCACCTAAACCCGGTATATATAGAAGGGCTCAGCCCCTAACCCAGTGCCTTGGCAATCAGGTCATACACTCAGGTGTTCTCTAGTTTGCCTGTTCCAGCGTCTCCTGTTCCAGCGTCTCTCCTGGTAGTACCCTTCGGACTGATTTCACGGTTCTGACCTTTGCTTGCTCTTGACTACGTCTGTCTGTCTGCCGCCTGGAACCAACCTCTGCCTGTACACTGACCACTCCTGATTGCCGCCTGGAACTGACTTCTGCCTGTACACTGACCAATCCTGATTGCTGCCTGGAACCGACCTCTAGAGATGTGAATCGTGTCCTCGATCGTCTTAACGATCGATTTCGGCTGGGAGGGGGAGGGAATCGTATTGTTGCCGTTTGGGTGTTTAAAGTATCGTGAAAATCGTGAGCCGGCACACTAAAACCCCCTAAAACCCACCCCCGACCCTTTAAATTAAATCCCCCACCCTCCCAAACCCCCCCAAATGCCTTAAATTACCTGGGGGTCCAGCGGCGGTCCGGAACAGCAGCGGTCCGGAACGGCCTCCTGCAATTGAATCGTGTTGTCTTCAGCCGGCGCCATTTTCAAAATGGCGGCGCAAAATGGCGGCGGCCATAGACCAACACGATTCGACTGCAGGAGGTCGTTCCGGACCCCCGCTGGACTTTTGGCAAGTCTTGTGGGGGTCAGGAGGCCCCCCCCAAGCTGGCCAAAAGTCCCTGGGGGTCCAGCGGGGGTCCGGAAAACGATCTGCCGCGAATCGTTTTCCGTACGGAAAATGGCGCTGGCAGGAGATCGACTGCAGGAGGTCGTTCAGCGGGGGTTTTAAAGGGTCGGGGGTGGGTTTTAGGGGGTTTTAGTGTGCCGGTTTTCCTGCCCTCCCCCTTCCCCCGATTTACGATTTTTTGACGATAAATCGGGGGAATTGGTATTGTATCGTGGCCCTAACGATTTTTGACAATTTAAAATATATCGGACGATATTTTAAATCGTCAAAAAACGATTCACATCCCTACCGACCTCTGCCTGTACCCACACCACTCCTGACTGCTTCCTGGAACATGACCTTTGCCTGATCTGACTACACCTGGACTGACTACAGGTACTGACCCTTGCTTTGGCTGACCAATCTGAACTGATACTCTGGCCTTGATCCTCGCTATCCACTCGGACACTCTATTCTGGCCTCCTGCGACCTCTGGACATTCTTGCTTGGACATCGACCATGCACCCTTGTTTGTGGTGGGCACTCCCCTGCGCTTCCTCTCTAGGAGACCCTGCGAGGCCCACCTAAGACCAGGCAGCCCGGGTACCCAAGGGCTCAACCTGCGGAAACCCGGGGTTGCTATTGGCGAAGCTCCAGCTAGCCTCTGTCTCCTCCTGTGCTCCGCCTCCTGGTGGCAGGCGCTCTCTGGATCCGACCAGAGGGCCGTACCAATCCCGCACCAGGCCAAGGGTCCACCTCCATGGCAAAACTTTCCCCTCCCTCCCCCTCTCCCCTCTTCCCCCTTCCTGAATACCCTTGCCTCCCTCCCACCACCTTCTTATTTTTAAATTTTTATTTATCACTTTTAATTATTTACTATTATCCATTTTTATTTGTCATTTAATGTTGAGATTACTTACCTGATAATCTCGTTTTCCTTAGTGTAGACAGATGGACTCAGAACAAGTGGGTATAGTGTGCTCGTGCTAGCAGTTGGAGATGGATCTGACGTCAGCACGGGTACATATACCCCCACAGGAAGTGAAGCAACTCAGTAATCTTCCTTGCAAAAGCTGTTATGGATATATGTGTACTGACGATCAATGAAATAGTGAAAACAGGATTCCCCTTGTTTAGGTTGACTACCCATCCCAGGCTTTCCATAAGGGCGATCACTCTGTTGTTTGCCCGATGACTCTCCTCTCGTGATTTCGCCCTGATCAGCCAATCGTCTAGGTAGGGATGGACAAGAATTCCCTCCCGTCTGAGCGCCGCTGCTACCACTACGATCACCTTGGTGAAGGTCCGCGGTGCCGTGGCTAACCCGAAGGGCAAAGCCCGGAATTGGAAGTGTGAAGAATATGATTGATCAGATACACAATATTAGGAAGGAAAAATACCCAGACGCCTCTGCTGTACTGTGGCCTGTCAGAGGTGAATGAACTCTGAGTGCCTTTCTGAGCATGACTTGTAGAATGTCCCTGAGATAGACCTACTGGCACCAACAAGAGAGGCCTATTCAATGGCAACATTTACTTCATAATACAAGGAAACTTGGTTCGCATGAAACCAGGATGCAAGCTTTTGTCTTACAAATGCCTATCTCAACGGACAGGAGCCAGGTGAATGAAGATGCACCTGAGGGTACAGTTTTAATTAAGTCCTGGCTCCAGAAAACGAATTCATGCTGAGCTTCCTATTCAAGCCATAGACTTGCGATTTGTTTACACAACAAAGAATATCAAGAGAAGAACAGAAGAACAGAGTGCATCAAAGCCGTGTTGATAAAGGAACTTTTATGGTGGAAGGGTGGTTTCAGGGAAGACAAGTAAATAGTATGATTTTTACAAATGAATGAAGGGTGTCCTCACAAGCATTTTCTATGCATACTAGGTTATCATGACAACAGCATCATGTGTTTTTTGTAAATGAGTTTTTGGGCAGTCATGTGATTCTAGAAACTTCGTAATGATGTATTTTTGACTATATAGGAGAGCCATTCCTGTTATTCTGGGAGATGCTAGTTATTACAGATAGAGGGCATATCGCATCTCCCAGGAACACTTGGTAAAGCCAAATAAATTTCAATTTGTACTATTGTACTGAGACTGAGTGTTCTTGTTGCTCTGGCCCTGAGTCCAGAAATTATGGACAAGTGTCGTCCCAGAACCTTGAAACGTAGGTAGCGCTGATGATCCCGATGGATCGGGATATGCAGGTAGGCTTCTGACAAGTTCAAGGCCGTGAGGAATTCCCCTGGCTGTACTGCGGTCTTGACTGAGCGCAGAGTTTCCATGCGAAACCTCGGGACCCTTAAGTATCGGTTGACTGACTGAGGTCCAATACGGGCCGGAAAGTGCCCTCTTTCTTGGGTACCATGAAATAAATGGAGTAGTGTCCAGAATCCATTTCCCATGCAGGTACTGGGACTATGGCTTTCAAGGACAGGAACCTCGCCAGGGTAGCTTCCAATGCTGCCTTCTTGTGGATTGGACACCGGGATTCCACAAACCTGTCCGGAGGGATGTGATGGAAGTCCAGATAATAGCCCTCTTGGATGATGGCGAGGACCCACTGGTCCGACGTAATCTCGACCCATCTGCGGTAGAAGAGGGTTAACCTGCCCCCTATGGCTCCGTCCCCCGGATGGATCGGCTGATTCTCATTGGGAGGCGCGGCCGGGACCTGAACCCGAGCCGGCTCCCTTCTTGTGCTGCTTGGTCCGAAAGGACTGGTTCCTGGCCTGAGGACGAGGTGCCTGGTAGCGAGTCCTATAGGGAATGAAGCGTTGGGAGCTTCTGCCTCTGGATGGCCTCGGAAAGGCACGCTGGTTCCTTTTAAACCTGGCTTCCGGCAGTCGAGGTACTGGAGAGACGCCCCATGTACTGGCCAGTTTATCAAGGTCGCTGCCGAACAGGAGAGAGCCCTTAAAGGGCATTCTGGTGAGGCGTGTCTTAGAAGGAGCATCGGCTGACCAGTTCCGAATCCAGAGCTGCCTCCCGGCTGCTACTGAGGATGAGACCCCCTTGGCTGTTGTACGGACTAGGTCGGATGCGGCATCCATGAGGAACGAGAGAGCTGACTCCATGTCCACTGCCGGAGCATTGTTCCTGACCTGTGACAAACAGGAACGCGTCACCACTGTGCAGCAGGTTGCGATCCGCAAAGATAGAGCTGCCACCTCAAGGTCTGTTTCAGGATGGCGTCCAGTCGCCGGTCATGAGGCTCCTTGAGGGCCGCCCCCCCTTCAACTGGAATGGTAGTGCGCTTGACCACAGCGCTAACCAAGGCGTCCACCTGAGGGCACGCCAGCATCTCCTTGATTGCCGGGTCCAGGGGGTACATGCCCGTCAGGGCCTGACCCCCTTTGAATGAGGCCTCTGGTGCAGTCCACTCCAAATCTATCAGTTGTTGTGCTGCTTGCAGGAAGGGAAAATGGCGGGCTGTAGGACGAAGACCTTCCAGCATGGGGTTCTTCGTAGCTGCCTCCATAGTGCTGGGGCCAGGAATAGCCAACTCCGTCAGGCACTGAGAAACCAGGTCGGAGAGATCTTCCTTGGGAAAGAACCGCCGCATAGTTCGATATGGCTCAATCCCCGAGGGAAGTTCCCCCTCCTCGGGGGGTTCGGACTCGTCCTCTGAAACATCAGGGTCCGCATGAGCCGGGCTGCCCGGAGGCGGGTGCTTGCGATAAGGGCGAGAAGGCCCAGGGGCAGGGTCAGCCGGAGCAGCAGCAGGGCCTGGCCGGGAAGCTGACTGCATCTGTACAAAGGCATGGATCCCTTTAAACAAATCCACCCAGGAAATGGAAGCGGTCTCTAGCCATCTGGGTACCAGGTCCCCCGGGATCCCTGGTTGTTCGAGACTGCCCGCTAAGTCCGGGGTGGCCCCTGGGGAACTGTCGACAAACCTCGGTTGAGACTGGTCCTGGCCCGAGGCTCCCACGGCCTCCTCACATTGGGAACAAAGGGAGTCTGGCTCCTCGCTCTGCGTGGCTCTAAGCTGGCATGCTGAGCAGAGGCCGAGAGCTTTCACGCCGGAATCAGGACGCGCCACCACAGGAGACGCCGGGGCGTTTAAATGTTCCATCGCGGCTTGCGAATGCAGGGCGCCGGCGCTTATGCAGCCAAGAATATCGCTCAATAATAATATGCGCTCAACAATATGCGCTCAATAATATGCGCTCAATAATACGCGCTCAATAATATGCGGTCAGTAATATACGCTCAATAATATGCGCTCAATAATATGCGCTCAATAATATGCGCACAATAATATGCGCTCAATAATATGCGGTCAGCAATATACGCTCAATAATATACAATATGCGCTCAATAATATGCGGTCAGCAATATACGCACAATAATATACAATATGCGCTCAATAATATGCGGTCAGCAATATACGCTCAATAATATACAATATGCGCTCAATAATATGCGGTCAGCAATATACGCTCAATAATATACAATATGCGCTCAATAATATGCGGTCAGCAATATACGCTCATCAACAGGCGCCTATCATGGGCGCTCAATACCTGAACAAGGCCGACAAAATGGCGACCTCCACGGCGTGCCGCATGCGGTCAATGCCGCCGATCCTCGTACCTCGGAGACCAAAAAATAAGAGATGTACGCCTTACCTGATCCACGGCGCTTCCCGGCTGGAACCCGGGCGGTCTCCGGCTGCGGGGGGAGAGGGGAAATACCTTCACCGCCGCGCTTGAGGAAATGCACCCGCTGCCTCTAAGCCGCCGAACTCGTCTCGCTCGGGGCTAAGTCCACGCCGGGACCGAGGCCTAGACCTCCGAGGGATCACGGAAATCACCCCGGGAAACTCAACTGGGGGAGGGACCCGAGGGTATCACCGCAGGAGTGCGGGGCTCGTCGTCTGTAGAAATTTGGTAAGTTAGAATGTAGAAAGTAGAAAGTAGTATTGGAAAACACGATCAGCGAGCGTGCAGGCTCTCCAAACTGCTTTGGAGACGGAAATTACTGAGTTGCTTCACTTCCTGTGGGGGTATATGTACCCGTGCTGACGTCAGATCCGTCTCCAACTGCTAGCACGCGCACACTATACCCACTTGTTCTGAGTCCATCTGGCTACACGCTAGGAAATCCTTTATTTAATCCTCGATGATATCCTTGTCTTCTCCAAGGATTTGGCTACTAGAGATGTGTATCGTGTGATCGATCGTCTTAACGATCAATTTCGGCTGGGGGGGGGGGGGAGGGAATCGGATCGTCGCGGTTTTGTGTTTTTAAATATCGTGTAAATCGTAAATCGGGGGAGGGCGGGAAAACCGGCACACTAAAACATCCCTAAAACCCACCCCGACCCTTTAAAATAAATCCCCCACCCTCCCGAACCCCCCCAAAATGTCTTAAATTACCTGGGGTCCAGTAGGGGGGTCCCGTTGTGATCTTCCACTCTCGGGCGTCGGGTGCGTTGATAGAAAATGGCGCCGACGCTACCTTTGCCCTGTCATATGACAGGGCAAAGGTAGGGCCGGCGCCATTTTGGTTCCTGTTCCCTGACGTCACGAGCGTAGGAGATCGCTCCCGGACCCCCGCTGGACCCCCAGGGACTTTTGGCCAGATTCGGCCCCCCCCCAGCCGAATCTGATCGTTAAGACGATCTGGCACACGATTCACATCTTTAGTTCCCAGAGAGAAGAAAGGTGGCAGCTTGCTGCAGTTGAAGAGGTGGCAACTGGCAGCTCAGTATGGCATGAGGTAGGTGACCGAAGAGAAGGAAACAGCCCAGTGCAACTGAAGAGGCAGCTGCTGGCCCAGGTAGTCCAGGTAGTCAGCAGGCCAGCATAGTAAGAGGGAGTTAGCCTGGTGCACCTAAAGAAGGCAGCTGATGCTGTCATGGGAGGGAGGTAGCTGGAATTGGAAGCCAGCAGAAAGGAAATAGTGCTGCAGGGAGAGAGAGGTTGCCCAGCGAGGTGGAAAAGAAGGAGGTAGCTGGCAGCCTGTCTCAGTGCAAGATGGAAGCAGCAATATTAACAGCTGAGCTGATGCAGCAAAAGGCTAGCTCAGTGGCTAAAGAAAGTTAGCAAGGTGAACAGCTTAGATTAGTGCAGAGAATGTGAGTGGACAGTTCCCTGTGATTTTGTAGTAAAAGGTAGATTTGGCATTAGATGCCACAGTTGTGGAATCACAGGGAACATGGGCCCTGCCTTTTTCTTTGTTCCCAGTTTATTTACAAAACTCAGCATGCCTTGACCTCGCTTACATTTATAGTCCACCACTAACTATCATTTCATAGGCGAAGGCTCTGGAAAACAGATTTAGGGGACTATACAATGAACATTTTTCTCATAGACACAAAATGGTAAAAACCCTTTGGTATATCTGGCCCTCAATTTGTTTCATCAACATTTTAAATTGTGTTTAAAACCTTAAGCAGATTTGGCTACCAAAGTTTTGTATGAAAATGAAAAACTAGTGATACACATCCAAAGTATAGCAAGCACATCGAACTTGTATTTATTTCTGTTTGGTCAATTTGAACAGATCCTCCAAATTGAGAAAAATTTTGAAATAGCTTTTTCTATCTATTCAGTACCATCTTGTGGACAAATGTTGAACTACATTTGTCTTTGTACCTCAGTAATCGTGGTATATATATGTAATAAATAGTCACATTCACTTTCAATGTGGTTTAAACCCATGTATCATCTGAGTTTAGGGTTTTAAAAGAATGATACAAGGTCAAGTTATAATATTTACACAATATTATCCAACAAAGCAGATATCTATTTGGCAATTAGTGATTTGGTGAGAGAGAAGGGTCAGCCTCCTTACATTAGATTATAGTTCATTGTGAAACAAAAAGATTCAGAAGTCATCCTATATGTGAAATCCAAGTCTTCATTGAGCTGTTGATTTTTTATTATGATAATACAATGTTGAATTTTTTAAAACATTCTTGGGGGTCCTCTTTTAGTGGCTGCTAAAGAAAAGGGTGGGGGTAGGATTCCTTAGCAGGAGAGCTTCATGTGTCTGATCTAACTGAAACGTATATTTCTCCTCTCTGATATTAGCATTTCGTTGGGCATCAGGCTCCCTTAAGAGGAGAAATAACCATTCTAAACCATTCCAGTATTTTTAGGATTCGTTTTCGCATCCCAGGGATACGTTACAAGGTTGGCTGGGTTGGAAGATAAGAAGAGGTCCAACAAGTCTAACCTTCATTGAGTAGCTTCTGCCATGTGCAGAGTTCTATTAGCTGTACTGGTCCTAGAGAAAAGTGGAATCATTGCAGAATGAAATATTTTTTATTGGATCTATATAAAAATTATGATCCAGTCACATCTGAAGAAGGGTACTACGCATATATATATATATTTATTTGATTTATATTCTATTTTTTGGCATTTCAAAGCAGATTACATTCAGTTATTGTAGTTATTTCCCTATCCCCAGAGCCACTAAGCCGCAATGTTTTTTCATGGAAGGGGTCCCACTATCACGGGAGGGGCTGCACAGTGATAGTGGGGCCCCTCCCCCAAAAAAACATTGCGGCTCTGTGGCGCTTTGTTTTGTCTCACGGTCAAACACCGCAGGACAAAACAATGTGACTAGCAGCCCTTTAGGTGTATTGGCGGTCCGAACCTCAAGGGACCACCATGACCTTAAAGGGCTGGCTGTTTAAAAGTAGCCCAGCAAAAAATGAGAGTTGAGCAGGGGTCTGCGCTGACTCCTGGCTCATCCGGGGCAGCCTCGAGTGGTGGCCCTGACACCCCGAAGTTAAATAAAAATGTATACTTCACGTGGGGATGGACCCCACACGTCCAACCCTGTCCTCACAAAATAAATGGTGCCCCCTTTCCACATACATACATACTGCCACTGGCCATGTCCTCCTCCCACCCCAATACTGTTTTAAAATTGTTGGGGGGTATATTGCCCCCTCCCTCTTCCCCCAATCTATAAAATAAAATCATTGGCGTTCAGTGGGCACCCAACCCCCACTCCTTACACCCCCAACTTCCCTCCCTCCCCCAAATCTTCTAAAGTTGAAAAAGCTCCCTCGATGGGGCCCAGGGCACCCCCTAGCCTTGAGTCCTGTAGGCACTATTTTGAAAAATGGCGCTGACCTGGTCCAATCCCCAGACCTTATCCCAGTCACATAACGGAGGGCCCAAGAGCCCATAATGAATATTTCCAAGAAATTAAATCAAAAGCCTTTTCAACATCTAGACTAAGAATCATAGCTTTCTGATTAAGAACTTAAGAACATAAGATATGCCATACTGGGTCAGATCAAGGGTCCATCAAGCCCAGCATACTGTTTCCAACAGTGGCCAATCCAGGCTACAAATACCTGGCAAGTACCCAAAAACTAAGATTTCCTGAACGTACCAGGATCAGTCCAGATGGTGGGTTATGTCCCCCGTCCAGCAGATGGAGTCAGAACAAAACTCGAGGGGAGGCACTATATAACCTCCCTTCCCTTGCCTCAGTCCTCAGTATCTTCTGACTCCAGCAGATGTGAGCAGGGGACTGTGCAGTCCCCAGTATAGGAGCTTAGGCTTTCTCTATCCTTTTTTTCTATAGGGATCAAGTGAAAAAAAAAAACAAAAAACAAAAGAGGGACTCAGAGAGTTTCCTGTCTTAGAGGGACAGAAGGGCTTGCTGACAGGTCTGTTCATTCCCCCCCTCCCCCCGTCTTTTGGGGGGTGTTGTGTGTTTTGTTCTTTTTCCAGGCTTACCTCCTCTCCGTTTCGCTGTGTTTGGGGCTGGACCTGGGGTGCACACTAGTGGGGCTAGTTTCTCCCCCTCCCCCCTCTTCTTGTCTCTGCCGCTACCGACCCGCGGCCCCGCAACGCTTCATTTCCCGGGGCCGCTGGATGCTGGGAGGTCCCATTCCCCGGCGCTTCTCTCGGGTCGGTGGTGGTGGGGGGGGTCCATGTGTCCTCAGAGCTCGGCAGTGAGGCTTTCGCCATCCTTGATCACAACCCTCCCCTGCCGATCCCGCCATGCCGCACTCGTCGGATTGTTCTTCATGCGGCAGGCAGGGAGGTCGGCTGTCGCGGGAGGGGCTCTGCGCGAGCTGCCTCCCCAACGGGGAGGACAGCTCTCGGCAGGGGGACGCCGCAGGCCCTTGCTGTGAGGACCGCGTGGCTAGAAAGCGGCAGGCCCCGTTCCCTCTGAGCGCGGGAACGGCGGCCATTTTATTCTTCAATTCGGAGGCAGGCATTTCTGAGGAGGACACGGAGGGACCTATATCTTCGGCGCCTTCCGTTTTAGCGCCGTTTTCGGAACCGGAGCCAGTTGGTCGGGAAGGGGAGGCCCCGGATTGCCCCCCCTCAGGGGCGCCCTCGTTTTCTCCAGAATTTGTTGTGCTGATGCACTGGGCTTTTCTGCAGTGCAGGTTTCAGCCTATGGATTTTCCTGTGGGATCCCCTCCCCTCAAACTGGCGCGCATGGTACCACCCCTGGAGGGACCCCCCCTCAGGGTAGTGCTCAACCAGCCGGAGGAGCGCCGGGGCCCTCCCGGGTCCCCCCCTGCACCAGCTTGTGGATCCAACACCACTCCGGAGGCGGACCCTCTCCAGGATACGACGGGGGATGACCCCCGTCTTGGCTTCCCAGGTGGAGGGAGACGATCCGAGGGTCCTCCGCATTTTTCAGTACGAGGAGCTGGATGACCTCATTCCCCACATCCTGCAGGAGATGGACATTGATGCCCCCCTGGAACCGGTGGTGGCCACCCCCCAGGGGAGGAAAGGGGATCCCCTGCTGGCAGGTCTCCGTCCGCTGTCGAAAGCTTTCCCAACTCATCCCACCTTCTTACAACTAATTTCTAGGGAATGGGATTCACCGGAGGCCTCTCTCAAGGTCAATAGGGCAATGGACAAGCTTTAACCCCTGCCGGAGGAGTTTCTGGAGCTGCTCAGGGTCCCGGCAGTAGATTCCGCTGTTTCGGCAGTCACAAAGAGTACCACCATTCCAGTTACAGGCGGCACGGCGCTGAAGGACCTTCAGGACAGGAAGTTGGAGGTCTACCTCAAGAGAATCTTTGAGGTTTCGGCGCTGGGCCTTCGGGCGGCTATCTGTACTTCACTAGCCCAAACGGCTGGTCTTCGGACAGTTACTCACTTCCCAGGCTCTACCAGAGGCGGAGGCCCAGCAGGCGGATCGGTTGGAGGCCGTGATAGCTTATGGAGTGGACGCCCTTTATGATCTCCTTCGGGTCCAGGCCTGATCAATGGTGGCTGCGGTCTCGGCCCATCGTCTACTGTGGCTACGGAACTGGTTGGCGGATGCCTTGTCCAAGACACGCCTGGGTTCACTCCCCTTTAAAGGCAAGTTTCTCTTCGGGGAGGATCTGGACCAGATCATCAAGTCCCTCAACGAGAATGCGGTGCACAAGCTTCCTGAGGACAGGCCGCGCTCTACTAGATCCTTCAATTCCACCAGGTACCGGTCCCGCAATCAGCGCCAGTACCGCCCTCCGCGGCAGCAGCAACAGCAGTCCCGGACTCCGTCGTCTCGCGCACATACCTGGAACTGGTCCTTTCGGGGCTGCAGGCCCAGCAGGGAAAGGCAGGGCCCGAGTATCTCCTCGAAATCAGCTCAATGATGCCAGGCCGACCCATGATCCGATTCCCCGGGTAGGAGGTCGCATTGTCCTCTTCTACGAAGAATGGGCCCGAATCACGTTGGATCAGTGGGTCTTGGATATTCTAAGACACGGCTACGCCTTGGATTTTGTCCGCCCGCCCAGGGACAGATTCCTCTTCTCCCCATGCGGCTCCCTTCACAAGCGAAGGGCCATTTGGCAGACCCTCGACCGTCTACTCTCCCTAAGGGCGATAGTCCTGGTGTCTGCCTCCGAGCTGGGCCGGGGACATTATTCCATTTATTTCGTAGTGCCCAAGAAGGAAGGCACTTTCCGACCCATCCTAGACCTCAAGACGGTCAATCGGTCCCTCAGGGTTCCACGCTTTTGTATGGAAACACTGCGCTCGGTTTTGGCAGAAGTCCATCAAGGGGAATTCCTCGCCTCCCTGGATCTCACGGAGGCATACCTTCATATCCCGATCCTCCGGGCACACCACAGCTATCTTTGCTTCAAGATTCTGGGGCAGCATTTTCAATTCAGAGCCCTTCCATTTGATTTGGCAACAGCTCCACGGGTCTTCACGAAAGTTATGGTAGTGGTGGCGGCAGCCCTACGTCGGGAAGGGGTCCTGGTGCACCCGTACCTGGACGACTGGCTCATCCGGGCGAAATCTCAAACTGAGGGGTTTCAGGCGGTCGACAGGGTGGTACAATTGCTTCGGTCCCTGGGGTGGATCATCAACTTTTCCAAGAGCCACCTCACTCCATCTCAATCGTTGGATTTTCTGGGAGCACACTTCGACACCAGGGTGGGCAAGGTGTTCCTGCGTCCGGAACGGGCACGAGCGTTGCGCGAGCAGATTCTTCGTTTCCTGGCACTTCCGGCCCCCACAGCGTCCTGGGAACCATGGCGTCCACCATCGACCTGGTACTGTGGGCCTTTGCGCACCTGTGCCCTCTTCAGTGGGCGTTGCTATCCCATTGGAAACCAGTGTCGCGGGAGTTTCAGGTGGTTCTACCGATCCCGGCAGCTGCAAGACTCAGTCTCCGCTGGTGGCTGGACCCTCGCCACTTAGCACAGGGGGTCTTTCTGGAAGTTCCGAACTGGGTGGTAGTCACCATGGATGCCAGCCTAGCCGGCTGGGGAGTGGCCTGTGGGTCGAGCTCCATTCAGGGCCGTTGGACGGTGGATCAGTCAAGATGGCCAATCAACCGCCTGGAGTCAAGAGCGGTACGCTTAGTGTTGAAGGGCTTCCTTCCCCTGGTCCGTCACCGGGCGGTCAGAATCCTTTTGGACAACGCGACCACGGTATCATACATCAATCGCCAGGGGGGCACGAGGAGCCGTCACGTCTCGTTGGACGCGGACAAGCTGATGCAGTGGGCGGAACTCCACCTGAGCCGTATGGCAGCCTCCCACATTGCAGGCGTGGACAATGTCCAAGCGGATTTTCTCAGCCGGCAGCGCATAGATCCCGGAGAGTGGGAGTTCTCGGAGGAAGCAATGCGCCTGATAGTCAGACGGTGGGGGACTCCCCACATGGACCTCATGGCCACAGTCAAAAACGCAAAGGCCCCTCGTTTCTTCAGCTGCAGAAGAGAGCAAGGAGCGGAAGGAGTCGATGCCCTGGTACTCCCATGGCCACGGTGGATTCTACTGTATGTCTTCCCTCCGTGGCCCCTGGTGGGCAAGGTACTCCGGCGTATAGAGAACCATCAGGTTCCGGTCATACTGGTGGCACCGGAATGGCCCCGTCGGCCGTGGTTCGCGGACCTACTTCACCTGGTGGTGGAGGGGCCGGTGCGGCTCAGTCATCTCTCAAGTCTCCTACGTCAAGGACCCATATTTTTCGAAGAGGCAGATCGCTTCTTTCTTGCGGCTTGGCTTTTGAGAGGCGCAAGCTGAGACGCCGTGGATACCCGGAGGAGGTGATCTCTACTCTTCTGTGGGCGTGAAAAACGTCCACCTCCATCACTTACATGCAGGTTTTGAAGGTATTCGAGATATGGTGCCAGGCACGTACTATTCTGCCGTCCCAGTGGCACAGGTTCTTTCGTTTTTGCAGGCCGGTCTGGATTTGGGCCTCGCTTATAACTCCATTCGGGTACAAGTGGCGGCATTGGGAGTTTTTCTCCACAATGGGCGAGACTCGAGTCTCTCTCAGCTCACCCGGATATCTTGCGTTTCCTACAGGGAGTTAGGCACCTGAAGCCGCAGTTGAGACCACCTTGCCCTTCCTGGAATCTCAACTTGGTACTCCGTGTTCTTGGTGGTCCGCCTTTCGAGCCTCTCCAGTCGGCCACCATCAAGAATATCACCCTCAAGACGATCTTCCTGGTGGCGATCAGCTCTGCACGTCTCATCTCCGAGCTTCAGGCGTTGTCCTGTCGAGAGCCATATCTCCAATTTACCGATTAGGGAGTTTCCTTGTGCACGGTCCCATCATTTCTTCCTAAGGTAGTCTTGGCTTTTCACCTCAACCAGTCCATCGAATTGCCTTCCTTTGCTCCGACGGATCCCAGAAACCTTCGCAAACTTGATGTTAAGCGATGTTTGCTGCAATATCTGGCGGTCACGAGTTTCGCCTTTCGGATCATCTGTTCATCCTCTGGTCGGGATCTAAGAAGGGTTGTATGGCCTCCAAAATGACCATTGCCTGTTGGCTGAAGGGGACGATTGCAGCCGCATATATCAGTGCCGGAAAGCAGCCTCCGATGTCTATTAGAGCGCACTCACTTCGCTCTCAAGCTACTTTCTGAGCGGAAAGTTCTGCGGTGTCTTCGCAGGAGATCTGCAGGGCGGCCACGTGGAAGTCTCTCCATACTTTTGCGCGTCACTATCGTCTGGATGTAAGGGCGCCAGTGTTCGGTTCCTTCGGGGATAGCGTCCTTCGAGCGGGGCTGTCTACGGCCCACCCATAGTAGGGAAGCTTTGGTACATCCCACCGTCTGGACTGATCCTGGGAAAAGAAAATTATTCCTTACCTGCTTATTTTCGTTCCTGTAGTACCATGGATCAGTCCAGACGCCCTCCCTGATCTTGGGGGTTTTCTTGGGATACGCCTCCGCTCGAGTGCCTTTTTTGCCTTATCTCTCTGCGCCCTGGGTCCTCAGGGTTTGTTTGTTTTCTCCGTTCTGTTTGCAAGTTCCCATTGGGGTGTTTTTAAGGCAGTTCTCAAATTCTTTATCTTTGTCTTGTTGGGCGTTTAGTTACTTGATCCCTCTGTCTCTTCTCTTATTGGCTTTGCTAGTCTAGATTACTGAGGATTGAGGCAAGGGAAGGGAGGTTATATAGTGCCTCCCCTCGAGTTTTGTTCTGACTCCATCTGCTGGACGGGGGACATAACCCACCGTCTGGACTGATCCATGGTACTACAGGAACGAAAATTAGCAGGTAAGGAATAATTTTCTTATATCCCATGCTACTGATGTTAGTAATAGCAGTGGCTATTTTCTAAGTTAACTTGATTATTAGCAGGTAATGGACTTCTCCAAGAACTTACCCAAACCTTTTTTAAACCCAGCTACACTAACTGCACTAACCACATCCCCTGGCAGCAAATTCCAGAGTTTAATTGTACGTTGAGTGAAAAAGAATTTTCTCCAATTAGTTTTAAATGTGCTACATGCTAACTTCATGGAGTGCCTCCTAGTCCTTCTATTATCCAAATAATAACCGATTCACATTTACCTGTTCTAGACCTCTCATGATTTTAAACACCTCTATCATATCCCCCCTCGGCTGTCTCTTCTCCAAGCTGAACAGCCCTAACCTCTTTAGCCTTTCCTCATAGGGGAGCCATTCCATCCCCTTTATTATTTTGGTTGCCCTTCTCTGTACCTTCTCCAGTGCAACTATATCTTTTTTGAGATGCGGCGACCAAACTTGTACACAGCACTCAAGGTACGGTCTCACCATGGAGCTATACAGAGGCATTATGACATTTTCCATTTTATTCACCATTCCCTTCCTAATAATTCTTAACATTCTGTTTTCTTTTTTGGCTGCTGCAGCAACTGAGCCCGCAGTAGGATTGCGATCAGCTTTTGATTGTGCACCCCATTGCCTTCCTTTGAAAATGCCTGTCTAATGCGGCGCAGCTAGCAGTGGAAACACTATATTGAGCAGATTGGCCAAGACAGCTGTGAATAGTTTCAGGTCTACATTAATTAAAGAAGTAGGGTGGTAGGAGCCTGCTTCATAAAGGACTTTATATTTTTTGGGTAGGACTATAATCAGAGACTGATTCATTTCCACAGAGATTTTATTCTGCAATAGGAGATCAATGTAAAACTTAGTCAAGACCATTAATATAGGGAATCTTAAAATACTATAGTACACTGTTCCTAACCCATCTAAACCTGCCGCTTTCCCTAGCTTCAATTTTTGGATAACACTGAAAATAAAACTTTTATATTGGCAAATTTCGAATTGGCATATTTAATTTGGCCATTTGCTGATCTGGTATGGAGGGCCACTGAAAGCCTGCAAAGAACTCCCATTGCAACTCCGCATCTTCTGGGGTCTTGTCATAAAGCTGTTGATAAAAATAAAAAAATCGCTCCTCTGTGGACTTGGCCCTGTTATAACCGAGTGTTGGCCCTTTACTTTCACTAAATTTACCAGTTTACTGGCCTACTTTATATAGTTTGCGCTTAAAGTATGACAAAGATTTCTGCATTCCCTGAAATAACAGCTGATTAAGGGCAGCATGCTCACATGTGTGAGGGATTGCCAATGAGCATCTGTTAGGGTATTTTGGTGTACAGTTTGCACTGCCTGTAAGGTCGTAGTTTGTTTAAGAATTTTGGCATACCTACATTTATTTCGTTTGGCCACATAGGCAATAATATGTCCCCTCATTATGGCCTTGCCAGCCTCCCATAGAAGGGATGTAGAGGTCATAGAGTTTTGGTTCATAGACAGGTACTTCCTCCACTTTTCTTGCAGATAAGAATGAAACTGGGTATCCTGAATTGATAGGGCTCATCCTCCAGTTAAACGCTTTAAATTCTGAGATACCCAATTCCACCCTTGTTATAATGGGGCATGGTCAGAGTCAGAGATCACACCAATAGAGATCTCTCTTAAGTTGGAAAATAGCCCTTTTGCAATCAGTAGTCAAGCCTCAGTAGCTGACAGCTGTTGTGGGAATTAAAATAGAATGTATAACCCTCTTCCCCAGGTTGCAATACTGGCCAAGAGCTGAGCAGCCTGAATTCCCGATAAACAAAAATTAACATCTTTATCTTTGTCCCCCTTCCTTGACTCCATGGGTGGTTTGTGATCAAAGAACCTATCTGCCTCTATGTTAAAGTCCCCTCCAACCACAGAATGGTAATCTGGAAATTGAAGCAGTTTAGTAATTATGGTAGTGAAAAACTCAGGTGAATATACATTTGGGGCATACATATTACATATGGCCAGTTTGCACTTAAACAGTGAGCCCAACGGAATAATATATCTGCCTTCTTCATCCTGTATTTGATGGTCTAGCTGGAAAGGAAATTGTTTGTGGATGAGAGTGGCCACACCTCTTTGGTGTTTGGAGAAGGATGAATATAAGCATTGCCCAATCCATTCTCTTTCAAGTTTGGCATGCTCTACATCCATTAAATGGGTTTCCTGTAGCATTATTATGTGGGAATTAAGTTTTTAAACAGATTGAGTAATTTTTTTGCATTTTATTGGTGAGTGAATGCAGTCAACATTCATAGTGACAATATTAACTCCCCCTATTACAGAGAAACATAAATATAGATTGCAATGTCAGGAACCACCATGGTGCAACTTTTACCAGCTCCCGGGTGCCCCCAGCCCTAAAGGACCTGAGAATGGAGTGTAGTATTCCCAATAATTTAAAAGACTCATATTTTCACCTCCATTTCACTGTATATATTTATTTGTAATTCGCTCAAGTCTCCATCAAACACACACAATCATATTCCCCACTCATCATCCATACACATAATATTTGCTCATCTGTACCCCATCTCACAACAAACCCCAATGCTCTTAAAAGGACCGCATACAATAGCATTACCACTTCTCATCTTAGGATGTGTCCCAGCAAATTTTCCATGAACCAGCAAGATGTGGAACCCTAAGTTAAGAAAGGAGATATATCCCTCTCATACCAATTAACTCAGAGAAAGTGGTAATTAGAACGAAAAGAGTTGGGCATCAAGAGTGGCACATAAACACACCCCTTGTATTATTATAATTTTTAAACAGACAATAGTAGGTGTTGAGTACTCTTTTCTGTAACTTACATTTAAATAGGGTGTTACATCAAAGGAAAACAAAGGGGCTGTCAAACTAAAATGAGCATTCCAAGCTGTATGCTTCCATCAGTGTACATAAAGGGCAGCGAAAAAGTGGAAGACATTAGGCACAGTGTGAAATCAAATGATGCTTCTTCTCGTAACTTGCAGGCTCAGAAGAAGAAAGACAACAATGATAATCTCTGGTGCCTGCGCAGACAGAGCGGCAACAGGCCACTCCATGTGAGATTTACGTATTAATTACTTCAACGCAAAAGTAAAGCAAATACTGCAGTGACCAGACACTCCATCGAAAATGCTGCTAAGTGATATTGTTACCAAAAAAGAAAAAGGAAACTTCAGTAATAGAGAGCCAACTGGAAATGCAGCCAGTAATTTATCACCAAATGTTAATGCAAAACTGTCAGCTATAGCTAAGGTCACCACTCCGAGGCTCAACAGAAGCCGAAAAATACAAGAGAGTGAGACCTCCGCTGGCTGGAGTGCTGCAGGAAAGTGCAAGAGAGTGAGACCTTTGGCTAGAGTGCTGTGCTTGCAGCTCCTGCCTGCTCTCTCCTCAGAACAGGCTCTGCTGATTCAGCTTCCCCCTTCTCCAACCCTTACTCTGGAAGCTCTGATGAAATCGCAGATGAGCTCTCTCTGCTGGAAGGAGAACAAATCACAATCAGCAAAGAAAAAAAAAAGCAGGAGCTGCAACTTTATTATCTTCTTATGACAGGCTGACAGCAGCACAAGAACAGAAGACAAGGTGAGGGCTATGTTTTATCATCAGTATTTATTTATTTATTTTATTTTATTTATTTAAAAGTTTTTATATCCCGCGCCATGGGGTAGTAGTCTATCCATCTAGGCGGTTTACATAATAAAACATACACAGTATCTTTTTTTTTACTGCTGTGCTGCTGGGATTCATTCTCTGTCCTACTTGTCAGGTCTCTGTATGAGCTTTCTGGGTTAATCTCAGAGAAAGGCAATGACTGACCGACTGACAGAGCGAATGGAGACAGTAAGTGCCTGAAAAGGGAGGATGAAGTGTAAAGGTGGCTACTGTAGGCCGGGTAAGGCCTGACAACAAGGACAAGTTAGCCAGTCCAGATGAGGAGATACTCACTAATAGGTGAATTTTAAAAGCCCGGTGCGCGCCAAAACCAGGAGATATACAAGTCAGGCCGGCACACAGCAAGCAGATTTTAAATCTGCCCAAGTACGCACATATCTCTGTGTGCCCAAATAAAAAGTTTACAAAAAGAGGTGAGGCATGGGCATGGTCTGGGTGGGGCTTATCTGGAACTGACCAAGAGATGAGCGCAGGAATACATATGTGCATTGGCGCGTACTGGGGTCCCCATAACTTTATTTCTGCTATGGATGATGTGTAAGCTTTAAAGCAAAAAAAAAATTAGGAAAATCAGCAGGGTTTTAAGGGTTGGGGCTAATGGGGGGAAGGGATGCTATTAAACTAGGGGGTTTGGAAGTCCTATCCCTTAACTGGGCGAACTGGGAAAATGGCGTTGGCGCATATCCCTTGTGAAATTTCCCCACTTACGAGGTAGATATAGGATTTGCTCGCACATGCGTGTGTCCATTTAAAATTGAGTGCACATGTAACCGTATCCAGGCTATTTTATTACATGCGCGCATATACAGGTGTAAGTTATAAAATGAATGTGTCCCTGGGCATGGGCCGACAAATATGTGCACATGTACACCTGTGCGCCACCTTCAAAATTACCATCCCTGTGAGCACAGGAGCAGCAGTAGAAACATGTGAGTGTATGCCCGAGACAGTGTATGGATATGTCAGAGTGTTTAAGAAAGTGTGTGTGTGTGTGTGTGTGTGTGTGTCTGAGAGAGCATAAGAGTGTCTGTGTTAGTGTCTGAGCATGTTTCAGAAAGTGTGTGCGACTGAGAGAATGCAAGTATGGTGTGTCAGTTTCTGAAGATAGCAAGAGAGTATGTATGAGTGTGAGCCACCTCTCCCCACCAGCCACTGTGCAACAAAATGGTTTCTGCTGCTTTTTATCCAATCTGGAGACTTTACACAGTAGATCTAGTGACTTTCTTCAAGTAAGAGTTGGCAGCACTGCATAGGCGTCAGAATGGGGTAAGCCACCAAGGCCATAGTCCGTCCAACTTTTTCTCACAGGACAAGCAGGATGGTA
Source organism: Rhinatrema bivittatum (assembly GCF_901001135.1). Classification (NCBI taxonomy): domain Eukaryota; kingdom Metazoa; phylum Chordata; class Amphibia; order Gymnophiona; family Rhinatrematidae; genus Rhinatrema; species Rhinatrema bivittatum. The sequence continues at coordinate 219,481,220 of NC_042619.1, forward strand.
GTCCTCACATATGGGTAACATCATCAGGATGGAGCCCAATCACGGAAAACTTCTGTCAAAGTTTCCAGAACTTTGACTGGCCCTTACTGGGCATGCCCAGCATGGCACCAACCCTGCAGCCAGCAGGGGTCCCCCTTCAGTCTTCTTTTTTCCGTGCAGCAGTAGCCTCGCGGTTTAGGAGCTCTGAAGAGATTCCTAACAGGAATTTTCCTCAAGGACTTAATTAAAATTACTTCGCCCCACAGAGGTCCCTCTTCTAACTTTTCTCAAGCCGCGGTACTCCAGTAAGTTTTTCACCATTTTTTCGTCGATTACTGTCGAGTTTGGCCCTTGCGGCCTACCGGCCATCGACCGTACCACGGTCGATGGCCGGTAGGATAGATAGAGGATAGAGACTATCTATCGAGAGGAGACGAACCGTGTTGGTACATATATGACTGATGTAGGTACATATTTGACCTTTTCTGGACCATCACCTGAACACTGTTCTGTGATTAACAAGCCCCTGAGGCAGCCACCATTGGTGGCGAAACTTGGCCAGAGTCGGGCATTTGTATATGATTCTTTACGTCTCCATGATTAAAAATTGAAAAAGACTATTTTGTGGCATCCACTATTTTGTCTTTTCCTCACGGCTTCACTGGATTGCCTACCCTGCTGTTTTTTGGGCCCATCGATTTTTCTATGGCCATGGCGTCAGGTTTCCGTCGGTGCCCAGACTGTACTCGCACCATGTCTATCACAGACCCTCATGGAGTCTGTGTAATGTGTTTAGGCCGTGAGCATGATGTGCCCTTATGACACCGAAAGGTCGCAAGGCCAGAATGGAGAAGATGGGACTCCTTTTCCATGCTCACACCCCGACGCCGTCCTCGCATCGACGTCCTTGGAACCAGCACCGTCGAAGTCGCACCACCATCGACAACCGTCCGGTGACCGCCCGCCATCAACATCTTCACGGCCATCGACTCCCGTTTCTCCCCCTCAGGATCGAGGGGATTGTAGGGAGAAGCATTGCCATCGGCATCGAAAGTCTCGGACCGTCGAGGGAGTGAAATCATCGACCTCGCCACCATCCGAGACACCGTCGAAGAAACCCCGTCCAGGAGCGGCACCGACCACTCCTGCGACCGGGACATCGAGGCCACCCTCACCCGATCGGGATTTGGGAGTCGCGATTCCGCCTGTAAAGGTGGTCCCTCTGACTGTGCCTCAGCCTCCCTCTTCTGTCACGGAGCCGGAGCTGATTGTCCCAGGTCTCCGGGAAGAACTGGACCGGCTGGTCCAGGAGGCCATCGACAAGACGATGCAACGACTCCAGGTCCCTCCGGCACCGACACCGGCACCGAGAGTGGAACCGGTCATCGACCCGATTCCAGCAGCGCTGGCACCGCTGCTATCCCGGATGGAGGCGCTCATGACAGCCCTTCCACTGGTGATTCCCGGGTCTCCGATGGCTCCGGTGCGCTCCCTGATGACTGCTTCATCGGGAGGAGAAACACCGTTTCGCATTCCTCTTTCGGAGGTACTGCCTCAGCCATCGATGCCATGTCGTCCCTCGCCACCGATTCATTCATCGGGGGTGATATGCACATCGGCGGCATCGATGCCGGCACCGATGCCCCCCCAGGGCATCCGCGGTGCCCCCAGCGATTCCTTCGATTTTCTCAGAGCCTCAGCCGGGCCCTTCGGGTATCCAACCCCCTTCTCATCCTGCAGGTCAGCCTGCTGATCCTTATGACACCTGGGGTGATGATACTTCCACAGACACCGATGATTTACCTTCACCTCCTTCTCCTACTGAAAGTAGAAAGCGTTCTCCTCCTGAGGACCTCTCTTTCATTAACTTTGTGAAGGAAATGTCGGAATTGGTCCCTTTTCAGCTTCAGACAGAGCAAGATGATAGGCACCAGATGATGGAGCTTCTCCAATTCCTGGATGCCCCTAAAGTGATTACTTCTATTCCCATTCATCAAGTTCTTCTTGACCTCCTCAAAAAGAACTGGGAAAATCCTGTATCTATTGCCCCAGTACACAGAAAAGCTGACACTACTTATCTAGTACAGTCAGCCCCGGGCTTTCAGAAATCTCAGCTCGACCACCGCTCAGTTGTGGTAGAATCAGCTCAAAAGAAAGCGAAAAGGACGAAGCCACACTCCTCTACCCCTCCTGTCAAGGAACACAAGTTCCTAGACAATATTGGTCGACGAGTGTTCCAAGGGGCCATGCTCATCTCCAGAATTGCTTCTTATCAGCTGTACATGACCCAATACAATAGGGTCATTTTCAAGCAAATACAGGACTTCTCTGAAACCCTGCCTGACCAATTCCAACAACATCTTCAAACCCTTGTCAACAAGGGCTTTGAGGCAGGGAAGCATGAGATACGAACAGCTTACGATATCTTTGACACCTCCACTAGAGTGTCTGCAACTGCCATTTCGGCAAGACGCTGGGCCTGGCTCAAGTCTTCTGACCTTCGCCCAGTAGTACAAGACAGGATCTCTGACCTGCCCTGTATAGGAGATAATCTATTCAGTGAACAAATTCAGCAAATTGTGGCTGAGTTAAAGGACCATCATGAGACCCTCAAACAGCTCTCATCGATGCCTTCTGACTTCCCTTCTAGACAGCCCTTCAAGAAGGACTCCAAAAGTCATTCTTCCGTCCAAGGAAGTACTATCCCCCACTGGCAAGGTCCCGAGTTACGAGGCCTTATCAAAAATCTCAGCCTCGCCAGCCCCGGAAGTAAAAGCCACAAGCAGCTCCTCAGCTGGGGCCTGCTTCAGGTTTTTGACTTTCACTTGGAGAGTAGCAGCCTGATCCCTCTGCCAAGCATACCAGTGGGAGGCCGATTATGACACTTTCATGGAATATGGCAATCAATCACAACCGACCAATGGGTGCTGGCAATCATTGCTCAGGGTTACCATCTGAATTTTCTTGCTGTTCTACCAGACTTCCCACTTCTACAAGCGTGGAGAGTAACCGACCACTCTGTCCTTCTGGAGCAGGAGGTTTCTCTTCTTCTCCAGTTAAGAGCAATAGAACCCGTTCCTCTTTCACAACAAGACCTAGGGTTCTATTCCCGTTACTTTTTGATCCCCAAAAAATCCGGGGGGCTTCGTCCAGTTCTGGACCTACGTGCCCTCAACAAATACCTCCAGCGGGAAAAGTTCAAAATGGTAACCTTGGGCTCGCTTCTACCTCTTCTACAAAGAGGAGACTGGCTCTGCTCTCTGGACCTCCAGGACGCATACACCCACATCGCGATAGCTCCAGCTTATCGCAAGTACCTCCGGTTTTTAGTAGGCCCAAGGCACTATCAATAATGGGTGCTTCCATTCGGCCTAGCATCGGCACCACGAGTCTTTACCAAATGTCTCGTAGTTGTCGCAGCTTTTCTCAGGAAAGAAGGTGTTCACATCTACCCCTATTTAGACGACTGGTTAATCAGGGCCCCAACCCAGCAAGCCACTCGGTCGTCCCTGGATTTGACCCTACACACTCTAATCTCTCTAGGATTTCTCGTCAATTACGAGAAATCCTATTTATCCCCATCTCAAACCTTGTCTTTCATTGGGGCAGACTTGGATACTTTACAGGCAAAAGCCTTTCTACCTCAACAACGAATGCAAACCCTCGTGTCTCTCGCTCACCAATTGCAGTCTCAGCATACAGCAACAGCTCGCCAATTCCTCTTCCTTTTAGGACACATGGCATCCTCAGTCCATGTCACACCAATGGCCCGCCTGTGCATGAGGCTCATGCATTGGACTCTGAGGTCACAATGGATTCAAGCTGTTTAGCCTCTGTTGACCATTGTCCACATCACCGACATACTCCGTCTGTCTCTCGCCTGGTGGAAAGATCAGAACAATCTCCTCCAGGGACTGCCCTTTCATCTACCAGATCCTCAACACATTCTCACCACCGATGCTTCCAACCTCAGCTGGGGCGCTCATGTGAATTATCTACAGACACAAGGATCTTGGTCTCCAGAGGAAGCCAAACACCAGATAAATTTCCTGGAGCTTCGAGCAATGCGATATGCTCTCAGAGCTTTTCAGGATTACCTATCAAATCATGTCATCCTAATTCAGACGGACAATCAGGTGGCCATGTGGTACATCAACAAACAGGGAGGCACAGGTTCCTTCCTTCTGTGTCAGGAAGCTGCGCAGATTTGGGCGGAAGCGCTCTCCCACTCGATGTACCTCAGGGCCACCTACTTGCCGGGAGTGCACAATGTCTTGGCAGACAAACTGAGTCATGTCTTCCAACTGCACGAGTGGTCTCTCAATCCCTCGGTAGCGACCTCTCTCTTCCAGCAATGGGGTTATCCCCAAATAGACCTCTTTGCGTCCCCTCAGAACCACAAAGTAGACAATTACTGCTCCCTCATTCGGAGCGAGCGCTCTCAGCCCAGAGATGCATTCTCCCTCTCGTGGACAACCGGTCTGCTTTATGCATTCCCTCCACTTCCTCTTCTCTCGAAGACTCTCGTGAAGCTCCATCAGGACAAGGGAACCATGATCCTGATAGCACCTCACTGGCCATGCCAAGTGTGGTTTCCAATACTCCGGGATCTTTCCATCCGCAGGCACATTCCCTTGGGAAAGGACCCGTTTCTGATCACTCGGAACGACGGATGTCTACACCATCCCAATCTTCAGGCCTTGACCCTTACGGCATACAGGCACTCTCCACACCCCATCCCTCAAATCAGCACATTCAACTCATTCCAGAGGGAGAGCTTTCTCCGTCGCTGGCCCCACCCTCTGGAACTCCCTCCCCACCCTCCTACGCCAAGAGACATCCCTCCACAATTTCAAGAAAGGAGTCAAGACATGGCTTTTCCGACAGGCCTACCCCGACACAAACCAAACCTAATGTCTCCCCCCCTCTGCTCCTCCCTGCTCGACCTTCCACCCCCTGCTCCCCCGCCTCTCAGCTCCTCACTGCTCAGCCATCCACCCCCTCTCCCCCCCCCCCCTTAGCCTCCCATCGATCCCTTTACCACCCAGCCGCCACCATTTCCCCCAGTATTTCCTCTTACCCCCAGTACACCTCCAGTATACCCCTTAAATAAACTATATCCTAGTGAATACCGTCGCCCAGTTAATGCGGCCGGTTTTTCAACACTTCCTAGTAACTACTAAGTTAATGGTACCTGTACATACTTGCAACTGTACATAGTTCCTCTATTCTATTCTATTTATTTTAATTTGTTTTTTACTTCATCTATCTGTCTGCCTTTTTTCCCCTTCCCCTCCTCATCCCCTCCCTCCCACAACCCCTCCTAACCCCCCAACCACTCCCTCCCTCCCCTTGTCCCGCCTACCCTGCCTATCCTCCCCCACCTCTCCTCCCCTATCCTCCCTATTTTATTGCTCCTTTGGTTCATTGTATTATTGTTATTAATGTTATATTGTTTTACTGTATTTCCCGCCTGAGTTCATTGTAAACCGGCATGATGTGCTTCACGAATGTCGGTAAATAAAAGTTAACAAATAAATAAATAAATAAAATAAATAAATGGATGTTGAAAGGCTAATCCTTCAGCCACTTAACCTTTCAGACTCGGTTTCTCGTGTCCTGATTGCTTCGCGAAAGCCTTCCACAAGGAAATCTTACTCCTATAAATGGAAAAGGTACACATCATGGTGCACTGCGCAGTCCCTTGATCCCTTTTCCTGTCCAATCCCAAGGTTTTTGGACTATCTCTGGCATTTGTCTGAGTCAGGTTTAAAAACCTCTTCAATCAGAATGCATGTCACTGCGGTAGCCGCCTTCCATAAAGGTGTTGGGGATGTCCCTATATCGGTACAACCCCTCGTAACACGTTTTCTTAAAGGCTTGCTCCATATCAAGCCACCTTTACGTCCTCCGGCCCCTTCTTGGGACCTTAATCTGGTTCTCGGGCGGCTCATGAAACCACCGTTCGAACTTCTTCACTCCTGTGACCTAAAATATCTCACGTGTCTTTAATCAGTCTTGACCTCCGGGAATCTCCAGTTCACCTGGCTTCTGTCAGTCGAGATAGGAATCTGTGAGAACCAAGCTTGTATTATGGTTTCTGTGAGGACCAAGCTTGTATTATGGTTTAGATATTGCCATTGATGACCTCCTGGCCTTTAATTATAGGCTTTGCAGAACTTACAGGTTTCCCAGGACTTTTCCACATTCTTGAAGCTGAGGTCAGTCAGAGGTTCAATATATCCCAGTAAATTCATTTTGAAGCAGACCGCTAAGGATTCTGGTACTAGCTGAATGAACCAAAGTTCTGAATCAAAATCTTCATTATATCACATGGAAAGTGATTTTCCTTTTGGCTATCACTTCAGCTCGCAGGGTGAGTGAGTTACAGGCCCTAGTTACGTATCCGCCTTTCACTAAACTTCTGCAGGACTGGGCAGTACTCCGCACTCACCCTAAATTTTTACATAAGGTAGTATCGGAGTTTCACATTAATCAATCCATCATACTACCTAATCTTCTTTCACAGGTCCCACTCCAACCCAGGGGAACAGGCTCTACATACCCTTGACTGTAAACGGGCTCTAGCGTTCTACCTAGACCTTACAGTTGCCCACAGGAAGAGCACTCAGTTATTTGTCTCTTTCCATCCCAACAAATTAGGGCAACCTGTGGGTAAGCAGACTCTCTCCTCCTGGTTGGCGGACTGCATATCTTTTTGCTATCAGCAAGCAGGCATTCCTTTCCAAGACCATGTTAAAGCACACTCTGTAAGGGCCATGGCGACTTCAGTAGCACACCTACGATCGGTGCTGCTTCCTGACATTTGCAGGGCTGCCACCTGGAGCTCTCTTCACACTTTCGCAGCCCACTATTGTTTGGACAAAGCTGGAAGACAGGATTCCATCTTCGGCCAATCTGTCCTGTGTAACCTATTTCCAACGTGACGTACCAACACCCTACCGCCTGCCCGGTGGGGTTCAGTATGCCCTCTACCAAATTCCACCCCAGTTGCTGTGCCTGTTGCACACCGTTGGGTACATTTGGTGCATGTTCGGACATCCTCAGCTTGGTACTCACCCATATGTGAGGACTACCATCCTGCTTGTCCTGTGAGAAAGCAAATGTTGCTTACCTGTAACAGGTGTTCTCACAGGACAGCAGGATGTTAGTCCTCACGAAACCCGCCTGCCGCCCTGCGGTGTTGGGTTCGTAACGTTTTCTTGTTTTATTTTTTCGGCACTGCCTGTAATTATCAAATAAGACTGAAGGGGGACCCCTGCTGGCTGCAGGGTTGGTACCATGCTGGGCATGCCCAGTAGAGGCCAGTCAAAGTTCTGGAAACTTTGATAGAAGTTTTCCGTGATTGGGCTCCATCCTGATGATGTCACCCATATGTGAGGACTAACATCCTGCTGTCCTGTGAGAACACCTGTTACAGGAAATCAACATTTGCTGTCTCAAGGACAGACCATCCCTGCCCGTAGCAGAAAGAAAACCTTAGCAGTTTTTAGCATCAAGTATTTTATTGGTAGATCTGGGAATTAATAATTATAATCTATGATTTATGCAAAGAATGTACATAAGAAAGAATGCCATTAACTGTAAACCAAGCAAAATACTGGCAGTGGGGGCGGAGCTGTGGGTGGAGTAGGGGTGGAACTAGAGGTGGAGCTTGGTTCTCCCCCCCCCCCCAATCCAAAAAGTCATTCCATTGCCCCTTTCCCTATAATGAAACCCAGACAATCTTGTGGGAGTATTTATCCAGATTATCAAGGGCCCATTTTGGACAACAGATGTTGCATTATTATTTCTGGAAAGCAGATAACACATAGCTAATCTGCTTTTATTTTACAAATTATGTTGTATTTTTGCTTCTAAACATTCTCTGCATCTTTCCCTGCTTAAAAACTGCAGAATAAAAATCTGAATTTTACAATATAGGTTAGAAAAACAAAACTGGTGTTGAGACCAAAGTTTAGTTAGTGCAATGAACTTCTCTATACATTGGATGCTGTTTTATTGTCACTTTTTGTACACGTGTGCTTTTTGCCTTAGGAAAAAGGCTATAGTAGTTGATATTATTGCTATTAGGCATATGGAAACAGTGGAGAAATAAAATAGCTATCAATAAATCGAAATGCTTTCCCTTTAAGGAATTTACACAAATGTTTCCTGAAATAAATAGAAATAAAATTTTATTGTGAGTTCAGTATTTTCCTCATGAGAATTGCTTTGTCAGTCTCACCTTTGCATGGTTGGTACAGAGAGTTCTACTGGACTCATTAGGGAATCCTAGACATGAGGACAGCATGGGTCTAACATCAGTTGCATCAGTAAGAATTACAGTGCTTCTATGTACCTATTATTCAACTTACAACACTCTTTTTCTACTTTAAGATGCCTGAGCATCTCCCAACAGGTACACATTGGTGTGTTGATGACCATGAGATGGCGAGGTGATATCAGTAAGAAGAGTATTAGAGACTTCCTCTCCCCAAAACAGCTCCAGTGCAATGTCCTGTAGGCATGACTTGGCATTTTCCTCTTCAGTCAAAAAAGAAAACGTGCTTTTTACAGTAATATATATTATTACATTATTTTGGGTATTGGTAACATTTTTCTTATGGGATAATTGATTTTGACTTGCATCGTTTCGACTTAAGGCACAGTTTTCAGGAACCAATTGTGTCTTAAGTCTGAGGGGTTCCTGTATTTCATAATCACATTGTCACTACTTTTAATTGCATGGCCCAATTAGTTGAAACTCTTGCATAGCACAGAGAGAGAAACTACAAAAAAGAATACCTGCCGTTGACATCTTTTCCCAGTGTGTGGTCCTGATATGCCCTCTTTTGACAGTTCAAATGACACCTCCATATGGGCTTCTGCAAGTTTATCATAACCACTATTCGTCATGGTCTTAAAGGCAAATTCCCTGTTACGTACCCGGATCAGTCCAGACTGTGGGTGTTGAGCCTCCTTTCCAGCAGGTGGTGACAGACTAAAACTGAAAGGATATCCAATATGAGGACAGAGCCTATCCTGTAACCCTTCAGTATTTGTCTGTCTCCAGTAGGTGCAGCACGTCTCCCTTCGGTCTCCTGATCTAGGCTAGTCAGCCTTCTTTTTCTTCCTTTCTTCTGGGAACAAGCAAGTACTTATTCCTTAGGGATTTTGTGGTTTTTTCTTCCTGTTAAAATAAAATTAAAAGGTTAGTCAGGAAGTTGTAGAATTTTTCTTCAGGAGATGGTTCCGTCTCCTGGCTCTTGCTGGACTCAGGGGGACTTTGCCCCTTGGGCAGTGCATAGCCTGTGTCCGTTACCGCTTCCAGGTGTGGGGACCGAGTCTGATAGTCCAGTGCTCATCTCCCCCCCCCCGGCTGCCGAAGGGTCTTAAATTTACGCTGCTGTGCTCAGTCTATTTAAAAAAAAAAAAAAACCAGAGGCACAGAAACAGGTTTAAGTTTAAAAGTATTTCCAGTACTTTTATTACTTACCTACAGCAGCAGACCAATATTCTTTATCTTTGTTCCCACCTGGGCTTGAATCAGCAGGTTTCCCCCCTGCTTCACTCCGGGCCTCCAGGCTGTCAATCAAATTTTTTTTCTCTGCAGCTTTTTTTCTTCAGTGTGGCTCTCTCTGCCGCGGCAGGCAGCCTATCTCTTCTCTGCCAGCCCCCTTCGTGTTTTTTGCAAGGGGGCCTCTCCTCTGCCTCTCTGCCGGGTGGGGAAGGTCCCTCCTCGGCAGGGCAGGCAAATTTAGCCCGGGGATCATCTCCCCAGAGCTTGGCCAGGCCGTTCCCGGGCGGCCATTTTGGATTTTTTATCAGCTCCATTTCGGAGCTCCCTGGGGATGGGGGGGGGGGGCCGATTTTTTCAGCAAGCTACCCCCTGATTTCAGCCCCGTGGCCCCCAGGATGGGTTTATGGCACCCTCTCGCCTCTCCCTTCCCCACCCTGGACTTCCAGGGCTCGTTTTTTATCTGATTTTTGCCCTCCTCCTGCGTAGATCTTATTTAGCTAGCCTGCAGGAGGAGGAAGAAGGTCCCTCCCATTGCCCCCCCCCTGGCAAAAAATTTCCCCGCTCCGCACCGTTGACGGTTTAGACCGGCTGCGGAGCCCCCGGGTTCCTTGGGGCGCGGGTGGTCCCGGGGGTGCACACCCCCTTCCCCTGACCTCCCGGTGGATCCGGTACCCCCCGGATCCTGCCGCCAATCCGGATGCGGAGGGATACCTTTCCATCCCTGGAGGGGGACGACCCCAGGGTCTTACGGACACCCTTACAGCCTCTTTGCCCAAGGATATGGACCCGGTCCTGGCGGGAATCAGGGATCCGGCAAGCGCCTTCCCCTTTCATCTCACGCACAAGTTGTTGCGCCTGCTGGAATGGAACGCTCCCGAGGCGAGACTCCGGGCGGGCCGTGCACTGGACAAGCTTCCCCTCCCGGAGGTATGCTTAGATTTAAAAAAAAAACAAAAAACAATAATCCCTCTGTGGACTACTTATGCAGTCACGATACAGGAAGGTTTCCCGGCTTTTAAAGCCGCCCAGGTCCGCATGCTCGAGGCTCATGTGAAGCGCATTTTTGATGACCTGGCGCTGGGGGTGCATGCGACTATTTGCAGCAGTCTCATTCTGCGGGCAGGTCTCAGGTGGGTTCAACAGTTGCTCTGCACCCGGGACCTCCCGTGGGCAGAGGCTGCCCATACGACCTTCTCCGCGTCCAGGCAAAGGTGATGGCTTCGGCGATGTCCGCCGAACGGCTCCTCTGGCTGTGCCATTGGTCGGCCGATCCGTCCTCCAAAGCCCGGTTGGGCACGTTGCTGTTCAAAGGTAAGCTGCTCTTTGGCAAGGACCTTGAGAAACTATGGATTCCTTAGGGGAAAGTAAGGTCCATAAGCTTCTGGAGGACCATCTGAAACCATCCCGTTCCTTTACACCCTCTCGTCCACGTTTTCGGGGCCAGAGACGGTATACCCCACGCGGAGCAGGGTGACTCCTCAGGGGTTTTTTCCTTCTTCATCGCAGTCTTGGTCGCAGCCTTCTCGTGGCACCGTCCCTTCGCGAGGGCCAGCCCACGCACTCCATCCTTATGCCTGCCACACAATGAAGTTCACTTGACTTATTCCTCGGTCCCCTTCCTAGGCGGATCGCCTCTTCCCTGTTTTTTGTGGAATGGGTCAAAATCATGTTGGACCTGTGGGTCCTCCACGTTTTCGGAGACGGGTACGCCTGCGCTTTGCTCAAGAATTTCGGGATCTTTCTCGTGTGGTCGGTCCCAGCAGCAAGCGGTGGAGCAAACCCCCGCCAGGCTCCTGTGTCTGGACGCGGTGGCCCCGATTCCAGACAGCGACCTTGCCGCAGACCAGTATTCTATTTACTTCGTCGTTCCCTAACAGGACGGGTCTTCGTCCGATCTTAGACCTCAAGAGAGTCAACCGGGCTCTCAAGATTCCGCTTTTCTGCATGGAAACTCTGCGAGCAGTCCTCGTGCCTGTTTCGCCCCGGAGAGTTCCTCGCCTCACTCGATTTTACAGAGTCGTATTTCCATATTCCGATTCATTGCGGCTACCGTAGTCTCTTTGCGTTCACATCCTCCACCGGGACTTCCAGTTCAGGGCGCTTCCCTTTGGTCTCGCGACCAGCACCTCAGCACCCTTCACCAAAGTCATGGTGGTGGTGGTGGCAGCAGCTCTCCGCCGGGAAGGAATCCTTGTTCACCCCTACCTGGACATCTGGCTCGTCAGGGCCAAGGCAGAGGCTCTTTGCCGCTAGGCAGTGGGTCATGTGTTAGCTCTTCTCGCGTCTCTCGGGTGGATACTGAATTTCTCCAAGAGCAACCTTCAGCCCTCCAGAAGTTAGAGTTCCTGGGAGCCCACTTCGACACCCAGGTGGGCAAGGTCTTCTTGTCTCGCGCGCGGTCTCTCAAGTTGATCGGCCAGTTTCAGAGTCTGATCTTGCTGCCTTCTCCGACGGCTTGTGACTACCTGCAGGTCTCGGGCTCCTTGGCTTCTACCATCGACCTAGTCCCTTGGGCTTTTGCTCATATGCGACCGTTTCAGAAAGCTTTGCTGTCCCGTTGGCAGCCAGTGACGGAACAGTTTTCACACAGTCCTCCCGTTTTTGGGTTCTACCGTCGCCGACTTGCAGTTGTGGCTTTCCCTTCCTCATTTGCTACAGGGAATGCCTCTCCAAGTCCCTCAGTGGACGATAGTAACCACGGACGCCAGACACTTGGGCTGGGGTTGCGGTCTGCCTCTCCAGTACGCTCAGGGGATCTGGCCAGCAGCTCAGTCTCGCTGGGCACATCATTCGCTTGGAGGCTCGGGCAGTGTTACTAGTTCTTCTGGAGTTTCCTCCCCATCATCCACCGGCAAGGCGATACGGGTCTTGTCCGACAACTCCACACCGTGGCTTACATCAATCGCCAAGGAGGCGCCCTCAGTCCCCTGGTGGCCCTGGAAACCAGCCGTCTCTTCGTCTGGGCAGAGTGACATCTACAGTGCCCGCGGCCTCCCACATCCCGGGCAAGGGAAATGTTCAGGCTGATTTTCTCAGTCGTCAGTCGCTCGATCCCGGGGAGTGGGAACTCTCTGACGCAGCCATGAATCTCATCTTCGACAGGTGGTCCACCCCCCCCCCCCCCCCACCTGGGCCTCAAGGCGACCCTTCGCAATGCCAAGGCAAATTGGTTCTTCCGCCGCTGGAGGGAACACGGCTCGGAGGGCGTAGATGCTCTCCCTTGGCCGGCGGACGTCCTTCTGTACGTGTTCCCCCCGTGGCCCCTGGTCGGGAAAATTCTCAAAAGAATAGAACTCCACCGGGGTCCCATGGTTCTGGTAGCACCAGAGTGGCCACGCAGGCCATGGTTCGCGGATTTTCTCAACCTAGCGACGGATGGACCTCTGCGGCTATGCCATCTTCCTCGGCTCCTTCGTCAAGGACCTGTATCTTTCGACCAGGCAGATCGCTCCTGTCTAGCGGCCTAGCTTTTGCACGGCGATGCCTAAGGTGCAAGGGCTATTAGGAGGAAGTCATCTCCACCTTGCTGCAGGCCCGGAAACAGTTGACTTCCCTGGCGTACGTGCATATCTGGAACGTGTTTGAATCTGTTTGTGCGGAGTCGGGTATCTCAGCGCACTCCGTCCCATTCTCGTTAGTCCTCTCTTATCCAAGAAGGTCTCTCCAAGGGTCTTTCCTTTCGTTCTCTGCGCGTACAGGTCTCCCCTCTCGGCTCTCTCCTGGGTCGGGTAGAAGGTCATCACTGCACGGGCCACCCGGATGTGATTTGGTGCTTAAAGTGTTTCAAGCATCTACGTCCACCTTCTCGGCCGCCTGCCCGTCGGGGAGTTTTAATCTGGTTTTTCGGGCCCTCTGTGCGGTTATGTTCAACCTCTCTCGTCGCGCTACCTTGAACGCTCTTACGCTTAAGACTGTCTTTTGGTCTCTATCTCTTCTGCTCGTCGGATCTCGGAGATCCAAGCGCTGTCCTGTCGGGAACCTTTTTTGCGATTTTCTGATTCCGGGGTATCCCTCATGACGGACCCTTCCTTCTTAGTGCAGGTTCTTCTAACCTCCATGTCAACCAGTCGGCAGAACTCCCTGCGTTTTCCCCTGCGACTGGGGACGATCTCCTTAAACTTGATGCCATACGGGTTCTACTTCACTATCTCCCGGTTACCAATGGCTTTCGGGTCTCGGTCCATCCTTGTCCTCTGGAGTGAACCCAATCGGGGGTAAGCCGGCTTCTAAGACCACTATAGTGGGGTGGTTGAAGGAAGCGATCTCCTCGGCCTATCTTTGTCAAGGTCGGGCGGTTCCCTAGGGCCTCACGGTTCATTCACTGCGTTCTCAAGCTACTTCCTGTGCGGACAGTCAATCGGTCTCTATGCAGGAGATTTGCAGTGCCGCCACTTGGACATCCTTGCATACTTTTGCTCGACACTACCGCCTGGATGTGCAAGCTCCGCTTCTTGATTCTTTTGGGCTACAAGTGCTTCGAGCAGGACTGTCTCGGTCCCACTCGGTTTAGGGAAGCTTTGGTACATCCCACAGTCTGGACTGATCCGGGTAAGTACAGGGAAAGGAAAATTAGTTCTTACCTGTTAATTTTCGTTCCTGTAGTACCACAGATCAGTCCAGACGCCCTTCCCTGTTTGTCTTTTTTCTGTCCTCTCGAAGCTTGTTTCTTTTGCAGATTCGTAGATTTCCATACATCTTTTTTGTGCATGAATACTGAGCAAATACACCGGAAACCTTGGTTGCTCAGCACCAAGTATATGCAAGAGCGGTTAGTCATACCATATCTCTTACATTGTTCTACATCTGCTCCATTGAGCTTTCTGGTTACCTGCTTGATCCTATTCTGGTTTTGTTGTTTTCTGCTTTGACAATGGTTATACCGAAGGGTTACAGGATAGGCTCTGTCCTCATATAGGATATCCTTTCAGTTTTAGTCTGTCTCTACCTGCTGGAAAGGAGGCTCAACCCCTCAGTCTGGACTGATCCGTGGTACTACAGGAACGAAAATTAACAGGTAAGAACTAATTTTCCTTTAATAAAAGCTATTAAGATTGTAAATTCCCTGATTCTATCTGGCTTTTCAGGTTCAACCATGCCATTTAACATCCTCTTTTTTTTTTTAAGAGTTAAGCAAAAGCTGGTATTTTCTGAAGTATATACTAATGTGGATTTATTTTTCTATGAATCTCCTTTCCTAATGGGCACGCAGTAGGCTAGAATTGATTGAAAATGAATGTAAAGCTTACTGACATGAATAAGCCTACTAGCTTAAAGCACTGACTCTGCATTTGGTTAAGGCAGCAACGTTTTGTTATTCAGCTCCTTTATAATTATTGTAACGGTAGATCTATTAATTAGCAACACCCATAGCTAGCTACCTTTTCATCCTAGTGGGGGGTAATAGTAAAATCTCACCATGTTAAGGTTAATTTAATTAAATGACCTATTTGAAACTATTCCATTATCCCAAAAAGGTGAACTTGCTTAAGCATTAAGGGAATTGACTAAAACATGTAATTATGTTGTATTTAAAAGGATGACTTGGTGCTGGATGAATCTGTATGGGCTGCACTTCTCAGTGTGCATTTGATTTGCTAACCATCTATATTCCAGAGCCATCATCAGGCCTGGATTTGTCAATAGGCATACTAGGTTTGTGCCTAGGGCAGCAGAAATCTGGGGAGCAGCAGAAATCTTTGGAGTAACAGGCTGGCTGAATCTCACTCAGCAGAAAACAGCCCTCTGTTTCCTGATCCAGCCCCTCTCCTCCAGGCAGCATTCAGGTAACAGGACAGCCTGTAGCAGACAGAACAAAAGAGGATCATTCTGGAGAGATTAAGAAGGGCTGAGTAGAGATCATTGAAGGATGGGATGAGAGGGGTATCAGCTGCGAGTGGGGAGCAAATGTCTGTGTGCATGAGATGAGAACTAGGGTAGGATGGCACTGTTTGTGTGTGTGAGAGAGAAGGGATTGATGCCAAATATATGTATATTCCATATTGGGTGGGATGTTAGAAAGGGGAGGCAAGAAGAAGCAGGACATGAGCATGGTCGGGACACCTCCCTTCTTTTCTCCCCACCCACTGCAATTCAAATCCTCCCTCCCTTGATCTTAGATTCTATCCCCTAGACCCTTGAACCTCCCTTCCTTCTATCCTTCCTACCTCTCCCTTCTTCCCTGATCCTGGAGCCACTCCCTAACCCTTCCTACTCTCTCCTCCCCTTGCTCAATCCATGAATCTCCCTCTCTCCTCCTCCTCTTCTCCATCTCAGATTCCTAATCTTCTCAGTTCTCCCCATCCCTAGTTCTTACCTTCTCATACTCCTCCCCCTTTCTCCTCCCCCATTCCTGATCCCCCTCTCTTCCTCTCCCCATCCCTGATACGTGAGATCAGTTTTTTTTTCACTCAATAAAAAAAAATTAAAATTATACTAGTAATTATAGAGTACAATGACTTTATATTTATAATGCGATATAATGTGAGGATGTTGGGGAGATACCAGTTCCGGAGATGGTTTTCAAGGGTGATGAGTCAGATGAACTGAACCAAATCACTGTGAACCTGGAAGATGTAGTAGGCCAGATTGACAAACTAAAGAGTAGCAAATCACCTGGACTGGATGGTATGCACCTCAGGCTTCTGAAGGAACTCAAAAATGAAATTTCAGATCTATTTAAAATTTGTAACCTATCATTAAAATCATTCATTGTACCTGAAAACTGGAGAGTGGCCAATGTAACCCCATTATTTAAAAAGGGCTCCAGTGGTGATCTGGGAAACGATAGACCGGTAAGCCTGACTTCAATGCTGGGAAAAATAGTGGAAATTATTCTAAAGATCAAAATCACAGAGCACATAGAAAGACTTAGTTTAATGGAGCACAGTCGACATGGATTTACCCAAGAAAAGTCTTGCCTCACAAATCTTCATTTTTTGAAGGGGTTACTAAACATGTAGATAAACTGAACCAGTAGATGTAGTGTATTTTGATTTTCAGAAGGCGTTTGACAAAGTCCTTCATAAGAGGCTTCTAAAAAAACTAAAAGTAATGGGATAGGAGGCGATTGTTAGGTTACACATTAGGAGCTACCACCTAGAAAAAAGATCTAAGCATCATAGTGGATAATACATTGAAATCATCGGCTTAGTGTGCTGCTGCAGTCAAAAAAGCAAACATAATGTTAGGAATTATTAGGAAGGGAATGGTTAATAAAACGGAAAATGTCATAATGCCTCTGTATCGCTCCATTGTGAGACCGCACCTTGAGAACTGTGTACAATTCTGGTTCCTGCATCTCAAAAAAGATATAGTTGCACTGGAGAAGGTACAGAGAAGGGCGACCAAAATGATTAAGCAGATGGAACAGCTCCCCTGTGAGGAAAGGCTGAAGAGGTTAGGACTATTCAGCTTGGAGAACAGACGGCTGAGGGGGGATATTATAGAGGTCTACAAAATCATGAGAGGTCTAGAACGGGTAAATGTGAATCGGTTATATACTCTTTTGGATAATAGAAGGACTAGGGTGCACTCCATAAAGTTAGAAAGTACCACATTTAAAACTAGTCAGAGAAAATTCTTTTTCACTCAATGCACAATTAAGCTATGGAATTTGTTGCCAAAGGATGTGGTTAGAGCAGTTAGTGTAGCTGTGTTTAAAAAAGATTTGGATACATTTTTGAAGTCCATTAACTGCTATTAATCAAGTTGACTTAGGGAATAGCTACTGCTATTACTGGCATTAGTAGCCTGGAATCTATTTAGTGTTTGGGTATTTGCCAAATTGCCAAGTACCTGTAACCTGGATTGGCCACTGTTGGAAACAGGATGCTGGGCTTGGTGGACCACTGGTCTGACCGAGTAGGGCAACTTCTTATGTTCTAATGTTCTTAAAATATGGAAATGTTTTCCAATTTCCTTCAGAATTTTTAAATTTTTGCTACAGGATCTATCCCTAATCTGCCACAGGAAACCTGGGGACTTAGAACTTCTGCTCTCTGTTGTCCAACCTTGGTGGATGAGGGGAGGAATGGAGGGAAATGGGAGAGGAGGTAACAGAGGGGTGATAGCACCTACAGTGCCTAGGGTTGCCAAAATCCTAAATCCTTCACTGGCCTTCATTCCATTGTGTTTCATACAAGAAGAGCTGATGACTGCAACTGAACATTTGCAATGCAAGTTGATATCCATTGTCAAAGAAATTGGGAGTTGCAGAACAAAGTGCTATACAAAAGTTATTTTCAAATGTAATTATATTTTCCTAATAGCAATCTTATTGTCTATACAGACAATCAGAAGAAATTTTTCCTGCAGAGCTTACACACAGGCTGATACAGTATAGTGCGCTCTGGCGGAGCGCACTGTTAACCCACGTTTGGACCCATGTTTTCGACACGCTAGCTTTACCCCTTATTCAGTAAGGGGTAATAGCGCGTCGAAAATGTGCGTCCAACCCCCCCGAAACTAATAGCGCCCGCAACATGCAAATGTATGTTGTTGGCCCTATAGTTATTCCCGCGCGATTCACTAAGTAAAATGTGCAGCCAATTTACTTTCAGAAATTAGCGCCTACCCAAAGGTAGATGTTAATTTCTGCTGGCACCGGGAAAGTGTACAGAAAAGCAGTAAAAACTGCTTTTATGTACACCCTCTGACTTAATATCATGGTGATATTAAGTCGGAGGTCCCAAAGTAAAAAATAATTTAAAATTAAAAAAATAATAATTTAAAATCGGCTCGCGGGTTGAAAACGGACACTCAATTTTGCCGGCGTCCGGTTTCTGAACCCATGGCTATCAGCGGGTTTAAGAACCAACGCCGGCAAAATTGAGCGTCGGCTGTCAAACTCGCTGACAGCCGCCGCTCCTGTCAAAAAAGAGGCGCTAGGGACGGTGCTAGGGCCCTCATTTAAATACTGAATTGCACGCACAGGAGAGTGGCCTGGTGCTCGCCCGCTCTCCCGCGACTTTTACTCAATTGGCCTGACAGTGATGAGCCAGTTGTCAAGAGGAGGACAAATCTTGCCACTGTGATTTCCACATTATTAACCAGCCACATAGGCTACTGTGACTTTCAGTTTCTTAAGCATCTCCAGCTATTGTAAAGTACAGCTGCAAGAATTCTAGTAAAGGCCAAAACATCTGATCACACAACACTAATCTTAAGTCAGTTGCATTGGCTCCCAGTTGAATACCTGATATTAGGGATGTGAATCGTTTTAGGACGATTAAAATTATCGTCCGATAATTTTAATATCGTCTTAAACCGTTATGGAACACAATACAATAGAGATTCTAACGATTTATCGTTATAAATCGTTAGAATCGTGAGCCGGCACACTAAAAACCCCCTAAAACCCACCCCCGACCCTTTAAATTAACACCCCCCACCCTCCCGAACCCCCCCCCCCCCAATGACTTAAATAACCTGCGGGTCCAGCGGCGGTCCGGAACGGCAGCGGTCCGGAACGGGCTCCTGCTACTGAATCTTGTTGTCTTCAGCCGGCGCCATTTTCCAAAATGGCGCCGAAAAATGGCGGCGGCCATAGACGAACACGATTGGACGGCAGGAGGTCCTTCCGGACCCCCGCTGGACTTTTGGCAAGTCTTGTGGGGGTCAGGAGGCCCCCCCCAAGCTGGCCAAAAGTTCCTGGAGGTCCAGCGGGGGTCAGGGAGCGATTTCCCGCCGCGAATCGTTTTCGTACGGAAAATGGCGCCGGCAGGAGATCGACTGCAGGAGGTCGTTCAGCGAGGGTTCCGGCGCCTCGCTGAACGACCTCCTGCAGTCGATCTCCTGCCGGCGCCATTTTCCGTACGAAAACGATTCGCGGCGGGAAATCGCTCCCTGACCCCCGCTGGACCTCCAGGAACTTTTGGCCAGCTTGGGGGGGGGCCTCCTGACCCCCACAAGACTTGCCAAAAGTCCAGCGGGGGTCCGGAAGGACCTCCTGCCGTCCAATCGTGTTCGTCTATGGCCGCCGCCATTTTTCGGCGCCATTTTGGAAAATGGCGCCGGCTGAAGACAACAAGATTCAGTAGCAGGAGCCCGTTCCGGACCGCTGCCGTTCCGGACCGCCGCTGGACCCGCAGGTTATTTAAGTCATTTGGGTGGGGGATTTAATTTAAAGGGTCGGGGGTGGGTTTTAGGGGGTTTTAATGTGCCGGTTTTGCGATTTTATGTTTTTTTGATTTTTCACGATTTTTCACGATATTTTACCCCCCAAACGGCAACAATACGATTCCCTCCCCCTCCCAGCCGAAATCGATCGTTAAGACGATCGAGGACACGATTCACATCCCTACCTGATATAATTCATAACTCTTTGTCTTTAGATGTGCAAATAATTTGGCACTGGAGTTTTTTTCTCAACCACTGCTATCCTATACTATCACAAGAGAATACAGTTCCGCCCAAATGACCCTCCTTTCCTATCCCCCTCCCAACTTCCGCTAGATTAGCTTGCACCAGACTCCGCACATTCAGCTGCTTTGCACCTAAACTATGGAACAAGGTTCCATTATCCCTATGCCTAGTAGACACATCTATCTATCTATCTATTTATATAATTGTAAATACCATCCTTCCAAATAAAGAACAGAAAGGTTAATAAGCTAAAAACATACACAGTATCACCAAAACTTTCAAAGTGCTGTGCGAGCTAAAACCGGATACACGAGTGGCCGGGCCATACGAGTGCTGAGTGCATTTTAAAAATGGCCCGGCCATGCACGTATCCCCCATACATGCAGAAGTGCCAGCCTGTCTCAAAGAGGCGTGCCGGGGGTGTATGGTCTGGGTGGGTGCCGGCTGGGACAACGGCTAATAGGCCCTGCCCCAGGGAAGCGCACACCGGCAGCTGGCTGGCGTGTGGAACTTACAATAGCTTGGAGGAATGGGTAAGTTACAAAACAAAAAATTCTAGAGTGCATAGGGTTAGTTTAGGGGTTGGGGAGGAGATGGGAAAAGAGAGGAAGGGTAGGTAGAGGGGATAGGGAAGTTCCCTCCCAGTCTGCTCCTTAATTGGAGTGCACTGGGAGGTAACTGGGAAAACCCTACTTGCGTTGCCAGGCGTTGTTTTCTAAAATCCCCCCCATTGCGCGTGGAAGAGGCCACCCACCCGCCCATGTAACAATCCTATCTAAGAAATAAAATTATTAAACCAGGCCCTAAACACTAATACATTTCCTATTGGGAAAACAGAATAAGCCAAGCTGCTATAGAGCCCCACACAGAAATAATTGTAAAGCTATACTAAAAATGTTACAAAACAGCTGCTAAACAGAATAATATCCAACAATTGAAAACTCATAAAAATTATTAAAACATGTCTAAATATCAATAAAATATTTCAAAACAGCAGGCATCGCATAATACCCAATAATTAAAATGGCAGTCAATCAAGAAAAATACATTTAAAAAGCTACCTTTACTCACCCTCTCCAGCAACTCTGCTACTCCTTTCCCTTCCAGGCCAATAGCACTCACCAGAAGCAGCAAGGGCTGTTGAAGCTCTGTCCTCAAAGTCCCCTTCCTTAGCACCCACAACCAGTCACTCACACACACACACACACACAATTAGACCCCACGACCAGTCTCTTACCATTCTCTGACCAGTCCCCACGACCATCTTCCTGACCAGTCTCTTTCTCTCACACAGAAACACATCACCACCCTGACCAGTCTCTCTCTCAATCACACTCATGGTCTCTTATATCCAAGCTCTCAATCACACACAAATGCTCTCGCACCCATTCACACCAGCTCTTACCCAGGCTTCCATTCACACCCACAGACACAAGCTCTCACCCAGGCTTCCATTCACACCCACAGACACAAGCTCTCACTCTGGCACCCATTCACACCCACAAGCTCTCACCCTGGCACCCACACACACAAGCTCTCACCCAGGCATCCATTCACACCCACACACACAAGCTCTCACCCAGGCTTCCATTCACACCCACAGACACAAGCTCTCACCCAGGCTTCCATTCACACCCACAGACACAAGCTCTCACCCAGGCATCCATTCAGACCCACACACACAAGCTCTCACCCAGGCATCCATTCAGACCCACACACACAAGCTCTCACCCAGGCATCCATTCACACCCACACACACAAGCTCTCACCCAGGCTTCCATTCACACCCACAGACACAAGCTCTCACCCAGGCTTCATTCACACCCACAGACACAAGCTCTCACCCAGGCATCCATTCATACCCACACACACAAGCTCTCACCCAGGCATCCATTCACACCCACACACACAAGCTCTCACCCAGGCACAAGCTCTCACCCAGGCACCCATTCACACCCACATACACAAGCTCTCACCCAAGCACCCATTCACACCCACAAGCTCTCACTCTGGCACCCATTCACACCCACAAGCTCTCACCCCGGCACCTACACATACAAGTTCTCACCCAGGCATCCATTCACACCCACCCACACAAGCTCTCACCCAGGCATCCATTCACACCCACCCACACAAGCTCTCACCCAGGCATCCATTCACACCAGCTCTCAGCCAGACACTCATTCACACACAGATGCACCGGCTCTCACTAAACACTTCTTCCTTCACTGCAGGGATGGGCTCCAGTTCCGCTGCGGCTTTACTCCGGCGGGCCTTCTTTTTTTCGCCACCATGGGAATGGGCTCCTGTGGTGGCCACGGTCGGGGTTGGGTTTCCTCTTCGCCGCCACGGTCCCGTGGCAGCCTTGCTTCGTCTGAGTTCAAAACTTCTATTCCTTCCACCCCACCCCCGAGCATTCTGATGCCTGCCACACCGGTCAATCAAAGGCTTCCTCCCTTTTTCCTACTCCCACTGGTAGGTAGAAGGGAGGAGGTTTCCGATTGGCCTGCGTGGGGGCAGGCAGAATGAAGGAGGCTTCCCATTGGTCAATGGGGGTAGGAAGAAAGGAGGCTTCCAATTCCAGCGGGGGGTGGAAAAAGGCAAAAAGAAAGTAGAACAGGGTAGTGGTACACCGAGAGACGAGACACACCTGCCGGTGTTTGGTGACACACTAGTGTGTCGCGACACACCGGTTGAGAAGCGCTGCTCTAAGCAACTAATAGTCCCTGAATACTACCAAATCTTATGCAACTCTTTAGGTTACCACTACAGCCCTCCTTGAAACTCTAATCATCTCTTATATACCCCCCTATGCTATTGTGAAATACACTAACATAGGAGGTAATTTTCAAAAGTTTTTTTTTGTGAAAATCGGCTTTTAAAAATTACTACTTTTACTGGTGTAACTCTTTTGAAAATTCAGGCCATAGGGCTGAATTTTCAAAAGGTTTCACATGCGTAAATTAGCTTTTGAAAATTGCTTTGTTATGTGCCACTTTTACGCGTGTGCGTCCTTTAAAAATTCACTTATAATTGTATACTATGACTCTAATGCAACTGGAAATTATTATATATTGATTGTAATCCACCTTGAGATCAGCTTGGTAAATGTGTACAACATCAAATGTTTATAAATAATAAAAAATAAATTCTCAAAGCCATTTACGTAGGTGAATAGGTCTGGCTGGAAATTGTCCTTTTCAGAGTGGCTAGGAAGTATGCATGGGTTTCCAGAATGTAGGCCCTTTTTAGACACAATAATAAGTAGCAGTCCCGGTGGGAGTGGGAAGGGGGGGGGGGGGGGAAGAATGGTTCATGTTTAAGTTGGAGTAAAGTATATATACACAGATTTACATTTTAAACCTGCTTGCCTACCTCCCCCTCCCCATACCCTTTTTTCCCACTTGCAGACAAAAGAGGTGTAGTTTTTCTTGGACAGTTGCATATGCATAGGCGTACACTGTCCCTTTGACAACTGGTGTAATTTTATGCATGTATTTCACCATCTAATTTATGCAAGTTGTTACAAAATCACCACCACAGTTATTAACAAGTATTCAAGAGCTTGAGTTTACACTCAAAGAAGATTAGATTTTATAGAGCAGGCTTAAGTTTGAACATAAAGTCTGAGACAAAAATCCTAGACGATTAAGTTTAGAATTCTACCATTTGGTTAGAAATCAATAAAGCTAAGTCATTGGAACTCATAGACAATAAAAAAGTAAAATACTGAGAATAAACAGAAGTGCTGCTCAGGAAGATAGGTTCAGTAAACCACACTCTTGAGATGGCTGTTGCTAGAACATGGAGGAGTAGCCCAGTGATTAGAGCAGCAGGGAATGAGAGAGTAAGGTACTCTGACACAATATCTATGACATCATTTATTAATGTGACATCATGGTAATAGACGTTATTTACAGAAAGTTATTTACATACCACATGCTTGCATATGCCATCCAGCACCCTTCGTGTCATCAGCCTTGTATCGAGGAGTCGTGAGGTCAGCAAAGGCGAGAAGGGGGTTTTCAGTGTCCAGCACTCTATACGTCTATAGAGGCAATATCTCCTACTCCCGCCGGACATTGGAAAGTCCTGCTCTTTTATACCATGCCGTAAACAAGTGTGCATGCGAGAGAGAAATGATTGATCACTATCCCCCCATGTTATGTATCAACAGTTGCTACTGCCCAGTCGGACTCACCCTGTCCCTGGCATGTAGGCAGTTGATCAGACTGCCGTACTCCTGACAGGGAGCCAGAAAGCTGAGCTGCACAACCTGTTTAACAAGAGCATGTTTATCCTACACCAGGGGTCAAATCTCAATGCTGCTCCTTGGGCAAGGCATTTTATCCTCCATTGCCTTAGGTATAAACTTAGATTGTGAGCCCTCCCTGGACAGGGAAAATACCTACTAGTAGTTGTATGTAATCCACTTTGAACTATCTGAAAAGTGGAATATAAATCAAATAAACAATATGTATGAAGGCACAGGCAGGGGTCTGGACTAGGTAACCCCTTTGAGGTTTTGCCCAGTCCCTGGCTATTAAATATGACCCTTTACTAAAATCGATTAGAAAAAAAGAACAATTCTCACATGAAAGCACATATATGAAATCATTTAAATCAAGCATGATGGGATAAACTAGAGTAAACCAGCAGCACAGACTGCTCAATTTCCCCGGGGAAGGAGGAGGCACAGGGTAAACCTGGGAAAGGCACAGGTTTATTCAGCTACATGTATTTGTTATTTATATTTCTAGAAATCACTCTTCATAAACAATTGATCATGTGGTTTTAAAAATGTATTTGTTTTCACTCGGTAAATTGAAGCTGAAAATCCAGAATAAAAATCAAGAAAATTCATAATTTTTTAAACATAATATAGTTAACCAGAGGGGGCACTGAAGAATAGCTAACTACAGAGAGCGTCAGTGAGAAGAGATACATTCAGTCTCTGCACTGCTAGAATTCTTCCACACTGAATGTATTTTTTTCCAATTTGTGTTGCCTGGATGAACTCATTAGCTATAATGTGAAGTTTCATCTCCTGCACTCTCACTTTATGTCCAGGTGGAATAGCTATGTGATTGAGCCGGGTTCGCCCCATGCTTGAGCCAGATAGGTTTTTACTCTATAAAGGCCTTCCAGGGAAAGGTCATCAAAGTCCCCGACTGACAGAAAAGAATCAGCCAGAGGCTCATCTAAGTTTGAGAAGTGGGAGAAGTAACAGGAAAAAGAAGGAAGGAAAGCTGCATCTGAATACAGCTATTGGGAAGAGAGCCAAGAGAGAAGGGTGCAGCAGTGGGAAACTGTGAGAAACTGAATTATTTTTTATTGTGCTTTGGTCTTTATTTTTTTCTGAACTGTTTGTGCATTAGTCAATGGTGTAATATTCTGGACCTTGTTTTGCTTGCTATCAATGCCAGTAAAGAACTTTTTGTTTTTGACCAGCACCCTTGCAATCAAGTGTTGTGATTTGTGGAGAGACTGGACTGACGTGCAAAAGAACCCCTGACAAAGAAAACCCTCAGGACTTTCAAAGATTGGTTTCTCCCACATCTCCCTTGCAGGAACCCTGGGAGGTCATGGGGCCATGTCTGGTCCATGATGCTCCCAGTGAGCCCCTGTACTCAAGAATGGACTGGGTCAGGAATGAGAGATGCCAGAGGGGGCTTGAGCCCTGCTGCCCTCACAGTTCATGCCCCAAAGTTAATAAGGAGCAGGAGGCCTTTTTGGAAAGCGGAAGACAGCGTATTCAGATTAACAACCAATTTTCTTGCTGGCCTTCCTCAGGGGTCAGCACTATCCTCTGTACTTTTTAATTTATATTTGGCACCTTTAGGTCCAGTTCTTCAGGATCTGGGGGTACTTTACTTTCTGCATGCTGATATTCAGCTTTTATTCCAAGAGAGACCCCTGGCATCATTCCAGAAAATAATGGTTAAAAAATGCATGCAGTATAATTATGGTTGTCTATAAATAGTTTGCTCTTAAAAGTTTCCAAGACCAGACTACTTTGGGTAAGTAAAACCCCTCAGGCATTGAATTTTGTTCCAGTATATCTTGATGGTGCGGTCATAGCAATTTTGTCTGAAATAAAATGTCTGGGGGTCTTTCTGGATTCTCAGTTTACCATGAAACCACATATCAATCATCAAACCAAAGTTATATTTAATAACTTAAAATGCTTAAGCCTTTAAAGTTGTTGATCCCACAGGACATGTTCCGAACAGTGCTTCAGGCCCTGGTTTTGGGGCATTCAGATTACTGTGGCATTGTGTCTATTGGTTTGCCTGATAAGTACATACATGTACTTCAACTGATTCAAAATGTAGCAGCACATATGCTTTTGGGATTAGCCCAGCCTTATCTGGCTTATTTTGGCTGCCAGTGAAATTGAGATTGAGATTCCAGTTGTTAGTTACAATTTTTAAATTGCCTTGTTCGACACAAGTTACAATGGTATTTCCTGTCAGGTCGTTCCATTCAGAAAACCAATGTTTGTTGCGATTTCCCTCTATTAGAGACTATAGGCATCAATTAACTGGAACCAGAGCTTTCTCCTGTGCAGCTCCAACCCTATGTAATACGCTCCCTTTAAATTTAGGGAAAGAGATTGATGTCAAAATGTTTAGGAAGTGTGTTAAGGCTTCAGTTTTCCAGAAGACAGTTGCAGGAGGTTAATGTTATGTAATAGTACTATTGTCTTAAAGGTGAATTTTAAAATCCCAGCATGCACCAAAACCAGGAGATACATGTGCAAATTGGGCAGGCGCGTGCTGAGTGGATTTTTAAAGCCACCTAGATATGCCTGTACTTGCCACTAGGCGCACAAATAAAAATTTAAAAGGGCCGGGGAATGGGTGGGGTCTGAGCAGGGCATGGACGTTCCTGGATTTCACATTGAAATTAGCGCATAAATACTTATGCGCAGAGGAGAGTGCCGGGTTCCCCTGCCACGTAACTTTACTTCTGCTCTGGATGACATGTAAATTGTAAAACAAAACATTCTGAGCCGGATTTTAAGAATTATGCGCGGGCGTAGATTTGTGCACGCAACCCGGCGCGCACAAATCTACGCCCGATTTTATAACATGCGCGCGCAGCCGCGCGCATATTATAAAATCCAGGGTTGGCGCATGCAAGGGGGTGCACACTTGTGTACCTTGCACTCGCCGAGCCCTAGGGGAGCCCCGATGGCTTTCCCCGTTCCTTCCGAGGCCACTCCAAAATCAGAGCGGCCTCGGAGGGAACTTTCCTTCCGCCCCCCCCCCCCCCACCTTCCCCTCCCTTCCCCTATCTAACCCGCCCCCAGCCCTACCTAAATCCCCCCCTCCCTTAATTTTTTTATTTAAGCCTGCCTCCGGGCAGGCGTAGGTTGCGCGATCCCCCGGCACGGTCGCTCTGCCGGAGGCCTCGGCCCCGCCCCTGCCCCGCTCCTGGACCACCCCACCCACTCCCCACCCCTTTTTTCAAGCCCTGGGACTTATGCGCGTCCCGGGCCTTGCGAGCATCGCCGGGCCTATGCAAAATAGGCTCAGCTCACGCAGGAGCGGGTTTCGAAGGGTTACGCGCATATATTATGCACGTAATCCTTTTAAAATCCACCCCTCTAGGTAGATCATCAGGGTTTTAAAGGTCGATGCTAACAGGGGAGAAAGGAGGCTATTAAACTAGGGAGGTTTGGAAGTTCTTATTCCTTACCTGCGTGAACTGGAAACAAACTGGTAAAACTGGTAATGGCGTCAGTGAACGTGTCTTTTAAAATTCTCCCATTTATGCGGTAGAAGCGGCATTTGCATGCATAGATTCATGTCCACTTAAAATTGAGCACACATATTTTATAACATGTGCGCATATACATGCATATGTTATAAAATGGTGTGTTCCTGGGTGTCGGTTTAAAAGTTACCGTCCCTATGTTTTAAGTATTATGGATTAGCCTTTTAATTGTTTAGTTGTATTGTTAATCTATGCTTTTATATGTGTAATCCGCACTGAACACACTGTTGTATGGAATTTAGCGGAATATAAGATTGTAAATAAATAAATAATAAGCATGTTTATGATTGAAAAGACTTTAGAAGGAAAGATTTTAGACAGAAGAAAAAGAAAACAAATCAACAAATGTAGTGGAAGAGGAGTAGCTTAGTGGTTAGAGCAGTGGGCTGCGAGTCAGGGAAATCAGGATTCAAATTCCTCTGCCACTCCTTGTGATCTTGAGCAAGTCATTTCACCCTCCATTGTCTCAGATTACAAATTTAGGGCCTGATTTACTAAGGCTTTTCTCCCATTCTGTGTCTATGAGAAAAATACTTCGTGAATGAGGTCCTTAGATTGAGAGCTCACTAGGGAAATGCCAAAAGTACCTGAATGTAATCTGCTTTGAAGTGCCTGAAAAGCAGAATATAAATGAATTCAAATACAAATAGTAGTTACGGCAACACTGATTGTTTCTGTTGCTCTGTAGTGGCTTTCACAGAGATAAAAGTTTAAAACTGACTAAGAGCCTGATTCACTTATAGGCTAATATTCAAAAAACACTAGTGAGAGAGAATGCCTCTATAGGGATCAATATGTCATTTTGTTATTTACACCCCTTTAAGAGGGGTAACTATTACCTCAGGGTGAGGTTTGGGCAGTGGGGAGGTAGAGAGTCCATCAAGCTAGGTAAAGAGTACACTATATAAATCAACTCCTCTTTTACCTTTCATCACTCCAAATGACAGAAAATCTTCACTGATGGCACCTTTGCTGTTCGTACCTCTGACTGTGCATGTAAAACTGTCCCCCAAAACCCCCCAAAAAGATGTAGTTATTTCCAGTGTTAAAACACTCATTCATGTGTATTACTTTATCGAATTTAACTTTAAGAGCTGCTCATTACCATTAACTCCATCCAAACTCCTCCCACTTGCATACCAAATGTAAAATGATAAATGACCCTGTAAGTTAGGCTCCTATTTTCAGCCAAACTTAAGAACCTAAGAGGGTAACTTTCAAATAACTATGAAGCAGCGACATATACACAAATATATGGCATTTTATAATCTGTGCGAGAGGTAACAGTGTTGGAGCTACTTGGCAATAGTGATCACAACATTATCAAATTTGATTAATAACTGGAGGGAGCGCAAAAAAGAAATCTATTACAAATTTAACTTTAAAAAAGGTGACTATGATAAAATGAGGAAAATGGTTAGGAAAAACCTAAAAGGAGCAACTGCAAAGGTTAAGAGTTTAGGTCAGGCGTGGTTGTTGTTTAAAAATACCATCCTGGAAGCCCAGACCAGATGTATTCCACACATTAGAAAAGGTAGAAGGAAGTTGTCCTCCATTTCCTCACTCTTGATCCCACTCCTCTCTCCCCTCCCTTCCTCCCCCTCCTGCCCATGCCCTACAAACTCCTTTCCCCCCTCTGCCCTCTCTATCTATCCCCAACTTGCCATCCTTCTCACTCCATATTCACCTGCCTATCCCCTCCTGCCTCCTCTTATCCTTTCCCTCCTGCCTATCTGTACTCCTGTTCCCATCCCTACTCTCACTCCTCCCCCCCTCTCCTGATGCCTGTCCTCTCCTCTCTCCCCACACCTCTCATGTTCCATCCTCTCCACTCCTCAATACCACCACACCTCACCACTCCTCCTGTGCCTCACCACCATGCCTCATCACTCCTCCTCCGCCTCACCACTTCTCCTCCACCTCACCACCATGCCTCACCACCACACCTCACTCCTCCTCCATCTCATCACTACGCCTCACCATACCTCACCAAAACACAAAGAAAGACAGACAAACAGGACAAACTAACAAAAACTTTCACACATAGATCAAGACAATAGACAAAGGGAAAGGGAAACAGATGAGACACCTCACTCAGAACTCGCTAAATACCTCCAATCAACTACCATCAACTCATCTCCTCTCTCCAAATGCCTGACACACCCTCAAAGAGGCAGCTGCAGGAAGCTGGTATATATAAACCAGAAAAATAATGCACCATGCATAAACCAACATGCACTGTTTAAAATAATGTGTGTTGCGCTTACTCAATGCACGACGTGATAACACAGTGTGCCTATGCGATGTGGTACACAGGAAATTAGCTTAACCACACCAATGTTTTATCACAGGTGCTATTTCTGCTATATTTCTAGCATTTTGATGAATCTAGGCCACAAATAGGGTTTATACAACTACTTAATTTTTGCGTGTAAATTATGCACGCATATATTTTTAAAATAGGAAAAGTATGAGTTCAATGCATTGAAATACTCGCGTTCAGTGCATTGCATGTATTCATGCATAAGCTACATACACACATCTACACTGGGGGAAAGATACGTTTATTTTATAATTCACATATATATAGGAACATAAGACTTGACATTCTGGGTTAGACTGAAGGTCCATCAAGCCCAGAATCCTATTTCCAATAGTGGCCAAGCCAGATCACAAGTACCTAGCAGAATCCAAGAAGATAGATTCCAGGGGTAAATAGATTCCAAGCTGCTTATCCCAACAATAAACAGTGGATTTCTGCAAATCTACCTTAATAAGAGTTAATGGACATTTTCTATAGTTTCTTGTCCAAACCTTTTTTAAATGCAGCTACACTAATAGCTTTCACCATATCCTCTGACAACGAATTCCAGAACTTAATTATGCATTGACTAAAAAAATATTTTCTCTTATTAGTTTTAAATGTATTATCTAGTAACTTCATTTTGTGTCCCCTAGTCTTTGTACTTTTCAAAAAATTAAACAACCGATTAACGTTTACTCATTCCATTCCACTCATTATTTTATAGATCTCTATCATATCTCCCCTCAGCTGTCTCTTCTCCAAGTTGAAGAGTCCTCACCCAAGGGTGGCTCATGGCAATCTGCTGCCTGAGGCAAAGGATGAAATGGCGCTCCCTCCTCCATGACCCAGTGTAGGTGAAATCCCCGAGGGCCAAGGCAGGGGGAAGGTAATGGAGGGTGAAGTGACTTGCCCAAGGTCACAAGGAATGGCAAAGGATTTGAACCCTGGCTTCCCTTGTTTGCAGCTCACTGCTCTAATCACTCAGTTTTTGGGGCTGTTATTTTTTTGTTCTCAGTCTTTGGCATCCACACTAGGGGGCACTGGAGAAATGTTTAAAGGCCACCCCACCTCCTGGGTCTAGAAATAGAACTCCTTCATTTCCTATTGCCTGCCTCCCATCCTTCTCTAGGATCTGCCCCCTGGTGGTATGAGAGATTGGTGAATGGTGGGAGTCTGTGTGTGTGACATACTCTCTGTTAGAGCTGATACAAGGGTATTAGATGCCTTAGACAAAACTTACAGCCTTTCATTCCTCCTTCCCTCCCCTCCCCACATTATTAATACTTATGCATTCCTTTCCATTTTAAAATGTATTAACTTCCCTAACCTAAAAAGGCAGATTGCAAATGGAAAATAGACCTTCAAAGTGCATTCTTCTGAAGTAAAAATATTATTTTCAACAACATATACAGTATAAAGGCATACAATGCAAAAAAACCCACACTTTCAATAATAATAGTGCTGTGTTCCGCGGACATTCGCAGCTGTGCCCCCCTACCTGACCGTATTGGTGACCCGCTGCGGCAGCGTCGGGAGAGAAGCTTATGGTCCGGTGCCTGTTGTTCCTGCCTGTCGGTGCGAGCCTCTGGGTTGACCGCCGGGCTGGGAGCTGTCCCTGCTCCTCCCATGCGGCATCAGGCAGCTTCTCCTCTGCGGCCGAAATCCAAGATGGCCGCCGCCATCTTAGGCATGAGGCCGCGCCTCCTCACCAGATTTAAAGGGACCTGGTCCCTTTAACTACTTACAGCTGTTTCCAATGAGCCAGAGCAGAGGAAGTATAAAAGGAGGCTTCCTCTGCTCATTCCTTGACTTGGCAACTTTCGGGTTAGTCGAGTCTGCTTGCTTCGTGAGTCTTCGGATCCTTGCTTCTTGGTTCCTGTGTCGTCTTAGTGATTCCTGGTGTGTGACTTTGGACTGGCAAGCGGCGATCCCTTGGTGTGTGACCTCTCACTGGTAAGCGACGACCCTCTGGCACTTGACCTTGGACTTCTTCTGGACCATTGTCTCCAAGGGCCCACCTAAGTCCCAGCGGCCCGGGTCCCTACGAGCTCCTCCCAGGGGGATCGCGGGCTTCCAGGGGTGAAGCTCCAGTTAGCCCTTGCACCGATCTCACGACTCCTTGACCTCTCAAAGGTCCACCTAAGTCCCAGCAGCCCAGGTCCCTAAGGGCTTCTCCCGGGGGGACCGCGGGCTTCCAGTGGCGAAGACTCAGTTGTCTCCTCAATGTCATGACTCCTCGTCTGCTTCCACAGTCACCTCAGTCTCCAGTGCCGAGGGTCAGCTGCTCGCATCTTCTGTTCTGCCTCGCCACCTGACGGGAGAACCTATGGATCCACCTCCTAAGGTATACCATCCTCCCGTCGGTCCAAGGGTTCACAAGCCTGAGCATAACAGATTGCCAAGTCCATGAACCTGGCAGAGGCATCCGCCCGCCAGGTCATTCTGGGAATGGCCCAGCGTCTGATGGACCAGCAAAAGATCCTGGATGCCCTTGTCTCTGCAGTGGAGGGCCTGAACCAGCATTTCGAGGCGTTGGGGCCCATGAACCCCACTCTGCCGTCCCCGCCTGTGGTTTCTGGGGGCCGTCCAGTAATCCGCCTGCCTATACCATCACGCTTCTCAGGGGAACTCCGGGCCTGCAGGGGTTTCATTAATCAGTGCAACATGCACTTCCGCCTGCAGTTGGCCCTTTTTCCCGACGACGCTACCAAGACCACCTTCATTCTCTTTCTCCTCGAAGGGAAGGCCCTCAAGTGGGCTTCCCCCCTGTGGGAACAGGATGATCCCGTTCTGAGCAATCTGAGGGAGTTCTGGGAGCTCTTCCGGATGAGCTTCGTTGATCCCATGCAGGAGGTTTTCGCTGGGCCCAAATTGCTTCAAGTACGCCAAGGTTCAAGGACATTGGCTGAATTCGCCATAGATTTCCAGACTCTTTCTTCAGAGCTCGGCTGGGGCCCCGACTGTCTATGAACTCTCTTCCTTCAGGGGCTTAGCCCCAGATTTAAGGATGAGCTCACGGACCGGGAGCTACCTAGGTCCTTGAACGCCCTTATCGATCTGGCAGGGCGTATAGATCGGAGCCACCAAGGGCGCTGCCAAGAGGCCCAGATGACACCAAAAGCAGCAACTCCTTCCAGGCACCCTCAACGCTCACCTTCCCCCAAGGGTAGATCGGGAACCTCCCGAATACCGGCCGAAGAGCCCATGGAATTGGGCCGTGGGAGACTTTCCACGCAAGAGCGTCAGCGGTGAATGAAGGAAGGACTCTGTTTTTATTGTGGAGCAGCGGGCCACCAAATAGCCGCATGCCTGGCGTGAAAGGGAAACTCCCGGGCCTAGGACCTGAAGGAGGTCTCTTCCTGGGTCTAACCTCACCTGCACCTCCACTAACTCTACCACTGGCGCTAATGTCTGCGGCCGGAGAATTCCATCCGTTAGCTCTGGTAGACTCTGGCGCCGGCAGCAATTTCATTATGAAGAGTCTGGTGGAGCACTTGAAGATTCTACAGGTCCGTGTTCCAGCTCCATTGGTCGTCTCATCGATCCAGGGTAAACCCCTCCCAGGATGTGTGACACACATCACGGAACCCGTCCAGTTGAGGGTTGGACTCCTTCATCGTGAGCAGTTACCCTTCCATATCTTGGGCCTCCCCTGGCTCCAGGAACACGGTCCCCAGTTCGACTGGAAGACCTTGCAACTATCCCACTGGGGGCCGAATTGTCATGGCAATTGCCTCCAATCATTGATTCCAGTCTCATGCTCCACCGCCCTCACCAGTCTTCAGGGCCTGCCGGCCTCCTATGCCTCGTACGCGGATGTCTTCTCAAAGCAAAAGGCCGAGATATTTCCACCTCATCGACCATTTGACTGCACTATCAACCTCCTCTCGGGCACATAGCCCCCTCGGGGGCGCACCTATGCCCTATCACCTGCGGAGATGCAAGCCATGACTCAGTACATCAAAGAGAACCTGGAGAGGGGCTTCATTCGGAAGTCAATGTCCCCAGCGGGGGCTGGGTTCTTCTTTGTCGGGAAGAAGGACGGAACCTTTCGCCCTTGCATCGACTATCGGGGCCTGAATGCAATAACGGTCAAGGACTGCTACCCCTTGCCCCTCATCTTCGAGCTCTTCGATCGTCTGCAAGGTGCGAGGGTCTTCACCAAGTTGGATCTCCAAGGGGCCTATAATCTGATCCGCATCAAGGAGGGTGACGAATGGAGTACGGCCACTATGAGTATCTGGTGATGCCGTTCGGGCTCTGTAATACTCCAGCGGTGTTTCAGAACACCATAAACGAGATACTCCGCGATCTCTTGTATCGGTGTGTGGTCGTGTACCTGGACGACATTTTGATATTCTCAGACTCTCTGACCACTCACCGCCAGCATGTTGTCCAAGTACTGCAACGTCTAAGAGAACATAGACTGTATGCAAAACTTGAAAAGTGCCTTTTTGAGCAGGAGTCCCTTCCCTTCCTGGGGTATATTGTCTCCAGTGAGAGATTCCGTATGGACCCCCAGAAGCTAAAAGCCATTCGGGAATGGCCGCAGCCGTCCGGCTGAAGGCACTCCAATGGTTTTTGGGTTTCGCCAACTATTACCGATCCTTTATTCCTCATTATGCGTCCATTGTTGCCCCGATGACAGCCTTGACCCGGAAAGGCACGGATCCCAAGAACTGGCCTCCGGGAGCGGAGGTCGCCTTCCATCGCCTCAAAGTGGCGTTCCTGTAACAACCGTGCCTACGCCATCCGGATCCGCAACAGCCGTTTATCATCGAAGTAGACACATCCTCAGAAGGTGTAGGGGCCGTTCTGAGCCAGACTTACAAAAATCACAAGTTACGCCCGTGTGCCTTCCTCTCTCGTCAGTTCTCTCCGGCAGAGCGGAACTACACCATTGGCGACAAGGAGCTCTTAGCCATAAAAGTGGCCCTAGAAGAATGGCATCCTTGGCTAGAGGGGGCACAACACCAGTTTACGGTCTACACGGACCATAAAAACCTTGAATACCTGCATCGGGCACAACAACTCAACTCTCGACAGGCACGTTGGGCATTATTCTTCACCCGATTTAACTTTATCCTACGCTATAGACCTGCCGGGAAGAATCTCAAGGCCGACGCCTTGTCACGTGTCTTCGAGGCTACGCAGACTTCTGATGACCCTCAGTTCATCATCGAGCCATCACGTGTCCTACTGTCCGCCACCACGACAATCCCTCCCGGGAAAACTCTGGTTCCACGCACTTGCGGAAACAAGTCCTGGCATGGGCTCATGATTCCCGTTGCTCCGGTCATCCGGGACAATCTCGGACCTTACAGAACCTCCGCCGATACTATTGGTGGCCTAAGGTCAACAAAGATGTCCGGTCTTACGTAGAGTCCTGCCAGTCATGTGCTCGTCATAAGAGGATCTCAGGTTCGACCCCAGGCTTGCTCAGCCTTTACCAGCTCCCTCGGAACCATGGACCCATCTTGCAGTGGACTTCGTGGTTGATCTGCCGTCATCCAGTGGGAACATTTAGTAAAATGGCACACTTCGTGCCACTCGCAGGATTGCCGTCCGCACCACAGCTGGCCCAGCTGTTCGTCCAGCACATTTTTAGACTACATGGTCTACTAAGAAGTATCCTCTCGTACCGAGGACCTCAATTTACTGCCAGATTCTGGAGGGCCCTCTACCAGAAGTTTGACGTCACCCTGGACTATACTTCTGCTTACCACCCGCAGACCAACGGTCTAGCGGAGAGAACGAACCAAACTT
Organism: Rhinatrema bivittatum; assembly: GCF_901001135.1. Classification (NCBI taxonomy): domain Eukaryota; kingdom Metazoa; phylum Chordata; class Amphibia; order Gymnophiona; family Rhinatrematidae; genus Rhinatrema; species Rhinatrema bivittatum. Next base: position 219,516,937 of record NC_042619.1, read on the forward strand.
TAAAGCAGTTCCTCCGTATCTATGTAAATGAGAAACAGGACGACTGGGCAAGTCTGCTGCCATGGGCAGAATTTGCACTCAATTCTCATCTTTCCATGGCTACAGGATCCTCGCCTTTCTAGATAGTGTCATGGGCTCCTCCAGCTATCTCCCCGGCTGGGCGTAATTTCTTCTCCCAGATCTCTGCAAACCATCCAGGCACCGTAGCACTGCTGAAACCACTGGTCTCTGCCGCAATATCAGAAACTCTGGCAGCTCTCCAAAACAGTTATTGGCAAGCCTTTTGTGCCAAGTTCAAATCTTGGAACGGGCTAGTCCCCCTAGCAAGTCCTTTTTTCAAAGCTCCAACAGGTAGGGAAAATAGCAGTTCTTCCCCTCCCCCTCCGAGCAGGGATTTACAAAAAAAAAAAAACACAGAACAGTTTATTATTAGTTCCAGTCTATTCCCCTTTTCTTAGGGTTGTGCAGAAGCCTTTCTTCTAATATCTCTTCACTGAAAACTACATTCCCCAACTTCCGTGGCCAAATGTCTGCTGTCAGGCTTCCATCCTAGCCATGACAGCCCTGTTTGGGGATCCAGCACAACTCGCCCCTTCTCCCCTATAGTTGTGCTATAAGCAATGCTTCACCTCTAACCCCCAAGACAATCAGCATTGTCCTTAGTTAGTGCCTTTTGGGAAACCAGGTGAGACAAACACTGCTCCCCTGCAGGTTTTGGTTTGTTTTTTTTCTCAGTTCAGCTTTACAATACTTCCCCACTTACTCTATCTCCATGCTGGACACAGACGAATCCTCTGTGGATATCTCCCAGTCCATCTCCTCCTCCTCCTCCTCCTCAGAGAAACTGCTCTCTTCCTTTTCCTCCTCACTCAGGGACACACCCTCTCCTTCCCACAGCATGGACTCAGCTGAATCTAATTCCCCCAGATCACCTTCAGCAGCCACTTCAGCCTCCTCCTGGTCACGAGCCTTCCACTGCTGCTCTGGAACTCTGGGTATTGTAGTCCTTACAGGTTGTCTCAACGCCCCCTGCTGTTTCCCCTTGGGATAGTTTGACAACTGTTTAGTTTAGACCCGCTTACTGTCCCTCCGGGATAGGAGCCTGTTGCTCTTCTCCTTACAATAGTCTATGGGAAGCAGCCACGCCTGCTGCTGCCAGTTTCCATTTCCGTCACGTCTCCGGTAGCCCAACTCTCTGCAGACGAGCTACACTGCCTGTGGATTTCCACATGGCGCGCATTGATCAAAGCCAGTCAGGTGGCAAAAAGGTATGCCGATCAGCGACGAAGACCATACCCACCTCTGAGGCCGGGTCAAAAGGTATGGCTGAGCACCCAGTTCATCCGCCTGAAGCTGCCATCAGCGCGATTGGCCCCTCGATTTACTGGGCCATTTCCCATCATTCGACAGGTTGGTACGGTATCAAATCAGCTTCGTCTACCGCCTTCACTCAAGATACACAACACGTTCCATGTCTCCCTCTTGAAGCCCCTGGTATTATCTTGGTCTTCCAGTAGCCTCCGACTCCCCAACCTATCGCCTCCGAAGACGACCTCACCTATCAGGTCCGAGAGGTGTTGGACGTGCGGAAGCATAGAAAGAAATGGGAGTATCTGCTCGCCTGGGAGGGGTTCGGCCGCGAAGAAAACACTTGGGAGCCGTTGGCCAACATACTAGACCGGGGCTTACTTGAGCAATTCCACAGAGACCATCCATCTAAACCCAGGCCTCCAGGGAGGTGCCCTAAAGAGGGGGCTACTGTTGTGTTCCATGGCCGTGGACAACCGTGGTCACGCCCCCCTATCTGACCACGACGGCAACCAGCCACGGCAGCGTCGGGAGAGAAGCCTATGGTCTGGTGCCCGTTGTTCCCGCGCATTGGCGCGGGCCTCTTGGTTGAGCACGGGGCTGGGAACCGTCCCTGCTCCTCCCGCGCAGCATCAGGCAGCTTCTCCTCCGCGGCCGAAATCCAGCAGCCATCTTAGGCATGAGGCCGTGCCTCCTCACCAGATTTAAAGGGACCTGGTCCCTTTAACTACCTACAGCTGTTTCCAATGAGCCAGAGCAGAGGAAGTATAAAAGGAGGCTTCCTCTGCTCATTCCTTGACTTGGCAACTTTCGGGTTAGTCGAGTCTGCTTGCTTCGGTGAGTCTTCGGACCCTTGCTTCTTGGTTCCTGACTTCGGACTGGCAAGCGGTGATTCCTGGTGTGTGACTTTGGATTGGCAAGCGGCGATCCCTTGGTGTGTGACCTTGGACTGGTAAGCGATGACCCTCTGGCACTTGACCTTGGACTTCTTCTGGACCATCGTCTCCAAGGGCCCACCTAAATCCAGCTGCCCGGGACCCTACGGGCTCCTCCCAGGGGGGACCGCGGGCTTCTAGTGGCGAAGACTCAGTTGTCTCCTCGACGTCACGACTCCTCGTCTGCCTCCACAGTCACCTCAGTCTCCAGTGCCGAGGGTCAGCTGCTCGCATCTTCTGTTCTGCCTCGCACCCGATGGGAGAACCTACGAATCCACCTCCTAAGGTATACCATCCTCCCATCAGGCCAAGGTTTCACAAGCCTGAGCATAACAAATAGTTCAATAGACTTAATAAAATACCTTTCCTCATAGTAATCAAGACAGTTTACTGGATCCCATATGGTATTAGCCTTATGGTAAAGTGCATTGGGTGTGTGGACTTGGCCCACAAAAAGCCAGGAATAAACTGAACTACAATTACAAGATATTAAGCCTTCCATATCATAATTGCCAGCACTCAACCTATGAAAAAGCCATACTGCAAATATTACATCAGGCCCTAAACACCAATTCACCACCTATTAGGAAAACAGATTAAAGCCAGGTTGTTGTAAATCCCTACACAGAAACTACATGCTAGCAGAATACCTAAAGCCTCAGTCACACAAGCAGAACACAGACTCTCACCAAATACAGAATAAAGAGATCATAAAATATAAATTGAAATGTGCAGACAAAAACTGAACTGGAAATCACAAGAAGCTAAACTCTGTAAGCAATGCAAACACAATCAAAAAATAAAAAACATTAAACATACCAATAAAAAGAATATCAAATCTGCTGATAAATTCAGCCAATTAAAAATATGTACAAAAATGTTTAAAATATTACCAAATACTAATAAAATATTTCAGAACAGCAGATACATTACATCCAATAATTAAAACTTAGAAGGATAAAAAAAAAAATCTCCCACTTTCCATACCTGGGAACTTTGGATTTCCAGTCCTCCTGACATTGTTGTAGATTATAGGAGGGTGCACAGACTTTAACCTCTCACACACATATATTCAGCAGGTACTCTCTCACACGCACGAACCTACATACACATTTATTTATTTTATTTATTTAAAATCTTTTCTATATCGTCGTTAAGCTAGTTGGCGTCACAACGGTTCACAATAAGGCACATAATTTCAAACTTAAATGTGTTGAGTTATATTAAACAGGTGCCATCAAATACTGTAACATAGTTTCATATTAAATAGTATTCAGTGGTTGTGATAAGTCATGTCTATTTTAAATATATCAGCTGTAAGATAAATTAACACTTAAGTCTGTTGTCGCAATCTAATAGAGGTAAAGTAAAATAAAAATAAAAATATACACACACACACACCATTCGAGTAAGCTGATGTGTGTGTGTGTGTGAGTTCTTCGGACTGCATCATACAATTCCCTGGATTCTACTCTTCATTCCCTTTGTGGTATGCTTGCTTAAATAGCCATGTTTTTAAACTTTTTTTGAATGCTTTGATGTTTCTTTGTGTTCTGATTTCTAAAGGCATTGTGTTCCATATTATAGGTCCAGCCAGGGATAGGGCCCTATCCCTTACTTGAGTTAGTCTGGCTGTTTTTACTGAGGGAATAGTTAGTAGGGCTTTGTTTGCTGATCTCAAGTTTCTATTAGGTACGTGTACGTGAAGGGCTGTGTTCAGCCATTCTGCCTTTTCGTCGTGTATTAATTTATGTATGGTGCAAAGAGTCTTGTATTGAATTCTTTGTTCAATGGGTAGCCAGTGTAGTTCAATTAGGGTTTTGGTGATATGGTCTCTTTTACTTTTACCAGTTAAAATTCTTGCGGCTGTGTTTTGTAATACCTGTAGTGGTCTTATCGTGGTGTGGGGTAATCCTAGTAGAAGGGCATTACAGTAATCAGTGCTTGAAAAAATTAATGCTTGTAGTACTGACCGGAAGTCATTTGGTGTTAGTAGTGGTTTAAGTCTTCTGAGAGTCATAAGTTTGGCGTAACCTTCTCTTACTTTTAGAGATATATGTTGTTTCATACTTAGTTCCGTATCGATAATCACACCAAGGTTTCGTACTTTCTCTGCTAGTTGTATTTTTTGGTTGTTATTGATTGTGATTGGGTTTTGAATGATTGTGATGTTTTTTCGTTCAAGATGTAGGAATTCTGTTTTCTCTATGTTAAAAACTAATTCCATCTGGTTTAAGAGCTGTTTTATTATATCTAGATACATGTTGGCTAAGGTTAATGTTTCCTCAATTGAGTCATTAATTGGAAGTATTAATTGAATATTGTCAGCATATATGTAGTGTGAGATGCCCAGACCAGCTAGCAGGTGGCATAAAGGCAGCATGTATATGTTGAATAGTGTGGCAGATAGGGCTGATCCCTGTGGAACTCCTGTTTGAAGGTTTATTCTTTCTGACATTGTTTTTTTGATTTGTACTTGGAAATATCTGTCATTTAGGTATGATTTGAACCATTTGATTGTTGTGTTGCATAGACCTATTTCTTCTAATCTACGGCAGGGGAGAAGAAAAACAACCAATAAGGGCTGTATAACATAGTCTGGGTTAAAACAAATAAGCATGGGTGTAGCTTGCTTATTGCGGCGGTTACTACCCCTACTACCCCCTAACTAATCAAGCTAGATATTTCACTTGGATGCAGCTCCATCACTGCTCTCTACATTAATGGTGGGGGAGGAAGGGAAATAGAACCAAGAGCTAAAAGAAACAGATAAGTATGAGAGAAAAAATGTGTGAAGCTTGCTGGGCAGACTGGATGGGCCGTTTGGTCTTCTTCTGCCGTCATTTCTATGTTTCTATGTTTCTATGTTTCTATGTAATAGGATATCATGATTTACTGTATCAAATGCCGCTGATAGGTCCAGCATTACTAAAATGTAATGTTTACCCTTGTCGTAGCCTCTCATGATGTTGTCTGTTAGCGTAAGTAGTAGTGTTTCAGTGCTATAGTTTTTGCGAAATCCATGTTGTGATGGGTACAGAATATTGTTATCCTCTAAGTGTTCTGCTAATTGATTTTGTACGATTTTTTTCTATTAATTTAGCAATACACATATACATACACAAAAACCCTCTTATACACACAGACACACACCTCACCCCCACCACCCTCTTATACACACACACCCCCACCCCACCTCAATCCCCGGGACTCTGGGCTGCAGTCACCACACTGCCCCACTCTCTCTCCACCATGCTGCACTCTGTACTGCAGCCACCGCCCTGCCCCACGCTCTCTCTGCCATGCTGCACACTGCGCCGGCACTGCTGCGTGACCTTTCTTTTGCTGGCAGGGAGTTACCTTGCCATACATCATAAAGCCGTGCCGTCACGGGATGTTGAGACCTCTTTTGCTGGCAGGGAGAAACCCTTGCCAGCACGTCACAAAGCCACACCGCCACGGAACGCTGGGACCTATCTTTTGGTGGTAGGGAGTAGAAACCCTGCCAGGGTGAAGCACGAGTTAAGTCCATACCCAGGCCTGTTTCCTCGGTCCCAGTTGCTGGCGAGGAGGAACCTAAGCAATTAGGCCGCAGCCATCTGACATCCAAAGAGAGAAGAACACAGAAGAAATTAGGGCTGTGCATGTACTGTGGACAAGCTGGCCATGCTGTTCAAACATGCCCTATCTGTCCAGGAAACTGGCAGACCTAAGTCCTGCAGTAGGACTCTTCTTAGGTCTTACTGCTCCTTCTCCTCCGCTCTCTCTTCCTGTATCCTTGATCTGCGGACCCTTAGAGTACCAGACTCTTGCCCTAGTGGTCTCAGGGGCAGGAGGCAATTTCATTCTACAATGATTTGGTGGGGGTGGAAGGGAAATAGAACCAAAAAAGTTATTTAAAGGGACAAGAGTAACAGAAAAGTATGAAAAAAAAAAGTGTGAAAGCTTGCTGGGCAGACTGGATGGACCATTTGGTCTTCTTCTGCTGTCATTTCTATGTTTCTATGATTAATGGAGCACCTGCGGATCCCCACTACCACTATGAAGTCTCCACTACTTCTTTTGTCCATTCATGGAGAGCCCTTACCGGGTGAAGTAACCCAACTCACCGAACCAGTATGTCTACGGACCGGTGCTCTCCATTCTGAAACTATCTCCTTCTTTGGTTTAGAGAAGGCCATGCACCCTATAGTACTGGGATTACCGTGGCTGCAGGAGCATATGCCTCAATTCAGTTGGTCTACATAGGAATTGTCATGTTGGGGTCCAGACTGCCATGGTAAATGCCTGATGGAGGTCGCTCCTATACCCTGCATGTCAATCACCCCAGTAATGCCGGGGTTGCCGCCTCAATATGCATCTTTCCAAGATGTCTTTTCAAAAGAAGCTGCAGACGTACTACCGCCTCACAGACCCTATGACTGCACTATTAATCTGAAGCCTAACACTGAACCACCCAAGGGACGGGTGTACCCTCTCTCCATGGCAGAGAATAAAGCCATGTCCGAATATATTCAGGAAAACCTCCAAAAGGGCTTCATAAGACCCTCCAAGTCTCCTGCTGGTGCAGGCTTCTTCTTTGTGGGGAAGAAGGACGGAACATTGCGTCCATGTATAGATTACAGGGGTCTCAACGAGATAACAGTGAAAGATCGATATCCCCTGCCTCTGATCTCAGAGCTATTCGACAGACTACAGTGAGCCAAGATCTTCTCCAATCTTGATCTGAAAGGAGCCTACAACTTACTTCGCATTCGAGCTGGTGATAAGTGGAAAACAGCCTTCAGCACCCGGGATGGTCACTTTGAGTATTTAGTGATGCCCTTCAGCCTGTGCAACGCCCTGGCTGTCTTTCAAAATTTAATGAATGACATTTTCCGGGATCTCCTCTATAAGTGTGTCATTATATAGCTAGATGACATCTTGATATTCTCTCAAGACATGACCACTCATCTGGAGGATGTCAAAAGAGTACTGCAAAGACTCCGTGAGAACCATCTCTACGCCAAGCTATCCAAATGTGAATTCCACAAGGAATCAGTGCCTTTCTTGGGCTACATTGTTTCCAACCAAGGTTTTCAAATGGATCCACAGAAGCTGGAGAGCATCAAGAAATGGGCATAACCCACCGGTCTAAAGGCTCTCAGACGTTTCTTAGGTTTCACCAACTATCAAGAACTACTCCTCACTTACAGTTCCGCTTACAGCTATGACAGAGAAAGGTGCCAATGTTGCAAATTGGTCTCCGGAGGCAATAGCTGCATTCCAGAAATTAAAGGATGCCTTTTCGAGTAAGCCATGCCTCCGACATCCGGATCCCACCAAGCCCTCCATCATTGAGGTTGATGCCTCAGACGTTGCCGTAGGGGCCGTGCTAAGCCAGGTTGGTAATTCAAAGGTTCCACAACCATGCTCATTCTTCTCCCGTCGCTTCTCTCCAGCAGAGAAAAATTACGGAATAGGAGATAAAGAGCTCCTGGCTATAAAGATGGCATTTGAAGAATGGCGTCCTTGGCTCGAAGGAGTACAACATCAAGTCACTGTCTTTACAGACCATAAGAATCTGGAATACCTTCACTACGCACAGCCCCTAAATCATAGACAAGTGCGATGGTTGTCTATGATTTTGAATGATGGTTGAATCTGTTTTTCAACAGATTCAACTTTGTGCTAAAATACCGCCCTGGAGATAAGAATAGCAGAGCAGATGCCTTGTCTTGCTCATTCCTCTCAGAGGACATTCCAGAGAAAGCGCAACACATCATTGATCCAGAAAGGATTATTTTGGCAGCTACTCACGCAGTACCTGCAGGAAAGACCATCATACCCAAGAACCTCAGAAAGACGTTGTTAGCATGGTTTCACGACTCTAAACTGGCAGGACACCCTGGCCAATGCAGAACTCTGGCTAAGCTACAAAACTTTTATTGGTGGCCCACCATGAAGGAAGACACATTCTCCTACGTTGCTTCCTGCGCTAATTGTTCCAGACAGAAGACGCCACCCGGTCGTCCTTGGAGTTTGCTCCAACCCTTGCCAGTACCAGACGAACCATGGACACACATCGCCACAGACTTCGTGGTGGACTTACCACTTTCAGGAGGAAACAACACAATTTGGGTAACTGTAGATTGGTTCCCAAAGATGGCTCACTTTGTGGCTCTCCCTGGCTTACCCACTGGCATGGAGCTCGCCAAGCTCTTCATCAAGCACATCTTCCGCCTCCACGGCATGCCTAAGCACATAGTCTCCGATTGAGGAGCCCAATTCACAGCTAAGTTCTGGAAGGCACTATGCAAGAAGTTTGATATTTCTCTCGACTTCACCTCAGCATACCATCCACAATCTAACAGGCAAACAGAGAGAATGAACAGGACACTCAAGCAGTTCATTCGTGCCTACGTGAACACTCGCCAGAATGATTGGAGTGAACTGTTGCCCTAGGCTGAATTTGCCATCAATTCTCATCCACAACATCCACTGGATCAACACCATTCAAGTGGTTTACGGACGACTACCACTGCCACCACTGCCACTTCCATTATCAGTGTCGTCCCCGGCAGCTCAATCTACTGCAAAAGATATTCAACAACTTTGGACTCAGACAAAAGAGATGCTTCTTAAAGCAGGACTTCGAGCTAAAAGAGGATACGATGCTCACCATTGCAAGGCTCCAGAGTTCCAGCCTAGTGACAAAGTCTGGCTATCCACTAAGCACTTGAGATTTAAACTACCTTCAACTCGCTTCGCTCCTCGCTTCGTTGGACTATTTCCCATTCTCCGACAGCTAGGCAATCTCACCTATAGTCTGAAGCTACCATCTACATTGAAGATCCACAATGCGTTCCACGTCTCACTATTGAATCCATTGATCCTTAGTGAGTTCTCCAACAAGACACCAGAAGCTACACCTATAGCTGCAGAAGAAGACATTGAATACAAAGTAGACCTGTTCTTGATGTGAGAAAGAGAGGCAGAGTATGGGAATACCTCTTATCATGGGAAGGCTATGGATCTGAAGAAAACTCTTGGAATCCATTGGCTAATATGTGTTATGTTCTATGTAATCGCGCTCCTTGCAATAGTTCTGTTACATTGTAAACCGGTATGATCTGTATACTTTAAGGAATGTCGGTATATAAGAATTCTAAATAAATAAATAAAGAGATGCTACAAGACTTCCTTAGATTGCATCCTCAGAAACCAAGACCTGGTAGGAAACAGAGTGGATGCCCTTTGAAGGAGGGCACTGTTGCGTCCATCGGTGCTAGACGGCTTTGCCCCGTTTGCCTCACCTTATTCACGGCTCCTCCCACTTACCTAGGAAAGATGGCTACCGCCGCGTCTACAAGCCGACCTCTCCGGCGTCCCCGGAACGGCTATGGTGCAGTCTCCCACCATGCTCCTCCCAGTACCTACCAGGGTGCGCGCATGCGTGCTTCACCCACGTCTTTATTCCAACCTTGGCACGAACCTCAGGGGCGTTCCCCCTTGCTGACGTCACGCCATCCGGATATATAACCTCTTCTAATTTGCTAGCTCATTGAGTTAGCAAGGACTTGATTCGGACCTGTTCCTGGACTCGATCCATTCCTGTCTACACTACTCTGCCGCTTCCGTGCTGCCGCTGGAAGCTCTCTCTCTGCCCTACGGGGTAACTGCTAACCTGGGTACCCGCTCCTCGGGGGCCCTCTGCTTTATTTCAGGTGCCTTACAGGGAACAGGTACTCGCTTCTCGAGGGCCTGCTCTCACTGCCTCAGTGCCTGTACTTTCTTCTACAACCTGGTAGAATCGCATACTTACAGCAAACACCTAGTGAGTACTCTAACTCTTAGTCTATCTCATCCACAGTACTTCCTTGCTGGGAAACCTGCTTCAGAACCTTCCAATACCAAAGGGGTGAGAAGGGCTCCCTCTGCCGAGGTCCCTGAGACTGCAACTACCAGACTGCCTCACTACTGCCATCTCTGGTGGTACTCTTCAAGTTGTATAATAAAGAACTAACTGTGTTTGTGCATTCTGAGTCTAGCCTAGTACTGTGGCGCCTCACGGGGCTCCTCCCCGTGGGCATGGTCATCTACCACAGTACCCAAGGATCCACCCAAACACCGCTCAACCATAACAGTATGCTTCCAAGGAAGACAGCAAGAGCTACACAAGAAGCTCCTTACGGTGAGCTCCAGTTGCCTTCTCCAAAGAGCATACTCTTAGCTAACTCTTGGGGACATGGGCCTGTATGTGAGATGGGCACTAACTAGCTAGTGTTAACCTTCATATGCAGTCTGTGAAATAGATGTAGAAATGCTTGGTTAGAGGTGCAGTAGCTATGTATTCACTCTGTTGGAGGCCCAATAGGTTGCACAGCTATGCGAAGGTCATAGTGCAACTATAACAAACCATTGGCCTCTTCCATTATGAAGCTGTACCACCTCTGACCAAACAATGGCCTTCTCTCTGGCTCTGGCACCAAATGCTATCATGACATAAGTCTTTAGTCAGAGGGCTACTTGAAAAGGACATAAAGGCCTAGGTGTGTTTCATCTCTAGGGAGCATAAATGTGCAGCTGCAGGTGGCGTGTAGATTCTAAAGCTTGTTTTATCTTAAAGAAAGGAAGTTACACTAAGCATCCCACAAGACTTAACATTGGGCCCCTTACTTGGGTCCTCACTCCATTTAAAAGGCAATCTGGACAAAATACTTTTAAGTTTTCACACTAAACAAAATGTCTTCTACTTGCAGGCTGGTCTAACACCGTGTCAGCAGCTGTGTGTGATAACTGAGGAGGAGTGAGGAAGTTGTGTAAGTTAGAGAATCCCCACAGCCCAAGAGCAGATAGCTATGAGGCCTGCATATTGCTTGGGACCAGACAGATCTCCATAGACTGACTGCACCCCTCCCCCCCATGCTGACTTGGCATTTGAATCAGTATAGTATCTGTTCGCTAAGGATGATCGTTAGTGAACAAGTATTATAGAGATCCACACGCCAGGCCAGTTCGGGGGGGACAGCCAGTCTGTGGAGGTCTACCTGATCACAAGCAACAGCAGGCCTCATAGCTATCTGCTCTTGGACTGTGGGGATTCTCTAGCCTACACAACTTCCTCACTCCTCCTCAGTTGTCACACAGCTGCTGACACAGTGTTAGAGCAGCCTGTAAGTAGACAGAGTTGCCTAATGCAAAGGTTGTGTAGTAGACAAGTGATGTGGCAAAAATTGGCAGTTAAACCTGTCCCTTAAAATCAACAGCAGAAATGTGCCACCACTTCTATGTATGCACATAAAACATATTGAGCTGAAGATGGCAGCGTGAGCAGTTGTGGGGTTAGCCGCTCTAGAATTTAGTTCTACTTCGAAACAGGATGTCGGCGAAAAGGAAGGGCAAGGTTTGAGTTTTCCCCCCCCCGAGCCGTCCCTACCTACTGCTCAGACGCGTATTACAAGCTACACAACAACTGCCTTAGTGGCGAAAACGGGCGACGAAATCCCCGCTTCGGTAGCTGGAGAGGGAGCTCCAGCACCGCTTGGGGAAGTCACTCTCAGTCCCCCGGATTGTCGACCTCCACTGGCGCCCGTGTCGCGGGTAGACCTCCAGCAAGTGGCGCCTCCCGATGACATCACTCATTCCCCGGATGGGGGACGCCGAGACCGGGAGGCAGTGCTGCCCTCGAGACTCTCCTCAAGCCTGCTAGGAACAGCAGTGACGCCGGGCTTGGAAGACTTGGAGCCTTCCCTGTCTCCTGGTGACCCGAGTGAGGAACGACAGAGGCTGCTGAAAGTTTTGACGGTGGATTCTTCAGGGTCGTCGAGGGAACGGGAAAGGGGTGAGTTTTTTATCCCCCCTAAACCGGCAACGGTGACTCTGGATGTTCTGTGGGAACTAATGGCCAGCATTGGTCAATTTGTGAAAGAAGCAGACACCAGATACAAGAAAGTGGAAGCTGAAATGCATTCCCTGACTCTTAAAACGGAAGGTCATATTAAAGATGTTGGAAAAAGGCTAACAGACATTGAGAAAACATCTATACAAGTTCAAACAGTGAATGTTAAAATGATTAAAGATCTGGGATATCAGTCAAAGAGACTGGAATCATTGGAGAATTATAGTAGACATTTGAACTTAAGATTTCTGAACTTTCCGCGTGCTTTAGGGGAGGATGTACAAAGCACATTAAAAAAGTTTTTCCTTGAGAATTTAAAATTTGGAGAATCTAATCTACCAATAGTCAACAAAGCCTATTTTCTTACTAAGATTGAAAGGAGAATCATTGAAAACCAATTAGGTCTCTTAGATAATCTTACACAATTTATAGAAAGTTCTGCCATTGAGATAATGGGCAGGGGTACTTTATTAGTATCATTTGTCATGGAAAAGAATATCAGTAACGTTATGAAGGCATACTTTCAAAATGCTGCAGAAAATTTCTATGGTCAATTGGTCAAGATTTTCCCTGACTTTTCTAGACCTACCCAATTAAGAAGGCAGGAATTTATTAAACTAAGACCACAAGTAGTGGCCTTAGGGTATACGTTTTTATTGAGATATCCTTGCAGGTGTCTCATTAAAGGTAAAGGTGAAAATTTTGCATTTACAGCAGTAGAACAACTTAAATCTTTCTTAAATGCAAGAAGCGTGGCTTTAGTTCCACGGCAAGAAACTTAGGCAATCATTATGGATCGAAGATATGCCACACTTCCACCAGGCCAACCGTCCTACCAGAAACTCCCTTGCGGGCACCCTCCACACCCCTTCACTCAAAATTGCTCACCTCACAAACACCAGAGCGAGAGCCTTCTCCATCGCCGGCCCCACCCTTTGGAACTCCCTCCCCACCGAGCTCCGACTAGAACCCTCACTTAATCAATTCAAAAAAGGAATCAAGACCTGGTTATTTAAACAGGCCTATCCCAACGCCTCTCAACCCTAGCATTTGACTTCTCCACAACACTCATTATTTCCCTCTCCCTAGTACAGTGTCCCCCCGCCCTCCTTCACACCCTCCCTCCCTCACCACCCCATCCATTTTATGGCTTCCTGATATTCAGTCACCACCTCTCCTTCCCATCGCCACCCCCTGCCCCCTTGTACAGTTCCTACCCCACCCCGCCTCCCCTATGCGCTTCATCCCCCACCCCCGCGCTACCCCCCACTTTGTCGTCTCTTGTATATAATTAATTTATGTCCAACCTGGTTAACCACATGTAATCTCATTTAATAACTGTGGCGCCCGTTGGCTCTACAGCAAAGTTGTCACCTTTTAACTTCCTATCCTTCCTCCATCTATCATTGTAATTTCCTTTCTCAGTTGTCTGTAAACCGACATGATGTTTTTTTTTACGAATGCCGGTATATAAAAGTTATAAATAAATAAATAAAAATAAATAAATAAATCATTAAAGTTATACACCACTAAAAAACGTTAAGCCAGTTTCTATTTGTTAGATATTGTTAGTATCTCCCTTTAAAGTTTCTGGCCATGCTCTCAATTTTTGTTTCCTGAGATAGCATATATGTTGAGATTGGGAAAATATGAAAATGAATGTTTAATTTCTTTAATTTCTATATGCTTATCTGTATTTTCATTTTCCTGTAAAGTATAATTTATGTATACTTTGAAAACTTAATAAAGTGTGAATATAAAAAAAAAACCAACATATTGAGCTACATATGGCAGAATGTTTGGAGGCCTAACCTGGCAGCTTAGACGTATGGCAGAGTAAGTCTCAAATGATGTAGCCTGGTGTGGCAACCACTATGTTGCGTGTGTAGGAATTGTTCTCAGAAAGGAGGGTAAGTAGGCCACTGTCTCGAAAAAGGGAACCTCTAATAGGGGTGCTGACATTTTGCCTACGTAGGTACAACAGGGTTCATCTGTGTTTGGGTGCATGCAACCCCAAAGAGATATGCTAGCTTGCAATGAACTGTGAGCAATTTTTGACAGGCACTTTACTAAAACCTATAACTTAAGACCTGCTAGGTGAGCAATCTGAAGTCAGCACTGACTCTGAAGCAGTTGAGGCAGTGCTGCCAGCATGTCTTTGCAGGCCCATGTGACAGAAAGCATCCCAAGCACAGGTCATAACTTCACAGGCACACGGTTGTCATCTTTCGGATGGGGTTGTAAAATGGCAACTCTGTGAATGATACTTTAAACTGTCAGCCTGTAGCTTTAGGCTGTGCCTTTAAGCTTCAGAGCTACTTGTGATTTATAGGATTTCGAGAGCTGTTGCTCTCCAAATTCAAGGCCCAGCTGGAGTTCCATCAGATGTAGGGCACTATCTCACCCACATGTGACGGCTAGGACAGGGTCCTAGGGGATAGCCTGTCAAGCAAAACGCCGGAAGCTAGGCCAAGCTATTTAAGCTATGTGGGCACTCCTACACAAACACTATTGCAACACATGCATCTTTTAGACTCACTATCAGTCAGAAAACATTAGGCCAGCCACATGTATTTGGTGTTATCTTTACTTTGACTACAATTTTTCCACTACGGTCTACTGCTGCATTGTCAAGATGAAGCATAACTTGGCATATGCGTTTTCTGTTACACACTGACACAGACAGAGGAGCAGTGAGTCAAAGAAAGATGATAGAAAGGAGAACGCTGCAAACACTCTATTGGCCTCCCTTCCATGGAAGGGGAAAGGTTAGTTGAGGCATAACAGGCAAAGTTGTATTCTATGAGGCTTTGCTAAAGCTGGCTGCCACTCAGCGTGGTGTCCTGGGCTTCTACGGGTGTACATGGGGGATCCGGAGGAAGTATCTCCATTGGGATCTAATAATGTAGAGTGAGATTATTGAATACACAGCAGAGCAGCACTATATTTGCTACTCTGGGTGGGGAATACATTAAAGCTCCACCAGTTTTGTCTAAACCGCGAAATCTACTTTTGAGAACTCCAAAGGTGCGTTCTAGACACAGCGGGTAGAACATAAGGCCTCATTGTATCTCGTCTCTGCCGGTGTGTTGGGAATAGCAAGAGGGATGAGAAGCCATGCCCTGCAACTGTATCCTGGATTTCTTGTGGCAAAGACAGAATGGAGCCATCATTCAAACTCTGTCACTTTGAGATATGACTGGCAACCCACAGCATGCTATAAGACAGTGGAACCTATCCTCTAGCTTAGCATGAGCTTAAAAGTCTATTTCCCTACCTAAGTCCATGCCACCTTTTTCAGTGACACTAAACGAACATTATAGCACTAGATGAATCAGGATCTGATCTTACAGACTAGGAAAATACATTTTTATTTATTTATTTTTTAACTTTTATATACCGACATTCTTGCATTAAATGCAAATCATGCCGGTTTACAGTGAAACAGAAAAAGCAGGAAAAAATTCCTTAGTCGAATACATCTGGGGATTCCACCAAATATGTGGCAGCCCCTCACAACCAAGCCATTTGTTGTAAACATATAGCCAGAGAGGGAAGAGAGAAAGAAACATTTCTCTTACCCAGGGCTGGTGCTAGCTTTTTTGCTGCTCTGTGCGAACAATTACTGTGCTGCCTCCCTCCCTTGCCATTCATTCATTCTCTATCTTGGTCCACCAAAAATACACCCAGCTCCCTACAGTGATACAAACTTTAAAAACTGGCACCATCACCCCCCCCCCCCCCCCCAGGACCCATGGCTGGTACAAGTGTATGAGGTGCCCCAGGAGAACCTTATAGCCTTGCACAATGCCCCCTGCCCCATTCCACACACAGAATTAAGAGTTATGCATTTATATTTTACATTAAAATTATCAAAGTACAGTATTCTGAGGTAAAAACATCACTTACATTATATTTACATGCACTGCTGTGATGTCAACCATAAATCCCTGCAAAAAAAGACATTTGGAACCCATATGGTATTAGGCCTATTGTGATGTGTGTTGGGTGTGGATTTGAGCCTCCAAAAGCCCTAAAACACTAATACACTTCCTACTAGGAGAATGCCTCACCTCAATCACACAAGCAGAACATAAACAAGCCCTCACCAAATACAGAATACAGCAACCATAAAGTAGAAATACAAATGCACAGACAAAAACGAAACTGGAAACTGCAATAAGCCAGACTCTCTATGCAGTGCAACAGTGAAAAAATAGAACCATCACCACTCCTCAAATATCAAACAATAAAATCAAGAAATAAAATAAATACACAATCATAATACTAAAAACATACTAATATTATTTCAAAAAAAGCTGATGAATAAAAGATCAAATAATTAAAAACTCAAAGACAAGTTTTTTTAAATGCCCCAAACACCAATAAAATATTTCAAAATAGCAGACGCATAAAATACACCTGAAAAATAATACTAAGAAGGATTTTAAAAATTCATGCTCTCCATACCTGGTAACTTTGATTTCCAGTCACCCTGAGATTGCCATGGATTAGTGGGAGAGGGATGCACAAACTTTCTCCTCTCTTACTTATTTATATATATATATATATATATATATATATATATATATATATATATATACACATATACATACACACACACACACAGAGGCTCATACACACATATGCTCCCTCTCAGACAAACCCACAGGCATCTCCAGCTCTTTTTTGGTTGGGATCTACCAGCAGCATCAGGCCCTCAACTTCATTTCAGCTGCTGGCAGGTTAGAATCCATCCGCAGACCCATTCTCCCTCTCTTTCACACACACACACATAAAACCCAGACAGCTTGCATTTTCTCTCTCTCACACACCCACAAACCCGGCAGGCTCCCATTCTCTATCTCTCTCTTACACACACACACACACACACCCCCAGACAAGCTCCCATTTACACCCACACCCCCCAGGCAGGCTCGCATTCACCTCCACCCAAATTCCACTCACACACATACTCCCTGCCCATCCCAGGAAGGCTCCCATGCATGCATGTGTGCGCTCACACACACACACACACACACTTCCCCACCCATCCCAGGCAATCTCCCAATCATTAAAAATTAAAAAATGATTTTTTTTACCTTGCTGTCTGATCTTAGTTTTCTAATTGGTTGGTCAAAGGCTTTTTTTTCCACCTTCCCTTTCTTGGTCTTTTGTCAATTCCTTTTACAGGGTCTCTTTTTTTTTCTGTTCTCTCTCTCTCTCACACATACACAGGCTCTCTCATTCACATGCAGTCACACACACACACACACACATACACACAGCCCTCACTCTAAAATGCTTTTTCTTTCAAATGCTGTCTCACTCATACACACAAACTCTCACTCCCACATGCTGTCTCACACAAACACACAGGCTCTATCACTCTCACATGCTGTCTCACACAAAAACAGGCTCTCATTCTCGCATGCTGTCTCTCTCACACACACAGAGGCTCTCATATGTTGTCTCTCCGATTATACAAGCTCTCACTCCCACACACAGTCTCAATTCTCTCTCACACACTCAGTCTCTCAACTCACTCTCTCACACTCACACACACACATACACATTTTACAGGGCCTCAGCCTCTCTCTCACCTCTGAGCTTCCACTTCACGGATCACTGCAGGATGGGCTCCGCGGTGTCCCTGATCTTCTCGGGCTGCTGCAAGATGGGATCTGCAGCGGCCCTGCTACTGAGCTTCTTCTGCTCAGGCTGCCGCAAGGTGGGATGCGCGGCGGCCCTGTTGCCGGGCTTTTTCTCGGGTGGCCGTGTAATATGGCAGCCCTGACACTAATGCTGCTCTTCTTCTGCAGCAGCTGCAATGCTCCTCCTTCTTTCTGCCTGTGCGGCTCCAGCAACATTTTTCTTCCGGGGCCACACAGACCCGAGCTCAACGGTGGCACCAAGGGCCTCCACGTCTTCCGCTGCCAGTGGTAACGGGTCCACCAGTGGCAACACAGGCCTCTTCCAGCTCCCATCACCGCCCCACCACGTGTGCCACCCTGTGCAATTGCTTTTACCTATGAACCAACCGTTATGTTAGAGGCCGTCTTAAACATTTTCAGAGGCCTGATTGCCTAAGTATAAAGAAATTGTGCACAGTACCTGGCCACCACATCAAGGATGTGCAGTCAAATGACACAGACCACTTGAACGTTGAGGGAGTGGAAGAGCTTTCTGTTGTGGAAGATCTCCTCCCTGTCACGGGATGGGATGATAGCTACATGAGTGCAGTCAATAGTTCCCAGAACATTGGGAAAGTGAGCTATGGCATAAAAGCCTCTCTTTAATTCCATCAAGTCCTGTTTATCCTGAGGAAATTTGATGTAGCGATTAATGCGGTCAGATATAGCTGTTATGACCTGGCCAAGTGGTTTGGGACATTCTCCCGACGACCCCAGCTGTAGCCTGGAAGCAACCGGATGCCTGGAAATATATGGTGGCCAATAATTTGGTGAGCCCTGATATAGCGTGGGACCTTTTTGTGACTGGATCCAGATCCTCTCGAATTTCTTCATATAATTCCAGGATAACCTGAGAGCTGAAGCAATACCTTCTAATCACTTCATCTTCTGGCATGCCCAGCTGTTGGAGTTATTTTTTACTTTTTCTGAGGATGTATGTAGAGGGTAGGCCGTATGGATTCAGAATTCTCACCCAAACACAGACTAGTTTGAAGGCCACACGCCAACCTCTGAGTGAACTCCTATTTACTGTCTTGCACTGTGAAATGTTTACGAATAGGCAAGAGTCTGTTTATTTAGTTATTCCACTAGGTCTATGATGAGAAAGCCTGAGAGAGAAAATGAAGGCCACAGCTGTGCCCAAAATTTGATAAGAAACCACAGGGAGGGAACACCACTGTTTTCCACAAGCATGTGTAGTGTATAAGGAGAGAAAGCAAGAGAGAGAGAGAGAAAGAGAGAGAGGGGAAAGAGCTCAGGACGTGATGGTACAGCCTGATCCTTTGGAAACGTAAGCTTTTTATATCTATGTAGCAATTGTTAGTATCTACCATTACTTCTTCTGTGTAATCTGATTTTATTTGTTCTGTCCTCCTATTGCTCAAATAAATTCACTTTCCTAAATACCTGATGTACTGAATCAAAATTTGTGTGTGGCTCTGTGTCTTGGGAATAAGCTCCTGAGTTCAAGTCCCCAGGTATAATCCCAGAAATTGTGTTTGTTTATATGGGATAATCCCCTCAGGCAGCCCCAGTGTAAACCTCAGTGAAATTAGCTCCCCCCAGGTCAGAACCCCTGGGCAGGATACCAGTGTGCACGGTCTGAACCTGTAACAAAATTGGCAATGAAGATGCTGGATTCCAGGTGAAAGGTTTATATGAGTCTTTAATTTATGTGCCTGTGTACGTCTTGATCTTTTTGTGTGAAGGGCAGATTTCTTTATTTTCAGACCATCTAGTTTGTGTTAAGAATTTTTCTTGTAATCTGCAGAAAACAGGATAGGGCATAATGAAACCTATTGAGTACAGAATATTGTGTGTATTTAACTTTAGCATGATGTGATCACAGAAGGTGTCATTTGTTATCAATGCCACAATGCCCCAAAATAAGAATAAATAGAGCATAGCCTTAATATGGCTACTGTTAGATATTACAAGTACTTGGTCATACCTCCTCAAGATCTTGACAGATAAATTGAAACAAGAAAACTATAATAAATTAATGCAGGAGAACAGTTGGCAGAAGATAGACAATGCAATAAGAACATAAGAAATTGCCATGCTGGGTCAGACCAAGGGTCCATCAAGCCCAGCATCCTGTTTCCAACAGAGGCCAAACTAGGCCACAAGAACCTGGCAAGTACCCAAACACCAAGAAGATCCCATGCTACTGATGCCAGTAATAGCAGAGGCCATTCCCCAAGTCAACTTGATTAATAGCAGTTAATGGACTTCTCCTCCAAGAACTTATCCAAACCTTTTTTAAACCCAGCCAAACTAACTTCACTAACCACATCCTCTGGCAACACATTCCAGAGCTTAATTGTGTGTTGAATGAAAAATAATTTTCTCCAATTAGTCTTAAATGTGCTACTTGCTAACTTCATGGATTGCCCCCCCTAGTCCTTCTATTATCCAAAAGTGCAAATAATCGATTCACTTCTACTTGTTCATGACCTCTCATGATTTCAAAGACCTCTATCATATCCTCAGCCATATCTTCTCCAAGCTTCAGCCTTTCCTCATAGGGGAGCTGTTCCATCCCCTTTATCATTTTAGTTGCCCTTCTCTGTACCTTCTCCTTCACAACTATATCTTTTTTGAGATGCGGCGACCAGAATTGTACACAGTATTCAAGGTGTGGTCTCACAATGGAGCGGTACAAAGGCATTATGACATTTTACGTTTTATTAACCATTCCCTTCCTAATAATTCCTAACATTTTGTTTGCTTTTTTGACTGCTGCAGCACACTGAGCAGACGATTTTAAAGTATTATCCACTATGATGCTTAGATCTTTTTCCTGGGTGGTAGCTCCTAATATGGAACCTAACATCATGAAACTACAGTGTTATGCGTGCCGTCCACGGCAGACCCGCAGCACAGCCCTCTCACCTTTCTGCAGTGACTCCAACTCCTGGTTCCTTCCCTGGTGCCTCCGGCTCAGCTAGAGTACCTAGCGTTCCAGGTCCAGCCACCACTTCTATTGCTCCATGTCGGGCATCTCCGCATGGCGCGCAGAGAGACGCTGCTACTCGGCACCACGCCCCTCCCTAGTTGCTCGCACGCGCATCTCTAATAATAAAAACTTTTAAAAATATATCTGAAGCAAGAAAACTGTGAAGGAGTCGGTTGGACCATTAGATGACCGAGGGGTTAAAGGGGCTCTTAGGGAAGATAAGGCCATTGCAGAAAGACTAAATTAATTCTTTGCTTCCATGTTTACTAATGAGGATGTTGGGGAGATACCAGTTCCGGAGATGGTTTTCAGGGGTGATGAATCAGACGAACTGAACCAAATCACTGTGAACCTGGAAGATGTAGTAGGCCAGATTGATAAACTAAAGAGTAGCAAATCACCTGGACCGGATGGTATGCATCCTAGGTTACTGAAGGAACTAAAAAATGAAATTTCTGATCTATTAGTTAAAATTTGTAACCTATCATTAAAATCATCCATTGTACCTGAAGACTGGAGGGTGGCCAATGTAACCCCAATATTTAAAAAAGGCTCCAGGGGTGATCCGGGTAACTATAGACCAGTGAGCCTGACTTCAGTGCCGGGAAAAATAGTGGAAACTATTCTCAAGATCAAAATCGTAGCGCATATAGAAAGACATGGTTTAATTGAACACAGTCAACAAGGATTGTGCCTAACAAATCTGCTTCATTTTTTTGAAGGGGTTAATAAACATGTGGATAAAGGTGAACTGGTAGATGTAGTATATTTGGATTTTCAGAAGGCGTTTGACAAAGTCCCTCATGAGAGGCTTCTACGAAAACTAAAAAGTCATGGGATAGGAGGCAATGTCCTTTTGTGGATTACAAACTGGTTAAAAGACAGGAAACAGAGAATAGGATTAAATGGTCAATTTTCTCAGTGGAAAAGGGTAAACAGTGGAGTGCCTCATGGATCTGTACTTGGACCGGTGCTTTTCAATATATATATAAATGATCTGGAAAGGAATACGACGAGTGAGGTTATCAAAGTTGCGGATGATACAAAATTATTCAGAGTAGTTAAATCACAAGTAGACTGTGATACATTACAGGAGGACCTTGCAAGACTAGAAGATTGGGCATCCAAATGGCAGATGAAATTTAATGTGAACAAGTGCAAGGTGTTGCATAAAGGGAAAAATAATAGGGATGTGAATCGGGCTTCGGACAATTGAAAGTATCAAAATGGCACCGAATGCCCTTTGCCCTTACCATGGCCGGCCCCTGTCACATGGTAGGAGCACTGGCTGGCCCGCGCCATTTTTAAAGATGGCAAAGGCTATCGGCACCATTTTTATTAGTGGCAGCCGATGGCCCGAGAGCGGGAGATCGCTCCCAGGACCCCCACTGGACCACCAGGTTCCTGTAAAATGTTTTGGGGGGGGGGTCGGGAGGGTGGAGGAAGCTAAGGGATTAGTTTTAAAGGGTCGGGGTGGGTTTTTTGTTTATCGGCTTGGGCGCAGCCGATAAACAAAACCGCGATCGGGCCGGACGAAAAAAACCCCACGATGTGAATCGGATCCGGAATCCGAACCAATTCCGGTTTCGATTCACTTCTCTAAAATATAACCCTTGCTGTAGTTACACGATGTTAGGCTCCATATTGGGAGCTACCACTCAGGAAAAAGATCTAGGCATCATAGTGGATAATACTTTAAAATCGTCGGCTCAGTGTGCTGCAGCAATCAAAAAAGCAAACAGAATATTAGGAATTATTAGGAAGGGAATGGTTAATAAAACAGCAAATGTCATAATGCCTGTATATCGCTCCATGGTGAGACCACACCTTGAATACTGTGTACAATTCTGTTCGCCGGATCTCAAAAAAGATATAGTTGTGATGGAGAAGGTACAGAGAAGGGCAACCAAAATGGTAAAGGGGATGGAACAGCTCCCCTATGAGGAAAGGCTGAAGAGGTTAGGGCTGTTCAGCTTGGAGAAGAGACGGCTGAGGGGGGATATGATAGAGGTCTTTAAGATCATGAGAGGTCTTGAATGAGTAGATGTGACTCGGTTATTTACACTTTCGAATAATAGAAGTTCCATGAAGTTATCAAGTAGCACATTTAAGACTAATCGGAGAAAATTCTTTTTCACTCAACGCACAATAAAGCTCTGGAATTTGTTGCCAGAGGATGTGGTTAGTGAAATTAGTGTAGCTGGGTTTAAAAAAGGTTTGGATAAGCTCTTGGAGGAGAAGTCCATTAACTGCTATTAATCAAGTTGACTTAGGGAATAGCCATTGCTTTTAATTGCATCAGTAGCATGGGATCTTCTTAGTGTTTGGGTAATTGCCAGGTTCTTGTGGCCTGGTTTGGCCTCTGTTGAAAACAGGATGCTGGGCTTGATGGACCCTTGGTCTAACCCAGCATGGCAATTTCTTATGTTCTTATGTTCTTATGTAGGGCCCGCGGCGGGAACTGAGCCACAGCCCCGGATGATGACGTCATCGGAGCTTCACTATTTAAGCGCAGGCTCTGCTCCCCAGCTTTGCCTTTGCAACAGGTCTCCTCACTGGTCGAGTACTCGTTGCCTCCTGAGAGATTCGTCTCACTCCCGTGTTCCTGTTCCTCGCTGTTGCTGGTTCCTTACTCCTTGTTCCTACGTTCCTGCCTTACACCTTTCCTCAGATTGCCTACACGGACTTTGACCTTGCTTTGCCTGACCACGCCGTTGACTCTCTCTAAGCCCAGATCTTTGCTTCGCCTGACCACGTCATTGCTTCTCTCCAGACCTGGACCTCTGCATTGCCTGACTACGCCGTTGACTCTCTCCAGACCCAGACCTCTGCATTGCCTGACTACGCCATTGACTCTCTCCAAACCCAGACCTCTGCATTGCCTGACTACGTTGTTGCCTCTCTCCAGACCCAGACCTCAGCATCGTTTGACTTTGCTTGACTATCTCCGTGATTAGACTTCAGCCTTGCTTGCCACTGCTTCCTAATTGCCGCCTGCCCTTACTCAAGCCTGTTCCTCGACGCCTCTTCAGCCTACTTCCTGGACTTGGTCTATTCAGGCTTCGGCCTGCTCTTGCTCAGGTGCCCCCTGTCTGCCTACGTTCCTTTGGTGCCTGAGTCTTCAGGACACTACCTTATCCAGTGTAAGACTGTACCATCTCCCTTCTGCTGTCTCTGGGCTGATCATCAATCTCCTCATCGACTACACACAGAGGCTCACCTAAGTCCAGCTGGCCCCAGCACCCAAAGGCTCGACCCGTGGGGAATGAGGGCTGGTATTGGTGAAGCTCCAGCTGGCCTCTGTTCATTGGCCCACTCCGCCTGCCGACGGTGGGGACCCATAGGTCCCTACCTACGGGTTGCGTCAACCCCACCTCGGCCCAAGGATCCATCTCCGGTGCAACAGGTTGCAAAGGCCATGGACTCAGCGGAGCCGTGTACCATCCAGGCCATCCCTGGCCTAGCATCCAAAGTTCAAGAACAGCAGCAGTTTCTCGAGGCACTGGCCTCCTCCATTGAGCGTCTCCATGCCTGGCTTGATGCCCTTACTAGCAATCCGGTTCCAGTACCGGCCCCTCCTCATCCACAGCCGTCATTTTCTATGCCTCGAGCCATGTTGGCCCTACAAGCGCCCCTGCACTTCAACAGTGACTCCAAGCTCTGCAAAGGGTTTATCAACCAGTGCTATATGCAGTTCGCTCTGCAGCCCTCCATCTTCCAGGACGACTTAACCAAGGTCACCTTTATCTTGTCTTGTCTTGAAGGGAAAGCGCTGGCCTAGGCTTCTCCCCTGTGGGAACGATCGGACTTCCTTCTAAGGGAGTTGTCTCGGTTTGTGGCTGTGATGATCCAGGGTGGCATGCTGTGGCAAGCACTAGTTTGTTACACCTTTGTCAAGGTCAAAGAAGTCTTTTTGACTATACTATTGAATTTCGGACTTTGACTTCTGAACTTGCTTGGCAGGAAGACTGCCTGCGAGCTATCTACCTGGATGGACTCTCCCTGCAGCTGAAGGATGAGCTGGCAGCATGGGAGCTCCTTTCCTCTCTTGAGGACCTTATAGACTTAACGGGCCGAATTGATCATCGTCTCCAAGAGCGTCACCGGGAGATTCAGATGCCCAAGAAGCCCTCTCGGGTTCGATCCCGTTCGCCACCAACCACCAGCCCTGCCTCCAGTAGGGTCCCTATTGTGGCCAAGACGGAAGAGCCCATGCAGCTGGGCCTTGGGCGACTGACCCCAGAAGAGCGCCTCCAGCAGAGACAAACCAGTCTGTGTGTGTATTGTGGAGCACCTGGCCACCATCTACAGACCTGCCCTATCCATCCGGGAAACTTCCTGGCCTAAGTTCAGTAGAGGTCCTGAACTTGGGCGCAACGTCTCCGGTCCCTCAGCTGATGTGGGATTCCCGGTCCTATCCAGTCCTTGCTCTGGTGGATTCCGGAGCAGAAGGTAATTTTATCCTCAAGGATCTAGTTCAACTCCTGGGTATAAAGACCCATCCTCTGGAGACCTCCCTGTGCATAGCTTCCATTTATGGGGAACCGTTACCCGGTCGAATATTCCTCACCACTGAGCCAGTTCAATTATGCACTGGCGCTCTCCACACGGAAGAAATTGAATTACTAGTACTGGAGAAATCCATTCATCCAGTGGTCTTAGGACTACCCTGGCTCCAACATCACTCTCCCCAATTCGATTGGGGTTTACTTCAACTGGTGGAATGGGGTTCCACCTGCCACCAGTCCTGTCTATGTAAAGTGGTACCGCCACCTGTGGTTCCTCTGACTGCCACTTCTTCAGGTATACCCGCTCCCTATGAGGATTTCGAAGACGTATTTTGCAAGCAAAAGCAGACCTTCTTCCTCTTCTTCAGAGGTTTGATTGTCCCATAGACCTCTTACCTAGGACCACGCCTCCCCGAGGTCATTCCTACCCTCTGTCTCTTCCCAAGACAAAGGCCATGACGGAGTACATTCAAGAAAATCTTGCGAAGGGATTCTTCCGCCCCTCTACGTCTGGTGAAGAGAACAATGAAGAGAGAAGAAGAAGGAGAGAGGATCATGCGGTCTAGGCTAGAGCCATATTCTGGAAACCCTGCAGATAATGTATATTTAGACTGCAGACAACACTCCTTGGATTGCCAGAGATTGATGTGGTGTGAAGGTATTGATTAAGCTCAAGAGCAATTATTATGCCTTTATGAGGACCTTCATAATGGCATAGACCCCTCATGGCTAACAGCCATGCTATACGCAGATTGGTGAAACTGCTTGGTACTATTCATTTTTTTTGGCACTGGAAATTTCCAAAATATAGTTGGCATAGTGGGCAGGATGGACCAGTCCCCTTTCTCGAGACACTTTGGTCAAGTACTAGGGGCAATGAGAAGATCATGAAGGAATACATCAATATGGAGCAGCAAGCGCAACTGCACAAGATAAGACGCATGTTTTATGACATTGCTTGAATGCCAAATGTGATCAGTGCTGTAGATTGAATACATATTGCTCTCACCTGCCCATCAGAGCAGAAGATGCATTCCACAGTAGAAAGCACTGCTACTCTATGAATGTCCAGGTCGAGTGTGATGCACATCTTAAGATTTTGAACATTGTGTCAAGATTTCTTAGGATCTGCCATGATTCGTACAATCTGTACACGAGTATGTACTGAACACAAAAGAGACAAAGGATATATTGTCTATCTGCAACCCATTATATAGCCTGCAGACTCCCAGTACCATGTGGGGGTGAAAGCATGGCTTTCAAAATGCATTTTCCAATATTAAAATCCATAAACCTGTAAACTTCAGCAATTTAACCAAAAAGAAGCATACTTTTGATACAAATGCACAATTTAGACACCTGATGCAATAAAGACAACTAATGCAATAAACTCCTGAATGCCACAAATGCACATTTTTCCCTCAGTGCGCTCTTTTTTAAGCCACTCCAATTACAATATAATTTGAATGCTTCATCGAACGCACAGGGGACGTGACTGCACTTACTTTAAGAAAATGGGCGCTCTGTTTCAGTGTGCATTTCCTGCAAGTATGTTATTGCATTGACCTGAGATATTGGTCTTCTGCATCCCAGGGAAGCTGGGCATGGGGATGCTCTGGATATAGTGTTCCCAGCCCCTGCTAGGGGGAAGGAGGTGTGGTCATCAACAAGAGTGACATCTTGGTGCATGCCTCCCAGTCTCAGAACTGTTGCTGCAATGACCAGACGGAATAGTGGGAGGATGAGTCTATTAACACAGGGGAAAAAGCCCCGGGTAGCTGTGAATGAGGTCTCATTGTTACGGCTATGGCTGCTGTGCAACTGCCTCACCACCAAGGGTCCCTCTAGAGCTGGTTCTCCTGACAGGCCCAGTCCATCTCCCTTGTTCACTCTATGTTCTGGTCTTCCCTTTATAACCCTGCATGACAGTTCCCTCGGTGCTTCGGCATCAAGCTTGCCTGGGCTCCCTGCTCTAGCCTTCCTTGCTTGCTGTGCCTATGGTCCTTGGACCCTGCTTTGCTTTACCTTGCCTTGCGCTGTGTGTGCCTTCGGGCCTTCTACCCTGCTTTGCCTTGCGCTGTGTGTGCCTTCGGGCCTTCTACCCTGCTTTGCCTTGCTTTGCGCTGTGTGTGCCTTCGGGCCTTCTACCCTGCTTTGCCTTGCCTTGCGCTGTGTGTACCTTCGGGCCTTCTGCCCTGCCTGGCCTTGCTTACTGCACGTGCGGTCCTCGGGCCCTCTGCCCTGCCGTGTGAGTGAGGCCTTCGGGCCCTCTGCTCTGCCGTGTGTGTGTGTGAGGCCTTCGGGCTCTCAGCCCTGTGTCCGTGTGTGGCCTACGGGCCCTCTGCCCTGCCGTGTGTGTCCGTGTGTAGCCTTTGGGCCCTCTGCCCTGTGTCCGTGTGTGGCCTTCGGGTCCTCTGCCCTGTGTCCGTGTGTGGCCTTCGGGCCCTCTGCCCTGTGTCCATGTGTGGCCTACGGGCCCTCTGCCCTGCCGTGTGTGTCCGTGTGTAGCCTTTGGGCCCTCTGCCCTGTGTCCGTGTGTGGCCTTCGGGCCCTCTGCCCTGTGTCCGTGTGTGGCCTACGGGCCCTCTGCCCTGTGTCCATGTGTGGCCTACGGGCCCTCTGCCCTGCCGTGTGTGCGTGTGTGGCCTTCGGGCTCTCTGCTCTGCCGTACGTGTGTGTGTGGCCTTCGGGCTCTTTGCCTTAATACTAGGTACCCTGACCCAGCCTGGACTCTGACACTGTTACCTGCCGCCTGCCCTGTCTCAGCCTGGACTCTGACACTGTTACCTGCCGCCTGCCCTGACTCAGTCTGGACTCTGACACTGTTACCTGCCACCTGCCCTGACCCAGCCTGGACTCTGACACTGTTTCCAGCCATCCCTGTCTCTCTCCACCTGGAGCCACCCTTCTGGGTGGGGTTCACAACACCAGAACACAGCCCGAGCGTAACAGAATGCCGAAGCCATCAATTTCCAGGGGAAGAGATAGGTCTTTGTGCTAAATCGGTGAGTCAACTTTTTTTTTTTTCCCACTATTACAAAATGCCTCAGTCTTTAAGATTTTATATCTGTGCTCGTTGCCAGGCCTTAAACTATCCCAGTTACCAGGACTGTCTTAATTGTCAGCTCTCAGATCAAGAACACTGGGTATGTAGCAGTTGTCACAAGAGGAAAGTCTCTGTCTACCAGGAGTGTTTAAATTGTAGTACTTCTAGACCAGGATGGTGGACCTGCCCTTGCCTTCCGAGCCTTTTGCCTCCAGGCGAACCCTGCCCCCGCTGCAAAGCTAATGGGCCATCTGTTCCTCCAAAAAGCTCAGCTAATTCTACTACACTATATCATGCTTCTGGTCCTACTAAGAAGGTTTTCACTGTTGGCAGTTTGCAAACTAAGAATTCCAGTACATCTTTTCATAAAACATCTCACCAAGAAGTAAGGGATATTTCAGAAAAACTCAAGACTCACCTGGTTAAGAAGGCTTCTATAACTTCCACACTAGAACCTCAGAAATGAAAGCTGAGGGAAGTAATTAACTCTAGCAGGGCTCTGCTTCCCACAGCTGCTGTTGAGACACTAACGAGCACCTTCCCTAGACGTCCTAGAACTGCCTGAACCTTCTCTAAACTGCTCTTCCACAAACCAAAGCAGGAGCTTCAGACTCTGTCTCGAGGTATCAAGCTCATGGCAGTACAATCTTTGTCCTCC
Source organism: Rhinatrema bivittatum (assembly GCF_901001135.1). NCBI lineage: Eukaryota > Metazoa > Chordata > Amphibia > Gymnophiona > Rhinatrematidae > Rhinatrema > Rhinatrema bivittatum. Next base: position 219,545,924 of record NC_042619.1, read on the forward strand.
CTGCGCATTACTTCTAACCTTGTTGCTCTGCCATCCAAGCCTGCTGCATCACCCCAAGAGGGGCCCAAGCCTGCTGCATTACCCCGAGAGGGGTCTGAACCTGCTGCATCACCCCGAGAGGGGTCTGAACCTGTTGCATCACCCCAAGAGGGGTCCAAGCCTGCTGCATCACCCCTTCTGGGTGGTGTTCACAACACCAGAACACAGCCTGAGCATAACACTCATGGAGCCAGCATCCCAGGACTGGTTCAGAGTGAGCTAGAAGAAAAAGGAGAAAGGAGAAAATACGGGCCAATAAAAAAGAAGAAGAAAATGAAGGCAGAGATATATCTTTTCTATCCTGTAAAGTGTATTCTCACAGGACAAGCAGGATGGTTGTCCTCACAAATGGGTGACATCGAGGATGGAGCCCACCACGGAAAACTTCTGTCAAAGTTTAAACAGAACTTTGACTGGCCCCTACTGGGCATGCCCAGCAAGGCACTGACCCTGCAGCCAGCAGGGGTCTCCCTTCAGTCTTCTTTTTTCCGCGCAGCAGTTGCCACGCGGTGAAAGGAGCTCTCTAACCACGTTCCTGACAGGAATTTGGAAGTTAATTTCCTAAGAAAATTTGCCCCTCAGGGGTCTCCCTTCGACAAATTTTTAGTCATCTTACGGAACCCGGTAAGTTTTTTGCCTTTTTCCATCGACTACCGTCGAATTTGGCCCTTGAGGCCTGTTGGCACTTACCAATCCCCAGCCTAAATTTTGGCTTCAGGCCATGGCAACGGGGTTCCGCCGTTGTCCGGATTGTACCCGGACTATGTCCATCACAGACCCCCACAGGGTTTGTGTGATGTGTTTGGGTAGTGAGCATGATGTCCTGACTTGCACCAAATGTGCCTTAATGACACCCAAGGGTCGCAAAGCCAGGATGGAGAAGATGGGGCTCCTCTTCCATGCACCCACCCCAACGCCATCGATAGCATCGACGTCATCGGAACCGGCACCGTCGAAGTTGTACCATCATCGTCAACCCTCCGGTGACCGTCCGCCATCGATCGCTTCTCGGCCGTTGACTCCCGTCCCTTCCCCGGATGGGCGAGGGGATCGGAAGGAAAAGCACCGCTATCGACGGCACAAATCTCGGCCTGTCGAGGATCCACAGCCATCGACCTCTGCTCAAGCCGAGCCACCGACAAAGAAGCCGCGAACAGACCGGACACCCTCCACGTCTCGTTCGCAGGCATCGAGGAAACCCTCACCCTCCCGGGGTGCGGGGGCCGTGATCCCACCGGTTACGGTGGTCCCTCCGGCCCTGCCTCAGCCTCCCTCTCCCGTCGAGCCGGGTATGGTTACCCCTGGTCTCCAGGCAGAACTGGACCGGCTGGTCCAGGAGGCCATCGAGAAAGCGATGAAGAAATTGCAACCTCCATCGGCACCGTCTCCGGCATCGGTTCCAGTGCCGCCCCCGGCACCGACACCGGCACCGGCTTCACCACCGAGGAGGGAACCGACCACCGAGCCGTTGATACAAGCGCTAGCACCGCTACTGAGCCGCATGGAGGCGCTCATGACGGCCCTTCCATCGGTGATTCCAGTGCCATCGACAACACCACCGTCTCCGACTGGATTTTCATCGGCAGGAGAAACACCGTTCCGGATTCCCCCTTCCGGGGTGGTTCCATCGGTGCCTTCTGGTATATCTCCACCGATATATCCTTCGGTTCCATCCATTCCACGCCAGGCACCGATTCCATCGACAGCACTGAAGCCATCGATGCCATTTCTGGTTCCACCTACGGCACCGATTCCACCTCGGTTTCCATCGATGCCTTTAGAGCCTCAGCCAGGTCCATCAGGGTTACAAGCCCCACTTGATCCCTACGATACCTGGGGTGATGATGATGATACATCTTCTGACACGGATTTGCCTTCGCCTCCATCTCCTACAGAGAGTAGAAAAAGATCTCCTGAGGATCTATCTTTCATTAATTTTGTGAAAGAGATGTCAGAAGTTGTACCTTTTCAACTACAATCTGAAGCTGATGACAGACACCAGATGATGGAACTCCTTCAATTTCTGGATGCTCCAAAAATCATCGCTTCCATCCCTATACACCAGGTGTTTTTGGATCTGCTCAAGAAAAACTGGGAATCTCCTTCATCAGTGTCCCCAGTTAACAAAAAAGCTGACTCCACCTACCTTGTCCAGTCAGCACCAGGTTTCCAAAAACCTCAACTGGATCATCGCTCTGTTGTGGTTGAGTCCGCGCAGAAGAAGGCCAAGCGTCTTAAGCCACACTCTTCTACCCCACCTACCAGGGACAACAAGTTCCTAGATAGTGTTGGACGGAAAGTCTATCATGGAGCTATGTTGATTTCACGCATAGCTTCATATCAACTTTATATGACTCAGTACAACAGAGCCATCCTTAAGCAGATGCAAGACTATGCTGACACGTTACCAGACCAATACCAACCGCAGCTTCAAGCCCTTCTTCACAAGGGATTTGAGGCAGGGAAGCACGAGATTAGGACTGCCTACGACATATTCGATGCTTCCACAAAAGTTTCAGCCACAGCCATCTCAGCCAGACGTTGGGCTTGGTTAAAATCATCCAACCTTCGCCCAGAGGTTCAGGATCGTCTTGCTGATTTACCCTGCTGAGGCGATAATTTGTTTGGAGAGCAAATTCAGCAGATTGTGGCGGAGTTGAAAGACCACCATGAGACGTTGAAACAACTCTCATCTGTCCCACCTGAGCTGACCTCCAAGCAACCGCAAAAGAAAGACTCTAAGAAGTCATTCTTTCGACCACGCCGTTATTACCCTCCATCGGCCAGGCCTCGTCCAGCTCGATCCTCTACTAGGCCTCAGCCGCATCAGCCTAGGAAACAAAGGCCTACTGTAGCCCCTCCTCCTGGGCCTGCGGCTGGCCTTTGACTCCCCTGTAGGGAACACATGCCAAACCCCTCTTCCGGACATCCCTGTAGGAGGTCGACTGTACCATTTTCTACAACCTTGGTTGCAGATCACCTCAGATCAGTGGGTGCTAACAATTATCGCACAGGGTTACCACCTCAACTTCATAACTCTTCCGGCAGACTCCCCGCCTCTTCAAGCGTGGAGTCTATCCACCCATTTGGCTCAATTACAACAGGAAGTATCCCTTCTTCTGCAATCAAATGCTATAGAACCTGTTCCTCCCTCTCAACGAGGCAAGGGATTCTATTCCAGATACTTCCTAATACCAAAGAAATCGGGGGGACTACGTCCCATTTTGGACCTTCGAGCCCTCAACAAATACCTTCAAAAAGAGAAGTTCAAAATGGTAACCCTAGGCGCGCTGCTCCCTCTGCTACAAAAAGGGGATTGGCTGTGCTCTCTCGACCTCAAGGACGCTTATACCCACATTGCGATCACACAATCCCATCGCAAATATCTGCGGTTTCTAGTTGGCCACGACCATTATCAATACCGTGTCCTCCCTTTCGGTCTAGCTTCTGCCCCACGAGTCTTTACCAAATGTCTCGTAGTGGTAGCAGCATTCCTCAGGAAGGAAGGTGTCCACGTCTACCCATACCTGGACGATTGGCTAATCAGGGCCTCCACCCAACAGATAGCTCAATCCTCCCTAAAATTGACAATTCAAACACTCCTTTCCTTAGGGTTTCTCGTCAATTACGAGAAATCTTGCTTAGTCCCGTCTCAAACCTTATCCTTCATTGGGGCAGACTTGGACACCTTACAGGCAAAGGCTTACCTTCCTCTTCAGAGGGTCCACACCCTAATGTCCCTGGCTCGCCAGCTCCAGTCTCAGAACACTGCCACGGCTCGCCAGTTCCTCATTCTCCTAGGGCACATGGCATCCTCGGTTCAAGTCACTCCCATGACCCGACTAGCCATGAGAGTAACACAATGGACTCTACGACACCAATGGATTCAAGCTTTTCAGCCTCTGTCCTCCATAGTCACAGTCACACAAGCGCTGCGCCTATCCTTAACCTGGTGGACGACTCAGGTCAACCTCCTTCAGGGCTTACCCTTTCTTCCATCGGATCCGCAAGTAATCCTAACCACCGACGCTTCTCACATCGGTTGGGGAGCCCATGTGGACGACTTTCAAACCCAAGGGTTATGGTCCAAAGAGGAAGCCGAACACCAGATCAATTTCCTGGAACTTCGAGCAATCCGCTATGCGCTCCGCACTTTCAAAGATCATCTCTTTCATCAGATAATCTTAATCCAGATGGACAACCAAGTGGCCATGTGGTACATAAACAAGCAGGGAGGCACAGGCTCCTTCCTTCTGTGTCAGGAAGCTGCGCAGATCTGGGCGGAAGCCCTCTCCCACTCCATGTACCTCAGGGCCACTTACCTGCCGGGAGTAGACAATGTATTGGCAGACCAGCTGAGCCGTGTCTTCCAACCGCACGAGTGGTCACTCGATCCTCTGGTAGCGACCTCTCTGTTTCACAAGTGGGGTTCTCCCCGCATAGACCTCTTTGCGTCCCCTCAGAACCACAAAGTGAACGATTACTGCTCTCTCATTCGGAGCCAGCACTCTCGGCCGAGGGATGCATTCTCCCTCAAGTGGACAACCGGTCTGCTCTATGCATTCCCTCCACTTCCTCTTGTGTCAAAGACTCTCGTGAAGCTACGCCAGGACGGGGGAACCATGATCCTGATAGCACCTTACTGGCCACGCCAAGTATGGTTTCCAATACTCCAGGATCTCTCCATCCGCAGGCACATTCCTCTGGGAAAGGACCCGCATCTGCTCACTCAAAACGACGGATGCCTCCTCCATCCCAACCTCCAAGCCTTGTCCCTGACGGCATGGATGTTGAAAGGTTAGTCCTTCAGCCTTTCAACCTTTCAGATTCCGTTTCTCGGGTCCTGATAGCTTCACGAAAGCCTTCCACAAGAAAGTCTTACTCATACAAATGGAAAAGGTACACATCATGGTGCACTTCTCAGTCCCTTGATCCCCTTTCCTGTCCAATCTCCAAATTCTTGGACTATTTATGGCATCTCTCTGAATCAGGTCTTAAAACCTCTTCTATCAGAATGCATGTCAGTGCGGTAGCCGCCTTCCATAAAGGTGTACAGGGTGTCCCTATTTCAGTACAACCCCTAGTAACATGTTTTCTTAAAGGCTTGCTCCATCTGAAGCCACCCTTACGTCCTCCGGCCCCATCTTGGGACCTTAACCTGGTTCTTGGTCGTCTAATGAAACCTCCTTTCGAACCTCTGCACTCCTGTGAGTTAAAGTATCTCACATGGAAAGTGTTATTCCTTTTGGCTATCACTTCAGCTCGCAGGGTTAGTGAATTGCAGGCCCTAGTTACCTATCCGCCTTACACTAAGCTCCTGCAGGACCGGGCGGTACTCCGCACTCACCCTAAATTTTTACCTAAGGTAGTTTCTGAGTTTCATATTAATCAATCCGTCATACTACCTATCTTTTTTCCCAGGCCCCACTCCAACTCCGGGGAACAGACTCTGCATACCCTAGACTGCAAACGAGCTCTAGCTTTTTATCTAGACCGTACAGTTGCTCACAGGAAGAGCACTCAATTATTTGTCTCTTTTCATCCTAACAAGTTAGGACATCCTGTGGGTAAGCAGGCTCTTTCCTCCTGGTTGGCGGACTGCATTTCTTTTTGCTATCAGCAAGCTGGCATTCCCTTTCAAGACCGTGTGAAAGCACACTCTGTGAGGGCCATGGCGACGTCAGTGGCACACCTTCGATCGGTGCCGCTTCCTGACATCTGCAGGGCTGCAACCTGGAGTTCTCTCCATACCTTTGCAGCCCACTATTGTTTGGACAAAGCTGGAAGACAGGACTCCATCTTCGGCCAATCTGTCTTGCGTAACCTTTTTCCAACGTGATGTACCAACACCCTTCCACCTTCCCGGTAGGGTGCGGATGCCCTTTACCAAATTCCACCCCAGTTGTAGTGCCTGTTGCACGTCATTGGGTGCATTTGGTGCAAGTCAGGACATCCTCAGCTCGGTACTCACCCATTTGTGAGGACACCCATCCTGCTTGTCCTGTGAGAAAGCAAATGTTGCTTACCTGATGTAACAGGTGTTCTCACAGGACAGCAGGATGTTAGTCCTCACGAAACCCGCCCGCCACCCCGCGGTGTTGGGTTTGTTTTGTTTTTACTTTCTAGGCACTGCCTGTAGCTTTGAAAATCAGACTGAAGGGAGACCCCTGCTGGCTGCAGGGTCAGTGCCTTGCTGGGCATGCCCAGTAGGGGCCAGTCAAAGTTCTGTTTAAACTTTGACAGAAGTTTTCCGTGGTGGGCTCCATCCTCGATGTCACCCATTTGTGAGGACTAACATCCTGCTGTCCTGTGAGAACACCTGTTACATCAGGTAAGTAACATTTGCTATATAAGACATAAAAAAAATTATGTTTGTTGGTTTTGATATATGTTTGTTGGTTTTGATATATGTTTGTCAAGATATATGTTAATGACAACAATTAAATATAGATTTATTTATTTTAAAAGTTTTGATTACCGCCTACTCCAAATGTTCAAGGCAGTTCACATAGATATGAACATAATACATAAGTGCACAGATTGCAAAAAACAAAGAGAGCAGGGCAAGAAACCCTACTGCAGTGTGTTGGTTTCCTTTGGGTTGCTTTATTTTAAGCTAAATTTATACCTGTGTCTTGTACAATAATCTACTTCTTCAGATTTATGTGGACAGCATATGCACATTTTTATTGACAATAAAGCACAGATTAAAGAATTGTTTCCAAAGAGCAATTGTGATTTCTCATGTTTCTCAGTCGTGGCCTTACTATATAATTCTGTTTTTGAGAAATCCAAAAGCAATAAGCTGGCCTGTCTTGTCACCACAATACTATGACGGAGTTCATGGGTAATAAATTAGGGATCAAAAGTTGAAAGAAAAATTAACAAAGGGCCTCATTTTCCAAGCACTTTACCGCGTGCGATAAATTCGCAAAGCGCAGATATGGACTGCGCTACGGGCCAGAAAAGGATTATCGCCATCCATGATAGTTCTGGACAGCCCGTTTCAGAGGAGAGAGAGCGAGAGCGAGAGAGAGAGCCTTACTATAGTGCCTATGCCCTAGACAGGTATTTTAATCCCTATGGGAGGGCCACCTACTAACTCGGGGTGGGGATTAGGTATCAGCGTCGGGGGTTGGGGGCCACTGTCGCATTCCACATGAGACCTACGGAAAGAACAGTGGTCTCTAGTGAAGATTTGCTGGCCGTCGGAGTGAGGAAACTCACTCCAAGAGGAGATTTGGGCAACGTTCTCTCTACCTAGCTTGCTGGACACTCTACCTGGGCAACAACAAGCTAGGTGGAGAGAACGTTGCCCAAATCTCCTCTTGGAGTGAGTTTCCTCACTTCGACGGCCAGCAAATCTTCACTAGAGACCACTGTTCTTTCCGTAGGTCTCATGTGGAATGCGACAGTGGCCCCCAACCCCCGACGCTGATACCTAATCCCCACCCCGAGTTAGTAGGTGGCCCTCCCATAGGGATTAAAATACCTGTCTAGGGCACAGGCACTATAGTAAGTCTCTCTCTCTCCTCTCTCTCTCTCTCTCTCTCTCTCTCTCTCTCTCTCTCTCCTCTCTCTCTCTCTCTCTCTCTCTCTCTCTCTCTCTCTCTCTCTCTCTCTCTCTCTCTCTCTCTCCTCTGAAACAGGCTGTCTGGGACTATCATGGCCTGCGATGATTGAAGTGCAAAACCAGCAAATATTGTGCACTGTGATGAAACACCAAAAGAATCATTGCACACTGGGAAAACATTGTGTGCGGTGCTAATGTTTTCGCAAATGGCGAAAACATCGCCGCACGCGATGTTTCCCCACTGCACGAAAGAAGCCTCATTTGCATTGGTAACGCCCCCTAATGCGATATTGGAAAATGAGGCCCAAAGTCTTTATCATAAAGCAAAATTCAAGATAAACGGGTCTTAAAATGCTCCAATTTATTTTCCATTGATTTGTGGTTTCTTAAAGTTGTCACCATTTTTGTGGACTTATTCAATTAAACTAATTCTCCTCTGTCTATGTATTCTTATTTATTGTGCCTCAGAAAGCTTTGCTCAAACTAGAATATTTGAATGCAAACGCTGTCCTAGTTGAAATCTTTACTGATACTAATTGGCGGTTTAAGCAGAACAGACTATTCAGGTGCTGGATTTTTCTAGCTGATGATTAACTGGAATTAGCAACTTTTCTGAGAGTGAAAGAAGATTATGTACATAAATATAAAATGTGAAGGCACAAGTGGAAGGGATCATGCAAAAGCAAGTCCAAGAGATTATGGCAGCACCATACTCAAGTAGCAGCATAATACAAATCCAAGGAGCCATTGCAATGGCAACAAATGTCCCAGGGCTAAAGCAAAACTAGTCAGAAGGACCGTGGCTCAACTAATCAAGAATGTCAACAGGGCAGAAGACAAAACGAGAATAGCTCCCAAACTGAAAGGGGAAAGCACAAGCAGATGTAGAAATAGTACTCGAACCACACACAGCGCTTTTTCCTGGGCATCCGCAGAGACATTCAGGAGAATGAAAGCAGCGAGATACCACAAACATTCTTGTCAACAAGAATTACAGGAGTACTTTTACCCTTTAACCTTATCCCTATTCCTGATGCGGTTTTCTATGTTGGATGCAGATGAAAATTGTTATCTAGGGCAATCTGTTATCAAACAGAGATGCAGAACAATCTATGATTCTCCTGAAAGTAAATCTACATTACCAAGGTCAGCTGTCATTTACAGTAAGCAGAGAGAATACAGTCATGCAGCAATTCCAATGGGATTCCAGTAAATATTCCTCAAAATTGTTATAACTTATGATTCCATACAATATACTGAATAATAAGCAATAGATAACTTATTTGGTGACTCCTTCGTCAAGAGAACGCTCTGTGATGGTAAATATTTAGAAGGAATAGGATGGTGTTGCTCCGATATTAATGAATAGAGCTTTTATTCATGAAGATAAGTGCTATGCTAGACTTGTCATCATATGCTGCATTTGTTCAGTATTTCTCCATTTCTTCCAAATAATGGAAAACATATTTACAATGGTTGTAATGACTTTATTGATATTCATTGTGCTGGCAGTCATTAATATTTATGTGTGTATATATCTTATATGTGTGTGTGTCATATATATATATATATATATATGTGCAATATGGTTTGAATTAGGTTTTTTTCTTTTAATATTTTGAATGATGAAGACATGGTCAGGTGACCATTTATTTCTCATTTATACAACATTAATAGGTCTTTTGTTTGTTGGAAATTCTCGTAGTAAAACAAAACAGCATGGCTGCATTAATGAGGCTGTACAATGCCACTGAAAATCCTGTCAGTTAATTAAGTGTCAAGGCCAGGGCATCCTTCGAGTGCAACAGAAAGAGGCAGTGGGCAGAAAGAACAGCACTCCTCAGCACTTAAATTATTTAGAGGTGGCTGAGAATGGGTGCTTTGCTCACTGGCGTATGCAGTCAACAAACCTAGCATTTAATTACAGCGTGGCATTTTTAAAGGAGCAGCACCCTCCACTAGACAAATGCCCTGGGATCTCCTGTACTTATAGGGAATGATAAAATAATCAAGTTTATTTATTGGGCCCTGCTATCCCTTTGATCAGTTTTAGCTTAGAATTGATAATACCAATTAGCTCTACAGAACAATTGATAAGAAGGTGTTTCTAACTGGTGAAGTCACAGCAGTACTGAAGCTGGGTAATCTTACTGTACATCTTCAAAGGATACATTTTATGTGGTAATTGATGTACTGTGGACTTGTATTTCCTTCACTGAACAGTAATCTCAAAGAGGCAGTCCCTAAGAAATCCCCAAATCCAGTCTGGCAGCCCCAGTGCTGCCTTGGATCAGAAAGGTCTCCCAGTAGGAGAACATCACCCTGGTGTAGCAGGAAGTGATCCTGTAGCAAGGACCTGCTCTCCAGGTGATGTATTGTCCTCTCGCACTGAGGACAAATCTCCCAGGGCTACTGCCCAGGAGGGAAGGGTTTGGCCGGCCATCATAGTTGGTGATTCAATTATTAGAAATGTAGATAGCAGGGTGGCTGGTGGACGTGAGGACCGCCTGGTAACTTGCCTGCTTGGTGCGATGGCAGACCTCACGCGTCACCTAGATAGGATTATAGACAGTGCTGGGGAAGAGCCGGCTGTCATGGTACATGTGAGCACCAATGACATAGGAAAATGTGGGAGAGAGGTTCTGGAAGCCAAATTTAGGATTTTAGGTAGGAAGCTGAAATCCAGAACCTCCAGGGTAGCATTATCTGAAATGCTTCCTGTTCCACATGCAGGTCCCCAGAGGCAGGCAGAGCTCCAGAGTTTCACTGTGTGGATGAGACAATGGTGCAGGGAAGAGGGATTCAGTTTTGTAAGGAACTGGGGAAACTTTTGGAGAGGGGGTAGACTTTTCCAAAAGGATGGGCTCCACCTTAACCAAAGTGGAACCAAGCTGCTGGCACTAACTTTCAAAAAGGAGATAGAGCAGCTTTTTAAACTAGAACAAGGGGGAAAGTCGACAGTCACTCAGCAGTGCATGGTTTGGAGAAATGTATCCTTGAAGGATACTAATGAAACAGGAGAGTTAGGGCATCCCAACAGAGAGGTTCCAATAAAAGCAAATGTAGTCCATGTGCCTATATGTAAAAAATCACCAAAGCTAATGATTTCCAAATTATCCCTAAGAACTGAAAAGCAGGTTGTTAATACAAACAAAAAACACACTTTGAAATGTCTGTATGCCAATGCCAGAAGTAAGATGGGAGAGTTAGAGTGTATAGCAGCAAATGATGAGATTTACATAATTGGCATCACAGAGACTTGGTGGAAGGAGGATAACCAATGGGACAGTGCTATATCAGGGTACAAATTATATCGCAAGATAGGGAGGATCAACTTGGTGGGGGTGTGTGGCACTTTATGTCCGGGAGGGTACAGAGTCTAACAGGATAAAGAGCATACAAGAAACTAAATGCTCAATAGAATCTATATGGGTAGAAATCCCATGTGTGTTGGGTAAGAGTACAGTGATAGGAGTATACCACTGTCCACCTGAACAAAATGGTCAGACAGATGATGAAATGCTAAGAGAAATCAGGGAAGCTAACCAATTTGGCAGTGCAATAATAATGGGAGATTTCAATTATCCCATTATTGACTGGGTAAATGTAACATCAGGACTCGCTAGAGACATAAAGTTCCTGGATGTAATAAATGACTGCTTCATGGAGCAATTGGTTCAGGAACAAACGAGAGAGATATTTTAGATTTAATTCTTAGTGGAATGCAGGATTTGGTGAGAGAAGTAATGGTGGTGGGGCCACTTGGCAATAGTGATCATAACATGATCAAATTTAAACTAATAACTGGAAGGGGGACAATAAGTAAATCTACAGTTCTTAACACTAAATTTTCAAAAGGGAAACTTTGATCAAATTTGTATTTATTTATTTATTTATCGGGGGTTTTTTTATATACCGTTATTTGGAGCAAGCGTTCACAACAGTTTACAGATGAAACAATTTATTACATAAAACAGAGCAACAATTGAATACATTATAACAAATAACTTAGGTGAGGGGGGAGGGAGGGATTTTTTTCATAACTGTTATTTGTATTATAACTGATTACAAAAAAGAAAATAACAGGGAACATGGTAACAAGAAATCTTGGGGAAATATGTTGTAGAGTGATATTGGTCAATAGATATGACTGAAGTCAAACTATAAGGGGGATAATAGAGGAGTGAATATTATTCTGAGGGTTGAGGTGTGAAAGAGAGGAGATGGGAGGACATTGAAACGAGGTTAATTGGATTTGGTACTTTCTAAGTTGAGAGGAAATGAGGAAAATGAGGAAAATAGAAAAAAACTGAGAGGTGCAGCTGCAAAGGTTAAACGTGTTCAACAGGCATGGACATTGCTTAAAAAATCCTAGAGGCGCAGTCCATATGTATTCCACGCATTAAGAGAGGTGGAAGGAAGGCAAAATGATTACCGCCATGGTTAAAAGGTGAGGTGAAAGAGGCTATTTTAGCCAAAAAAAATCCTTAAAAAATTGGAAGAATGATCCATCTGAAGAAAATAGGATAAAATATAAACATTGTCAAGTTAAGTGTAAAACATTGATAAGACAGGCGAAGAGAGAATTTGAAATGAAGTTGGCCATAGAGCCAAAAACTCATAATAAAAACTTTTAAAAATATATCTGAAGCAAGAAACCTGTGAGGGAGTCAATTGGACCATTAGATGACCGAGGGGTTAAAGGGGCTCTTAGGGAAGATAAGGCAATTGCAGAAAGACTAAATGAATTCTTTGCTTCCATGTTTACTAATGAGGATGTTGGGGAGATACCAGTTCCGGAGATGGTTTTCAGGGGTGATGAGTCAGATGAACTCAACCAAATCACTGTGAACCTGGAAGATGTAGTAGGCCAGATTGACAAACTAAAGAGTAGCAAATCACCTGGACCGGATGGTATGCATCCTAGGGTACTGAAGGAACTAAAAAATAAAATTTCTGATCTATTAGTTAAAATTTGTAACCTATCATTAAAATCATCCATTGTTCCTGAAGACTGGAGGGTGGCCAATGTAACCCCAATATTTAAAAAGGGCTCTAGGGGCAATCCGGGTCACTATAGACCAGTGAGCCTGACTTCAGTGCCGGGAAAAATAGTGGAAACTATTCTTAAACTCAAAATCGTAGAGCATATAGAAAGACATGGTTTAATAATGGAACACAGTCAATATGGATTTACCCAAGGGAAGTCTTGCCTAACAAATCTGCTTCATTTTTTTGAAGGAGTTAATAAACTTGTGGATAAAGGTGAACCAGTAGATGTAGTGTATTTGGATTTTCAGAAGGTGAAGTCACTCATGAGAAGCTTCTAAGAAAACTAAAAAGTCATGGGATAGGAGGCGATGTCCTTTCGTGGATTACAAACTGGTTAAAAGACAGGAAACAGAGAGTAGGATTAAATGGTCAATTTTCTCAGTGGAAAAGGGTAAACAGTGGAGTGCCTCAGGGATCTGTACTTGGACCGGTGCTTTTCAATATATATATAAATGATCTGGAAAGGAATACAACAAGTGAGGTTATCAAATTTGCGGTTGATACAAAATTATTCAGAGTAGTTAAATCACAAGCAGATTATGATACATTACAGGAGGACCTTGCAAGATTGGAAGATTGGGCATCCAAATGGCAGATGAAATTTAATGTGGACAAGTGCAAGGGAATTTAATGTGGACATATAGGGAAAAATAACCCTTGCTGTAGTTACACGATGTTAAGTTCCATATTAGGAGCTACCACCCAGGAAAAAGATCTAGGCATCATAGTGGATAATACTTTAAAATTGTCGGCTCAGTGTGCTGCAGCAGTCAAAAAAGCAAACAGAAAATTAGGAATTATTAGGAAGGGAATGGTTAATAAAACGGAAAATGTCATAATGCCTCTGTATCGCTCCATGGTGACACCATACTTTGAATACTGTGTACAATTCTGGTCGCCGCATCTCAAAAAAGATATAATTGCGATGGAGAAGGTACAGAGAAGGGCAATCAAAATGATAAACAGGATGGAACAGCTCCCCTATGAGGAAAGACTGAAGAGGTTAGGGCTGTTCAGCTTGGAGAAGAGACGGCTGAGGGGGGAATATGATAGAGGTCTTTAAGATCATGAGAGGTCTTGAACGAGTAGATGTGAATCGGTTATTTACATTTTCAAATAATAGAAGGACTAAGGGGCATTCCATGAAGTTATCAAGAAGCACATTTAAGACTAATCGGAGAAAATTCTTTTTCATTCAACGCACAATTAAGCTCTGGAATTTGTTGCCAGAGGATTTGGTTAGTGCAGTTAGTGTAGCTGGGTTCAAAAAAGGTTTGGATAAGTTCTTGGAGGAGAAGTCCATTAACTGCTATTAATCAAGTTTACTTAGGGAATAGCCACTGCTATTAATTGCATCAGTAGCATGGGATCTTCTTAGTGTTTGGGTAATTGCCAGGTTCTTGTGGCCTGGTTTGGCCTCTGTTGGAAACAGGATGCTGGGCCAAATGGACTCTTGGTCTGACCCAGCATGGCAATTTCTTATGTTCTTATGTTCTTATCTGTTCCCTAAAAGATTTCCTCCCATTTAGCCCCACTCTTATGAAACTGGAGCCTCCATGGGCCAGGTTTAAGGATTGGACAAAAAGCCTGCAAGTCAAGTTTTCTTTTACATAATTTTGAAATAGTGCATCTTTTACTCAAGGAACTTCAGGAAAATAATCCACCTTAAAAAAAAAATCATGCAAGCGAAATCTTCTACGAAAAGCTCTTGTGGGATTTTTGCCAAGCTCTTAAATTTAGCAGTTACATTTTTTTCTGTGAATTTATTTCCCTTCCTGAAATTGCAGGCAATTAAATTCTTTGGCAAAAAATGCAGTATTTCATAATTGCTCAAGCATAGCTACTAGTAAGCTTTATGGACTTCTTTGCCCTACTTTTGTTTGAAACTTACTGTAAACCTGATACTAAGCATTTTTATTTTAACATAGGAAGTCACATACTGCTTCCTCTTCCTCCTACTGTCATCCCTCTACTACAACCTTTGCCCCACCTTTGCCCCAAACATATTTGGTTATGTTTATTACTGTAATTACAATATGTTATGATATCTCAAAACCTCCTTGTTAAAAAATTCTGTTCACTTTGTAAACCGTTATGATGGCTTCCCGAATAAAGGTATATAAAACTATTCAAATAAATAAATAAATAAATTTTAATAACTAGTGAGCATTCATTTCGAAACATAAAGGTCTTATCTTATTAGTTTTCTTTTCATGTTTTACTACTCCATGTAGGAGGTGTCATGTCTCAAAGAATATTTCCATTTTGCCATGTCAGCTCTTCAAAGTCTGCTCGACCTAGTATGCAAACTGTGTATCCACACAGGGCAGCAGCTACTGAGGAATGGCAAAAAGCAGCAGTCACAATAAAACAACAGGTCCCGACAGTCACACAAACTCAAAGAACCACTTTGTTTTCACATCTATCATGTGCTCAAATAAACAGCTACCTCAACTAGTGCTTTTCACCATGACTTTGTTTATATTTGTGTTTTAGGCTTTGTTTTTTTAAGTTTTTAAACTCAAATTGTGTCTATATTTCTCACAAGAGCTGAATTGTTAGCTGTCTGCACTATTCCAAGTAGGATATGTAGCCCCCAAATGTTTGTTTTGCTTTTTTTGTTTCAGCTTTTTTTTATCAGTTTGTTTAATGTATTTTCAGTTCGGTTTGTTTGCCAAAACAAAAAAAAAACCAAAAACCCATTATACTTAAAAAGAACTACAAAAATAAAATAAAATTAAAAAATTGACCTCTGGCGGCCCTAGCTGGTCTTCCTGGGCCAAAAAGTTTTCTAAGTTTAATCCCAGGGCCTAGGTCTAGTTCCTGCAGTAGGCCTGATGCCAGGCCTACTGCAGGAACTAGACCCTGGGTCCCACTTCCTTGCAGTGGGACCCAGTGCCAAAGCCTAGCCCCCCAGCCAATCAAAGTAGGTCTGGGCCAGATTCTTCAGAAATGCCATGCCCGGGGAGCTCTCACCCTGGCTCCCTTTTAACCCTTTCCTTATCCAGCAATGAAATGGGCAGGAGCAATGCCCAGTTGCTTCTGTCCATGTCCTGGCACTTAAAAATGGTACTGTCCACCTGGTCATGATGCCAAAATGACAGCACCTTTCTCTGTTGCGGCTGGTGCATTTTGTTCTATAGCTGTGAATGGCCACAGCAGAGGAAGGCACTAAAATGACTTTCACTTCATTTCATTTATTTATATGCCGCACATACCAAGCTTACAAAGCCAATCAAGACGGTTCACAACAGGCCGATGCAATACGGACGTGCTAAAATTGTGCGTCCAAATTTGGCGCCCACTTTCCTAACGTGCGCCCATCCACCTCTCCCGGGATCATGAAGCAGTAGGCAAATGAGCCACGTGTTAAAAAGGAGGAGCTAGGGGAAATTGGGCAATTTAATTGAGCATCCATTTCCCAACCTGACCGCTGGCAAGACTTTTTTTTTTTTACCTTACTCCTTACTTATTTTCTGCTTTTCTGTTAACTTTAGGGGCTCCTCAAGGCTTATCGCCTGCTCCGGCGTCCAATATGCGCATCCAAGTACTTGTTAACCTGTGCATTAGACTCAGCGCACAATATTGCATCGACCTGATAGTGCTTTAGTTCACTTTACAGATATACTTTCCAGTACAACTCATTGAATTGTCCTTGAACTGAGTTGAAATGCATGCTGTTTTGCTTTCAAACACATTTACTGACATAGCTTTGCCAATGAAACAACATCCATTTCAAATTAATTTGTGGTAAAGTTAAGCAGGATTGCAGTGCATCTGACTGTCAGTCTCCATTTAAGCATAAGAACAAGATCAAAAACAATTTGTAAAGTGGCTAGCTTTGTTTTCAGTTTCTAGTAATGAGAATTGTCAGTCATGTAGGTACTAGAAATCATGGCCTAACTCTCCTAATGCCAAAAAGAACTTGATGCACGAAAATTAAGATTTCTCTCCTTCCAGGAGGTTTAGTAGTAGTCTAACTCAGGTGGTGGAAATTACTACTATCTGAAAGTCATTCCATGGCTTATGACGTTCATTGCCTCAGTCCAGCTTTTAGTAAACAGGTGTCCGCCACTAAAAATCATTATATTACTAATAACGCCCTCTCCCAGACCCTGATCCTTTAAGACAATAAAGAGTCATGAGTGGATTTAAAAGACCACTGTTATATTTGTCACATAATCAAGCATTTTCGTACCCAAAGCAAAGCATCTGTCAATGTTGTTTGACTGCAGGCTATGGGTAAATTAGGCAGTCTGAAATTCCTAGTTCCCTGTACGTACCCGGATCAATCCAGGACAGCTGGGTTTTGTCTCCCTTCCAGCAGATGGAGACAGAAAAAGACTTTGTGGACTCTGTCCTATACCCCTGAGGTGCCACCTAGTGTCTGCCAGTATTTTTCTGGTGTTAGGTTTGAATCTATCTGATTTTGGTTTGGTTGGCACAGGTATTTTTTAGAAGAAAGTTTAGGTAACTGTCCCTTTATCTTTAAATTAGTTAAAAAAAAAGTTAGTTCACAGGGATTATTGAAGTTAGCCTCCCAGGGGGTTGGCAGGTCCTGGTGGGACCATCCCCCCTGGTATTTGAGGCTGGAGAGCAGAGAGTTGGAAACCCTGGAACTGCCCCGGCTGAGGGTGATACCGGGGGTCCCGGCTCACTCACCCTCAGAGGGACCTATTCCCACCAGGTAAAAAAAAAATGTAAAGTTGTATTTTCTTGGCTTGGGTGCTCCGGCCTAGCGTCGGCTCCATTTTTTGCCACTTTTTTGCCATTTTTTATCACTTTCCCGGCCTGTTTTTTTTTTACCAGGAAATCGCCACAGTCGCCGTGGTTCTTTTTTCAGGCGCTACCTTTGCCCTCACTATGTCATACGGGCGACCCGTCGCCCGTATGACATAGTGAGGGCAAAGGTAGCGCCACGATTCAAAATGGCGCTGGTGCTACCTTTGCCCTCAGTATGTCATACGGGCGACGATCGGCCTCCTGACCCCCACAAGACTTGCCAAAAGTCCAGCGGGGGTCCGGGTCGCCCGTATGACACAGTGAGGGCAAAGGTAGCGCCGGCGCCATTTTGAAGATTGGCAATACGGCCCGCGTGCAGGAGGTCGCTCCCGGACCCCCGCTGGACTTTTGGCAAGTCTTGTGGGGGTCAGGAGGCCCCCCCCAAGCTGGCCAAAAGTCCCTGGGGGTCCAGCGGGGGTCCGGGGGCGATCTCCCGCACGCGTGACGTTGGGAGCCAGGAAACAAATGGCGCCGGCGCTACCTTTGCCCTGTCAGATGATAAGGGCAAAGGGCCACCGGCGCCATTTTCTCAACGCAGCGGTGGCAGAGAGCGGGAGGAGATCGCGTCGGGACCCCCCCACTGGACCCCAGGTAATTTAAAACATTTGGGGGGGGGGGGGGTTCAGGAGGGTGGGGGATTTGTTTTTAAAGGTTCGGGTGGGTTTTAGGGTTTTTTTGGTGTGCCGGTTTTCCCGACCTCCCCCGATTTACGATTTTTAACGATTTTTAGAAAAAAAAAACTCGACGATCAGATTTCCCTCCCCCCCAGCCAAAATCGATCGTTAAGACGATCGATTACACGATTCACACCTCTAACTGACATCATGCGATGGGGACGCCCCTGAGGTTCCCACCATGACGTGTTGATAAGTGTAGGCAACGTGCGCACTATTGGGTGGGTATGTGCAATCAAGTGCCCAGGGAGTCTGCCTCTTTTGTGCTTACAAGCAAGCAGCGTCTGTGTGCACACCACACACATTAGTGCACAGCCAGGCACTGTGACAGTGGGCAGTGGGTATTTTTAACAGACTGAACCTTATTATTGGGTGGGTCTGTGCAGTCAAGTGCCCGGGGAGTCTGCCTCTTTTGTGCTTACAAGCAAGCAGCATCTGTGTGCACACCACAAACATTAGTGCACAGCCAGGCACCGTGACAGTGGGCAGTGGTAGGCACTACTCAGTGACATTAAATCCATATTTCAGGGAAAGATAGATGTAGTTGAGTGATTGGGACTGGCGAGGAGGCACCTCAAAAGACGCTAGTGCAAACACCACCAGTACAGTTAAAAAGGCACGTGTCGCAATCTAAACTCTTTGTAGGGGCTGGCAGTTCCATTCCGAAAAAAATGAAATTCTCACCATGATGCATCGCCATCGCCACCACATGTTTCTGGGCCGTGTAGTTTTGGAGGTGAGGGAAGGGGAGGCAGAAACATGCCAGACAAAATGTAGACACCCAAAATCAGCAGGGGACAGAAGTCTCGACTAACACTTAGCGTTGACAAGGTAGCGCAGTCACTGTTTGCTTCTGATTCAGATGAAGAATATTCTTGTGTGGGATTCTCATCAGAAACGGAAGAAGTAATAGGTGAAGAATCTTCTCGGTAGGATCAGTTATTCCTGTCTTAGCCTCCACTTCAGTGCAGCAGGGGAGGAATGAAAGTGATGATGAGGAGGAGGAAGAGCAGTCAGCACAGGCACAGAGGGTGACTGAGGCCCCCCCTGGCATTGCTTCTCAGGGTGCACCCACTACCTCAGCTCCAGTGGCAGCTTCCCCCCCAAGGCTTTAGAGAGGGGGAGGATCACGAAAGACATCTGCGATCTGGAGCCACTTTAAAGTGATGGAAGACCCGCGTTATGCTCGGTGTAATTACTGTGTCAGGGCTATTAGCAGAGGCAAGCAAATGGGACATCTATCTAATTTTGGCATGAACCATCATATGAAGAGGCAACACCCAACAAGATTACTGCCATCTGGGGATGGTGGCAGCACCAGTCGGGGGACCCCTTCCAAGCAGTGTGCAGTGGTAGAAAAGCAGCAGAGTCAGCCCATGCCCTCATCCCCTTCTAGCTGTCATGTGGCAGGCCAGCAACCCCCTGACATGTGGAGGAAATGGGGTGGAGTGCGGTAATGCTATCCCGGGGTAGGAGGCAGGCAGCCTCAAAGTTGTAACCAGGACCATTGGGGAAATGATTGCCCTTGAAGACCAGCCCTTGCAGTTAGTGGAGAATGTGGGTTTCAAGCGTTTTCTAAAGGTCATACTTCCAAATTACAAAGTCCCCTCCAGAACTACATCCCAGTCTGTACAAGCAGTGTCGCAGTCCCGCATGCAAGCACTGCTAGCTAAGGCAGAAGGGAAGAGTGCATTTCACCTGCGATATCTGAATCGCCATGCATGCTGCACACGCTTACCTCACTCTGATAGCACACTGGTGGGACATGGCTGAGGCAGGGGCAGCCAGCAGCTCTATTACTGAAGAAGTATCAGGGTGGAGGTGGGCTTTACTGCACATCCACCTGACGGACCCGGCCCATACCGCAGCAATATTCTAGCATGCATCAGACAGATGCTGGAGGGGCTGGCAACTACACCAGCGAGACAGGAAAACTCAGGCAGGGTTCTTTGTCACAGACAATGGCGCAAACATGGTTAAGGCAATAAACGACAGGCGCTTAAGAACATCCGATGTTTTGCACACACTCTGCACCTGGTAGTGAAGTCAGCTCTGGGGTTGGATTCCATAACAAAGAGAATGAATACCTGCATAGGTTAATACACAATTGCAGGAACATAGCAGCATACTTCCACAGAGTGTGAAGGCGGGGCAGGTTCTCCGAAAAAGCAGACTGATTTGGAGATGCCTCACAAGCATCTCATTCAAGACATTGCCACCCAGTGGAATTCCACCTTTATGATGCTGGAGAGGTTAGTGAGTTGCAGACACCCCCTTCATTAACTTTCTGGTACAATGGACATAGGTGTGCAGAATCCCCTAGGGCATCATGGACTGGTTAGTCAGAGTCAGCTGGTAAAAATCCTGCAGCCCTTCAAGGATGTCACGGAGGTGCTGAGTTCCAGAAGTGCCACCTTGGCTGACATCATCCCTATAGTTCATCTCCTGGATGAATGTTTGGAGGCCTTTAAACAGGAAGAGGGAATGACAGTTGAGGTGCTGCATTGTCTGGACGTTTTGCAGCAGCAGGTGAAAGAGAGATTAAGGCCTTTAACAGAACAGAACACATACATGCTCGCCACAGTCTGTGATCCCCATGTGAAAGGGAAACTCGCCCTACAGTACGATTGTCTCTTATTGGTGAAGGACCTGCTGTTAGCAAATGTCCTTGAACAATCCAGAATCTCCGTTCTTATTTATCACATGTTCAGGGAAACCTTCCTGTATCCTTTGCTCTGGTGGTAGCCCGATATTAGGGCGTAAGGATGCCTCCTCTGCAGGCACGGGGGGTCCTCCCTGACCTCCCAGCACACCAGAGTCTTTGGTACCTTTCACTTGCGGTATAGGTGAGGTCATGAAGTTCGTAATTTCTTGTTGCTGGGAAGATGGTAATGGGAGGGCAGGAAACACTCTCACCCTCCCCTTCCATTTTGGAGGCATATTCCTTTAGCCCCAAAACACACAAGAAAACAAGCGTCACCTCAAGATACTAGAGACTTTCAAACTAGATGACCCCAAATAAGAAGGATAGGGAAACAGTCTTACTTGAGTCTGAGAGCGAAGTCCGGCGAATCCAGTGAAGCCCGGCAAGCCTGCTGTCTCGCGTGCCCCTTAAGCGCATGCGGCTTCAGTGGCGTGCCAGCTCTGCGGC